>NC_047091.1:193220771-193860771 GCF_902459505.1 Geotrypetes seraphini | reverse complement strand
GAGTCAGGGATACAAGCAGCCCAGGGAGTTTGAAAAAATTTTTTTGGAATGCAGAAAAAGTTCTCAAAAAATTCAGGGGTCTTAGAAAAAACCCTGGAAAAAATTCAGGGGTCTTAGAAAAAAACTCGAGACAAGAAAATCTGGAGAAAATTCAGGAAACTTCAACAAAATCTGAAACTTGGAGAAAATAGATACAAATTGAGATAAAATGCAGACAAAACAGAAAATGCAGAGGAAACTTAGAAAATTTAGTACAAACTTGGAGAAGAGGAACACTTGGAGAAAATACAGAGCAAATTGAAGAAGAAAACTTTGAGAAATAAAAAAAAACTGAGAAAAGAAAATTAGCAGAACTTTGAAAAATAGCAGATGAAAACTTGGAGAAAATACAGAAGAAAACTAGAGATAAATATAGGAAAACACAGAACAAAATACAATGGAAAACTCAAAGAAAATTGAGAAAAAAGCAGAACGCCAAGAAAATGCAGGAGCAGAGTCAAACTTGAGGAAACCTGAAAAAGAAAATTTGGATAAACTAGAGAGCAGAGGAAAAGGAAAACGTGGAGAAACCTGAAAGGGCAGAGGAAAACTTGGGGAAAACTTGGGGAAACCTGAAAGGGCAGAGGAAAACGTGGGGAAACCTGAAAGGGCAGAGGAAAACGTGGGGAAACCTGAAAGGGCAGAGGAAAATGTGGAGAAACCTGAAAGGGCAGAGGAAAACGTGGAGAAACCTGAAAGGACACAGGAAAAGGAAAATGTGGAGAAACCTGAAAGGGCAGAGGAAAAAACGTGGAGAAACCTGAAAGGGAAGAGGAAAAGGAAAATGTGGAGAAACCTGAAAGAGCAGAGGAAAAGGAAAGCTTGGGGGAACCTGAAAGGGCAGAGGAAAAGGAAAAACTTGGAGAAACCTGAAAGGGCAGAGGAAAATGTGGAGAAAGAGAGGGCAGAGGAAAAATGTGGAGAAACCTGAAAGGGCAGAGGGAAAACTTGGAGAAACCTGAAAGGGCAGAGGGAAAATGTGGAGAAACTAGAGAGGAGAAACTAGAGAGGAGAAACTAGAGAGCAGAGGAAAACTTGGAGAAACCTGAAAAAGAAAATTTGGAGAAACCTGAGGTAACCTGAAAGGACAGAGGAAAACGTGGAGAAACTAGAGAGCAGAGGAAAATGGAGAAACCCGAAAGGGCAGAGGAAAATGTGGAGAAACCCGAAAGGGCAGAGGAAAAACTTTGGGAATCCCGAGGAAAAAATAGAAGAAATTCAAAGAAAATGCAGCGAAAAACACTGAGAAGTAGCAGGAGAAGAAAAACTAGAGGAAAAAAGCAGAGAAAATAGAGAAAAAAAGCAAACTCAAAAAGTAGAGAAAAAAGCAAGTTGAAGGTTGAAGAAAACGGCAAAGCAAAAGTTAGAGAAAAATCCAATACAAAAGTTGAAGGGAGAAAAAATAGAATACAAAAAAGGCAAGTTGAAGATGAAAAAGGGCAAACTTTTAAAGCAAAAGATAAACTACACCTTAAGTTTGTAAACTGCATCATCTCCACAGAAGTAGAGCTCAACACAGTTTACAGGAATAGAAGGAACTCCAACGAAAGTTAAAGGACTTAGTAAAGAGAAAGTTTAGAGGGACTTAGTATATTGAATAGGGAGAGGTCAATTATATTTTAGAGTAAAGCCAAGTTTTCAAATGTTTTTGGAAGAGTTGGGAGGCTAGACTCTGAAGCGGGGCAGTAAAGCTGTTCCACAGTTCGGTGATCCTGAAGACGATGGACGTCCCTAATTTTCCTTAATGGGATATGCCTTTTAAAGAAGGGAAGAATAGTTTGAATGTTTGAGTGGATCTGGTGGTGTTGGGATTCGAGGAGTTCCAGGATAGTGGAAAAAGGGGAGGAATGATGCATGTAGAGATTTTAAGGTTAGGCAGGTGCATTTGTAGTGGACCCTAAGAATTACTGGGAGCCAGTGAAGCTTAGACATACGCGGGGAGACGTGGTCAAATGTGCTTTTTACAAAGGGATTAGTTTAGCCGCAGCGTTCTGAATCCTTTGAAGTCTAGGAAGGCTTTTCTTTTGTTAGGCTTAAGTAGATGGAATTACAGTACATCCAGTCTGGAAAGAATGATGGATTGTACGAGGACAGGAAAGTGTTGTTGACAAAAGCAGGATCTCACCACTTTCCTTAACATGTGAAGATTGAAAAAGCATTTTCTTTACTAGGGAGTTAAGGTGGTTGTTGAACGACAGTGTAGAATCGATGATGCCCAGAACTTTGCTCGAGTGCTCAAGCTGCAATGTGGGTAGCTGATCTAATTTTGGGCCGAGCCAAAGTAGTTTTTGTTTTGGTCTCATTTGTATAGTGAGAGCCTAGGATTGGAGGTTCCAAATACATGAAGAGATGTTCTCAGAGAGATTGGTGAGATTAGAGTCGGTCTCGAGGAGCACAAGAATGTCATCGGCGTAAGTGTAAAGTGTTTCCAAGGGGGATAGTTGGGAGGACATATAAATATTGAAAAGAATCAGGGATAGAGGTCAGAGTAGGAGAGGGAACATAAGAATTTTCAGAACCAATCTAAGACTGTTGAGTTTATGCCAATTTCAGAGAGTTGGATAATTAGTATATCATGATGGACAATGTCGAAACCTGCAGAAAGGTCAAATTGAAGAACAGCAAACTTATTGCAAGAGTGAAGTTGTTGGACCTTTGAGATTAATGAGGCCAGTAGGGATTTGGTGCTGAAGCCATGTTGGTAGGGTAGGAGAATGGAGAATCTCAAGATAGGATGAGAGTTGGGTAGAGATGGACTCCAGCATCTTGGTCAGGAGAGGGATGTTTGCTATTGGGCACTAGCTGGATGGTGTGGAGGGGTCTAGATCAGCTTTTCAGTAGTGGGGATAAGGCGATGTGTCCCATTTCAGCAGAAAATAGGCCTGAAAGTAGGGCAGAATTTATAAGTTTGGTGAGAGATGAGATGGCTTGTATGGGAATTTTCTCATATAGGTAGGAGGTGAAAGGGTCCAAGGTACAGTTGCAGGATTTCAACTTGAAGCAGAGTTTAGCAACCTGGGAATTGGATATGAGCTCAAAGGCGGTCCAGGATCTATCTACTATGATATGGTTGGCGATGGTTAGTGTACGGTTAGAGTTGGTGGGCACAGAGAGTTGTAGGAGGGTGTTGGTGGGAACGATAATCATAAGGTAGTGACTTTCGTTGAAAATTTTGCTAAATTGTCAGCAGGTGGAGGAGGGGACTATGGAGTCATTTTTGGAGGATATGGAGCACCAGATGTTAAAGTATTACTTTGGTTGTTGGATCTGGAGATTGTTACCATAGTAGTTCTTCCTTGCTTTTTTTAGTTCAGAATTGTTGGACTTGATATTAATCCTCCAGGACTGTCTGTCTGTGGGGGATTTAGATTAAAACTTGAAGGCAAAGAGACAAAATACAAAAGTTGAAGGGAAAGGAAAAATGCAATACAAAAGTTGAAGAGCAAAAGACAAAAAAGTTAAGGAGAGAAAGCTGCAAAAGGTGGAGAAGAAAAAAAAAACCAGACACGAGGCAAACTTTTATTGATTATACACTAAAAAAAGGAAAACAGACTTTCTGCTGAGTCTGGTTCTAGTGTATTCTGCATGGATGCTTCCAGAGCTGCAGTCCGGCATCAACTGCTTCAAGACTTCCTCCTCTAATTCTAGCCACTGCAAGAAAACCTACAAACAGAGAAGTTCCTTTAACTTTGTTTTCCTGTGTGCACACGATACATTTCATTTTATTCAAATGACATTTACCTGAGAAGCTTCAGTAGGTTCCTGCACAGAAAACAATTAAAATTAACAAATACAATACAAAAGAGTGAAGACAAAGGTCAAAGGAAACTGAAAATGCTTACCCGAAATACTCCCGCATACTTATCTGCAAGACAAAAAGACAGTGTCAGCGTTATAGAATTTAGAACTACGTTCAATTAAAGAAAGATATAAAAAGTTGAGCAGAGGTAAAATGAAAGAGGGATGCTTACCCGCAATACTCCCGCATGCTGCTTATCTGCAAGACAAAAAGACAGTGTCAGCGTTATAGAATTTAGAACTACGTTCAATTAAAGAAAGATATAAAAAGTTGAGCAGAGGTAAAATGAAAGAGGGATGCTTACCCGCAATACTCCCGCATGCTGCTTATCTGCAAGACAAAAAGACAGTGTCAGCGTTATAGAATTTAGAACTACGTTCAATTAAAGAAAGATATAAAAAGTTGAGCAGAGGTAAAATGAAAGAGGGATGCTTACCCGCAATACTCCCGCATGCTGCTTATCTGCAAGACAAAAAGACAGTGTCAGCGTTATAGAATTTAGAACTACATTCAATTAAAGAAAGATATAAAAAGTTGAGCAGAGGTAAAATGAAAGAGGGATGCTTACCCGCAATACTCCCGCATGCTTATCTGTAAGACAAAAAGATGGTGTCAGCGTTTTAGAATTACATTCAATAAAAAAGTATAAAATGTTAAATGACTACCTTATGTTATTTAAAAAGGCAATAGCTAGAAACAAAGAAATAAGGCGTACCTTTTTTATTGGACTTGCTCGCTCTAACTTGCTCAATAAAAAAGGTTCTGCATTATTTCATACATAAATTTATAACAGAATGCAAACCGTCCTCCAAAAAAAAAAAAACCCAACGAATCAGCATTGGGAAGCAAAGGAGACTATGGACTATGAACAATTGCCTTTTAAGTAGTTTCTTAAATTTGCCTCTCTTGTGTCCTAAACCCGCCCCAGCTTTAAATTTTATATTTTTGACTATCTGCAAAACTTCAAGACATAACAAAATATATAAATTATTCAAAGGCTCTATCGCAGACATATTGTATTAGAAAAGTGTGGTGAAAGGCAAACTTTGGAAAACATTTTGTAGTTGCCTTTGCTTCCTATTGCTGATCATCCCCAAGGATTTCCCTTCTGTTTTATAAATTTATGTCAACCAGAGAAAACCCTCTTAAATTGTATAGCCAATAGAAACTTAGTCAAAGTACTGCTAGAATTGGCTAAACCCCATTTTAAACCTGAGATGAGTCTGAAAATATAATATTTGCTGAGAAGACACCGGAGTAGAGATCAAAGACATCAGTATGAGCCCGCCATAAATCGTGGAAACCTCTGGCTTGGGTCTAAATGAGAATTGCCTCATACATCATAGTCTATGATCGTCTCCCGTGAACAAAATAGTTATATTTCCAAGTGAGAAAATACAGGCTTAACACTCAGGAAGGAGGTAAAGACATCAAATACCCCTTCAAAGACTAAACCAACACAACTACAATAAGTAATAATAAATAAGGAAACTATGTGAATGGCAATCAGTGATTTACACATGCGAGATTCTAAATATTAAATTTTAACAATACATACATAGACATTGACATTAATAAATAAATACATATTATCCAATAAAATTAGTGCAAAATATCTAATAAATAATTCACTGAATAAATATGAAATCTTATACAAATATAAGAAAGCAATGTATGAAAGAATTGTGTAAATATAAGAAAGGACCCTGAGAACTTAATTACTATAAAGAGATTATATACTCATGAAAAGTGCCGGTGCCTGTGCAAAAGTTCCTGTCTAAGATAGCAGCCAATTCTAATTAAAAACCTTAAACATCCACTAAAAGTAAAGTGCAACTGCTAAAGTGCAAATGCTGAAACACTAAAGTACAAGTAATACCACTCATAACAGGATTGCAACAGCTACTAAAGCACCAACACTGCAAAATATTACTGGGGTCCCAAACCATTACTAACCCCCAAACACATACACACACTACACCACTCAAACCATATACATATCGCCACTCGACAGAGCTCTGTTTCGCGTCTTCATCAGGAGCGGGATACAAATAAATTGATGACCCAGTGGAAAGACAACAAATTTCTCAGGAAATCTGTCAAGTCATGAAAAAATAAATTGATGCAAGTCATGAAAAATAAATTGATGACCCAGTGGAAAGATAAACAAATCTCAGGAAATCGGTCAAAAGTCATGAAAAAATGAAAATGAACAGCATGTACAAATCAAACAACGCTAGCGTTGTTTGATTCGTACACGCCGTTCATTTTCATTTTTTCATGACTTTCGACCGATTTCCCGAGAAATTTGTTGTCGGTCTTTCCACTGGGTCATCAATTTATTTCTATCCCACTCCTGATGAAGACGTGAAACAGAGTTCTGTCGAGTGGCGATATGTATATGGTTTGAGTGGTGTAGTGTGTGTATGTATGTATGTGTTTGGGGATTAGTAATGGTTTGGGACCCCAGTAATATTTTGCAGTGTTGGTGCTTTAGTAGCTGTTGCAGTCCTGTTATGAGTGGTATTACTTGTACTTTAGTGTTTTTTCAGCAGTTGCACTTTACTTTTAGTGGATGTTTAAGGTTTTTAATTAGAATTGGCTGCTATCTTAGACAGGAACTTTTGCACAGGCACTTTTCATGAGTATATAATCTCTTTATAGTAATTAAGTTCAGGGTCCTTTCTTATATTTGCACAATTCTTTCATACATTGCTTTTATATATTTGTATACGATTTCATATTTATTCAGTGAGAATTATTTATTAGATATTTTGCACTAATTTTATTGGATAATATGTATTTATTTATTAATGTCAATGTCTATGTATGTATTGTTAAAATTTAATATTTAGAATCTTGCATGTGTAAATCACTGATTGCCATTCACATACTTTCCTTATTTATTATTACTTATTGTAGTTATTGTGTTGGTTTAGTCTTTGAAGGGGTATTTGTTTGTGGTGTCTTTACCTCCCCCTTCTTCCTGAGTGTTAAGCCTGTATTTTCTCACTTGGAAATATAACTATTTTGTTCACGGGAGACGATCATAGACTATGATGTGAGGAAATTCTCATTTAGACCCGAGCCAGAGGTTTCCACGATTTATGGCGGGCTCATACTGATGTCTTTGATCTCTACCCCGGTGTCTTCTCAGCAAATATTATATTTTCAGACTTTCATCTCAGGTTTAAAGGGGGTTTAGCCAATTCTAGTTATAAATTTATGTAACATTATGTAAACCGTTTAGGTTTTTATTGCTATAGAAATTTAATCTAACAGATAGTTACTCGGTCTTTAAATAAATAGATAAGAGGAACTAAGATAACACCTTTTTTACTGAGCGAGTTAGTAAGTTAGTGAGCGAGCGAGCCCAATAAAAAATGTTTTGCCTTATTTCCTTGTTTGTTTATCTACTGCCTATTTAAAGACTGATTTTAAAAATGTCTATAGCGATTAAAACCTAAATAGTTTACATGTTACATACATAAGTTTATAAAACAGATGCAAACCATCTTCAGAAAAAAAAGATAATAGCCAAAAGAGACTTGTAAAAACTAGACGATTGCATTTAAAGTAGATTCCTACCACATTTCTGTAATACGATCGTATTTCAGAGAAAGCCTCGTGCAGATACAGCCAAAATATATAAAGATTAGCTGCAGTGGATCTGCACAAGGATTCAATACATAAAAAATGTATGTGTTGGGCGAAGGCTCTCATATTATATTACAGAATTGTGGCGATAAAGGCAAAATTTACCCCCTATTTTACAAAATTACAACTGCAGTTTTGTAAAAAGAGTCCTTAGGAACGTACTTAAAATGCAATAAAATATGGCTAGAAGCTAACTTGGCTTCAAATCGAGTCAACGGGTATAATTCCATTAAAGTCAGTCTTCTTCAAACAGACCATATAGAAATAAAGGAAATAAGGCAACCCCTTTTTTACTGGACTCGCTCACTCACTTTACTCACTTACTTGCTCAATAAAAAAGGTCTTGCGTTATTGCATTCATTTCTATCTATTGCCTATTTAAGGAAGACTGACTTTCATGGAAATATACCTGTTGACTTGATTTAAAGCCAAGCTAACTTCTAACCGTGTATTTTAGAAATTTCTATAGCGGTGAAAATCTAAACAGTTTAAATTAAACAGAACCAAACGATCCTCTTGAAAATCAGCACTACCCAAAAAAGGTTTGTACAAACAATGATGAACAAGTTCCCGAAACAGCAGAAAAAAAGAAACTAAACAATTGCGTTTAAGTGGACTCCTATCTCATTTCTATAATACGATAGGTAACTAAGAAAGCCTCTACCCGATTTATACATCTCTAATGTACTGAAGCCTCATGCGGATAGATCTCAAAAATTTTTAAAAAATACCCCGACTTAAAGCTGGGATGGATCTACATGAGGCTTCGGTACATAAAATGTATAAATTGGGCAGGGGCTCTTGCTCACGTATCGTATTACAGAAATGTGGTGAAAAGGCAAAATTTAAGCAAATTGAAGAAATGACTTAAAGGCAATTGTTAGCAGTTTTTCATCGCTATGGAAATTTAACACAAGTATATGGCTATAATCTAGCTTGGCTTTAAAATCGACTCAACAGGTATAGTTCCATTACAATCAATCTTCTTTAAATAGGCAATAGATGGAAATAAAGGAAATAAGGCAACCCCTTTTTTACTGGACTCGCTCACTCACTTTACTCACTTACTCGCTCAATAAAAAAGGTCTTGCGTTATTTCCTTCATTTCTATCTATCACCTATTTAAAGAAGACCGATTTTAATGGAACTATACCTCTATCCTATAGCCATATACTTTAATAAAATTTCCATAGTAATGAAAACCTCAACGATTTACATAATACATACATAAATTTATAAAAAACAAAAACAAGCAATAAGACAGTAGCCAAGAGGCTTGTACAAACAATAGTGAAAATCAGGAGTGTCCAACCTTTAAGCTTCCCTGGGCCGCATTGGACAAAAAAAGTTTCTGGGGCCGTGCAAATGCTACAGCGAGATGGAAGAGTGATGGTAAACACCAGGGGGGGGGGGGGGGGGGGGGTGGAGAAAAACACTGCATTGCCCTCAACCGGGACCGCAGGTTGGACACCCTGGTCAGTAGTATCATGAAGCGACAATATCTAGAAAAAGGCCAACTATGAACAATTGCGTTTTAAGTAGCTTCCTCAATTTGCCTTTCACCGCATTTCTAAGAGAGCCTCTGCCCGGTTAATACATTTATGTACTGAAGTCTTGTGCGGATCCACCCCAGCTTTAAGTTTATTTATATTTTTGGGCTCTATCTGCACGAGACTTCGGTACATAACAAAAATGTATAAATGAGACAGAGGTTCTCTTGCTGAAATATATTACAGAAATGTGGTGAAGGCGGCAAATTGCGATAACGGTTTCTAGCGTGGGGGAGCTGTGCCGAATGGCCTGCACTGCTCCCGACACTCATACAAACTCAATGAGCGTCGGGAGCGGCTCAGGTTGTTTGGTGCGGCTCCTTGAGCTAAAAACTGCTATCGTGGTTTTGTAACAGGAGACCTTCGGAAACTACTTAAAATGCAATAAAATATAAGACTAGAGGCTAGCTTGGCTCTAAATTGAGTCAACAGGTATATTTCCATTAAAATTAATCTTCTTTAAATAGGCGATAGAAATAAAGGAAATAAGACAACCCCTTTTTTACTGGACTCACTCACTCACTTTACTCACTTACTCGCTCAATAAAAAAAGTTTTGCGTTATTTCCTTTATTTCCATCTATTGCCCATTTAAAGACTTTAATAGAAATATACATGTTGACTCGATTTAAAGCCAAGCTAGCTTCTAGCCATATATTTTTAAAATTTCTATACTCATTAAAATCTAAACAATTTACATATTATACATCAATTTATAAAAAACAGAACCAAACAAACCTACAATTGATCCTAAAAAAACAAAACCAGCAGTAGGAAAATAAGGCTTGTACAAATTATAAAAAAAATTCCCAAAGGTCAATAGTCAAGAAGCATCAATATCTAGAAAAAGGCAACTATAAACAATTACATCTTAAGTTGTTTCCTACCGCATTAGTGTAATATGATATGTGAGTGACACAGCTTCTGCCCGATTTTTACTTCTCTTGTATAGTGAAACCTCATGCAGATAGCTCAAAAAGAGCCAAAAAAAACAAAAACCTTAAAGCTGGGATGGATCTGCACAAGACATTGGAACATAAGAGACATATAAATCACATATTACAGAAATGTGGGTGAAAAGAAATTGAGGAAACTACTTAAAGGTCTTTTTGACCTTTGAGAATTTTCATCATTCTTTGTACAAGCCGCTTTGGACTAGTGTCTTCCTATTGCTGATTTTCCTGATGATTGTCTATTTACTTCTATTCTGTAAATGTAAGTAACATTATGTAAACTGTCTAAATTTTCATCACTATATAAAGTTTTAAAATATACAGCTAGAAATTAGCATCGCTTTAAATCGAGTCCATGGGTATAGTTCCATTGAAGTCGGTCCGCTTAAAATAAGCAATAGATAGAAAAAACCAATAAAGGAAATAAGATAATCACTTATTTTATTGAGCGAATTAGTGAGTAAGTGAGTGAGCGAGTCCAATAAAAAAAGGTATTAACTTTTCCTTTATTTTTTTAATTATATCTATTGCCTGTTTAAAGAACACCGACTTCAATGGAACTATACCTGTTGACGCGATTTAAAGCGAAGCAGACTTCTAGCTGTATATTTTAAATGTTTCTATAGCGATGAAAACCTAAATGGTTTACTTTAATAATGTTACTTACAATTATAAAACAGAAGCAAACAAACAATCCTCAGGAATATAAGCAAGAGTGAGACAATAGCCTCGTATAAATGATTGTGTAATTCAGCCAAGAGCTGAAGCAAAAAATAAAGTTTCACTTAGCTTTTGGGTTGTCAACAGTAACCGACGTAAGCTGTGTAAGATTTTTCCAGGAATCCAGAAATAAAGGACATCTCATTTCTATACCGTTCAAGTGATAGAGGTGTGCTGTGAAAAAAAAACCAGAACCAGTGTCAAACTCATTGGAAAAATTAAATTACATAAATTATATACAGAAGCAAAAAAAAAAAAAAAAAAAAAGACAGTACATCCTTAAAGTATCAGTACTAGGAAGATAGCCATAAAATGCTTGTACAATTATGAAAAAATTCCCAAGGCTTAAAAGTAAAATATCATCAATATCTAGAACCACCAATTGCGTTTAAGTTCTTTCCTACTGCATTTCTGTAATATCATGTGAGCGAGAGCACCTCTGTCCGATTTATAAATTTCTTATGTCCTAAACCCTCATACAAATAGAGCTCAAAAATTTAACAAACAAAAACTTAAAGCTGGGATAGATCTGCACAAGGCTTTGGTACATAAGATATGTATAAATCACATATTACAGAAAATGTGGTTAAAGGGAAATTGAGGAAACTACTTAAAGGCCTTTGACCTTTGGGAACTTTATCATTCTTTATATAAGCCGCTTTGCGCTATTGTCTTCCTATTGCTGATTTTCTTTGTCTGCTTCCATTTTATAAATGTAACTAATGTTATTATGTATACGGTTTGAGTTTTCATCACTACAGAAAGTTTGAAAATATACAGCTAGAAGTTAGCGTCGCCTTAAATCGAATTGACGGGTATAGTTCCATTGAAGTCGATCTGCTTAAAATAAGCAATAGATAGAAAAAACCAATAAAGGAAATAAGATAATCACTTATTTTACTGAGCAAATTAGTGAGAAGTGAGTGAGCAAGTCCAATAAAAAAAGGTATTAACTTTTCCTTTATTTTTTTAATTATATCTATTGCCTGTTTAAAGAACACCGACTTCAATGGAACTATACCTTTGACGCGATTTAAAGTGAAGCCGACTGCTAGCTGTATATTTTAGACGTTTCTATAGCGATGAAAACCTAAACGGTTTACTTTAATAATGTTACTTACAATTATAAAACAGAAGCAAACAAACAATCCTCAGGAAAATAAGCAAGAGTGAGACAATAGCCTCGTACAAGCTGAAGCAAAAAATAAAGTTTCACTTAGCTTTTGGGTTGTCAACAGGAACCGACGTAAGCCGTGTAAAATTTTTCCAGGAATCCAGAAATAAAGGACATCTCATTTCTATACCGTTCAAGTGATAGAGGTGCGCTATGAAAAAAAAAAACAGAACCAGTGTCACTAATTTGAAAATTTAAATTACATAAATTATATACAGAAGCAAAAAAAAAAAAAAAAAAAGACAGTACATCCTTAAAGTATCAGTACTAGGAAGATAGCCATAAAATGCTTGTACAATTATGAAAAAATTCCCAAGGCTTAAAAGTAAAATATCATCAATATCTAGAACCACCAATTGCGTTTAAGTTCTTTCCTACTGCATTTCTGTAATATCATGTGAGCGAGAGCACCTCTGTCCGATTTATAAATTTCTTATGTCCTAAACCATGGGTGTCAAAGTCGATCCTCGAGGGCCGCAATCCAGTCGGGTTTTCAAGATTTCCCCAATGAATATGCATGAGATCTATGTGCATGCACTGCTTTCAATGCATATTCATTGGGGAAATTCTGAAAACCCGACTGGATTGCGGCCCTAGAGGACCGACTTCGACACCTGTGTCCTAAACCCTCATACAAATAGAGCTCAAAAATTTAACAAACAAAAACTTAAAGCTGGGATGGATGTGCACAAGGCTTTGGTACATAAGGTATGTATAAATCACATATTACAGAAATGTGGTTAAAGGGAAATTGAGAAAATGACTTAAAGGCCTTTGACAACTTTTTCATCATTCTTTATACAAGCCGCTTTGCGCTATTGTCTTCCTATTGCTCATTTTCCTGAGGATTATTTGTCTGCTTCTGTTTTATAAATGTAACTAACATTATTATGTATACGGTTTGAGTTTTCATCGCTATAAAAAGTTTGAAAATATACAGCTAGAAGTTAGCGTCGCCTTAAATCGAATTGACGGGTATAGTTCCATTGAAGTCGATCTGCTTAAAATAAGCAATAGATAGAAAAAACCAATAAAGGAAATAAGATAATCACTTATTTTATTGAGCGAATTAGTGAGTAAGTGAGTGAGCGAGTCCAATAAAAAAAGGTATTAACTTTTCCTTTATTTTTTTAATTATATCTGTTGCCTGTTTAAAGAACACCGACTTCAATGGAACTATACCTGTTGACGCGATTTAAAGCGAAGCTAACTTCTAGCTGTATATTTTAAATGTTTCTATAGCAATGAAAACCTAAACAGTTCACATAATAATGTTACTTACATTTAAAAGACAGAAGCAAACAAACAATTCTCATTAAAAAATAATAAGTTTCACTTAACTTTTGCATTGTCGACGGGTCCAGATGTCAACCATGTATTGGAGATCTTTCCAGGAATACAGAAGTGAAGACAGGTCATTTGTATACCGTTCAAGTGATAGGTGCGCTGTGAAAAAAAAAAACAAAAAACAGGCGTCAAAAACTCATTGGAAAATTAAAAAAAAAAAATTCATAGTAAAGATTCAAAATGAATTAAAGACAACAGGGGAATACCTATCATATGCAACCTTCATACAATGAAACCGTCAATCCTGCACTGCTCTTTCCTTTTTATAATGGACCAAAAAAGCAGACAAATTTTAAAGGAAGAAATGTAAAAATCATCCTGCCATAATAAGAGATGTACAAATTAGCTATGCTCAAAAAACTATCAGAAAAGGACCGACATAGCCTTGGGAGGTGAGACATCCCGAACCTCATTCCCTCGCTCCATTTCACTGCCTAGTGAATATTCCCACCCTAGAGGGCCTACAGTTTGCCACAAGCCAGAAACACAAAGTCATCCTCATCCTACTCTAAAGAACCCTCCACTCCCCAGAAGCCCTAGAATCACAACTCTAATTCATTACCGAGCTATCCATCTCCCACAAACATATGACCATGCCAAGAGACTTCAACTAAAATTCCAACTGCAAATCAACCCCCATCGCACCCTTAAACTCCCCCTTCACTATATAATCTTTCTACTGTCTAAATGTATCCCACTGTGAATGTTTGCTTCTAACCCATTTAGAGCTACTAGGAGGAGGAGATAAAACAAATATTAGTCACTTCATTCCTTACCTTTACATTTCTGCCAAAGCCAAACATGCATCCTCCTATCAGAAATCCACAAGATCAAACAGAAAACACCTCGTCTTCCTGCGTAAGACCTAGGCAGAATACATACATGAAGTTAAGAAACCATGGAATCCATACCTTAACAAAAAGAAGAAACACCATATTCCAATATGGCAGTGCAGCCAACCGCAAGTCTTAGAAAAGATGTATGCCCAAATTATTTGCTCAAATTTCAACTCTTCTATAACCATTAATTCCAGGCACAATGAGCTTACAAATTTAAGGCTAAAATTTCATGATCTACAACTCAGTCTGATAAAGTACTGCCTCATTTTAAGAGGGGGAAGGATCAGAACAAGCAGATTATGGCCTCTAGAACTCCCCTACATCCACTCCTTTACCTCCTTCTACACAATCTAGATCAGTGTTCTTCAACCTTTTTACACCCGTGGACCGGCAGAAAAAAAATAATTATTTTGTGGACCGGCAAACTACTAGGACTAAAATTTAAAAATCCCGTTTCCGCCCCATCTCCGGGAGCTCGGTCCCCACAAATCATCTGATCCCATCCACACAAGCCTCAGTTATGATTTTATATTGAATGTATTTTATTAAAGTATAAAAAGAAACAATATTCTGTAGAATTGTCATTTTATAAATACAAATAATACAGAACAAGGATCAACAAAACCCCTGTCTCCCCTCCCCTTCACATATATCCCCTCTACTATCAAGAAAACTGAACAAGCCAAATTATTACAGAATGCTACACAGAAATATCATGCTAACAGAATACTGAAGTAACACATGACAGGAATAGTTTTAGGGGAGTGCAACTAGGGCAACTGCCCCTGGTCAGAGAGCGCCCTAAGCCAGCTGAAAGCTAAAGAAGCACTGCCTGGGTTTTGCAGTCCCCAGTTATGTCTAACACCAGCTCTAGCAGGATATATATTTCAAATCTGATATATTCTAATCACAAAATAGAAATAAAATTATTTTTTTCTACCTTTTGTCATCTCTGGTTTCTGCTTTCAATCTTTTTTTCACTCTCTTCCTTCCAGCGTATGCCCTCTCTGTCTCTTCAATCCAGCATCTGCCACTTCCATCCACTATCTGTCCTCTCCCCCTTCCATATGGTATCTGTCTTCTTTCTATGTCCCTCTCCCCTTTCCATCCAGCTTGTGCCCCTCTCTCCTATTTACATGATTCATTCCAGCTTCACTGCTCTCTTCATTTTTATCTCTCCTACACCAGATCTATCATCGTTGTCCCTCTGCTTATTTTTCTGCTGCCCCCTTCCTATCATCAATCTCTCTACTTTCTCATGCCTGTGTCTCCCCTTCCCCTCCTCTAATCTCTCTGCCAGCTGTTTCCTTCCTTTTTTCATTCTCCCTTCCCTCCTCCTCTTGTCCAGCAGTAACTCTCTTCCCTTCCTCCCCTCCCAGCAGCATCTCTCCGTCTCCCTCTCCAGTAGCAGCTGTCCCTTTTTTTTCCTTGCCCAGCAGCTTCCCAGATTCCTTTCCCTCCTCCCCTCCCAGAAGCATCTCTCCTTCTCCCTCTCCAGTAGCAGCTGTACCTTTTTTTCCTTGCCCAGCAGCTTCCCAGATTCCTTTCCCTCCTCCCCTCCCAGAAGCATCTCTCCTTCTTCTTCTCTCTGTCCAGTAGCAGCTGTCCCTTTTTTTTATCTTGCCCAGCAGCTTCCCAGATTCCTTTCCCTCCTCCCCTCCCAGAAGCATCTCTCCTTCTTCTCCCTCTCCAGTAGCAGCTGTCCTTTTTTTTTCATGGCCCAGCAGCTTCCCAGATTCCTTTCCCTCCTCCCCTCCCAGATGCATCTCTCCTTCTCCTTCTCCCTCTCCAGTAGCAGCTGTCCCTTTTTTTTCCTGGCCCAGCAGCTTCCCAGATTCCTTTCCCTCCTCCCCTCCCAGAAGCATCTCTCCTTCTTCTCCCTCTCCAGTAGCAGCTGTCCTTTTTTTTCCTGGCCCAGCAGCTTCCCAGATTCCTTTCCCTCCTCCCCTCCCAGATGCATCTCTCCTTCTCCTTCTCCCTCTCCAGTAGCAGCTGTCCCTTTTTTTTCCTGGCCCAGCAGCTTCCCAGATTCCTTTCCCTCCTCCCCTCCCAGATGCATCTCTCCTTCTCCTTCTCCCTCTCCAGTAGCAGCTGTCCCTTTTTTTTCCTGGCCCAGCAGCTTCCCAGATTCCTTTCCCTCCTCCCCTCCCAGAAGCATCTCTCCTTCTTCTCCCTCTCCAGTAGCAGCTGTCCTTTTTTTTCCTGGCCCAGCAGCTTCCCAGATTCCTTTCCCTCCTCCCCTCCCAGATGCATCTCTCCTTCTCCTTCTCCCTCTCCAGTAGCAGCTGTCCTTTTTTTTCCTGGCCCAGCAGCTTCCCAGATTCCTTTCCCTCCTCCCCTCCCAGAAGCATCTCTCCTTCTCCCTTTCCAGTAGCAGCTGTCCCTTTTTTCCCCTGCCCAGCAGCTTCCCAGACTGATAGTGGTTTTCTCCCCTCCCAGCAGCTCTTCTTACTTCCCAGCGAAGCGATTCACGAAGGCAGCCTCGGGTCCTTTGTTGGGTCGCGCCGCCTCTGAGGAAAGAGGAAGTTGCATCATCAGAGGCAGCCGCGACTCAGCAAAAGCCCCGAGGCTGCCTTCGTGAATTGCTGCGCTGGGAAGTAAGAAGAGCTGCAGAGAGGGGAGAAAGCCACTGTCGGAGGCTCCCCAAGATCTCTCCGGCCCAGCGCACGCTTCCGATGCTGATCTTGCCGGTCCTGCGCGGACCGGCAGGAAGTTCAAATGAGTCAATCTTGCCGGTCCTGTGCGGACCGGCAAAAATTTCCTGCGGACCGATACCGGTCCGCGGACCAGCGGTTGAAGAACTGTGATCTAGATGCAGTCCAATTACATTAGTGGGAAGAAATTTTATGATTGCTTGCGACACAGCTGTTTAGGACTTTAGAGTAGACCACCACAAAGTGAACACACCCCAAAGCGGTGTACACCAGGGCGATGATCAACCCCCCCCAAAGCGGTTTACACCAGGGTGGTGATCAATCCCCCCAAAGCGGTTTACACCAGGGCGGTGTACACCAGGGTGGTGATCAATCCCCCTAAAGCAGTGTACACCAAGGCAGTGTACACCAAGGCGGTGATCAACCCCCCCCCCATAGCAGTGTACACCAAGGCAGTGATCAACCCCCCCCCCCATAGCAGTGTACACCAAGGCAGTGATCAACCCCCGCAAAGTGGTGTACACCAAGGCGGTGATCAACCCCCCCATAGCAGTGTACACCAAGGCGGTGATCAACCCCCCCATAGCAGTGTACACCAAGGCAGTGATCAACCCCCCCAAAGCGGTGTACACCAAGGAAGTGTACACCAAGGCGGTGTACACCAAGGCGGTGATCAACCCCCCATAGCGATGTACACCAAGGTGGTGATCAACCCCACCCAAAGCGGTGTACACCAAGGCAGTGTACACCAAGGCAGTGATCAACCCCCCATAGTGGTGTACACCAAGGCAGTGTACACCAGGGCAGTGATCAACCCCCCCATAGCGGTGTACACCAAGGCAGTGTACACCAAGGCAGTGATCAACCCCCCATAGCGATGTACACCAAGGTGGTGATCAACCCCCCCCAAAGCGGTGTACACCAAGGCAGTGATGATCAACCCCCCCCCCCCCCAAAGCAGTGTACACCAAGGTGGTGAACACCAAGGTAGACCACCAAGTAGTTAACATCCCAAAGTGGAACACCATTGCTGTTCTTATGGCAAGTCTGCTCAGGCAAAGCCTCCAAATATTTGTGTCTTCTGTAATAAATTCCCACTAATGTAATTGGACTGTGTGCGAGTATATAATGTTCCTAATACTCTTATGATACACTTATCTTTTCCAGAGCTGTGCGGGATCAGTCCACGTGTCTTTCATACACACTGGCTGTTCTTGTGACAAGTCTCAGTCAAAGCTTCCAAGTATTCCTGTCTTCAGAAAAATTATTTTTCAATAAACACTTTTCAAATATTTCAATTAATTTCTATCCATTTAAGAAATTTCCCCAAAAGTAAGACTCATTCATTTTGAGCCCAAAAAGACACTAGATTTTTCCCCATACACAATGATCATCTCTTCCTTCCTCTACTCCACCCCAATTCTTCCTATTTCCTTTCTATCCCTCCCTCCCATCCCTTGTGCAGCAAAACCCTTGCAGCTTTTATCCCTCCCTACCTCCCATACCCCATGTAGCATCTTACTATCCCCCCCCTCCGATCCCAAAGGCCTCAATCTATTTAATGTAGCTTGGGCAATGGAGGGATTAAGTGATTTGACCAGGGACATCAGGATCAGCATGGGTTTGAACCCAAAGCCTCAGGAAGCTGTAGCTTTAACCACTGTGCTACACTCTTCTAAAAATATTTCCTTTTTAAAAAATGCATGGCTTCCGTCTTGTGTATAATTCGATTCTCAACTCCAAGGTTCTCCTTGACCAATCACTACCAACCAATTTACCATTTGGGAGTCAGGAAATTCTTACCTGCCATCCTTCCTGTAAAATTTCAGTCGACTCCTTTCAGTGATCAAGTAACTCGCATCCTAGAAATCCCTGCAGTACAAAACAAACTAAATATGTAAGTGAGGGAAGGAAGGACGCGTTAGGACTTGAGGGAGCACAAACAGGATGAAGGAAGGAGGGGCATGAACGGAAAGAGTGAGGGGTGCACAAGCCATAATATGCAAGAATGGAGGGAGGGAGGAAAAGAGATGCTGAGGTGTGGGAGAGAATAGAAAGGGAGAATTGGGTATCTGAGAGGGAAAGAGATGGTGCACATGGGGAGATAAAGGAGGAGACCTATTGGGCAGATAGGGAGGGAGAGAGAGTTATTGGTCATGGTGATGGGAGAGGAGAGAGGTAGAGATGTATGAGCGCAGAGAGAAGGGGGAGAACATACTGGGCTGAGGAAGCCTCCACACTTTTTTTTTTAAAGTACAGAGGGGGAGGGTATTAATGAAGTGCTAGTTTGGCTGTGAGGAGGGGGGGGGAGAGCTTATGGGGCCAGAAACAAGAGAGATGGTGGGCAATAGTCTCAAGGGAAAGAAGTTAGACCTGGGATGGTGTGGAGGAAGAGGGAAAGAGATACTTGAAAGAAAAACTGTTGGGAAGAGAAAGGGAGATATGGTGGACCTGGGGAAGGGAGGCAGGCAGGGGGGAGAGATGGGATGGGGCATTTGGGAAGAGGAAGGAAGAGAAGTTGAATCTGGGGCTGGAAGGGAGGGAGGGAGAAATGTTAGGTCTTTGGATGGAAGGCAGATATGCAGCATCAAGGAGGGGGAAGGGAAGAAAAACAGAAAAGAGCAAAACATTAGACTGGGGATAGAGCAGCAGAGAAGAACCCATAGGAGAGCAGGAGGGAAGAGCTGGGTAAGAAGATGCTAGGAGATGGAAAGAAAGAGATCGGCAGTTACAGCCTGAGGGAAGAGGGAGGGGGGATTCTGAAAGTGGTGACCCATGACAAGAGCAGCGAGTACAGTGGTATTAATATGGTAATGGGGAGTAGAGACCAGGAAAAAGGAGGCTGGGAAAAGAGCGAGATGGGAAACGGAAATGGAAGAGCTAGGGACAGAGAAAAGATGGAAAATTGAGAGGTAGCGGAACGTTTAAAAAGAAGGCAAGATTGAGTGGAAAGAAGCAAAAAAAGAAAAGTTAAGAAAGCTGAAAGGGAAAAAATACATTGGACACAGGCATAAGAAGGAAAAACAATGGAATGAGAGGAGAGGAGAAAATAAATGGACAGCAGACACTGGAAAGAGACCTAGTTGAAGATGGACAAAATGCAGAAAGAGAAACTGGGATCGAGATGATGGAAAAACAAAACATCCAGACAAGGTAGAAAAATTTTTTATTTTGAATTTATTAACTGGAAATTCTTACCTGCTATCCATCCTGTAAAATTTCAGTCGACTCCTTTCGGTGATCAGGTAACTCACATCCTAGGAATCCCTGCTGTGCAAAAAACAAACAAAATATATAAGTACAGTGGTGCCTCGCATAACGGACGCCTCGCACAGCGAACGCTGCGCACAACGAACTTTATGTCTTGATCCGTACAACGAACTTCGTTTCACACAACGAAGTCGCCCGAGCTGCATCCTTCCGCGCAGGCACTGCGCTTAACTGCCCTCTCTCCGCCTGGTTCCCTCTTGCCCCCCCGACTCCCCGACACGATCGGGGCAAAAAGGAGCCCAAGCCCTCTTGCCCCGCCGATTCCCCAACTCCCCACACAATATCGGGCCAGGAGGGAGCCCAAGTCCTCCTGGCCACGGCGACCCCCTAACCCCACCCTGCACTACATTACGGGCAGGAGGGATCCCAGGCCCTCCTGCCCTCGACGCAAACCCCCCCCCCCCCCCCCCCCCCCCCCCAAGAACCTCCGACCGCCCCCCCAGCCGACCCGCGACCCCCCTGGCCGACCCCCACGACACCCCCAACCCCCTTCCCCGTACCTTTCTGTAGTTGGCCGGACAGACGGGAGCCAAACCCGCCTGTCCGGCAGGCAGCCAACGACGGAATGAGGCAGGATTGGCCCATCCGTCCCAAAGCTCCGCCTACTGGTGGGGCCTAAGACGCCTGGGCCAATCAGAATAGGCCCGGGAGCCTTAGGTCCCTCCTGGGGGCGGGGCCTGAGGCACATGGGCCCAACCCGACCATGTGCCTCAGGCCCTGCCCCCAGGAGGGACCTAAGGCTCCCGGGCCTATTCTGATTGGCCCAGGCGCCTTAGGCCCCACCAGTAGGCGGAGCTTTGGGACGGATGGGCCAATCCGGCCTCATTCCGTCGATGGCTGCCTGCCGGACAGGCGGGTTTGGCTCCCGTCTGTCCGGCCAACTACAGAAAGGTACGGGGAAGGGGGTTGGGGGTGTCGTGGGGGTCGGCCATGGGGGTCGCGGGTCGGCTGGGGGGCGGTCG
This sequence comes from Geotrypetes seraphini, assembly GCF_902459505.1. Taxonomy (NCBI): domain Eukaryota; kingdom Metazoa; phylum Chordata; class Amphibia; order Gymnophiona; family Dermophiidae; genus Geotrypetes; species Geotrypetes seraphini. The sequence goes on along the minus strand of NC_047091.1, from coordinate 193,839,808 downwards.
GAGGTTAATGGGGGGGGGCGGTCGTTGGGGGGAGGGGGGGTTTGCGTCGAGGGCAGGAGGGCCTGGGATCCCTCCTGCCCGTAATGTAGTGCAGGGTGGGGTTAGGGGGTCGCCGTGGCCAGGAGGACTTGGGCTCCCTCCTGGCCCGATATTGTCGGGGAGTTGGGGAATCGGCGGGGCATGAGGGCTTGGGCTCCCTTTTGCCCCGATCGTGTCGGGGAGTCGGGGGGGCAAGAGGGCTTGAGCTCCCTCTTGCCCCGATCGTGTCGGGGAGGCGGGGGGGCAAGAGGGCTTGAGCTCCCTCTTGCCCCGATCGTGTCGGGGAGTCGGGGGGGCAAGAGGGCTTGAGCTCCCTCTTGCCCCGATCGTGTCGGGGAGTCGGGGGGGCAAGAGGGCTTGAGCTCCCTCTTGCCCCGATCGTGTCGGGGAGTCGGGGGGGGGGGCAAGAGGGCTTGAGCTCCCTCTTGCCCCGATCGTGTCGGGGAGTCGGGGGGGGGCAAGAGGGCTTGAGCTCCCTCTTGCCCCAATCGTGTCGGGGGTGCCAGGGACCACACGGAGTCACCCACCGTACCACCCGATTCGGGTAAGCGCAGGTATCGGTGGGTGGCTTATTTGCGGGGGGGTGCCTTATTTTACATTTTTTTCTAAAAAGGGGGGGCTGTCTTATTTGATGGCCCTGCCTTATCATCGGGGAAACACGGTAGAAAAAAAAAAAAATGAACAGTTAAGTCCCAGTTTTTGCCGCTGAGACTCTGCCCTCTCACTGTAAAATTAGACTCTACTTAGTCTGTCTTTAAATTTAAAAAATGTGTGTTGTTTTAAAAAACAATTATGTTTTTAGATGTATCTAAATAAAAATAATAACCAAAAATTTATCTTTTTTTATGTCATCTTAGCATATTTTATGCTACAGAACGAATTATTTTTTTTAACATGTATTGTTATGGGAAAACGCGTTTCACATAACGAACTTTTCGCATAACAAACTTGCTCCTGGAACGAATTAAGTTCGTTGTGTGAGGCACCACTGTATAAGGGAGGGAAATAAGGAAGAAGGACATGTTGGGTCTTAAGGGAGGGAGCACGAACAGGACGAAAGGAGGGGCATGAACTTGGGACACAGAATGAAGGGAAAGAGGGAGGGGAGCACGAGCCATAATATGGAAGAACGGAGGGAGTGAGGGAGAGATACTGAGGTGCGGGAGAGAATAGAAAGGGAGAATTGGGTATCGGAGGGAAAGATGGTGCACATGGGGAGATAGAGGAGAACTGTTAGGCAGAGAGAGAAGGGAGGGAGTGGGAGAGGAGTGAGGTAGAGATGCATGGGCATGGAGAGAAGGGGGAGAACATACTGGGCTGAGGAAGCCCCCCCCCCCCGGACTTTTTTTTTTTTAAGTACAGAGGGGGGGATAGTATTAAAGAAGTGCTATATAGGACTGGGGGGGGGTGAGAGCTTATGGGGCCAGAAACAGAGAGAGATGGTGGGTAATAGTCTGAAGGGGGAGAAGTTGAATCTGGGATGGTGTGGAGAAAGAGGGAAAGATACTTAAAGGAAGAACTGTTGGGAAGAGAAAGTAAGAAATGGTGGACCTGGGGAAGGGAGGCAGGCAGGAAGAGAAAGGGAGAAAAGTTGGATCTGGGAATAGAAGGCAGAGAGATGCTAGAAGATAGAAAGAAAGGGACAGGGAGTTATAGCTTGAAGAGAGAGGTGACCCATGTGGATAAGGTAAAAAGGGAGATGACAAGATAAGTGAGAGAGCAGCGAGTACAATGGTATTAATGGGGTAATGGGGAGTAGATAACAGGAAAAAGGAGGATGGGAAAAGAGCGAGATGGGAAATGGGAGAGCTAGGGACTGAGAGAAGATGGAGAATTGTGAAGTAGCTGAACATTTAAAAAGAAGGGCGAGAAAGAAGGCAAGATTTGAGTGGACACAGGCAAAAAAAAAAAAAGTTAAGCTGAAAGGGGAAAAAAACACATTGGAGACAGGAATAAGAAGGAAAAGGAATGTTACAAGAGAAGGAGAAAAAAAATGGACAGCAGATACTGGAAAGAGAATTAGTTGAAAATGGACTAACCGCAAAAAGAAAAACTGGAACCGAGATGATGGAAAAACAAAACATCCAGACAACAAGGTAGAAAAAAGTGTTTTATTTTGAATTTAAGTGGAATGTGTTAGCTTTGGGATATGTGCATCACAATTATTTTTGTATTCAGTGGTATAGTTATATACAGCTCATTTGGGGGAGGGACTGGAGCCCAAAATTAGTAAATGGGCACCAAAGTTTCTCCCTGCCCGAGTGCAATTTATAAATACTTAAGCTAGTGTGGCTTCCCAAGCCCTGCTGACTGAAGACATCTTCCTCCGGTCTAGCAACTCAAAATCTCAAAGCTTTGCAGCCAATGGCAATATCCTCAAGCTGCTACTGCTTTCAAGAAAGCCAAGGTGGAGATTTCAGACATAATTTCAATTGTAATCATGGTATTGAAGCCTTAAAAAAATAGAAAAAAAAGAAGATCAATACCCTCATTATTTGCAACATAATATTTTATTGTTAACGCTTCAAACTTTAGTTACTGCAAGAATTCTAATACTGTATTATAATAAATTTCCAATTACATTTCTAAACATTCTTATTGCTTGTCAAGTAGCTATTTAAATCATCACAATATAATCTATAGAATTATATTAACAAAATATATAAATTTTGATTTAAACTAATGTCTTTATTACTGATTCATAATCATCTTTGTAAATTGAATCCCCTATGTTATAGGGATCTTTATAATCAAAAGCTAGATCAATCTGGTGCCTCAATTGAAGCACTTAAAAGTATGCTTTTAATTTGTTCTCTTATTCCTTCACTAGTTAACCTCTTATTCACTAATTAGAACAAACAAATTATATTATAGCAATCTTTATAATCAAAAGCTAGATTAGTATGAGTTACGCTTCAACTTTTAATATACTATCAATTACAAGATCAACTATTTATCAATCAATTATAGTCAGCAATAAAAATCATTGTGTTCACAAAATACAAATTATTTGAAATCACATCTTATTAAAAAAAGATCTCATTTTCTCTTTGAATTAAAACTGTGCTAATTTTTAATGTGCATATTAAATTTTTTATAACTTTTAAAACCTATGACATTAATAGTACCACATGGTACATAATACAATAATGAATCTATTGGCAACGTGATTTTAAGACCGTTTCTTAAATTGCTTTTTCATTTAATTGAAATCATTCTACCGCTTCTAAAGTTATTTTTTAATCAGTTAAATCATTGTGGTTGTTTTAATTTAATTCAAGTTATACCTTCCGTGAAGCCTGAAAAGAACTGTCGGCAGTGTTTCAGCTACTTTCCCCGCGGCTCCCCTTCCGCGCTTTTCCGGGTGGATTGCGGCAGAGACAGACACGAAAAGCGCGGAAGGGGAGCCGCGGGGGAAGTAGCTGAATCACTGCCGAGGCCGAGTTTTTCCGGGCTTCACGGAAGGTAAAGGACGGGAAGGGCTAAAACGCGGACCTCACGGACCTGACGGACCTAAACCCGTACGGCCTTAAAAGTCTGAGGTCCGTGTCGGTCTGTGTCCGTAGCGCTTGTAGTTTCTGTCGCTGACAGACCTTGACTGAGATTTGAGCGCTGACGGATCCGTCTCTGCATAGGGAGGGAAAAGTGTTAGGATCCGTCAGCGCTAAAAATCTCTTCGAGGTCTGTCAGATGCAGAGACTAGTGCTGGAGCGGCAGAGCAGACGCCAAGAGAGCGGGGACATAGGTTTTGGAAAAGAAGTCTCCGAACTCCAGCACTAGTCTCTGGCTCTGACAGACCTGGAAGAGATTTTTTAGCGCTGACGGATCCTACCACTTTTCCCTCCCTATGCTGAGACGAATCGGCAGTGCAAAAATCTCATCAAGGTCTGTTAGAGGCAGAGACTACAAGCGGCAGAGACACGGACCTCAGATTTTTAAGGCCGTACGGGTTTAGATGGCTAAAACAAAGCTTCGGTTTAAGAATACTGAAGGCAACGACTATAGCTAACTTTAAACTTTCAAACTCATTCTAACCGCTTACATCTTAAAACAGCATCTAAAAACTTACCCGCTGTAGCGCGGAACCTCTTCCCTCCAAGGTTACAGCATCACAAAGATTACCGAGCGCAGTCACACCTCCTCATTCCAACGTTGCATTCTCAAAAGTGGCGAATACCGTGAACTTTATACGCTCAGTCATTAGGCTCCACGTCATCGCTCACCTGATTGCCATATGATCATTTACCCTAGCTTTGGTCATCACCCCTCATAGGGTGGTAGATGTTACGTAAACTTCGTGCGCTGGTGACGTGCACCCGATTAATCGTCCGGTTATAATTCTATCCCGCACAAAGGGAGGACGATTTTATACCTCACAAACGATATTGAGCCAAAACAAAATGCTTTAATGAGCGTTTATAAGTAGAATAAGCTTCTTAACATATGTGGACTATGTTGTAAAATTTAATTCTGTACACCAAGCTAAATGATCTTGGTATCAATTATAAATCCCATGATGAACTTTAAAGAAATTATATTTTTCCATCAAATGTGAACTGTTTTGTTCTCATTGCCAGAACCTCATTTTAAAAAAACAAAACAAAAACAATACCTAATTTTGCAGGAACTCGGCTGCTGCTTCTTGGGACATGCACCAAGAGCATGACTTACCCTTCTACCTCCCATGGCCACTATCCCCTTCTATAAAGCATATGCCCCCTCCCCTTTCATTTTCCCTTTCCATCATTTTCCACCTATCTCTTCTCCACACCATCTGCCCTGGTCTAAGTTAAGGCACTGTTCTTTGACCTGGGGGCCGCTGCAGGAGCAGACTGCTGGGCAGGATGGACCCCTGGTCTGACCCAGCAGTGACAATTTTTATGTTCTTATGTTCTCTTCCATCCAGTATCTGCCCTCTATCTCTGCATCCCCTTATATACAGCATCATCCCCCTTCTCTCTTTCCATCCGGTATCTGCCCCCCCTCTCTCCCTTTCCATCCAGTGTCTTCCTCTCTCTCTCACCTAACACCCTGCTGCTGCTTAATGCACCTCTGAGGTTACAGGTCAGAGTCAACAGTTGATCATATTGAGGTAGCCTGTTTTGCCGCAGCAGCAGAAGAGGCCAGAGGGGGGGGGGGGGGGGGGTTGGGAGGTGCTGCTCTTGCTGCTGGGATCTTCACAAGAGGTGTTAGTGTTCAATCTCTCTAAGTAGTGTTCTGTCTCTCTTAGTGTTAGTAGTCTATCTCCAGGGCCGGATTTTCCTATAGGCTAACTAGGCTTTAACCTAGGGCCTCAAGATCAAGAGGGGCCTACATTCAAATTGTTAGCAAAATTAAAATTACACTATTCTAAAAACAGTGAACACTAAAACACTGACCCGAAAATAAGGAGAAATTCTACGCATATGACGTATTGGTTAAGATCAAGGCGTTCGGCTCATTGGGTCTGTTTGTTTGTATATTCCAGATTGTACCAAAGTATAGTTCATACGTTCACTGATTGCTATGGCAAATATTGACGTGCCTTATGCTACTAAGCTCTGGTTTGTTCTTGCATCAATAAAGTGCAGATTGGTGTAGATTGGAACAGACAAACGAACAGACCTATTGATATCCCGTCGTTCGGTTATATTCGTGTTACTTCGATAATATGAAACACGTGTTAATGTTATTAGAAAAGATTCTTATTTTAGGATTGCGTACACGATCATTTCATTCTCGCCTTTTGAGTTCAGTAGGTTCAATACTTTAGTGAAGTGTTAGACTATTGAAAAAATTTTTTGTGACAATATCTTCATTTCACGGAATTCTAAGTAAGTTCTTAACATATGTTTTAATTTGCAGATTTTAAAATGTATATTATGTGCTTTATTTTATATTTTCATGATTATATCATAAATAATAAAATCCTAGAACGCGCATGCACTGTTGAAATATCGTGAGTTCTGGTGGTGTGAGGTGTGCTGTGTCACTCCTCACGGTGCCTGCGCCAGCTACTCATCAAAATTCAGCTGGGGGTGGGGAATCCGAATTGCACACGTGCTCCAGCTCCGGATCAGATCCCGCTGCTCCTCTCTCCCCCCCCCCCCTTTCCCGGCTCCGGAGGGGAATCGGTCTCAGCCTCAGGTGGGGACGCGCGCCGGTCCCTGGTCCGATCCTGCCTCCGATTCAAGTTTTAGACGCTCCCCGGTTACCTCAGTTCCGCTTTGGGATCGGAACCGGCTCCGGCCACAACGGGGCGCTGACTCGGCTTCTCCCTTTCTTTTTCTTGCCCTGGGAGGAGGATCGGGGAGGGAAAGACATCAGTCCGGAAACAGCTGGGCAAAGCCCAGCCCCGCGGGGAGAGAGACAAAAGGTGGATCCGTCAGGACAGGGCAGCCCAGACTGGCATCGGTGGTGGGGGGTTTCAGTGGAAGGGAGATGGGAGATGGGAGGCAGGCAGGATGGCATCGGGGTAGGGGTGGGGTGGGGGGGTTTCAGTGGAAGGGGGATGGGAGGCAGGCAGGATGGCATCGGGGGGAGTGGGGTGGGGGGGTTTCAGTGGAAGGGGGATGATGTATTTTATTATCTCTCATGTAATTTACAAACTTAAAAATGGGAGGTGAAAGGGCCTCATAAGTGGAATAGCCTAGGCCTAGGGCCTCTTTTCATTGAAATCTGGCCCTGTCTATCTCTTTAGTGTTAGTGTTCTGTCTCTCTCAGCGTTAATGTTCTCTCTCTCTCAGAGTTAGTGTTCTGTCTCTCTCAGTATTCTAGTGTTATCTCTCTCTTAGTGTTAGTGTTCTGTCTCTCTCACTGCTAATGATCTCTCTCTCTTAGTGTTAGTGTTCTGTCTCTCTCAGTATTCAAATGTTCTCTCTCTCTCACTGTTAGTGTTGTCTCTCTCTTAGTGTTAGTGTTCTCTCTCTCTCAGTGTTCAAGTGTTCTCTCTCTCTCAGTGTTAGTGTTCTCTCTCTCTCTCTCTCAGTATTAGTGGCCCCCAAACCCCTGACCCTTGACCTTTGACCCCTGACACTGACCCTAACCCAAACCCTAAACCCTAAACCCTAAACCCTAACCCTAACCCTAACCCTAACCCTAACCCTAACCCCTGACCCTGACCCATATATTTCCTGCTGAAAATCTAGTTTTCCGGTTTGGCTGGTCACTGGTTAGAATTCATCAGCTGGCTGTTTATGGATTGCGGTCAGAGAAATCTTCCTATAAGGCATGTCTATCTTTGCCACTATGCCTTAGCTGGCCATCCAATAAATATCATCTTTTTCTGGCTAAGTCTGCAGCATAGAACTTTGACCTTGTTATTCAATGCCAGTGGTCGAATATATCTCCAGCAATGAATATCTGGGATCACCGTAGACCACGAGAGATAGTCTGGCTGCCTCCTACAGTCTCAATATTAGGCCCTTAGTACCTACAGAATACACATGCTATTGCTGTAGATAGATTTCCTCTTTCCAGTAACATTCATTTTGTAATATTCCAAGCCCTAAACTAGCTACTTGGAATATCTCCATTAAATGCAGACTCTGTTAAATAGTAATTTATCCATGTAAATGGATTATGAACATTGCCTTCCACCTGGCAGCTTCTAGACTGGCTAATGGGATTTGCATACCTATAAATCTATTTTAGAAGGGAAATCCCAAGTTGGATTTATCTCAAGAAACTGTGCTTCAGTTGCCAGACTCAGCTTCTCATTTTGCTATATCAACTTTGAAGCAAAAATATGCATATAGTTCTACCTCTTAGAAATCTTTTGGAGCAGAAAATATAACCAATCACTTACATCAGCCCTAGATCTAATGTAAATGCTTGCACTTAGATGCTAGCGAAAACTTGTGTAAATTATGCAATACTGCAATTTACATATGTACAAGAGTGCTCTGCTCATGCACACACTGGGAAAGTACATGCCATGAAAACATGGATCACCATGCACTTTTCTTCTGGCTTGTATTTCTTGAGGTCATTTGTGCATGTTAATTAGCCACTTACTGATGTAAATAACTACATTATCACTGTTTGTCTGTTCTGCCACATAAAATTAGGTGATAGCTTTTGAATTACTCCCTAAGGGGGCAATTCCATAATTGAGAGTCTTTATTTAGGCACCCTGGAGCTCGGCTGGGGAAGTTTATCATAGGATCCAGCTTTGTGGCTGCTGTGAGTGCTTGAGCATCCCCAACATTGAGCAAACTACTCAGGAAGTTCTTGAGTTTGTTCAGAGAGGGGTAATTCCTGCCCCTGTCCCACTCTCAGGGTTACACGAGTTGATTTAGAATTATATGCAAAGCTTCCTGTTATGCTATTTATTTATTTTTTAAATTCTTTATTCATTTTAAAACTGACAAACAAGTGATTAATATAAAAATATTACATTACTAATAAAATATACAGCACTTGACATTCTTATACATATAATCCATTAAAGTAGAAATTCTAACCCTTTCCCCCCCACCCAATTCTTCAATGAAAATTTTCATAATACATACAGAAATCCAATCAATAAATAAAAATATTAATCATCCAATTTCCCCCCTCCCCCAATAAAATACATGTATCCATCAGAAAAGAAAACGATGTTCATTCATTACAATAATTCTCTAATGACCCCCAGATGTTATAAGTTGTTATAATTACCTTTCTGTACAGCAATTGCTCTTTCCAATTAGCCGTAATGTGCTGAATTGCCACCCCTGTCATTATTAATAGAAGTTTGTTATTATAAGATGAAATTTTACTTTTATTCCTCATAGCCATGCCAAACAGAATAGTATCATAAGACAAAGCAACATGATTTTCAAGTAAACGGTTAAGCTACGTCCAAATTGAATTCCAAAATAATTTAATACAGGGACAGTACAAAAGTAAATGATCCAATGTCCCTACTTCCAGATTACAATGCCAGCATTTATTAGACTTAGATCTATCTAACTTTTGCAAACGAACTGGGGTCCAAAAAGCTCTATGCAACAAAAAGAACCAAGTTTGCCTCATAGATGCTGACATTGTACATCTCATTCTCCAAGACCAAATTCGTGACCATTGAGATGCAGAAATTTGCTGCCGTATCTCAATACTCCAAATGTCTCTAAGACCATTTTTTGGTATTTTTATTCACATATCCAGATAATAATTTATACCACAAAGCGGCTTGATGTCCCAGGAAATCCGCTTGAAAACAGACTATATTGATTATTCGGATTTTTCCATTCAGGGAACTCTACCTGAATAGCCTGCTTCAGCTGCAACCATTTATAACTTTAAGACCGAATCTATGTTGCAGCTCTGAAAATTCGAGCAGTTTACCATCTGAAATAATGTCATTTAGAGTTTGAATGCCTGCAATGATCCAGGTTTTCCATAAGATTTTAGATCCGCCAATTTGAATCTTGGAATTAATCCATAATGATTGATTTGTAGATTTACTTATTGGAATAGGTGTTAAATTGCCAATATATCTCAATGTTTTCCATGTATCTGATAAAATTCTGTTCTCCTTATATCTTCTAGGTATTCTAATACTGGGCACATGAACCAAATTTAAGGGAAACAAGAGACGCCATTCTAAATAAAGCCAATCTGGTGCATTCTCAAAGAGTTCTGGGAGGATCCAATACATACCTTGACGTAAAATATAGGCTTGATGATACCTATAAAAATTAGGAAAATTTACCCTACCCTCCTGTCACCACCTATGATCTGGCCGAGTGGTTTGGTAGCTAGGCAGTGACATACAACTGTCACTCTGGCGTGAGCCCCTTTGAAGTAGGGACACCTTTCAAGCAGGATACCCCTAGGTTACTCCCTAGAACAGTTGGTATGTGTTTCATACAGACAAGCCAGTAGTCAGAATGACTTTCATTGAAAATTGTAAACTTTATTAGGCCACTGGCTTCAGCAACACAAAATAATCCCGGTTTCCCCGGTGGCATAAAGTTTGCACAAAAACAAGAATTCTTCAAAATCAAAACATAATCCACACTGCTCTGGACTTTCCCAAATGCACCACAGTCCAAGCATTTCTCTTCACCAGAGTTCATTCATTAAGTAGGATAACTGCCCTCAAAGTCCAAGGTTCTTTCAGCTTAAACAGTCCTGCTAAAAATAGCTATCTGGAAATCTGTTTCCTTAAGTTTGCCCTGCAGGTAACCAGCAGGCTAAATGGAGCAGTCTTTAAGTTAGCTTTTCCCAGCTTCTAAGGCACACAGGGTTAATTGTACTTCACAGTTTGCTTAAGGTAATTACAGTGGCATACCTAGCATGTGTGACACCCGGGGCCCATCAATTGTTGGCACCCCCCATCTGTACGAAAACCATGATTTTTAGTAACAAGCCACACGTCACACATGAGTAGGAAAAGGCAGCATCTTACATACTGCAGTGAGAAGTACAACAGCAATACACCCATTGTAAAACTAAACAAGCCAGACTAATACAGATCAATCCTGCAGTCAATCCTAACAGAAAACCATGCCTTTCGAATAAACAGAACACAGAAAACACCTTCGCCTAGTATGGAATAAGTAATCACAAACTTACCTCTCCCCCTTTTACAAAACTAGTGTGGATTTTAGCCACGGTGGTAACAGCTCTGGCGCTCATAGAATTCTGAGCATCAGAGCTACTACCACCACGGCTGGCGCTAAAAAACGCTCCACAGTTTTGTAAAAGGGGAGATAAAATAGAAATACATAGACAAAGATTAAATTGAACCAGCAAGAAGCTGGACTCTGCATACAATGCAATACCACAGAAATAGTGACACATGTCTCCTACAGCAATAAATAAATAGAAAATTTTTGTTCTACCTTTATCTTCTCTGGTTTCTGCTTTCCTCATCTTCTTGTTACTCTCTTCCTTCCATCCACTGTCTGCCATCTCTCTGCCCCTATATGGCATCTTCTCTCCTTCTATGCTCCTTCCAGAAACTGTATGCCTCCCCCTTCCATCTCTCCTTTCACCCCATTGGTATCTGTCTCCTCTCCTTCCCCCCTGCTCTGGCATCTCTCTCTCCGCTCCCTTCCTCCTGTTCTTCCCTGGTCTTCCTTCTCAATTTATTTTCTGCCTTTGTCTAAATTCTTTTTTACTATTCAGTCCTCAATTTCCCTCTTTCACTGTGTCTACCTATAGCTTGCCACCTCTTTCCCTCACTCCTTCCAGTAACTAACTCTATCCTCTTCCCTCATTCCTGCATGTTCCCTTTTTTTTCTTTCTCTTCCCCACTTCCTTCCAGCATCTTCTCCCTCTTTCCCTCACACTTCCATTCAGCAGCTGTCCTTCCTCTCCCCCACACTTCCATTTAGTGTCTGTTTCCCTCTCTCTACCCCTTCCATCTACTGTTCACCCTCTATCTCGCCCCTTCCATTCACTGCCCTCTATGCTCTTTCTATCCAGTGTGCACCCTCTCTCTCTCTCTCTCTCTTCCATATGGCATCTTCCCTCTTTCTATGCTCCTTCCATAAACTATCTATCTCATGCCTCTTCTCTCCTTCGTACATGATTGATTTCAACTCTGTCACCACCCCCTCCCCTATGCTCTGGCATCTCTCTCTTCTCCTTTCTTTCCTTCCCACTTCACAGTCTGGCATCATCTCTTCCCTGATTCCTGGCATCTCTCTCCTTTCCTTTTCTTCCATCTCTCCCTCCCTTCCATGCTCTGACATCTCCTCCTTCTTTTCCCCCTTCCTTTTCCCTTGATCTGGCATACCTTCCTCCTTCCCTCCATTCCCTGGCGTCTCTTCTTCCCTTTAAGCCCTGGCATCTCCTTTCATTCCCTCCAGTTGGGTAGAGCAACACTCTCCCCAATTCTCTCCCCCTCTGCTCCCTTTCCTCCTTCTGTCACCCAAGGCCTGGTGTACTGAACTTCTTCGGACAGCAGAAGCATTCACAATTCACTGCTGTTGCCGGCTTCAGGCCTTCCTCTCTGTCGGGTCCTGTCTTCATGAAAACAGGAAGTAGGCAAGACCCGTCAGAGAGGAAGGCCTGAAGCCGGCAACAGCAGCAAATTGTAAACACTGCTGCTGCCTGAAGAAGATGGCACCAGGCCTTGGAGCACCCGAGGCAGACCGCTTCTCTCCCCTCCCAGCCGAACCCCTGCTGACCCTCCTATCTCTCCTCCCCCAAGTGAACCTTTCCGACCCTCCCAGTGAGAGCAGCAAACCTCCCTCCAGTAGCGTCGGCTGATTTACGGCTTTCTCCTGCCGATGCCGCGTCACTGATGTCATCAGTGACGCAGCAGAGGGAGGAAAAAGCCGCGAAGCAGCCGATGCTACTGGAGGTTAGGTTTGCTGCTCTCGCTGGGAGGGTGGGAGCGCGATAGGGACTGGGCTGGCTGTGCAACCCCCTAAGGCTGCACCTGGGGCAGACCGCCCCCCTTGGTACGCCACTGGGTAATTAGCCAACAGCTACAAGCAGGCCCGGAGGTTTGGAAATATGAAACCAAGGACTACAGGCTGTCGTCCTGCACAGCGTTTGACTAAGCTATGTGCAAGTTTGTATATCTCCAACACATAAGCTCTGATGCTTTATTCAGTCCTATTCCCAAGAATAACACTAGCAGTTTCTGTAATTATCTCTTCAGACATAACTTCCCTTTGTGAGCAGGGGAACAGCAGAGTAACAGTAAGGAACAGAAACTTTCCCTCTTTAAACTCCCTGCCCTTATGCAATCTCCATGGGTTCAGCAGGAGCTACACACGGAGCACAGCCTTCCTCAACTATCATCGGCTCAGGCATACAGTATTGTAAAGGCAAGTTTCCAACCTGTTCCTCCTTCATGTGCCAGTCCCCTTCAGAAAGAAGCTCTGGATGCTTCCAGGTCAGTTCTGCCTCATGCTGAGATCCTGGTTCCTGCTCTGCCCCTGTCCTGAGCGCTCTGCTGGTTTCTTTCTGCTCCGTCCCTGCTGCTCGAGACTAAGTCGGGAACTTCCTACAGCCATTTCCTGATGGCGATCTGCACGGGGCAGGAGCGTAGGAAGATCACTCCTGCCCCGAAAAACCTCTAGACCACCAGGTAAGGCCGGGAAGGTGGCAGGGAGGTGGGGGTGGGTCAGAGCCGGATAATCGCGTTTTTTTGGCATTCGCGGTCCTGCAAGGGAGAAAAGCAGTTTTAGAAGCAAAAACGAGCAGAGGAGGGAGACAGAGGAGAGCAGGAGGCTAGGGGCTGGGCGAGAGTTAGCTCCGCCCACCCCCACCGCGTCAGAGGAGTCAGCACCCGAACCCCCCATAAAAGGGGGCGGAGCCAACGACGAACGTGGTGCACAGCATCAGGCAAGAGGAGTAGAAGCAGCAAGGGAGAAAAGCAGTTTTAGAAGCAAAAACGAGCAGAGGAGGGAGACAGAGGAGAGCAGGAGGCTAGGGGCTGGGCGAGAGTTAGCTCCGCCCACCCCCACCGCGTCAGAGGAGTCAGCACCCGAACCCCCCATAAAAGGGGGCGGAGCCAACGACGAACGTGGTGCACAGCATCAGGCAAGAGGAGTAGAAGCAGCAAGGGAGAAAAGCAGTTTTAGAAGCAAAAACGAGCAGAGGAGGGAGACAGAGGAGAGCAGGAGGCTAGGGGCTGGGCGAGAGTTAGCTCCGCCCACCCCCACCGCGTCAGAGGAGTCAGCACCCGAACCCCCCATAAAAGGGGGCGGAGCCAACGGCGCACAGCCGTTAGGCGCGCGAGCACAGGGAAGGACTGAAAGGTGAGTTAGTGGCAAGCAGCGCAGAAGAGACGAACACACAAGCAGCAGTAAGGTAAGGAAGAGAAAAGACAACACACACAAGAAAGCAGCAAGGCAAGAAGCAGATACAGAAGGAACAACCACACACAAGCAAAAGTTAGGCAAGGTTGTGCAAAGGCACCAGGCACAGAAAGAACAATCACACAAACAAAAGTAAGGAAAGGTAGAGCGTAGGCAGTCCATACAAAGGCAGAAGGCAGTAAAGCAAGAAGCAGGTGCAGAAGGAAGCAGGCACCGAAGGAACACGTAAACTTATCTGTGTTTTTTTTAAAGTAGTAACCCCGATGGAAGCAGAAGGTAACCAGAAGATGAGCTTTCCAGTGTTCTGCGCGGACTGTCATATGTATGACTACCTCCCCTCGGGGAGACAGTCATACGTATGCAGTCGGTGTCAGGAGCTGAAAAGCTTGAAGAAAGAAGTCAAGCGACTTGAGGACAAGATACAGGAGCTAGAAGGACTTTACACCACGGAGGACCCTACCAGGGCATTTGAAGACTTCAAGAGTGAGAAACACATCGAGAAGGAAGTCAGGGAACTCGAGGAATTCATTGAGGAAGCATACAGGAGGAGGGTGGAAGAGAACGAACTCCAGATGAGAGATGATGCAACACCAACTTGGAAGGGGGAGCAAGAAGCAGATGACCTCAAAGAAGACACCCACAGAAGAATACCACACGAGGGGGAAGAATTGGCTAGTCGATGCCCAGAAGAAGAGAGAGCTAAGCACACCGAGGACATTGACCTGAGACCGATAAGAAAATTGAAGAAGGGAAAGTCAGCGATCCTGGTGGGAGACTCGATATTGAGGCATGTGGACAGCCACATAGCAGGAGGAAGAGAGGATCGACTGGTGACCTGCCTCCCAGGAGCGAGAACCAAGGACATCGTGGACAAAATTGGGAAGGTCCTGGAAGGAGCGGAGACGGAAGAGACCGCAGTAATGATCCACATCGGGACGAATGATGTCAGCAGGAGAGACTACAGAAGAGGCACGCTGATAGAACAGTTCAAGATTCTAGGAAGGAAACTGAAGATGAGGACCCAGAAGATAGCATTCTCAGAGATCCTACCGGTACCGAGGGCAGATGTGAAAAGGCAGGAAGAACTACAATCAATAAATGCATGGATGAGGAGATGGTGTGAGGAAGAAGGGTTCCACTTCGTGAGGAACTGGACAACGTTCTGGGGCAAGAGCAAGCTCTACAGGAGAGATGGACTGCACCTGAGCGTGGCGGGAACAAGACTTCTAGCAAACAACGTCAAGAGAGGAATAGAACAGGCTTTAAACTAAGAGAAAGGGGAAAGCCGACAGTCGACCTAGCGTCGATGATTCGGAAAAAGGTATCCCGTGAAGATACTAAGGGGAAAAAAGGCAGGGAAGAAACAAGAGACAAATTACAGGAGTCAACTAACCCAGAAGAGGAGGTTAGAAAGATTGTAGCAAAAGAGAAGACACCAAAGACTGAAGCACAGGGAAAAGAAATGAAGACGACAAAATGCCAGGATCTAAACTGCATATATACTAATGCAAGGAGTTTAAGAAACAAAATGGGGGAGCTAGAAGCCATGGCCAATGCAGAGGACATAGACATCATTGGAATCTCTGAAACGTGGTGGAATGAGGAAAACAAATGGGATACAGCACTGCCGGGGTACAAGCTCTATCGCCGGGATAGGTCAGGTCAGAAAGGAGGAGGAATAGCCCTATACGTAAAAGAAAGCATACAATCGACAAGAATGGACACAGCGGAGATGATCAACAAACTGGAATCGCTATGGGTTAAAATACCGGGTAGGAAAGGGCATGAAATAAAGATGGGCCTATACTATCGTCCACCCGGGCAAACTGGAGATAGCGATAAAGAAATGGATGCCGAGATGAAGCGAGAATGCAAAAGTGGTTACACAGTTGTTATGGGAGACTTCAACTATCCTGGGATAGACTGGAGTCTTGGAAGCTCAAGATGCGCTAGGGAGACAGAATTCCTGGAGGCTATACAAGATTGCTTCATGGAGCAACTTGTTAGAGAACCGACGAGAGGAAATGCCACTCTGGATTTAATCCTAAATGGACTAAGGGGACCTGCAAAGGAAGTGGAAGTAGTGGGACCGTTGGGAAACAGTGATCATAATATGATCAAGTTCAAGGTTGAAGTAGGCATACCGAACGGAAAGAGAACCATAGCGACATCTTTCAACTTCAGGAAAGGAAACTATGAAGCAATGAGGGAAATGGTAAGGAAGAAACTTAGGAACACTTCCAAAAAATGGCAAACAGTAGAACATGCCTGGTCTTTTTTCAAAGACACAGTGAGCGAGGCACAAAATCTGCACATCCCCAGATTCAGAAAGGGGTGCAAAAAGGGTCGAACAAAAGACCCAGTATGGATGACTAAAATAGTGAAGGAAGCGATAGGCAATAAGAAAAATTCATTCAGGGAATGGAAAAAGGACAAAACTGAAGGGAACCAGAAGGAGCACAGGAAGTATCAAAAAGAATGTCACCGTGTGGTTCGAAAAGCCAAAAGAGAGTATGAAGAGAGGCTAGCCAGGGAGGCACGAAATTTCAAACCGTTCTTCAGATATGTTAAAGGGAAACAGCCAGCTAGGGAGGAGGTAGGACCGCTGGACGAAGGAGACAGGAAGGGAGCGGTGAAGGAGGAGAAAGAAGTCGCAGAAAGACTCAACATGTTCTTCTCGTCTGTATTTACAAACGAAGACACAACCAACATACCGGAACCTGAACAAATATTCAATGGAAATCAAGCAGAAAAATTAACATCCATGGAAGTGAGCCTTGATGATGTACACAGGCAGATAGAAAAACTTAAAACTGACAAATCCCCGGGTCCGGACGGAATCCATCCCAGGGTTCTGAAGGAATTAAAGGAGGAGATAGCGGAACTACTGCAGCAAATTTGCAACCTATCCTTGAAAACAGGCATGATCCCGGAGGATTGGAAGATAGCCAATGTCACGCCCATCTTTAAAAAGGGATCAAGAGGTGACCCGGGAAACTACAGACCAGTGAGTTTGACTTCGGTTCCGGGGAAACTGACGGAAGCACTGATTAAAGAACACATCGATGAACATCTGGAAAGAAACGAACTTTTGAAAACAACCCAACATGGTTTCTGCAGGGGGAGATCGTGCCTAACGAACTTATTGCACTTCTTCGAAGGAATTAACAAACGGATGGACAGAGGAGACCCCATAGACATCATATACCTTGATTTCCAAAAAGCCTTTGACAAGGTGCCTCACGAACGTCTACTCCGGAAACTGAAGAACCATGGAGTGGACGGAGACGTACATAGATGGATCAGAAACTGGTTGGCGGGTAGGAAACAGAGGGTAGGGGTGAAGGGCCACTACTCGGACTGGATGGGGGTCACGAGTGGTGTTCCGCAGGGCTCAGTGCTCGGGCCGCTGCTATTTAATATATTCATAAATGATCTAGAAACAGGCACGAAGTGTGAGATAATAAAATTTGCGGACGATACAAAACTATTTAGTGGAGCTGGGACTAAAGAGGAATGCGAAGAATTGCAAAGGGACTTGAACAAATTGGGGGAATGGGCGGCGAGATGGCAGATGAAGTTCAACGTTGAGAAATGTAAAGTATTGCATGTTGGAAACAGAAACCCGAGGTACAACTATACGATGGGAGGGATATTATTGAATGAGAGCAACCAAGAAAGGGACTTGGGGGTAATGGTGGACATGACAATGAAGCCGACGGCACAGTGCGCAACAG
Organism: Geotrypetes seraphini; assembly: GCF_902459505.1. Lineage (NCBI taxonomy): Eukaryota > Metazoa > Chordata > Amphibia > Gymnophiona > Dermophiidae > Geotrypetes > Geotrypetes seraphini. The sequence continues at coordinate 193,822,284 of NC_047091.1, read as the reverse complement.
CCGCTAAGAAAGCAAATAGAATGCTAGGCATAATCAAGAAGGGTATTACAACAAGGACAAAAGAAGTTATCCTGCCATTGTATCGGGCGATGGTGCGCCCGCATCTGGAATACTGCGTCCAATATTGGTCTCCGTACCTTAGGAAGGATATGGCGTTACTCGAGAGGGTTCAGAGGAGAGCGACACGCTTGATAAAAGGGATGGAAAACCTCTCATACGCTGAGAGATTGGAGAAACTGGGTCTCTTTTCCCTGGAGAAGAGGAGACTTAGAGGGGATATGATAGAGACTTATAAGATCATGAAGGGCATAGAGAGAGTAGAGAAGGACAGATTCTTCAAACTTTCGAAAAATAAAAGAACAAGAGGACACTTGGAAAAGTTGAAAGGGGACAGATTTAAAACGAATGCTAGGAAGTTCTTCTTTACCCAACGAGTGGTGGACACCTGGAATGCGCTTCCAGAGGGAGTAATAGGGCAGAGTACAGTACAGGGGTTTAAGAAAGGATTGGACAATTTCCTGCTGGAAAAGGGGATAGAGGGGTATAAATAGAGGATTACTGCACAGGTCCTGGACCTGTTGGGCCGCCGCGTGAGCGGACTGCTGGGCATGATGGACCTCAGGTCTGACCCAGCAGAGGCATTGCTTATGTTCTTATGTTATCCCCCGTGAATGACAAGGGAGAAGTGTATAATCAAAAGTTTAGGCAGGTTGTCTAGTCAGCACTTATACATTTTGACTTAAACCAAGTCAAAACAGGTATAAGTGCCGAAAAGGGGCCGCTGAGCTGATCGCAGCAGCTCTGTGGCCCCAGCAACCTGCCTACCCCCTACTGCAACAATTGCGGCAGGAGAGATGGCTCATCTCTCCTGCCACGATCCACCCCTCCCCCTGATCAGATCGGGCAGGAGGGCTTGGGCTCCCTCCTGCCCCGCCGGTGGGGGCCCAATCGGGGGGTCATGGGGCAATTGTTGGGGGATGTGCCAAGGGCAGTGGGGCCTGGGATCCCTCCTGCCCTGATCATGTTGGGGGGGGGGGGGGGTTTGGTAGTCTCCTGGGCAGAAGGGCTTGGGCTCCCTCCTGCCCAATCATGTTGGGCAGTGTGACAAATCTAGCTCTCCGTCTAGCTTTGGCCCAGAGTTATCTAGGAAGAACAGTAAGCCTCTATGCAGGAGAGCAGACCAGGTTGGCCCTGCTGAGTGTGATAGCATTAACTTCCCTTGTATGGACATGGAGCCAGACAGTGATGGCCAGGGAGAGTTCAGTCCAGTTGCAGGTTACTCTCCCAAGTCTGCTATTAGAGCTCAAAGAAATCAAGAGCCAGGGAACTACATTTCCCAGAAGGCCAGAGAACTGGCAGGAAGCTGTCAGCTAAACAGACACAGCTGCAGAGGGAGCGTTCTCCCTTCTCCCTCTTCAGAGCAGGGAGGGGCGAATTGGAGCCTGTTAAAACAGGGCAGCTGAGACCCAGAGTGACGAAGCGAGTGTGGACCTGTTAGTACTGCATTTCCCTAGTCCGGAGACGGGCAGGGCCAGGAATACAGGGAAGTGTTTTTGTCCTCCATTGCACAATGGGGGGATGTCAGTCTACCTGTGGGGACCCCTTGATATGTTAGCTAATTTTAAAAAGGGATTTGGCTCTGATCACACTTACCAAATCAACCCTTATTCGTCTGTGCCAGTTAGAATGGCCGACGTTTGGTATGGGCTGGCCCCCTCTGGCTCCCTGGAAGAGGACATAACCCGTCAGGTTTTTATGCATTCTTTTGCTGTCGGTTAGCCCCTTACAGTCAGCCAATTTTTGCATTCCAATGGGAAAACCCTTCCACTGGACAAACCTCCCAAGTAACCTGGACCCATCTACCCCAGGGCTTTAAAAATAGCCCCACTCTATTCAGCACCGCCCTTGCTTCAGACCTTGCCAATTTCTTCCCTTCATCTGAGTCCCAAGTCCTGCAGTATTCCGGGTTCTTTATGAGTTCTGTCTGTCCAAATGTATCAGTGTACTTTAAAACTGTCAGTTGTTTAAAGCAAGAGGGGGAGTATCCCTTCTCCTCCTTTTGTGCTGATAAGGGCCATGAAGTGTTTAGCACTTCAAATGCAGTTTCTCCTGAAACAGATAAGTAGGGTTAGATTTAAAGTTTTTGGCTATGTAATACAATGTTTATGTGTATTCAGAAATGAATGTAAACAAAAATTATGATTTCTGGTATTTATATTCCATGCTAAAAAGAAGTGATTTGTCCAAATTTAAGGACTGCCTCTCTTTTAAACCTAAGGAACTAATTCTGAAAAGACTACATCTGTTATTTAATCTCTTTGATCTTTAAGCAACTCTCTCTCCTTTGTGAAATTCTGTAGGAAGGGGGACCCATGTTGATTGTAAAAAAAAAAAAATGAACAATATTTAAACTTGTGAGTACAGTAAAACCTTGGTTTGGGAGCATAATTTGATCCAGAAGCATGCTTGTAGTCCAGGGCACTCGTGTACAAAAATATACATACTTGTATTGCAAGCCCTTGCTCGTTTGGAACAGTCACTGTACTTCTGCAGCGTCATATAGAGAGGAACCATTGGCTCAGTTGTGATAATATGATGCTTGTATACTGTATGTACGTTGCTGGTATAGCAAGTTAAAATTTAATCATTGCTTGTCTTATAGAACACTTGCAAACCAAGTTATTTGCAATCCAAAGTTTTACTGTATATTCCAATCTTTGTTTTGTATTTCTGTTTATAAATCACTAGTCTTTAAGCCCGTTACATGTCTGTCTGTCTTTCTGTCTCTCTCTCTCTCTCCCGATGTCTCTCTCTCTCTCTCTCTCTCCATGACTCCCTTTTTCTGTCTGTCTTTCTGTCCCTCTCCCTGCCCCTGTGTCTTTCTTCCTTTCTGTCTGTCTCCCTCCCTCCTGCTGTCTGTCTGTCATTCTTTCCCTCCATTTCCCTGTGCAGTAGTATTTCCACCCCACTTCCCTGCAACAGCATTTCCCTCCCCCCCCCGACTTACCTGTGCAGCAGCAGCGGTATTTTTCTCCCCCTCCAGGTCCCTGTGCAGCAGTTGCAGCATTTCCCCCACCCCTTCCCTTCTCTTACCGCGATCTTGCCTACTCCGTTCGGCCCCTACCCCGCATTCTGGCCTGCTGCGATCTGGCTGCTCCGTTTGACTCCTTGCGGCTAGAGTCCTCTTCTTTGTCGGCCCCCCCTTCCCTTCCCTTCCCGTGGTCTTGAGCTTTGGTGTGGTCTGGCCTGCTCGCCTTGCCGTATTTTTTTTTTAGTTGAAAGACGCGGTGCTGGCTCCTCTCATGATCCCCACCTGCGTCGGAAGTCCGACGCAGGCAGGGATCGTGAGAGGAGCCACCGCTGCGTCTTTCATCTAAAAAATGCAATACGGCAGGGAGCAGGCCAGACCGAAAAACAGAACCGTAAGCCGCGCATGCGCATTTCCTATGGGTCGCTACAGCTCACATTAACGGGTGCTAGAATATGTGTGTGTGTGTCTCTCTTTATTTCTTTCTCTCTCTCTCTCCTTAGCCGCTTTCTTTCTTTCTGTCTTTCTTTTTCCTTGGCTGTCCATCACCACCCCTTGCCTGCTCCCCCTGTCCATTCTCCCTTCCTTTTACCTCCCCTGTGTCCACCACCACCCCTTCACAGTTCTCCTTATGCAGCAGCAGCCCTTCTCCCTTTGTTTTATCTCCCCCCCTGTCCAGCAGCACCTTCCTTCTCCCCCTGTCCAACATTAGGCCTCCGTTCCTTTTTCTTCACCCCCCCCTGTCCATCAGCACCTCTTTCCTTCTCCCACTGTCCAGCAGTAGGCGTCCCTTCCTTTTTCTCCCCCCTCCTCCTTCTTATCCCTATGATACACTTACAAGTTTCAAGTTTATTAGGATTTTATATACCGCCTATCAAGGTTATCTAAGCGGTTTTCACAATCAGGTACTCAAGCATTTTCCCTATCTGTCCCGGCGGGCTCACAATCTATCTAACTTACCTTGCTCTGCCCCTGATCAGAGGCTCCCGACAGCCGCCCAGTTGCACCCATTGGAAAAGTTCCCTCTGCGGCATCCCGCACCCCTCCTGACGCGACTCCCGCTGTCTTTCTTTCTGTCTGTCTCTGTCCCTGGCCCCCTTTGTCTGTTTGTCTTTCTGTATATCTCCCTGCCCCTGTGTCTTTATTCTTTTCTTTCTGTCTCCCTTCCTCCCTCTGTCTGTGTGTCCAAAGCAGCATTCCCTCCCCCTCCATTTCCCTCCCCCCACACCAGTTCCCTGTGCACGTGCACCTGCCCCTGTGTCTTTCTTCTTGTCTTTCTGTCTCCCTTCCTCCCTCTGTCTGTCTGTCCAAAGCAGAATTCCCTCCCCCTCCATTTCCCTCCCCCCACACCAGTTCCCTGTGCACCTGCCCCTGTGTCTTTCTTCTTGTCTTTCTGTCTCTCTTCCTCCCTCTCTCTGTGTATGCAAAGCAGCATTCCCTCCCCCTTCCATTTCCCTCCCCCCACACCAGTTCCCTGTGCAGCAGCATTAGCGTTTCCTCTACCCCCCTTTCCCTTCCCACAGTCGCGACTACAAATGCGGGCCCGAGTCCTTTGCCGCCCCCCCCTTCCCTTCCCGCGGGCCCGACTACACATGGCGATTCAAGCAGCGTGTGCAGCAGTCTGCACACGCTGCTTCGGGTCCTTCTACTGCCCTGATTTACTCTGGCACGTCCGGAGCAAATCAGGGCAGTAGAAGGGCCCGAAGCAGCGTGTGAAGACTGATGCACACGCTGCTTAAATCGCCAGTCGGGCCAGCGGTAAGGGAAGAGGGGGGGCGGCAAATGACTCGGGTCCCGGGCAGCGGAAAGTCGCTGGGCTCCTCGCTGGGTGCGCTGAGTGGCCGCGATCTCTCTCCTCCCAGACCCCCCCCCGGAGGAACGGAGATCGAGTTGCCGCCATTTTGAAGATCGTTCTGCCCTGCTCCTTGCCTTAGTATATTTGTAATTTGAAAGACACGGTGGCGGAAGCTCCTCTCAAGATCCCCGACTGCATTGGACTTCCGACGCAGGTGGGATCCTGAAAGTAGCCGCTGCCTCGTCTTTCAACTTAAAAATATAGTAAGGCAAGGAGCAGGGCAGACCGAGAGAGGAGCCGGTAGCATGCAGAGTGAGAGGCGGGGGTGAGGAAGGCCGCCGCAGCTGTGTAACTTTTTTTAAAATTTGAAAGCCACCGCCGCAGCTGGGGCCGCGCATGCGCACTCGTGTTTCTGCGACGGATCAGGGAACACGACTTTTGAGTGCGCATGCGCAGCCTAGCATTTTATTATATTAGATAATGTCTTTTTGTATTTATCATTTCATTACACATAGGAGATTTCTCTATATTTCCCTCTTTTAAGAACACATAGCATGGGTTTTAGAACCGGCAGTGGTGGTAACTGGTCCGATGCTCATAGAATTCCTATGAGTGTTGGAGCAGTTACTACTGCTGCCGGCGCTATAACCCACGCTATACATTCATAAAAGAGGGGGTATATGACGAAGCATGGTTATTTTAAATACATTTCTGTTATTTACTAATGTTCTTGTGGTGTGTGCTGGACGTCTGACATTCATATCAAAAAAGAAGAACTGACTTCTTGTTGAAAATACTGTCTACAGAGAGTGATCAATAATTTATATAGAGCGCTCAGAGATATGAAACTTCAAAGGGTGAACTTGAAAAGCCACCCTACAAAAGGAGTTCACCTTCCAGTCATTGCAACTACTTGAAATGTTGATCGCTCTCTGAGACTAGGTGTTAAGTTATATTAGTCACATGATTTATAATAATTCAAACTGAGGTGAAACTTCTCTCCTTGTAACAATATATGAAATGCATAAATCACTGAGATGGTGAGGTGAAAAATGCTATTCACTTAACTTTGAAAAAATGCTTTAAGGGGTCTCAACGTGGCCCAGTTTTGAACTCTGCTTCAGGAGACCCGATTATAAGTGTTGAAAATGCTTAATGCTGTAAGTTGTAGAACTCTATTAGCTTTGTGATATGCAATCTCGTCGCTGCTGGACTTCTGAAAATTCCAACTGACCACCCTTTGGAATTTCATATCTCTGAGCGCTCTATATAAATTATTGATCACTCTCTGTAGACAGTATTTTCAACAAGAAGTCAGTTCTTTTTTGATACGCATGTTTTTCCTGACTCCCTTTTGATATTCATTATCCCTGATTTTGCTAAAGGACGTCTGACATTGGCATTACCAAAATATGGTCCATGTCAATTCCTTGGCCAGAGTAATGATATAGGGAATAAAACAGTGTTTCTCAACTCAGGCCTGGAGTACCCCATGCCAGTCAGGTTTTCAGGATATCCACAATGAATATGCATGAAATAAATTTGCATATATTGGAGGCAGTGTATGCACATTTCTTTCATGCATATTCATTGTGGATATTCCAAATACCTGTCTGGCAAGGGGGTACTCCAGGACCGAGTTGAGAAATACTGGAATAAAGTAAGCAGACAAACAGTGGAGATATCCAAGAAAGTCAAGGTGCTTTTTATTTCAAACCTCTGCTTTTCTTAAAATACTGGCTCGACATGTGGGCATTCTTTTTGCTTTACTTTTTTATCCTTCATGTCACATCATTATTTAAGTAGTTGTGGTAAAAACAATTATAAAAAATACAATTGTGGAAGACATAGACAAACATGATTTGATGAAACAGAGTCAGCATGAGTTCAGCCGAGGGAGATCTTGCCTCACCAATTTGCTTGACTTCTTTGAAGGTGTGAATAAACATGTGGATAAAGGTGAGCTGGTTGATATAGTGTATCTAGATTTTCAGAAAGCTTTTGATAAAGTTCCTCACAAGAGGCTCCTGAGAAAATTAAAGTGTCATAGGATAGGTGACAAAGTTCAGTTGTGGATTAGGAATTGGTTATCGGATAGAAAACAGAAGGTAGGGTTAAATGGTCATTTTTCTCAATGGAAGGGAGTAAACAGTGGAGTGCCACAGGGGTCTGTACTGGGACTGGTGCTATTTAACTTATTTATCAATGATCTGGAAATTGGAACGACGAGTGAGGTGATTAAATTTGCAGATGACACTAAATATCTGTTCAAAGATGTTAAAACACATGCGGATTGTGAAAAATTGCAAGCGGACCTTAGAAAATTGGAAGACTGGACATCTAAAGGACAGATGAAATTTAATGTGGCCAAATGCAAAGTGATGCACATTGGGAAGAATAACCTGAATCACAGTTACTGGATGCTAGAGTCCACTTTGGGGATTAGCACCCAAGAAAAGGATCTGGGTGTCATCGTAGATAATACGATGAAACCTTCCACCCAATGTGCCACGGCAGTCAACAAAGCAAACAGGATGCTAGGAATTATTAAAAAAGGGATGGTTAACAAGACTAAGAATGTATCACTCCATGGAGCGACCTCATTTGGAGTATTGCGTTCAATTCTGGTCTTCTTATCTCAAGAAAGATATAGTGGCACTAGAAAAACTTCAATAAAGAAATTGAACTTAAAAAAAAAAAAAAAAAAGAGAAGAGCAACCAAGATGGTAAAGGGGATGGAACTCCTCTCGTATGAGAAAAGACTAAAACGGTTAGGACTCTTCATCTTAGAAAAGAGACGGCTGAGGGGAGATAGGATTGAAGTCTACAAAATCCTGAGTGGAGTAGAACAGGTACAAGTGGATCGATTTTTCACTCCATCAAAAATTACAAAGACTAGGGGACACTCGATGAAGTTACAGGGAAATACTTTTAAAACCAATAGGAGGAAATTTTTTTCACCCAGAGAATAGTTAAACTCTGGAATGCATTGCCAGATGATGTAGTAATAGCGAATAGTGTAGCTGGTTTTAAGAAAGGTTTGGACAATTTCCTGAAGGAAAAGTCCATAGTCTGTTATTGAGAAAGACATGTGGGAAGCTACTGTTTGCCTTGGATCGGTAGCATGGAATGTTGCTACTCTTTGGGATTCTAGAATCTTGTCACTCTCTGGGATTCCCGAATCTTACTATTCTTTGGGATTGTGTATGGAATGTTGCTACTCCTTGAGTTTTGGCCAGGTACTGGTGACCTGGATTGGCCACCATCTAATGGGCTACTGGGCTTGATGGACCATTGATCTGACCCAGTAAGGCTATTCTTATGTTTTTATAAATATTTTCATATCATCCTTTTTTATACAAATGCTCTTAAATAACTCTAGGGTTTAAGGCAAATTTAATGGTCACTAATTATTTGTGGTGGTGTTTTACTCAAAGGTCCACCAGCGTCTGTCCACTTCTATGCAAATATATCTGCATGTTTGTTATATTTTGATTTGTTGTCTCTTAGATGTTTTATTCTAGAACAATATACTCTGCACTGAATAAACTGTGCCTGTGCCAATGTATGTTCTTTTAAAACATATGACTTATACTAGTGTGATTAAACATAAGATATAATGGATATTTACATAATGCATATGTTTGTTGTTTATATGTTGATTCACATATTAGTATAAATGTACATCTATATGTGCATCAGTGTTTAGGCATGTACATAGGTAGTTGCCTATATTATGATTTAAATAATAGATGCTGTTAATGATTTGATTTTATTGACATGATATACATATTTTTATTGTTTTAAAATTAAATTTAAGTTTCTTTTTTTTACCCTTTTTTATATAGTCCATATTATTCTTATTTTGTTGATTTGTATTCATTTGGGAGTTTTCATTTTTAATTTTCATTTTAAATGTTGTTTAATTTTATTGTTATGGTTTTAATGATTGGTGTGTCAATACTTAATAGACTCTTGAGGCAGGCCAGATAGGTCGAAACACGGGTCGAGTTAATATTTCAATAAAAGCAGAGGTTTGAAACAAAAAGCACCTTGACTTTCTTGGATACCTCCACTGTTTGTCTGCTTGTTTATTGCCTTGTGGAGTTGACCCTCCTGTTTTCATTTGATAGGGAATAAAGTGACATAATTTCATTGGAAGTTATGCTTGGTTGATCTCCTGGACTTACGAAAGAAACATCAGCTTGGCTTTAGGCATCTCCAGCTCACCATTGCCTTTGGTTAACCCTACTCCTTTTATGATAGCCTTCATTTGGATAACTTACTGATTAGCTTATGCCTACCTATTATCAGCCACTATGTATATTCAGTGCCAGGATCAAGAGGCGATCTGATGCTTAACTTAAGCTTGTGACTCTATTTGTTCAAAATTCGGCTCATAGTTTTCCATACAAAAAGACATATTTTAAAATTCTTTATTTTAGACTTGTAGACAAGTACAATAAAATGTTGGTACAATATATTTACTGAATGTCAACAGTATTCTTTAACAAATACTGTCAAATATACCAGATGAAAGAAATGAATCTAGTTAAACTGCAGTAGAAATAAAAGACGGGAGGAAAACACCATTAAAGGCACCATTTTGGCAATCCTGCAACACCTTTGAATAGTTTTTCAATTAAAAAATCTTATTAAGTATTTTAATGTGTTTTTCCTAGTAAAAAAAAATCACATATTTGCTTTTACCCTTATGTACATTTCCTGAATCATTTAAAGCCTGGAATAAGGCTGTTCTATACTCAGGTCAATACGCAGCTGGTGATGCTTAGAATTTCTTTAAATACTAACCCATCACCAGCTAAATTAGATCCCGCCTGGCCAGTGGTACTCAATGTCCAGGTCTCTGCAGCAGCTGGAGGTTATAAGAGTACAGCGGATATTTGGTGTTGAACTTGTATAGCTAACCAGATAAAGTTGGGGCTGCATTTGGTGCAGTCCTGCATACCCAGTTACCAATGCAGTCACCAGTACTGAATAGGGGTGTCCATCTAACTTCCAGCTCCTCCCCCTCTCCTGAACCACCCCAGCACTTACTGGCAAATGCCACAACAATCAAAGGCAATATTCAGCAGTATTGTTCAGTTAAGTGCCATTGGATATTGGCTCATGAGATGCCCAGCAAGATTAGACTGGGCAGTGAGCCTCTTGAACCCAATTAAATCGCTTTGAATAGCAGCCCAAAACGGAAAAATAAAAATAAATACATAAATTGAATAAAGCAAAGACTGTCCAATACTCAAAGCGATTTAAGTGGGTGGATGGGGCTCCTTTCCACTTAAATCACTTTCAGCCATCCAACTGCCCTAAATAGGTTGGGTTAGCTGTGTGGGTCCTACTCACCAAATATCATCTGAGATCTGCAAAAATTACCACAACTTTTTCAAATCAAAGAAGTGGAGGAATAGGTGCAAAAGAACACCATCCAATGGCGAAGTCAAAAAGTCTTTAATATCAACAACAGTTCATGATGCAAAATCACTTGATATAGTTGTGTTTCGGCAAAACATATGCCTGTAAGAGCAGTCCTAGCAGCATTATAAATGGGCATAGACAATAAAAAGTATATAAATAAGTATGATTAAAACATAATGTGTAACATACAAAATCTGGATTTAGGATAAGTAAAAAACGTATACACCCATCGTCCGTTTTTTCCACCATTACTTTTGAAAGACCTAGATGGCCTTTAAACCATGGAACAACATGCTGAGCTTCCTGGAGGACCGTTTACAGAGACTTTTACAGAATCCTCCTGTTTTAGATGAAGAAGAAGAAGAAATTCTACAGGAGAATTTATCAGATAAATTGTTGGAAATTATTTCCCTTAAGAAAAATATTATTTGCAGTGAATTGCATTATATGTCCATCATAGATTATTGGTGAGCCAAAATAATCATTCAAGGCTTAAGAATTCTTATAGAATCTTACCTTTTCAAAGCACTTTGAGTCCCCTCTGGTCCCCCAAAAGAGCCACTATCTTCCTGTTCCTCCTCCCACATATTCTTCCAGAACAGCCCCCAACCCCCTTGTTTTCAGTAAGCCCCCAAGGCAATGGGAACAGGAACTACCCCAACCCCTCACTCTTGCCCCTAGTGACAGCTTCCTGAAAATGGCCGCTGCAAGAGGTCATGGCACTCTTGTAGTACTGTGATGATACCACGAGGCTGCTGCAAGTGGTTACAGCAGCCATTTTCAGGAATCTTTTATTAAGGACAGGAGTGAGAGGGGTTCACTCTTGCCCTCATCTCACCCAATGAAGCACCAGGAATCTTAAGGTAGGCCCAGGGTGGGCCTACCAAGACCAAGGGGGGCAATCTGTGAGAATGGGTAGATAGGGGATTCTTTTGGTTGTGGTCTATGGAGCGAGAGAAGGATGAAGTCTCAGGAGGTCCGAGAGGGCTCCAAAAGTTTTTAAAAGGTTGCGAAAATTTTTATGGGTCGGCATATATTCAGCTGGGGTTCATTTATGTTCCAGCTAACACTGTGGAACAATTTAGTCCCAGATATTCAATGCCAGATCCTGCACATAGTCCAGCACTGAATATTCAGGGCTAAATTAGCCAGCGGCAATCAGCGTTTAAAAAACCCTAACTGCCACCAGGTGAATATTGGCTAGCCAATATTCAGCTTTGTAGATTTAATGATGACTTATTGGGATTAGGAAAGCTATTAAAACTTTACTTTTTAATTACAGGTTTTGTGATTTTTAGTATTATTTATTTATTTGTTCTGTGATATTTTTTTTTTAAATTTGTGATTGACCATTTGTATATGGATTATGTTTTTACCTGTTTTTTTTTTTTTGTCCTTTGCAATTTGTTTAGGGCTTTAGTGGGAGAGACTAAATATATACATAAATAAATACATTTGTGAATTGAAGAAAGTTTCTCAACTCACCCATTATCAAAGAACTTAATTCTCAACAGTTAGTAGGTAAATTTGAAATTTCTTTATACTGAGACCAAAAGCCTCTTCATAAAAGAGCTTAAATAGGTATGTCACATTAGTTTTGAATTAGGACTGACCATATTAACAACAGTCTGTACCCTCAGGATATTAAGGAAAGGGTGGAGAGCCTCCTGAGACTGAACGAGTTACAGCAATTCCTGCCTTATTGGTGCTCCAGAAGGAACAGCATCCGATGGTTCACATGATAGAGGTAATTTTATGAGTAACTGAGCAGGTGTAGTTAGATGCTTGCAGGTTTTGGGAGGGCAGTTTTATAGTGCCACAAAGGCACATGCTCTTTTATTAAACTGGGCAGATCACTTAACCCTTCGTTACTTCGGGTATAGGCTGACTGTAAGTTCTCTGGGCAGAGGAAAATTGCTACTGTACCTGAATATAACTCACTATGAATAACTACTAAAAATCCAAAATCCTCTCCATTCCCTATGGGCCCCTTTTAATAAACTGCAGTAGCAAGTCCTGGTGCAGTAAATGTGATGCAACCCATAGGAATTGAATGGACTGCGTCACGGGAATCGCTACCATGGCTTTGTAAAAGGAGCCTTATGTGCGCCCTCCTACAAAGTGATCCTCTCAGAGGCAATAATGAGGCAACATGAGGCCCTCCCCCTGACCCCAACACCCCTCCCCCAACATATAGAATCGGGTCAAAATACATCGTTTAGAATCATAGGATTTTTTCTCTTCCTTTTTATAGAGATAAGAACTAAAACATAAGACTAGCCATACTGGGTTAGACCAATGGTCCACCAAGCCCAGTAGCCCATTCTCTTGGTAGCCAATCCAGGTCACTAGTACCTGGCCAAAACCCAAGGAGTAGCAATATTCCATGCTACTGATCCAGGGCAAGCAGTGGCTTCCCCCATGTTTTTTCTCAATAACAGACTATGGACCTTTCCTCCAGGAACTTGTCCAAACCTTTCATATGTTTCTTCTATAAAGCTATTTTCCTTTTCAGTTTTTTATTGTAATAAAACACTTCTGAAGTTTTGTATATTTAAATTACAATAATTGAATTTCACTGCAGAAGAGCACAATTCCTCAAGGTGAGTTCTTAAAAAGATTGTAAATTTGCAATATTTTGTGAGAAAGATTTCTCTTAGACAGTTTAGTTCTTGTTTACATCTTATAAAAGATGCCACGAGCTAACTCCTAAACTGTTAGCCCAGGAAATACTTTAACAGATAAACCCAAACCAAACCAAAAATAGGCCAAAATAATGTACTTTTAATGGTACTGATGAACTGGTGCCTTGATTGTTGAAGTGACACTGGAATTTAGACTTGGCCTTTTTCAAGCAACCCTGCTTTCTTCTGCTTGGAAAAGTAGAAGATTCATTCAACTCCGTCCATTCAGGTTGGAGTGTGCTCATTGAATGCTCAGCATTCCTGGAGAAGGTACCAAAGGGAGAATCATTGATCTGCTTATGCGTTCCATTTTTTATAGGACTGTGGTTTTCAAGGGACTTTATTTTCGACATACTTTCTTTTTCCTTAAGAGGGTTATTGGGTGACAGCCTGCTGCTGTGAGAAGCAACTCCTGGCATATGTTTGGATTCATAAATATAGGATTTATCAATATTAACTTGACAGCATTTTTTAAGTTCATCCTTTGATTTTAATGGAGTGTCTGGAGTTGAAAGTTTCCCGGATCTATTCTTGGAGCTGAAATGTCTTGTTTTCATCTGATTAAAAGCATCCAAACACCCTTCAAACTCAGTTTTTTGAAGCGCTTTTAGGTCTTTTCCTAGCAAGTGAGCAGGTGAAAGACATTTCACTTCTGAGGATGATCCTTTAAACTGCTTAAACCAATTCCAGAGTGACCAAGCTCTGCAATCACAGATCCATTCATTTCCATTTAAACGCAGATACTGGAGGTTTATCAATGGAGTCAAACAATCTCCCTGAAGCTCCGTTAAGTTGTTATTGAACAAATACAGTGTCATTACTTTTCCAAGGTCATGAAAAGCTTGACTATGAATCTGGTTGACTCTGTTCTGGTGCAGCAAAAGCCTGTCCAAACTGATTAGTCCTCGAAAGACATTTTCAGACAAGCTTTTTATCTTGTTATCATGCAGAAATAAATATGTCAGGTTGGCAAGGTCCAGAAAGGTATCGTCATGTAAACTTTGCAAGTTATTATTTTGAATGTACAGGAATTGTAGGGAAAACAATCCTTGGAAAATGCCCTTGGGAAGCTCAAGGAGACCACATCTATTAATGTGCAGTGTGTGAAGTCGAGTTAGTCCTTGGAAAGTGATGGGATTGATTGATTTCAGGTTGATATTATCACCAATATCTAATTCTTCCAATTTGTGTAATCCATAAAATGCCAGAGACTCAATAAGAGAAATGTTATTTGAATGAATCCGGAGAATAGTCATATTATGACATAAGCTTAGGCTTTTATCTTTTACTTGAATTATTTTGTTATTGTGGAGGAAGATACGTTGACTCTGAATGGGAATCTCTGATGGGATCTCAGTAAGTTTTTGTTGCTGACAATTGACTGTAATCTTGGGTTCACTGGAACATAAACAGGCCATTGGACAAGCCTTCACTTTGAATTGAACGTTCAAGTACATTATCCAAAAGAGCAGTTGGATTCCTACATAATATAAGAAAATGCCACATTAGGTTCATTCATCCATTTCCATATACAAATATTTTTTCAATAATCATTTCATGGTACTGGAGTGATTATTTAAGCAGTAAGTTATGAAATTCAGTATATTTTTTAAAATACATAAAATAAAGCCATAATCTACCTTGTGAGAATATAAGAAAAGCAATAAAAACTAATCAGAGATGTCAGAGGATTCATTTTCAAATGAAAAAAAAAAAATCCCAAAACTGTCTAAAGTGCTAGATGGTCGGGTTTTTTCCCCCTATAAAATGTCCATGTCACAATTTTCGAAACTCATATTTCAAATGGTTTTTTTTCTGTAGTTTACTTAAATCACAAAGGGGTATGTTGAGGGGTGCTTTGGGCAGGATTAGGGTGGGATCTGGGTGGGCCCAGAATTAGGACATTTGGCTAGACCTGTTTCAGTCATGAATAAGACACAAAAAAGTGTCCTAACTGACCAGATGACCACTGGAGGGATCCAAGAATGATCCCTCTTAATCCCCCCTAGTTGCTGACCCTCTCCCACCTACCAAAGATAGTACATACCTGACTCTGAGAGCTGAAAATTATATAGTCTTTCTTATTCGAGAAGCAAGTATGTCTGAGGAGCAGTCTAGTAGTCAGTGAAGTGGACTGCGGAGAAGGAGACCCAGGCCGATATTCCACTCTAACTAGTACACTTATGGGAGAAATTCTGTGCCCCTCCCCAAACCATCAAATACCTACATTCCCTATAAATAGAAGACACCTGCAGGCTTGAGGGCTCTTGTACTGGTGTAAGTTAGGTACAATAGGTTTTTTGTAGTCCTGGTGGGCTTATAATACAAGATAAGGGGAGTAGCGATAGAACTGAAAAATGAACTTGCAGAGCTATTGTTAGTAATTTGTAATTTTTCATTAAAATCTAGCATAGGGTGGCCAAAGTGAGGGGATCTAGGAAATTATAGACCAGTGAGCCTGATGTTGGTGGCGGGCAAAATGGTAGAGAACGCCAACATGGATTTAGTGAAGGGAAATCTTGCCTCACCATTTCTTTGCAGGGGGGGGGGAGGGAATGAACCAGTTGATAAAGGTGAACCGGTTGATATTGTGTATTTGGATTTTCAAAAGGCATTTGACAAAGTACCTCATGAAAGACTTCTGAGGAAATTAGAAAGTCATGGGATAAGAGGTCATGTCCTTTTATGAATTACGAACTGGTTGAAAGACTAGTCAATATTCTCAATGACAAAGGGTAATTAGTGGTGTTCCCAAGGGGTCTGTGCTGGGTCCCCTGCTTTTAAACATATTTATCAATGATCTAGAGATGGGAATAACTAGTGACATAATTAAATTTTCTGATGACACAAATTCATCCAAAGTTGTTAAATCACATAAGGATTGTGAAAAATTGCAAGAGGACCTTGTGAAACTAGGAGACAAAAAGATGAAGGAATGGAAAGCAAAGATGAAAATATTATAATGCCCTTGAATCACTTGTGATACTCAGTCTATGCCTGCTAGCTATGTCCCTCCAGAAGCATACACACAGCAGCCTGAAAATCATTCCTTTTCTGACTTTAAAACACCTTTTATGCAGGCTGTAGATTACATTACATTAGGGATTTCTATTCCGCCATTACCTTGCGGTTCAAGGCGGATTACAATGGCCCTTGTGGTGCTTCTTCTAAAGAAGAATACTTTCCTCTTCAGGGCAGCTCCATTTTGATCCAATTGCCTCAACTGAGCCTGACTGCCGGCAAGGGAGGGAATTGGCCAGGTGTGGGAGACCAGCTCCGCCCCCAACGGCCCTTGCGGCGCTTCTTCTAAAGAAGAAAACTTTCCTCTTCAGGGCAGTTCTACTTTGATCGGGAGCTACCCCAACTGAGCCTGACTGCTGGCAAGGGAGGGAGTTGGCTGGGTGTGGGAGACCAGCTCCGCCACTCCACCCTGGACTCAACCTTGCCCCACAGAAACACAGATCAACCTTAACCTGCCTACTCCAGATCACCTGGACCCTTTTCCAGCCCCAACCACACACACAATCACACTGAAGCCCAATCACTTGCCACCAACAAACCCCAGAGAAAGATCAACTATCTAACCCCCAACCTACAACCTCATTCCCAACAACCCTCTACCTTCTAACTTTCACAATGAAAGCCATACCACAAACACAAACTATACTACTGATCATCTTGCTCCTAACCAACTGGAAGGCTGCAGCAAACATTTCCCCAATACCAATTATTTCAACTACAAATAGAATTCACCACCCAGCCGGGAGAACCATTACAGACAGAAACACAAACTCCCAGACCTGCATACATAAGGTGACCATACGCCCCGTTTTGAACGGGACAGTCCCATTTTCAGATCCCCTGTCCCGTTGTCCCCACACACAGCTTCAGGATGCCAAAATGTCCCGTTTTCAGGGACAGCGTCCTGAAGCTGTGCGCGGGGACAACGATCGCTTCCTGTCCCTCCCCTGCCGCACCAAAAGAAACAAACAAAAGCCTCCCTCCAGGCCCGATTTAAACTTCCCCCCGATCCACCGCTGCTGCTCCTCTGCTTACCTCCCTGCCACTACTCGCACCCAGAAGCCTTCTTCCCGACGTCAATTCTGACGTTGGAGAGGACGTTCCGGGCCAGCCAATCGCTGCCTGGCTGGCCTGGAACGTCCTCTCCAACGTCAGAATTGACGTCGGGAAGAAGGCTTCTGGGCGCGATTAGCGGGAAGTAAGCAGAGGAGCAGCGGCGGTGGACCCGGGGGGGGGAGTTTAAATCGGGCCTAGAGGGAGGCTTTTGTTTTCCGCGGTAGTGGGGGGGGGAAGGGAGGTAGGTAGGCAGGCTTTGGGGGAGGTAGGCAGGCAGGCTGACTTTGGTGGAGACAGGCAGGCTGGCTTTGGGGAAGGCAGACAGACAGGCTCTGGGGGAGGTAGGCAGGCAGGCTGGTTCTGGGGGAGGTAGGCAGGCAGACTGGCTTTGAGGGAGGTAGGCTGGCAGGCTTTTTGGGAGGGAGTGGGACAAAGGCTGGAAGGCAGTGAGGGGACATAGGAAGGAAGCACGGGGGCATTAAGGACATAGGAAGGGGGCGCTAGGGACACTAAGGACATAGGAAGGAGGCATTGGGGGCACTAAGGACATAGGAAGGGGACGCTGGGGACACTAAGGACATAGGAAGGGGGCGCTGGGGACACTAAGGACATAGGAAGCAGGCACTGGGGGCACCAAGGATATAGAAAGGGGCACTAAGGACATAGGAAGGAGGCGCTGGGGACACTAAGGACATTGGAAGGCACTGGGGGCACTAAGGACATAGGAAGGAAGGAGGAAGGGATTAGAAAGGGACAATTGTTGGGCCTGAGTGCAGAAAGAAATGAAAGATAGGATGCACAGTCGGAAGGAAATGCAACCAGAGACTCATGAAATCACCAGACAGCAAAGGTAGGAAAAATGATTTTATTTTCAATTTAGTGATAAAAATGTGTCAGTTTTGAGAATTTATACCTGCTGTCTATATTTTGCACTATATTTGTCTATTTTTCTATAGTTACTGAGGTGATATCGTTGAAATCCCCCAAATATAAATGATATTTAATATTTTCTCTGTGTATAGGGTGCTTTGTGTTTTTTTTATTTTATGGTTTCCATTATGAAATAAGATATTATGTGTACATGAAAATTGAATGGAAGAAATTGGGGGTGGGGCTAGGGCAGGATTGGGGTGGGGATAGAGCGAGATTGGGGGCGGGACTGAATATTAATAGATGTCCCGTTTTAATGAAAAAAATAAATGGTCACGTTATGCATACACTACATCATCACACCAACATGGAGGAGAAGACCAACGAACCCTTCCAGGACTAAACCACACCCTTAACCAAGAGCTCTTGTCTATCCAAAAACAACAAATAGTGCACAAACAGAATACTCCACACTAACATGTGCCTACATAAACATCAGAGCTCTAGGCCCAAAGACAGGATAAAAACCGAAAATCTAGACTTCCTCTTCCTCACTGAAACCTGGCTAACCTCAGACTCGAACTCCAGGATAACAGAAGTTTGCCTGAAGGGATACAAGATAACAGTGGTCTGCAGGGGGAAAAAAAGAGGAGGAGGTCTAGGCATCTTAGTTAGAAACTCCCTAAACTTAAACATACTAGACAAAACGTCCACCCCATACATGGATCTACTAGCCTGCCAACTTTCATGCACCACACTAAAAGGATCCATAACCTGCATGCTCTGCTACATAACACCAGGGAATTGGAACACAGCAAGACCAGAATTTGAAGATTTTATATACCGAAATTCACTAATGGCAACTTACAACCTAATCCTAGGAGATATAAACCTCCATCTTGAAGACCATACCTCTAAGCAAGTAGAAAACCTACTATCCTACCTCGAAGCCTTAACCTACAAGATCTTAGACCCACAAACCACACACGAGAAAGGTCACCAGCTTGACATTGCAGCCTTCATGACCCAACAACCCATTCTACCAGATATTCAAACCTCAAATGGAAAGTGGTCCAGATCCATCTATTCAGACCACTACACATACACCTTCAATATCAAGTGGGCCAAAGGCAGAACCAAACCAAAACCCCAAAGCTTAACCTACAAATTACGTACATATATCGACCCCTTCAAATTTTGGAACAAAACAGATACTACAGTCCAAGAATGTGACCCCAAAGACTTCATCTCACAATGGCACAATATAAGTACAACTACCCTAGATGAGCTGGCCCCAATACTAACAAAAACCAGAATCAGCAGACGATCAGTCAAATGGTTTGACAACGAACTACTCCTACTCAAAAGACAATGCAGACGACTAGAAAGAAAATGGAGAAAAGGTAATCAAGAACACACAAGAGCAGCATGTAGAAAACTAAACAAACAATACAAACTAAAACTAAAAGAAAAAAGAAAGACATACTACACAAACCAAATAGGCATAGAAGCCCAGGACACAAAAAAATTATTCCAATTACTAAAAGAACTCACAGACACCAAACCCTACCTAGCCAAAAATGACAACCCTCCCCTTTCAGCCACCCTTTTAGCTGAATACTTTAAAAACAAAATTACAACTGCCAGGATAAACTTCGCAAGAACCCCAACCCACCTAGAAGAGATCACAATGCCCCCCACAGAAAAAGAATCAGCTGCAGCAGATAGAACCTAGTCCCACTTCTCCATAATACAATGGTCCGACCTCAACAAACTCTATAAAAAATACTGCCACGCAGCTTGCGACCTCAACCAATGCCCTCCATACCTATTAAAAACCTCCAGCCTAAAATTCCGCACTCTCCTCATGCAATGGATACAAACCATGCTCACAGATGGCCTTTTCCCACAAGACCTCTCCGAAAACATCGTCACCCTGATCTTAAAAGACCCAAAAGGAGCAACAGATCAACTATCCAACTACAGACCCATAACCTCAATTCCATTATATGTCAAGCTAACGGAAGGACTCATAGCTAAACTCCTCAACAACTACCTAGAAAGCCACAACTTGATCCACCCTACACAGTCTGGATTCAGAACCATCTTCAGCACGGAAACACTATTAGGCTCCCTTCTGGACACAGCTAGACAACACCTCAGCATAGGCAAAAAAAAATGCTGATTATACAACTAGATCTCACTGTAGCATTTGACCTGGTAGACCACGACATCCTGCTACAAATACTAGATGCAATAGGAATCACAAGCAAAGTACACACATGGTTTCAAGGATTCCTACAATCCAGGACCTACAGAGTAAAGACAAACAATGAAAAATCAGAACCATGGTCCAACCCCTGTGGTATACCCCAAGAATCGCCATTATCCCCAACACTCTTCAATCTCTACATTGCATCCCTCGGCACTTGCCTAGATAAAATAGGCTTGACCTCCTATAGCTATGCAGATGATATCAGCATTCTCCTTCCTTTTGATCAGCCAACACCCACCATGACAGACACACTACACAGAACTCTAGAAACAGTGGCAACATGGATCAAAGACCACAAACTAAAACTGAGCCCAGACAAAACAAAATTCATACTTCTCGACAAAAACAAAACCCCAACCATAACAAACCTAGTAATAAATTCAATCACATACCCTAGGGAACTCCGGTCCTCGAGAGCCGTATTCCAGTCAGGTTTTCAGGATTTCCCCAATGAGATCTATTTGCATGCACTGCTTTCAATGCATATTCACTGGGGAAATCCTGAAAACCCGACTGGAATACGGCTCTCGAGAATCGGAGTTCCCTACCCCTGACATACCCCATTCAACCCACTCTAAAACTTCTGGGAATGGCGATAGACAGATGCTGCACCATGCAACCACAATCAACAAAACAATACAGAAATCATTCGCGGTCATGAGAAACCTAAGGCAAGTTTGAAAATTCTTCGACAGAAAGCAATTCCAGCTCTTGGTCCAGTCCCTAGTCCTAGGTCTCATTGACTATTGCAACATCCTCTATCTTCCCTGCCCCGCAACAATGATAAAACAACTACAAACAGTACAAAACACAGCCCTGAGATTAATATATTCACTAAGAAAACACGACCACATCACTGAAGCATACCTTGACTCACACTGGCTCCCAATTCAAGCAAGAATACTATTTAAATTCTACTGTCTATTATTTAAATCCATAAATGGAGACAGCCCAGCCCACTTGAACAACCGCCTAATCCAAACTACCACAACCAGACACAGGAGAACCCAGACACCATTCACATACCCTTCAATCAGAGACATCAAATGGAAAAAAACTGTACAATGGCCTTCTAGCCACACAGGCAGCAAAACTTGACCACCAACTCTCTAATCTACTAATCATGATCCCCAGACTACAAAACTTTCAGAAAAGAAATAAAAACCTTACTATTCAAGAAATCAATGAAGACTAACTAACACCGCATGAAACATTTCAATCCTCTGAAGCAACCTGCTCTACTCTGTAACACCTCTGGACATGTCCAGAAATTTGCTTTTGTAATCCACCTTGAACCGCAAGGTAATGGCGGAATACAAATTACTAATGTAATATAATGTAATCTTACAAAAAAGATATCTGGTCCTTTTCAAAGATAGTAAGAAATGAGTTTGGCTAGTTCAGTGGTTCCCAATCTTGTCCTGGAGGACTCCCAGGCCAGTCGGGTTTTCAGGATAGCCCTAATGAATATGCATGGCTGCAGATATGCATGCCTGGCACCTCCATTATATGCAGATCTCTCTCATGCATATTCATTAGGGCTATCCTGAAAACCCGACTGGCCCAGTGGTCCTCCAGGACAGGGTTGGGAACCGCTGGGCTAGTTGTTTTGGGTTGGTGGCTTTAGTGAGAGGCGGTATTTGAAATTTGCGGTGTTATTTGGTTTTCAGGGATTTCTTGAAGAGTATGGTCTTTATTTCTTTTCTAAAAGTTTTGTAGTCTAGGGATGCTGTCAGTAGATTGGCGATTTGGTTGTCTACTTTGGCTGCTTGAGTGGCTAGGAGGCCATCATATAGTTTTTTCCGTTTGATCTCCTTAATTGGGGGGTATGAGAATGGAGTGTGAGTTTTCCTATGTCTGGTTGAGGTGTTGTGGATGAGGCGGTTGTTCAGGTAGTTTGGGCTGGTAGATGTACCAGTAGCTACTACCAGAGGGAGCAGGCACACAAAACTGACGTCACTTCTCTGAGCATGTCCTGCTAGAACTTTTCCCTCTACACACCTGGGGAAAGGGACTAACTTAGGGCTAGATTCACTAACCCTCCGATCTGTATCCGATCCATGGGCGATTGGAGGCAGGCCGACCGATTCGCCAACCATCTGCATGCAAATGGGGGTGATCGGAGGCACGCCCCCAATCGACTGCATGGATCGGATTGACAGGAGAAGCAGCATGGGAAGGGAAGCCCAAGATTTTATAGTTCCATCAGATTCCAATAGATGTTCAAGAAGAATCAATCCCTCCCCAGACCAGCATGTAAAGATGGGGTTATCGCTGCCTGGAAGGAACTGCGGGCTCCCCCTAATGGACAACTGATCTGAAACCTGAGGGTCTCCCTCCAACAACACGACCAAGGCCCTCCAACAAAAATGCCAGGAATGAAGAACACTTGAATGCACTTCAGGTGTCAACAGGCGGCCAGGTAACTGGGACAGAGAAAACAGGTGCCACGAATGGAATAGAGCAGCTTTGAAATCTTTCAAAATAGGAAAATATTTCACCACTGTGCACAGGGAACAGGAAAAAGAACCTTCAGGAAGGTAACACTTATCTTCATAGCTATTGATGTGAGCCAGGATCGCGATCCAAAGACGCAACGATCTTACTGCAGTCACATTTCCGGCATTGAAGTGAAGACAAGGAACCAATGTCCAGATCCAACAAGGCAGAGGGTAGGAGTAAAAGGACACTACTCTGACTGGAAAGGGGTCACGAGTGGCGTCCCACAGGGGTCAGTGCTGGGACCGCTGCTGTTCAATATATTTATTAACTAGTATTTTAGCCCGTTACATTAACGGGTGCTAGAATATATGTCTGTGTGTCTTTATTTCTGTCTCTCTCTCCCTCCCGCTGTCTGTCTCTCTCCCTGGCCCCCTTTGTCTGTCTGTCTTTCTGTGTCTCTCCCTGCCCTGTGTCTTTCTTCTTTTCTTTCTATCTATCTGTCTCTCTCCCTGCCTCCTATGCAGCAGCATTTCTCTCCCACCACTTCCCTGTGCAGCAGCCACAGCAGCATTCCTTCCCCCTCCATTTCCCTCCCCTCACACCACTTCCCTGTGCAGCTGCAGCGTTTCCCCTACCCCCCTTTCTCTTCCCGCGGTCTGGCCAGCTCCCTTAGTCCCTTACCGCCCCCCCCCCCCATCTCAAGTTTTGAATATGATTTGCTTACTGTTGAGGCTAAAGGCCACAGGACATCAGAGAGCACCAGTCTGGGTGCTTCTAATCCAATACAGTCCTGCAGAAGTCTGAGCCCATTCGCTAGGGAAGTGTTTTGTTCTGATTGTGATGAACCAAAAGGTTCCACTCAGATGAGAACTTAAGTTGATTTGCCTAATTCTCCCATGAGGCCAATGGCTCCCAAACCTCAGAGCCCAAGCGTGGGAAAGGTCAAGAGCAGTGCGGCATTCCGTTGCCCCAGCCATCGCAGCACTTTGTCACTGAGATCAATGGAAAGCGAGGAGAGAACCGAGATGCCTGCACCTGTGGCTGAAAAATGTCCTGCCTCTGGCCAGGATCCGGCACAGGCTACCCCATACTGTGATGGAAATGGAGGTGGTGGCAACTTACTTGGCTTTATCCTTCAGACGGCAAGAGCCACCGCGGCCGACAGGCTCCGAGCCGCCGTGGCCGACAGGCTCCGTGCCGCCGTGTGCATGCGTACTCCTACCTGCGGGTCCCTACAGCTCACGGAAAACGGGAGCACGCAGGTTTGAGTGCGCTTCCTCGCTTAGGGCTTTATTATATTAGATGACCTGGAAACAGGGAAGAAATGTGAAGTTATAAAATTTGCGGACGACACAAAACTCTCCAGTAGGGTTAGAACTATCGAGGAATGTAAAGAACTACAAAGGGACCTGAACAAGCTGAGTGATAGGGCAAATAAATGGCAGAAGAGCTTCAATGTAGAGAAATGTAAAATCTTGCACATAGGGAAAGGAAGCCCGATGTACAACTACACGATGGGGGGATGGTATTGGGGGAAGGCAATCTAGAAAAGGGCTTGGGGGTCTTGGTGGATAAAACAATGAAGCCGGTGGCACAATGCGCAGTGGCATCCATGAAGGAGAAAAGAATGTTGGGCATTATCAAAAAAGGTATCACTACAAGAACCAAGGAGGTTATCCTGCCGCTGTATCGGGTGATGGTGCGCCCGCATCTGGAGTACTGCATCCAATACTGGTCACCGTATTTTAAGAAGGATATGGCGATACTCGAGAGGGTTCAGAGAAGAGCTACAAAAATGATAAAGGGCATGGAAAACCTTTCATATGCTGAGAGGCTGGAGAGGCTGGGGCTCTTTTCCCTGGAAAAGCGGAGACTTAGGGGGATATGATAGAAACTTACAAGATCATGACGGGTATAGAGAAGGTAGAGAGGGACAGATTCTTCAGACTGGCAGGGGCAACAGTAACAAGAGGACACTCAAATAAATTGAAGGGAGACAGATTCAGAGCAAATGTTAGGAAGTTCTTCACTCAGAGGGTGGTGGACACCTGGAACGCGCTTCCAAGTTGGTGGATGAGCAGAGTACGATTTTGGGTTTCAAAATGGGATTGGACAAGTTCCTGAAGGAAAGAGGGATTGAGGGGTATGGTTAGAGGGATACTATACAAGGCCAAATGTTTTAAGTAAAAGATCACTAACAGGTCTTTGACCTGGGGGGCCGCTGCGGGAGCGGACTGCTGGGCATGATGAACCTATGGTCTGACTCGGCAGAGGCGATGCTTATGTTCTTATGAATGGCTGCTTGAGGGAATTCCCTGAAGCAGCCATTCGTTGGTGAAACAAGTGCCTTGTTGGATCTGGACATTGGTTCCTTGTCTTCACTTCAATGCCGGAAATGTGACTGCAGTAAGATCGTTGCGTCTTTGGATCGCGATCCTGGCTTACATCAATAGCTGTGAAGATAAGTGTTACCTTCCTGAAGGTTCTTTTTCCTGTTCCCTGTGCACAGTGGTGAAATATTTTCCTATTTGAAAGATTTCATTTAGAGAAATAGTGAAGTTTTTTTGCCTATGATACAGAGTAAGAACGGCTAAGAAACTCATTGGGTTGCCGTCTGCATATAAAATTAGTTGAGGCTTTTTTCTCCACTTTACTTAAATGGTTTTTCAAAGGATAGTTCCACCACTTGGCTTATAACATTTTTGCAATAATTTTTTTGCTGCAGTAATTTATTTAAACGTCTCTATCATATCTCCTCTCTCCTGCCTTTCCTCCAAAGTATACAGATTGAAATCTTTAAGTCTGTCCCCATAAGCCTTATCATGAAGACCACACAGCATTTTAGTAGCCTTCCTCTCCCTATGTAACCTAGCATCCTTCTGGCTTTCACCGTCACCTTTTCAACCTGTTTGGTCACCTTAAGATCATCACATACAATCACACCCAAGTCCTACTCTTCCATTGTGCACATAAGTTCTTCACCCCTAAACTGTACCATTCCCTCGGGTTTTGCAGCCCAAATTCATGACCTTGCATTTCTTAGCATTAAATTTTAGCTGCCAAATTTCAGACCATTCTTCAAGCTTCGCCAGGTCTTTCTTCTTGTTATTCACACCATCCAGCATGTCTACTCTAGGGCAGATTTTGGTATCATCCGCAAAGAGGCAAATCTTATCCAACAACCCTTCAGCAATATCAAGTTTAAATGGGCAGACTAGATGGGCCATTTGGCCTTTATCTGTCGTCATGTTTCTATGAGTTATTTGAAGACCACCCTGGCCTCCCCTTCCTGCTTGTAGAAGTAACTCATCCTATTGCTTCCACTTATGCAATTGCCTAATGCTTCTGTCTTAGGTGCCCACCTAGTCCCGTGCAACATCCTTTATGTTGCTTGCACCCCACCCACGCTCATATCTCCACTCCCTTTACCCTCTAGCACATAGCACCCCACCCTCTGCACTGCAACCTGTTACCCCATCTCATTCCACTGTACTCCTCCATTTCCTCATCTGTCCTCAGAAATTATGCCGTTATCGCTTTCCCACCACTGCCCACCACAAGCTCTGGCAACAGCTGGTACCAAGAAAACCAAAGCCCAATGCACACTGCCATCTTTCAAATACTGCTACAGCTTCCATTTATGGTGCTGGCAGAGCCCGCTGACCATGTAACCTGCCAGGAGGCAGCTGCCGCCATGGAAAACACTGCAAGGCCCAGGAGGAACCAACCCTGGTACCATGAAAGGTATAGAGCACCAGTCATAACCTCTCCTACTACTCCATTCCTCCCACAACAAAACACCCCAGAAAGCAGCCCTTCTCC
Source organism: Geotrypetes seraphini (assembly GCF_902459505.1). Lineage (NCBI taxonomy): Eukaryota > Metazoa > Chordata > Amphibia > Gymnophiona > Dermophiidae > Geotrypetes > Geotrypetes seraphini. The sequence goes on along the minus strand of NC_047091.1, from coordinate 193,795,855 downwards.
ACTCCGAAAGCAGCACAACACCCAAGAGAGATCTATTACTTTCCTTACTCATAGAAACATAGAAGATGATGGCAGAAAAGGGCTACAGCCCATCAAGTCTGCCCACTCTGCTTACCCACCCCCTGTCTATGCCCTAATGACACAATTTCCTTATCTTAACCCTCATAGGGATCCCACATGGGTATCCCATTTATTCTTAAAGTCTGGCACGCTGTCTGCCTCGATCACCTGCGCTGGAAGCTTGTTCCAATGATCAACCACTCTCTCTGTGAAAAAATACTTTCTGGTGTCGCCATGAAATTTTACGCCCCTGAGTTTGAGTGGGTGCCCTCTTGTGGCCGAGGGTCCCTTGAGAAAGAAAATATCATCTTCCACTTTGACACATCACGTGAGGTACTTAAATGTTTCGATCATATCTCCCCTCTCTCTACGTTCCTCGAGAGTGTAGAGCTGCAATTTGTTCAGTCTCTCTTCGTACGAGAGACCCTTGAGTCCCGAGATCATCCTGGTGGCCGTCTGCTGAACTGATTCAATTCTGCACACATCTTTACTGTAATGTGGCCTCCAGAATTGCACACAGTACTCCAGATGAGGTCTCACCATGGCCCTGTACAACGGCATTATGACTTCAGGTTTTTGGCTGACGAAACTTCTATTGATACAACCCAATATCTGCCTTGCCTTAGATGAAGCCTTCTCCACTTGATTGGCAGTTTTCAGTCTGCACTGATGATTACTCCTAAATCTCGTTCTGCTGAAGTCCTAGTTAAAGTTTCTCCGTTCAAGAAGTACGTCCTGCATGGATTTCCGCTTCCGAGGTGCATGACCTTACATTTCTTAGCATTGAAGCCTAGCTGCCATGTTGAGGACCAACTTTCCAATGTAAGCAGGTCCTGCGCCATATAATTCTGTAAACTGCATTCACTTACTATATTACATAGTTTGGCGTCATCGGCGAATAGTGTTATTTTACCTTGAAGCCCTTGAGTCAGATCCCCTACGAATATGGTCTGCTGAAATTACTTGAGACTGGTACCATGTTTCTGGCCTATGTGGGACCATTCTTCTGTTGTTCCCCCTCCTCTGACAATACTTCTGGTTTCTGGAGGTAGGGCAGTGGCAGCAGAAAGGCCCCACCTTGGCTGGAAGCAGCATATCTTTAATGCTTCTGCTTTTGCAAGTTCAGCAGGACCCCCACGGGAGCCAGGAAAGTGAAACATACTGGGCCAGGATCAGAGGCAAGAAAAGGAAAAAGCAGCAATGCGTAAGAGTAGTAAAGTTATGAGTGTGAGCTGGAGAAGGGTCCCAGATGCGTGTGACTTGGCATGATTTCACTATTATTCTAATTTATGGTTTTCCTACTTCACTATCAGATGCATGTGTGAATATATACAGTATATAAGGATACTTCAATTTCACCATCCATTCACATGAAACAATTTTTGGATCTCTTTTATTGATTTTATGCTTGCTATAATATATTTGTTTACTTTTTTTGTTTGTTTATAGCATGTAGATCTGATGCAGTCCATGTTTAGGTGACACATGGCCCATGTCAGGTATTTTTAAGGACTGTTTTAGTTGTATTTCTGTAATAAAGGATTTGTTCACATTATTGTTTGGGATCTGCTCTTCATGTCTCCATTGCTGTGGATTTATGAAGCCTCTCCTTTGTTCTTTTAGTAGTCCTTGTAGACATTGTGGAAAAAACCCACTATGATAAATGTTATTGAGATAGACATGGGGGAAGCCACTGCTTGCCCTGGAATCAGTAGCGTGCAATGTTACTATTTTGAGATTCTATTTGGAATCTTGTTATTGTTTGAGATTCTGCCTGGAATCTTACTACTCTTTCAGGTTCCGGAATCTTTCTACTACAGTATTTGGGTTTCTGGATTGGTCACTGTCGAAACAGGATACTGGATAGATGGTAAAACCAAAGACACTGTGGAGAAAATGATCAAGATGTTGGCTTTATTAAAAGTTCAATCCAATAATCCACAAAAAGAAATATCTCGGACCCAAATCGTTGGAGGACTATGGACCCAACATGGTCCGTTTTTTGACATAAACGTCTTCCTCAGGGGTCCCTAAAAGATCCTGGCACAGAAACTCGTGGATCAGAGGCTAAAAGCGACCCTTGGCAAAACTGTGCGGTTGAGTTTTGCCAAGACTCGCTTTTAGCCTCTGATCCATGAGTTTCTGTGCCAGGACCTTTTAGGGACTCCTGAGGAAGACAGTTTTGTCACAACACGGACCGTGTTGGGTCTATAGTCCCCAACGATTTGGGTCCTAGATATTTCTTTTCATGGATTATTAAATTGAACTTTTAATAAAGCTTGCATCTTGATCATCTTCTCCACAGTGTCTTTGGTTTTATCAGATTTTTTTTCTGTGGAGTATTTAGGGTCAACCTTTTGGTTGTGCTACTGGATAGATGGACCATTGGTCTGATCCAATATGGCTATTATGTTCTTATGGGTCAAAATTTATTCTGCGTGTAAGAAGAAGTCAACATAACTCTTTAAGCAAAGGGGTCACATGATCAAATTTATTAGAAACTGTTATTAGTTTAATAATTGCAATATTTTGAACAAGTTACAACATAGTACAAGTTGCAGAGTAGTACATTAAATACTCCAGGATACTGATGACCAGTGCATGGAGAAAGGTTTGCCATGTAATGAATAGAGTGAATCAACTTAATTTGATCACTGAAGCATTATGTTAGTTTAAGTTCAAGCTTGGGTTCACACCTAAAGTTTTCACTAAGGGTATCTGAGTTCCTGCAATATATATTGGGAGTAAGGTGACTTGTGTACCTTGCCTGGTAAAAAGGAACATAAGAACATAAGAATAGACTTACTGAGTCAGACCAATGGTCCATCAAGCCCAGTAGCCCGTTCTCATGGTGACCAATCCAGGTCACTAGTACCTGGCAAAAACCCAAGGAGTAGCAATATTCCATGCTTCCGATCAGTGTTCCCTCTAAGCTGCGCTGGCGTGCGCTGGCGCACAAAATATTACATCCAGCGCACAAGTTTCACGTCACAGCGCACGGCGGGCAGGGCGGCGAGAGGAGAATCGGGCGAGTTGGCTCATAACTTGCTGGCGCCCGATATTTGTAGCGCACAGCGAAAAAAATTTTGCTCACAACACCCGCCCGCTTAGAGGGAGCACTGCTTCCGATCCAGGGCAAACAGTGGCTTCCCCCAAGTCTTTCTCAATAACAGACTATGGACTTTTCCTCCAGTAACTTGTCCAAACCTTTCTTAAAACCAGCTATGCTATCCGTTCTTACCACAATGTTTTTCCAGAGCTTAACTAGTCTCTGAGTGAAAAAAATTTTCTCCTATTAGTTTTACAAAGTATTTCCCTAAACCTTCGAGTGTCCCCTAGTCTTTGTATTTTTTGATGGAGTGAAAAATTGATCCACTTGTACCCGTTCTACTCCACTCAGGATTTTGCAGACTTCAATCATATCTCCCCTCAGCCGTCTCTTTTCCAAGCTGAAGCGCCCTAACCATTTTAGTCTTTCCTCATACGAGAGGAGTTCCATCCCCTTTATCATCTTGGTTGCTCTTTTTTGAACCATTTCTAGCGCCACTATATCTTTCTTGAGATATGGAGACCATAATTGAACGCAATATTCCAGATGAGGTCGCACCATGGAGTGATACAGGGGCATTATAGCATTCTTAGTCTTGTTAACCATCCCTTTTTAAAAAATTCCAAGCATCATGTTTGCTTTTTTGGCCGCCGCCACACATTGGGTAGAAGATTTCATCGTATTGTATACGATGACACCCAGATCATTTTCTTGGGCACTTATACCCAAGGTGGACCCTAGTATCCGGTAACTGTGATTCAGGTTATTCTTCCCAATGAGCATCACTTTGTATTTGTCCACATTAAATTTCATCTGCCATTTGGACGCCCAGTCTTCCAATTTCCTAAGGTCAGTCTTCAATATTTCACAATCCCCATGTATTTTAACAACTTTGAACAGTTTAGTGTCATCAGTAAATTTAATCACTTTACTCGTCGTTTCAATTTCCAGATAATTAAAAATAAGTGACTTTTCAGGACTGAGTTTCATTTTGTTAGTGTACCATCCAGCTTGAGATGGTTGTAAGTATCTTACTAACTTTGAACAGCTTGAAGATTAGATGTATCCAGGCAAGAAAAAATTTGAATATCATCAGCATAAGCAAATAAGATCAGTTCAAGTGAATGGATAAGAGTTAGTAGAGGTGACATAAAGATATAGGGCCCAATTATTCAGGACACAAGAGTCAGGCCGGCTATCTCCAAAATTGGTAGCAAATTCAACCAGCACTGAATTTCCGGAAAGGGGGGGGGTGCCAACTAAAAACATAGCTGGTTAAGCTAATGTTCATTGGCTGGTTGGCTAAATTATACGACCAAAGATAGACCAGCTATTGCTCCCCTTGAGGTTTTTATTTGATGATGTATTAATTGATAGGCAATATTTGTTACTTTTATATATTACCTGTTACCCGCTTAGTTGATAAACGAGATAGAAAATTTTTAAATAAATAAATAACTATGCAGTCTGTCTGGCCACTCAACTTAACCAGTCAGTCAATAAATATTGCCACTAACCGGCTGCATGGTGCAACATAGTCTATGACCTGGTTAGCCGCTAAGTGGCCATCTTGCACTGAAGATTACTGCTTAGCTAAGTGTTGTTTAAATGGCTAGGAGCCATTCCTGAATAATACCACATGTTAGAATGCACCCTCTGCCAGTGAGGTCAACGTGTCCTATTTGAAAGATATGATTGGAGGAAAAGTCCATAATCTGTTATTGAGAAAGTCATGGGGGAAGCCACTACTTGCCCTGGATCGGTAGAATGGAATGTTGCTACTCCTTGGGGATTCCGCATGGAATGTTGTCACTCTTTGGGGTTCCGGAATCTTGCTATTCTTTGAGATTCTGCATGGAATCCTGATACTCTTTGGGGTTCTGGAATGTTGCTACTCCTTGGGTTTTGGCCAGGTACTAGGGACCTGGATTGGTCACTGTGAGAATGGGCTACTGGGCTTGATGGACCACTGGTCTGACCCAGTAAGGCTATTCTTATGTTCTTAATCCAGGACCTTCTCTGAAATTTTGTAGCTTGGTAAATAAGAGTGAATAATCAACAAGATCAAATGCTACTAATAGTTTTATCTTGATCAATGTTACTTTGAATAAAGATAATAATCCCAATCAATACAGTCTCGATACTGTGATGTCGTCTGAAGCTTGTTTGACATGGGTGTAATTCATGTGTTCCCTCTAAATAGTCTTACATTTCTTGAGAGACAATATTTCCCACAAGTTTGGAAATGAGAGAATTGGCTTTGGGGTGATAGTTTGAATAAATGGATTCACTCTTTTTGGTGCTCTTAATGCAGTGGAAAATAGATGCAGTTTCCCACCTGGAGGGCACATAACCGATGGTTCAACTTACGGTGATCAGGCATTTCAGGATAGTGGAAGGTAATGAGTCGTGTGGAGCAGTAGAGTATTTCGTATTTGTTTTAAAACTGTAGAGGTTAGTGCTGAAAAGAAATACAGAGAGAGTGATGATCAGTTCTCTCTTGGGTATTCATAAAACAGATGAATGGCTAAGGACCCAGTCTATAACTGGACAAACTTAAACCCTCATTTTACAAATATGGTTAGATAGCTGCATTAAATGTGAATATCCCCACACAAGTCTCCACTTATGCACATGCATACAGATGGCACAATTAAAAATTGATATGGCTGCCATACAACCTGTCTACTGAATGGCCATTATGTTGCTGCTTATCATAGAACAATATTTACACAATATATATGTGTGACCAAACCCAAGAGCTATCCCCATAAGAACATAAGAATTGTCATACTGGGACAGATCGAAAGTCCATCACGCCCAGTATCCTGTTTCCAACAGTGGCCAACCTAGCTCCCAAATTCCTAGCAAATCCCAAGTTGTCTTTCCCCAAACCATCTCAATAATGGCCTAAGGATTTCTCATTTAGGAAATTATCCAAACCTTGTTAAAACCCCGCTGAGCTAACTGATTTCACCACATTCTCCAGCAATGAATTCCAGAGTTTAATTGCATGTTGTGTGAAGAAATATTTTTTCAGGTTTGTTTTAAATCTACTACTTAATAGCTTCATTGTATGCCCCCTAGTCCTATTATTTTTGGAAAGAGTGAACACTCCACTCAGTATTTTATAGACCTCACCTTCAAAGAGACCTCACCTTCAAAAAGATATAAAAGGATGGAGTCGGTCCAGAGGAAGGCTACTAAAATGATGTGTGGTCTTCATCATAAGGCATATAGGGACAGACTTAAAGATAAGAACATAAGAATTGCCGCTGCTGGGTCAGACCAGTGGTCCATCGTGACCAGCAATCCGCTCACGCGGCGGCTCTCTGGTCAAAGACCAGCGCCCTAACTGAGACTAGCCCTACCTGCGTATGTTCCAATTCAGCAGGAACTTGTCCAACTTTGTCTTGAATCCCTTTGGAAGAAAGGCAGGAGAGGGGAGATATGATATAGATGTTTAAATACCTACGTAATGTAAATGCGCATGAGTTGAGTCTCTTTCATTTGAAAGGAAACTCTGCAATGAGAGGGCATAGGATGAAGTTAAGAGGTGATAGGCTCCGGAGTAATCTAAGGAAATACTTTTTTACAGAAAGGGTGGTAGATGCATTGAATAGTCTCCTGGAAGAGGTGGTGGAGACAGAGACTGTGTCTGAATTCAAGATGGCCTGGGATAGGCACATGGGATTTCTCAGAGAGAGAAAGAGATAATGATTACTGCGGATGGGCAGACTAGATGGGCCATTTGGCCTTTATCTGCCGTCATGTTTCTATGTTTCTATCATATCACCCCTGAGCTGTTTTCTTTAAGCTGAAGAGCCCTATGCTTTAACCTTTCCTCATAGGGAAATTGGCCCAAACCTTTTATCACTTTCATCACCCTTCTCTGTACCTTCTCTAATTCTGCTACATCTTTTTTGAGATATGGTGACCAGAACTGCACACAGTATTCAAGGTGCGGCCACACCATAGAGTGATACAAGGGCAATATAACATTTTCATCTTTGTTTTCCATTCCTTTCCTGATAATTCTTAACATCCAGAGGTGTACTGCCAACTACCCAGATGAATGCAGCTACATATCCCGATACTTCAGAGGATGCAGCTCATTGTTCATGATCACTGATTAGAAATCTTGTTGTAAACTGCATTGAATCATTGTTGAAACTTACAGTATAGAGGAGTGTTTGTGGTATGGCATGTACCCAGGGACCTTTTACCACATGCGTGGATATATACCATAAAGTAGCCATGTATAAGATGCAGACCATGAAGTAGTATTTTGCTAGAGGATGTGGTTATAGCAATTGGCGCGACTGGCTCTTGAGAGGTTCCTGGAGGAAAAGCCCATAGTCTGCTATTGAGATAGACATGGGGGGAGCCTATTGCTTGCCCTAGATCAGTAGCATGGAATGTTGCTACTATCTGGGTTTCTGCCAGGTACTTGTGTTCTTATGGGTCAAAATTTTGAACATTATTCTGCATGTAAGAAGTCAACATACCTCTTTAAGCAATGTCTAAAGGTCTGAATTGGCCACTGTCGGAAGCAGAATACTGGGCTAGAAGGACCACTGGTCTGACTCAGTATGGCTATTCTTATGTTATGTTGCATTGTGCACATATATGGTGTTTGTTACCAGTGACATCTCTGTAAAAGTGAAAACTGTGGCTGTATAGCACTCACTTTACTGCCAGCAAAGACAACATATAGGCGTGCTATTGATATACATAGGTGTGGACTGAGGGAGTGTCAAATGCATTTCAGGTGCTATGTGATGAGCCCAACATATTGGCTAAGTTCAAAGGCCTACTAAAAAGTTGGCTGTTTAAGGACGCCTTTAACTGACCTATTTATAATTACACTATCTTATTTCTGGAACTTATCGGGACAAGGAACACTGTTAAGTAGAAACTTTTTGTCTCCTTACCCATCCTTTTCATTTATTTTGGAATTGTATTTAATCCAATTTTTTCCCCCTCCTTCTCAACAGTATTTTTACGTCATAATTGTTTTTAATGTCCTGTTTGTTGAAATTTTTTTATTTTTTCTATCTTTAATTTTGTAAATCGTATTGGATTTGGATATTTCGATTATATCAAATATTTTAAATAAACTTGAAACTTATCAAGTTTCAAGTTTTATTAAAATTTGATACTGTCGCTTATCAAATTTCTAAGTGAGTTTACAATTAAAATGTAAGGGGTAAAATTAAAAACCGCCAATGACAATCAAATATCATAAAAGAAGATAAAACAATATTAATTAAATACTTGATATTATACTTGATATTGTACAGATTAGACTAGACTGACAGGAAACGCAAGGAAGAGGAGAGGAAATACAATTGAAAAAAAGGAAAGAGAACATTGAAGGGAAAGACAAAAGGAGGGTCATAGCCCAGGGGCATAGCCATGGGGTGGGCTTGTAGGGAAAGAGAGAGGATACTGAACAGGCTGGAGGGCGGGAATAGAGGGAAAAGAGAGACTGCATGGGTTGGGGGTGGGAAGGGATGGAAAGAGAGAGGCTGCTGCACAGGCTGCGTTTGGGTGGGAAGAGAGGGGAAAAGGCTGCATTGTCTGGGAGTGAGAAGAGAGGGCAAGAGAGAGACTGCTGCACAGTCTGGGGGTGGGAAGAGAGGGAAAGAGAAAGACTGCTGCACGGTCTGGGGTGGGAAGAGAGGGAAAGAGAGACTGCTGCACAGGCTGGGGGTGGGAAGAGAGGGAAAAAAGAGAGGCTTTATGGGTTGGAGGGGTGGGAAGGAAGGGAAAGAGAGAGGCTGCTGCATGGGTCATGGAGTGGGAAGAGAGGGAAAGAGAGAGACTGCTGTACAGGCTGGGGTTGGGAAGGGAGGGAAAAAGAGAGACTGCATAGGCTGGGGGGTGGGAAGGGAGGGAAAGAAAGAGAGAGGCTGCTGCACAGCCTGAGGGGTGGGAAGAGAGGGAAAAAGAGAGGCTTCATGGGTTGGAGGGGTGGGAAGGGAGAGAAAGAGAGACTGTATGGGCTAAGGGTGGGAAGGGAGGAAAAGAGAGGCCATATGAAAAGATGGAAAGATGGCCATCCTGCGACTCTACCACATCCAGCATGTAGATCTACCATATTTTTGTCATCTGGGCATATTTCTGTGCTGTCCATAACTCACCCCCCCTATAATTTCAATGCATGTGCATATAGAAATGTAGAAGAAGAGTACAGCTCTTAGCATGTAAAGCATGTCAGACTCAAACCAATAGAGCAGGAACTTCTCTGCACAAATACTTGTATGTGTAGATTTTAACTGCAAACTCCTAATTGCAGAGAAATATTTTGGATGGATGCTGTATTCTCTTTCTGGAAGATACATTAAAACGGATGGGTTAGCACAGTGAGGGGGAGAAAGTGGATTGCTGTTGTACAGAGAGGCAGAGAGACTGGACTCATGGACCAGTACTATGGGGCTGATAATCAGCTGGCGGAAGACAGCCCACATAAGAGCCGCGGTTGGCACTCAGACCGGATAGTCAATGTTAGGCCATTTTTGGTGATCGGCATTGAATATCCAGTTGTTTTGGCTGGTACTAGCTTAACCAACTAAGCAAATATTCAGCAAAGACAGGCCTGCTATTTATATGGTTTGACTTGCCCGCTCGATTTAGCCAGTCAGCGCATTCTATTTGGTTTACTTTTTGGCACTGACTGCAAATATTCAGCAGAGAAAACTGACTAGGCACCAAAACACTATTTAACCAGTCAGTGGCCATTTCTGGCTGGTTAAACAGCTTTGAATATCAGGGGTTATATGTTCACAGAATAATAAAGTGTTATTTTTATCTTTCAGTCTGTAACATTGACGTGTTTAAGTCAAAATAGCAGACCCCACACATCATCAAACATTTGGACCAGGAGATGGCTGCTGGCACAGTGTCCATAAAGGTTGGCATGAAGGGAGTTAGGGGTTTACTGATGGCATGGCAGCTTTTGGATAATTAATAAAGACATGACACAGAGGCTGTGTAACCTAAGCACACATATGTTCATGCATGTAGTGAAAGGTCACTTGGACACACAAAGTCAGAGGCGTGAAGAAAGTACAAGAGTTTTATTTACAGCATGCTGGACTCTTGTGCAGTGAGCAGCCTGCTTACAAGAGTGCCAGAAACAGGAAACGCACGGACTTTTATGCCCTTTTCACAAACTAATATATGCAAAATCTACAACTTCTCATTTGTTACTTCTATAACTTTTCTACAATTATTATTGGTCCTAAGCCAGCACTTGCGATAGGTTCAGGGGTACAACTTATAGTCCTATAGGAAGCTAGTTCATTTACCTGCTTATCTAAGCCTTGCAGTTCTAACTGTTACATGTTTAGGAGGGCAGGGTTCATCATGGCTCAAACTCTTATCTATTTAGCTTACAATGTGGTAAGGCAGGGACATACATTTCAAGCAGATGATGTCAGCAGATTGTACAGTTTCCAGCTATGTAGGCCAGAGCAGTATTTCAAACAACAGTTAACCATTTCATGACCCTTCATTAGGATAGAATGCATGCTACAAGTGGATTATAATTTTATTTATTTATTCAATTTTCTATACCATTCACCCAGGGAAGCTCAGGTACTCCAGCAGTTTTCCCTTTCTGTCCCGGTGAGTTCACAATCTATCTAATGTTCCTGGGGCAATGGGGGGGGGGGGGATTAAGTGATTTGCCCTGAGTCACAAGGAGTAGCCTGGGTTTTAACCTATGGGTTAAACACTCAGGGTGCTAAGACTGTAGCTTTAACCACCGCGCCACACTCTCCCCATTGACAGGGAGTCAGGTTGTATCAGTTTTCCTGCATTGGTAGAGTGCAGTACCCATAGTGATGGCTATGAAGATCCCTGGGCCCATGACACCTTGGAACCCATTATATACCCACATACAGACTAATGCTTGGAATCTAATGTGCTAAACAAATACTTCTGTTCTGTGTTCACAGAAGAAAATCCTGGAGAAGGACCGAGATTGTCCGGCAAAGTTACACGAGAAAATGGAGTAGATTCTGCGCCGTTCACGGAGGAGGGTGTTTATGAGCAACTTGAAAAACTGAAGGTGGACAAAGCGATGGGACCAGACGGGATCCATCCCAGGATACTAAGGGAACTCAGAGAGGTTCTGGCGAGTCCTATTAAAGACTTGTTCAACAAATCTCTGGAGACGGGAGTGATTCCTGGGGATTGGAGGAGAGCGGATGTGGTCCCTATTCATAAAAGTGGTCACAAGGATGAAGCAGGAAACTACAGGCCGGTGAGCCTCACTTCAGTTGTTGGAAAAATAATGGAAGTGTTGCTGAAAGAAAGGATAGTATATTTTCTTGAATCTAATGGGTTACAGGATCCGAGGCAACATGGCTTTACAAAAGGTAAATCGTGCCAAACGAACCTGATTGAATTTTTTGATTGGGTGACCAGAGAGCTGGATCGAGGACATATGCTAGATGTAATTTACTTGGATTTCAGCAAAGCCTTTGATACAGTTCCTCATAGGAGGCTGTTGAACAAACTTGAAGGGCTGAAGTTAGGACCCAAAGTGGTGAACTGGGTCAGAAACTGGCTGTCGGACAGACGCCAGAGGGTGGTGGTTAATGGAAGTCGCTCGAAGGAAGGAAAGGTGACTAGTGGAGTCCCTCAGGGTTCGGTGCTGGGGCCAATCCTGTTCAATATGTATGTAAGTGACATTGCTGAAGGGTTAGAAGGAAAAGTGTGCCTTTTTGCAGATGATACCAAGATTTGTAACAGAGTAGACACCGTAGAGGGAGTGGAAAATATGAAAAAGGATCTGCAAAAGTTAGAGGAATGGTCTAATGCCTGGCAACTAAAATTCAATGCAAAGAAATGCAGAGTAATGCATTTGGGGATTAATAATAGGAAGGAACCGTATATGCTGGGAGGAGAGAAGCTGATATGCACGGACGGGGAGAGGGACCTTGGGGTGATAGTGTCCGAAGTTCTAAAGGCGAAAAAACAGTGTGACAAGGCAGTGGCTGCTGCCAGAAGGATTCTGGGCTGTATAAAGAGAGGCGTAGTCAGTAGAAGGAAGAAGGTGTTGATGCCCCTGTACAGGTCATTGGTGAGGCCCCACTTGGAGTATTGTGTTCAGTTTTGGAGACCGTATCTGGCGAAAGACGTAAGAAGACTTGAGGCGGTCCAGAGGAGGGCGACGAAAATGATAGGAGGCTTGCGCCAGAAGACGTATGAAGAGAGACTGGAAGCCCTGAATATGTATACCCTAGAGGAAAGGAGAGACAGGGGAGATATGATTCAGACGTTCAAATACTTAAAGGGTATTAACGTAGAACAAAATATTTTCCAGAGAAAGGAAAATGGTAAAACCAGAGGACATAATTTGAGGTTGAGGGGTGGTAGATTCAGGGGCAATGTTAGGAAATTCTACTTTACGGAGAGGGTGGTGGATGCCTGGAATGCGCTCCCGAGAGAGGTGGTGGAGAGTAAAACTGTGACTGAGTTCAAAGAAGCGTGGGATGAACACAGAAGATTTAGAATCAGAAAATAATATTAAAGATTGAACTAGGCCAGTTACTGGGCAGACTTGTACGGTCTGTGTCTGTGCATGGCCGTTTGGAGGAGGATGGGCAGGGGAGGGCTTCAATGGCTGGGAGGGTGTAGATGGGCTGGAGTAAGTCTTAACAGAGATTTCGGCAGTTGGAACCCAAGCACAGTACCGGGAAAAGCTTTGGATTCTCGCCCAGAAATAGCTAAGAAGAAAAAAAAAAAAAAAAAAATTTAAATTGAATCAGGTTGGGCAGACTGGATGGACCATTCGGGTCTTTATCTGCCGTCATCTACTATGTTACTATGTTACTATAATCTGTACCTTCCAACTGTATGTGGGAGGAATGAGAACAGACCACAGCCAATGACCTTACACAGACAAGGATTGTTGTCAATCCCAGGCAAGATGAAACCCAATCTAAAACTGATGATAGTAATATGTTACAAAGAGAGAAAAAGCCACCAATGACCGGAATGAGAGCAGGAATTCAAAATAAAATCACTTATTAATAATAGTATAACAAATAAGGCAGCAAAATCCATATGAGTCACGGTCAATGTTTCGGCAGCCTATACCTTCCTCAGGAGTCCATGTATTCTGTGCTGCACCATATCAAATTGTGTAAATAGGGGAAAAACCCAGGTTGGTATCAAGTTTCAAGTTTCTTTATTTTTGATATACTGTCTATCAAAATAAGTGTCTAAACAGTATACAATATAAAAAAATCGCAAAAAACAATTAAAATAAATAAATATAATATTTTATCAAATATTTAAAAAATCCTAGATTAATTTAGGTTAACGTACGTGAAACAGAAGGAAAGTAGGGGAGGGAAGGATTGTTTAAAATACATCGAAGTAAAATTAGTAAAAAAGGGATGGTAAATGGGGAGTGGTAAAAACATTAGGATGGGAATCACTTCAGAGGAAGCATTAGATGTTTCAAAGCTTCACTAAGATCAAGGGATTAAGAGACAAAAGCTGATATTAAAGAGTACAGGCATCTTTTGGCTTTAAATTTTTCAAGCGAGTTTTCTAATCGAACGTCTAATGGGAAGGCATTCCACAGAGAGGGGGCAGTGACTGAAAAAATAGATTTGCGATTAGTATCATAAAACACTTGATGGTATTGAGAGTAGATTTTGGCAGAAGAAAAACTTTCATTTTGTTGAAATAAGGCTTTTATGTTTTGGCATATTTTTGCCTTAAACTGCGATGGTTTGGTTTGGTTTGTGAATGCTGGACTTAAGCACAAGGTGATACAAACCTGAGAATTTATTTGACACTTGTTTATGCTGGTGAAACAATAAACAGTTTGGAGCTCTTTTATTATTAAAGCAGTACCAAGCTACCAAACATCCTCGCCAACCACTCGGCCGAGGTTTATGTGCACTGGATTAGGTCATTTGCTGCGCCCGGTCACACGATTTCAACATGCACATTGGACTTCCCTACCGAATGGCATCTAGTGTATCTGTCCTGTGTCTGTGTGCTGCCTCCAACCCCATGTATTTGGTCACAGTTGTGAAGGAGTGGGCTGGTGATTAGAGCAACTGCCTCAGCGCCCTGAGGTTCTGAGTTTGATTCCCACTGCAACTCCTTGTGACTCTGGGTAGAGAATGACATGGGGACGAATGTTTCCCTTCCCGTCCCATCCCAGTGAGTTCTTTTCCTGTCCCTGCAAGCTCTGTCCTCATCTGCACAAGCCTCAAACACTTTAAAATCATAAGTGTTTGAGGCTTGTGAAGTTAAGGTAGAGCTTACAGGAATGGGACGGGGACGGGGATGGGATGGATAAATATTTGTCTCCATTTCATTCTCTAACTCTGGGCAAGTCACTTTACACTTCATTGCCCCATGTAAACGGATTTGATTGTGTAAACCACACAGGAAAAGTGGTATATCCAGTCCCATGCCCTTTACCCTTCCTTTATGCCTTCAGATGTCCAGGTCAGAAGGAATGACACACAGCTGAGGAGTCAAGCCAGCCAATGGCGAGAACAGGGCATGTTGTACCTAGACCTGAGCAGTAGGGGGAGGAAGAGGGTTCCTTTTCCTCAGAATCTTCCTCCTAAGCTTGAAGGGGAAGAAGCTGAGGCAACAGGAAGTCTGCACCCACCAATGTTGGCCCAGGGAGCTGGTGACTAAGGTGTGAGCCATAAAGGCCAGGACTGAGAGGATGACCAGCCACAGCAGATGCAGAGCTTGATGTGCCCTGTTGCTAACAATGCTGACACTCCCTCCCTCCACTTGAGCCTGCAATGAGACCTGTATTATTACTGTTGTTGTTGTTATTATCTGATATATATTTTTTGGGGTGTGTGCAGTGTTTTGTTTTGTTATATGTAAATCTCCTTACTAAAATAAAACATTCGTACTGTTAATTTCTGCATGTTTCTGGGAGAAACGGTGAAAGGAAAACTTCCTATACCATACAATGTGATACGTTACCACCTTGTAGAGGAGAGACAATGAGCATATAGGTGCATAGTTCAGGATGAGATTATCACGGTCGTAGTTCATTTCCATTCAGAGGTTCACCATCTGTATTTTTGGAGTGCTTTACCAGAGAGAAATGGAAGGACACATAGAGGCTCAGGTCAGTTGGATATATGTCACCTTAGACCAGGGGTGTCCAATGTCGGTCCTCGAGGGCCGCAGTCCAGTCGGATTTTCAGGATTTCCCCAATGAATATACATGAGGTCTATTTGCATGCACTGCTTTCATTGTATGCTAATAGATCTCATGCATATTCATTGGGGAAATCCTGAAAACCCGACTGGATTGCGGCCCTCAAGGACCGACATTGGACACCCCTGCCTTAGACCATTCATTAATACAGTATATATACAATGCTTTCTTCCACATCAACCTCTCCACTCTACCTATTGGACAAATATTTTGGGCCCAATATTCAAAAGATTAATGCTCCCAACATTGAGAGTTATTCTCCTAAATTAGTCCCTTTGAAAATTTATTAAGGCTGAGTATATAACTTTCTACTCAAAGGGGCTAATATGATATAACATAACACAAAAATCCATTTCTAGACTGAGAACTCTATGCAAATGCATCACTAGGACTTTGTTTTTTATTTTATTTTAATGGGCTCAGCTGTTGCACATCTGTTGTGTGATCACACAACAGCCGTGCAAAATAAACTAAAAAATGTCACACTCTCCCCGACAGCCTCCCCATTCCTTCCTGACAAATGAAAATAATTTTTTTTAAAAGTCACCCTCCCCCCCCCAGCTCCCAATACCTTTAGTTGAAATCAGCAGGAAGGATGTCCACTCCCTCCTCTCTCTAGGCCTGCCTCTTCAAAATGGCAGGCTTTCCCCTTCTCGATGCATCCAATCAGGGCCTTAGGCCCCTCTCAGTGAATTCCAGGATGCATCAGGGAGGAGAAGGCTCAGAGAGAGGAGGGAGTGGTCATCCTTCCTGCTGATTTCAACTAAAGGTATGGGGAGCTGTCAGGAGGGAGGAATGGAGGGGGGTATTACTCCCTGCTCTCCTACCAGTTCAGTTGATCACAGCAGGAGAAGCCCTGATCAGCTGAGCCAGCAGGACTATCTGAAACCAGCTTCGGGCAGTCCTACAAGCTCAGCTGATCAGGGATTCCCCTACTGTGATCAGTTGGCTCGGCAGGAGAGCAGAAGTTGGGCAGAAGAAATTTGACACCAGAGATGGGCGAGGAGATGTGCCTAGAGATTGCTCATCTGAGCAAGCCCAGGCACATTTCCTCCCCAGCTATGGCAGAATTGAATGCATATTATTTGCATGCTATGCTAAGCATCACCCAGTAAAAACCAAATCGCTTCTACCTACCATAGTGTTGGAGCATTTGTGCATCCTGTCCTAGGTTCCCAGATTTTCTGTAATGAAAATTTGGCCCCAGCCCAGACTCTCCCAATCCGCCCCAGCCCTGCTCCCCCTCAACCTGTTTGCTTGTCAGGAGGGCATCTGTGCATGCGCTGGTGTGATGTGGTGATGTCACACGCATGCACTTGATGTCACTGCGTTGCATCAGACATTGCTGCTAGCTGGAAGCTTTTCAAAACCCGGACAAGTGCCAGGTTTTGAAAAGCCATCCGGACCCCCGGACATGTCCTCAAATCCAGACATCTGCTAACCCTACCCTGACAACATCAGGTATTCTGAAAACAGCAGCAAGAAGATCTGAAGGGTGGCCTAATGGTCAGTGTACTGAACTGTAAACCAAGGGCACTGCTTCAAATCCCACATCAACTTTTTATTTTTTTTTTATTTTTAAATGTGAGCCTTCAAACAGAGAGATACCTATTCTTCTCAGTGCTATTTGACATAGAAACATAGAAAGATGACTGCAGATAAAGGCCAAATGGTCCATCTAGTCTGCCTATCCACAGCATTCACTATCTCCTCCTTTCCCTAAACTGGGGTGTCAAACTCAGGCCCGAGGGCCAAATTTGGCCCGCCATTCCTTCCCTTTCACCATCCCGGCTTCTCAGTCTCCTCTTCAAAGCAGCCTGCAGAGGATCGCCGGTCAGCTGTAGCGAACCTCACAGGCTGCCATCGACCTCTGCAGCATGTTCCCTCTGCCATGATCCCGTACGTCAGAGGAGGGGTGGGACCGCAGGAAAGGGAACGTGCTGCAGAAGTCAACAACAGCCTGCGAGGTTCACTACAGCTGACCGGCGACCCTCTGCAAGCTGCTTTAAAGAGGAGACCAGGAAGGGAGGGAAGGAACGGTGGGCCAAATGTTGAAGGTGAGACTGAGAAGAAGGGGGAAAACAGTGTAGCACAATTGTCAAAACATTACGCTAATACGTATTGTATCTGAATATTGATTATTGCAATATTTATTATTTTCATTTGATTTTTGCTTAATGGCTTTAGCTGCCCATATATACTTTAAAAATCATTTTTACAGTGTGAGGTTATTGCAAAGAACTTGCTTTTAATCTGTCTGGGATTGGGGGAGGGGATGAAATAGTGTCCATAGTGCCCAGAATGTCCTCTCCGACGTCAGAATTGACGTCGGGAAAGACTTCTTGTCGGCGGGTGGATGTAAGGACACAGGAAGGAGGCACTGGGGGCACCAAGGACACAGGAAGGAGGCACTGGAGTCACTATGGACACAGGAAGGAGGCCATGGGAGCACTGTGGACACAGGAAGGAGGCACTGGAGGCACTATGGACATGGGAAGGAGGCACTGGGGGCACTAAGGACACAAGACGGGGCACTGGGGGCACTATGGACACAGGAAGGAGGCACTGGGGCACTAAGGACACAGGACGGGGCACTGGGGGCACTATGGACACAGGAAGGAGGCACTGGAGCACCATGGATACAGGAAGAAGTCACTGGAGCATCATGGACACAGGAAGGAGGCACTGGGGGCACTAAGGATACAGGAAGGAGACACTGGGGGCACCATGGACACAGGAAGGAGGCCATGGGGGCACTATGGACACAGGAAGGAGGCACTGGGGGCACTATGGACATGGGAAGGAGGCACTGGGGGTACTAAGGACACAAGACGGGGCACTGGGGGCACTATGGACACAGGAAGGAGGCACTGGGGGCACCATGGACACAGGAAGGAGGCACTGGTGGCACTATGGACACAGGAAGGAGGCACTGGGAGCACTAAGGACACGGGAAGGAGACACTTGGGGCACCATGGACACAAGAAGGAGGCACTGGGAGCACTATGGACAATGGAAGGAGACACTGGGGGTACTATGCACACGGGAAGGAGGCACTGCGGGCACTAAGGACACAGGACGGGGCACTGGGGGCACTATGGACACAGGAAGGAGACACTTGGGGCACTAAGGACACGGGAAGGAGACACTGGGGGTACCATGGACATAGGAAGGAGGCACTGGGGGCACTAAGGACATGGGAAGGAAGGAGGGAGGGAATAGAAAGGGACAATTGTTGAGCCTGAGTGCAGAAAGAAAGAAATGAAAGAAAGGATACACAGTCAATTAATAGATGTCCCCTTTTGATGAAAAAAAATAAATGGTCACGTTACCTCTGACTTACTTTTTCTGCAGTAGAGTTGGCAGCTGCGCTGAGGTGCAGGAAGATCCCATGAGGACTCATCTGTCGGCTCTGCTCCGGAAGAAGTAAGTTACGTTGGAAGGGGTGGACCCGGCAGACGCAGTCATTGCGGGACTTTGCCTCAACTCCCTGCGTCTGTCGGGTCCACCTCCTCCGACATAACTTACTTCTTCCGGAGCAGAGTCGGCAGACGAGTCATCGCGGGACCTTCCAGCATGCGGCTGCTGAGTCCACTCCAGAGCAAGTACGTTGGAGTGGGGTGGACTGGCAGCCAGCATCTACAGTCATCGTGGGACCTTGCTGAATGAAGGGAAAGAAAGGAGCAAGATTGCTGGAATGGAAGAGTGGTGGAGGGAAAGAAAGGGGGCAAGGTGGTATGGAAGGGTGGTGCTGATAGAATTGATGTACAGAGAAAGGGGAGAGACATAAGGGGGAAGGATATTGTAGGGAAAGAAAGGGGGCAGATGCTGATTGAAGAGGGGTGGATGGCGAGAAAAAGGGCAGACATTGGATGGTAGTGGGGAGCCTATGCTGGATGGAAGTGCAGATGGGAGAGATAAGGGAGCAAATGCAGGAAGGAAATGGGAAGAGAGAAAGAGGGGAGCAGACACTGGATGGAAGTGGACAGAGCGAGAAGGTACTAGATGGAAGGGTTGGAGAAACAGGGTACACGATGGAAAGAGGGGATAAATAAAAGGAGGGCACATGATGGGGAGAAAAGGATTGAGTTAGGGAAACACTGAAGGGGTGAGGAAAAGAGGTGGCAAGGTTTAGGTAGACAGTAAAAAAATGACATTGATGAGAGTGTAGTAAGAACGTAATCTAGACAGATGCAGAAATAAATTGAAAAGGAAAATGAGGGAAAAAAGGGAAAGGGATTGCAGAGGAGATGTGTGGGAGAGGGAAGGAGAGGAGAGAGATGCCAGACCAATGGGGGTGAAAGAAGAGATGGAAGGGGGAGGCATACAGTTTCTGGAAGGGGCATAGAAGGAAAGAAGATGCCATATAGGGGAAGAGAGACGGCAGACAGTGGATGGAAGGAAGAGAGTTACAAGAAGATGAGGAGAGCAGAAACCACAGAAGACAAAGGTAGAAAAAAAATTTCTATATATTTATTGCTTTAGGAGACATGTGTCACTGTTTCTGTGGTGCACTGTATGCAGAGTCCAGCTTCTTACTGGTTCAATTTAACCTTTGTCTATGTATTTCTATTTTATCCTCTCCTTTTACAAAACTGTGGAGCGTTTTTTAGCGCCAGCCGTGGTGGTAGCAGCTCTGATGCTCAGAATTCTATGAGCGTCAGAGCTGTTACCACCGTGACTAAAATCCACACTACAGTTTTGAAAAAGAGGGAGGGGTTAGTTTTGATTACATATTCCATACTACACGAAGGTGTTTTCTGTGTTCTGTGTGTTCGAAAGACATGGTTTTTTGTTAGGATTGACTGCAGGATTGATTTGTACTAGTCTGGCTTGTTTAGTTTTACAATGGGTGTATTGATGTTGTACTGCTCACTGCAGTAAGATGTTGTCTTTTCCTAGGTACTCATGTGTGACATGTGGCTTGTTACTAAAAATCGTGTTTTTCGTACAGATGGGGGGGTGTCAAAAAATGATGGGCCCCGGGTGTCACATATGCTAGGTACACCAGTGGTACACAATATTATAAATAAGGTTTCACCAGAGTCTTATAAAGGGGCTTCAATACCTCCTTTTTCCTACTGGCGATACCTCTCCCTGTGCACCCTAGCATTCTTTTAGCTTTTGCCATCTACTATTCAACCTATTTGGCCACCCTAAGATCATCCACAAAAGGCAAACCTTACCAGACAGTCCTTCTGCAATATTACTCACAAAGATGTTAAAAATACCCTGCTCAGGGGACAGAGCCCTATGGTACTTCACTTACAACATCCTTTTTCTCTGAGCAAATTTTATTTACCACTACCCTTTGTTTCCTTTCACTTAATGAGTTTTTAACCCAGGCCTTCACTTTAGGGCCCATCCCAAGGACACTCAGTTTATTTATCAGTTGCCTATGTGGAACTGTGTCAAAGGCTTTGCTAAAATCTAAGTACACCACATCTAGTGTCCTCATATCAAGCTGATTGGTCACACAGTCAAAACCCCCCATCAGATTTGTCCTTTAAGACCTGCCTCTAGTAAAACCATGCTGCCTCAGGTTTTGCAGTCCATTCGATTCTAGAAACCTCACAATCCTCTGCTTAAAAAGCATTTCCATTGGTTTACTCACCACTGAGGTCAGACTAACAGACCTGTAATCCCAACCTCCACCTTACTTCTGCTCTTAGAAACATAGAAACATAGAAGATGATGGCAGATAAGGGCCATAGACTATCAGGTCTGCCCACTCTACTGACCCACCCCCAAGTCTACTATCCTAGGGATCCCACTCCTGGTGACAGGTTCCCTTGGCTTAACCCTCTAAGGGATCCCACATGGGCATCCCATTTGCTCTTAAATTCTTGCACGCTGTTTGCCTCGATCACCTGCACCGGGAGCTCGTTCCAAGGATCAACCACTCTCTCGGTGAAGAAATATTTCCTAGTGTCGCCATGAAATTTCCCGTCCCTGAGTTTGAGCGGATGCCCTCTTGTGGCTGAGGGTCCTTTGAGAAAGAGAATCTCTTCTTCCATCTCGATACGGCCGGTAATATACTTAAACGTCTCGATCATGTCTCCTCTCTCCCTACGTTCCTCGAGTGAGTACAGCCGCAAATTTTTCAGCCTTTCCTCGTACAATAGATCCTTGAGCCCCAAGACCATCCTGGTGGCCATCCGTTGCACTGACTCTACTCTCAGCACATCTTTTCCAAATGAGGTCTCACCATGGTTCTGTATAATGGCATTATGACTTCAGGCTTCCGGCTGACGAAACTCCTGCAGATGCAACCTAACAACTGTCTTGCCTTAGATGAAGCCTTCTCCACATGATCAGCAGTTTTCATGTCTGCGCTGATGATCACTCCCAAGTCTCGTTCTGTTGAAGTTCTAGCTAAGGTCTCACCATTCAAGGTGTAAGTTCTGCACGGATTTCTGCTGCCGAGGTGCATGATCTTGCATTTCTTAGCATTGAAGCTGCCAGGTCGAGGACCAAACCTCCAACAAATGTAGGTCCTGTGTCATACTATCGGGTGAATTGCCGTCTCTCACTATATTGCATAGTTTGGCATCGTCAGCGAATAATGTTATCTTACCTTGAAGCCCCTGAGTTAGGTCCCCTATGAATATGTTGAAAAGGGGCGGGCCCAAGACTGAGCCCTGTGGTACTCCACTGGTCACCTCTGATGTTTTAGAGAGGGTACCGTTAACTACCACCCTCTGAAGTCTGCCACTCAGCCAATTATTGACCCATGTAGTTAGTGTGTCTCCCAGCCCCATTGATTTTATCTTGCAGAGGGACCACACCTGCTCTTATATGGTCCTCCAGATTCTAAAGAAGCATTGAAAAGATGAGACAATGGAGCCGCCAGAACTTCTCTGAGTTCCTTGAGTACTCTCAGATGTATCCCACCAGGCACCATCGCTTTGTCTATTTTTAATTTAGCTAGCTCCCCATAAACACAATTTTCTGAGAATCTGTCATAAACTTCCACACATCTATCCCCATTTGCATTTATTTTATGTGGTCCTACCCCCAACCCTTCATCTGTGAACACATAACAGAAATAATTGATAAGCAGTTCATCCTTATCCTTATCAGCTTCTACATATTTATCTCTTCACCTCTGAGCCATTTTGACACTTTCTGCTATCATTTACATAATATATCTTTTAAAAAAAGTCTTGTTCACTAATCTTTGCTCTTCTGACAGCTTTTCCAACTTCTCATAGCTTTTTCAGATATCTTTGATTGTCCTCCTCTTTCTGTCTTTTAATTTATGAAGACTAATCTTTTTTCCCATACTTTTTAATTTGAGATCCAAAGTGGGATTCTTTTTCTCTTACTTTTATTTACTTTTCTAACATAAGGTTTGTTTTGCCCACTATTGTTCTACTTTCTTCAGCTGTTCCCAACCAGTCCTCCTTGAGGTATTCCTCCATTTTGGCAGTTAGTTCTTTTGAAGTATAGAAGCTTCAATCTTGAATAAATCTTCCCCTCCTGCATCTTAATATTGAACCACACCATTCAGTGATCACTAGATGCCAAATGATCACCCACTGTTAATATCGGAAACATTTTCTTCATTTGTAAGCACCATAGTTCCATCCTACATGGGTTCCTTTACCAACTGCTGGAACAGTTCTTTCTGTAGCAAATCCAAGACTCCCTTGCTTCTAGAAGACCCCATTTATACTATAGAAATGTGTACAATTCTCAATACCACGTCTTCAAAAAGATATAAACAGGATGGAGTTGGCTAGGGGGTCTGTGTCATAAAGCATATAAGGACAGACTTAAAGACCTCAAAATGTATACTTTGAAAGAAAGGTGGCAGATGCGAGATGTGATAGAGATGTTTAAATATCTCTGTGGCATAAATACACAGGAGGCAAGTCCGATTGAATGAATCTCTGGAATAAGGGTGCATAGGATGAAAGTGAAAGAGGATAGGCTCAGGAGTACTCAACTCATCGTTTCAGCCATGTTGTGCCATTGCTTAAGAAAGAACACTGGCTCCCTTTATCAAGTTATATTTCCTTTAAGCTTCTTACATTAGTAGATAAATCTTTTCTCTATCAGCACCACTTTACCTCAATAAATTAATAATTCCCTACCAGCCCAACTGTCCTCTCTGTTCAGCCAATAATAACTTATTGGCTTTATCTTCCCTCTGAAATATGTCTCTCATCTTCTCAACTCTCTGCCTTCTGTTGTGTCGGGCCTAAGTTCTGGAAAGATCGTCCTCTCCATATGAGAAACTTACCTACTTTATAAGAATTTAAAATGCATCTTTTAAAACAGTCTTTTGCAGCATCATAAGCACAGCTCGTCCCTTTCTATCTACAAAATAATGCATTGTTTGTACTTTTGATTGCATGGTATGTTATTATAATGTAAACCGCAGTGCTTGTACATTTTAGGGCAAATTCTGCAAAGTGTGTCTAAAGTTAGGCGTAGTTTGGACATCCTCATTAGGCGCACTTTGTTGAATCATGCTGAGCAGTGCTCAGCATCGGTTGGACGTCCAACGTTTTGGATGCCCTTTACAGAATAGTTTTTTTAGGCAGGAGGTAGACGTCCAAACAATGTCCTTAATGTTATCATTCTGACGTTATTAGAATGGTGAATTTATACTATTTTTTAAAATTATAATTGTAAAATGTTAGCACCATACCATTTATTTATTTTTTTAATGTTTAATCTTTTTATTTATTTATTTTCTGTCAGAGGTAGTGAGTTGGATTCGAACTAGGAACATTGGTGTAGAAGGCTGTAGGTTTAACCAGTGTGCTAAAGAGTGAGCTAACAAGCTGCATAGCAATTATAAAACTAGGTTTTAAAGGCATTGTAAGGAGGTTACTTTTCAACATAGTTTGAGCTTCAGATAAGACCTGAGTTCTATGGACGGGACATAGGTGGGCTTTGGATGTTTCCAATGCGATCTGCTAAATAGGTATCAGGGTTTTTATTTTTGCTTTATTAAGCTCAAAATACATTTAATAAGCCACCACATAAACAGGACACATCAATACAAAAGATATTGCATGCAAAACCTACTAATTTTCTGGCCAAACAGCAATGGTATTTGCTAATTGTAGGACATGAAAAACACAGCTTTGTTTCTTGCTAAAGAGCTACCCTTTTTTTTCTCACTAAAGAGTGCTCCAATGAGGTCATTCTTCAAAGAGATACATTCAGAATACAAAGCACATGAGAAAAATATATAGATTGCATAGATTACTTCATTTGCAAAAG
Source organism: Geotrypetes seraphini (assembly GCF_902459505.1). NCBI lineage: Eukaryota > Metazoa > Chordata > Amphibia > Gymnophiona > Dermophiidae > Geotrypetes > Geotrypetes seraphini. The sequence goes on along the minus strand of NC_047091.1, from coordinate 193,771,277 downwards.
GTTAAAAACAGATAAAGACCTTAGCAAGGCTTCTAGTTCATTGCAAATGGAGGTGTGCAGCTGTACAATGGTGACCTCATTGTGAGATCATCAAGATGCACCTGGAAGGTAGAATGCCATAATTAAAATATATGTTTGGGGGAGCTGGTTAGGATTTGGGCCCACGTCCTCTGGAAGATGAGCAGAGGGTTTTTACCCATTGAGCCACAGCAGTTTCTGAATATGTGTTTCTTCCTCACATGTGATATGATAACTTAGAAGTTGCCATGCTCAAATCCTAACCAGCTCCCCCAGAACATATTTCAATTATGGCATTCTACCTTCCAGGTGCACCTTGATGATCTCACAATGAGGTCACCGTTGTACAGCTGCACACCTCCATTTGCAATGAACTAGAAGCCATGCTAAGGTCTGTATCTGTTTTATCTGTGTTTAACCTTTTGCAAATGAAATAATCTATGCAATCTATATATTTTTCTCATATGCTTTGTATTCTGAATGTATCTCTTTGAAGAATGACCTCATTGGAACACTCTTTAGTGAGGGGAAAAAAGGGTAGCTCTTTAGCAAAAAACATAAAGCTGTGTGTTTCATGTGCTACAATTAGCAAATACTATTGCTGTTTGACCAAAAAACTAGTAGGTTTTACATGCAATATATTTTGTATTGATGTTGCCTGTTTATGTGGTGGCTAATTAAATGTATTTTGAGCTTACCTAAGCAAAAATAAAAACTCTGAAAGCTATTTAGCAGATCGCATTAAGGATGTCCAAAGCCTGCCTATAGTCCGTCCACAGAACTCCTGTCTATCTGTAGCCCAAAACACACTGAAAAGTAAAACTGCTTTTCATTCATCTATAATTTTGGCATTACATGAACGCACTATGACGCCCAAATCAAAGCCTCTCCCATGCCATGCCTAGTTAGGTGCAGTTAATCCCGAAGGGTGCCCACAGAATTGTGGAAGCATCTCGAACTCGGGTCCATATCCTTAGGATGCCCATCTGCCAATTATCACTTGTAAAGACCCTTAAATCGCTCATTAATTACTTAGTCTGGATGCCTAAGTTCCGCCTAACTTTAGGCCGAACTTAGGTGCCCTTTATAGAATTTGGCCCTTTGAGTTTACTGTATATATAGTTTTAATGTAAACCGTTTAGATGCCTTAAGGATAATTTGTGGTATTTTAAGTGCCATTAAATAACTAAAGAAAAATAAAGAAATGCTTTATGGATAGGGTAGTGGATGCATGAAACAGCATCCCAGTGGCGATGAAGTCTGTATTTGATTTTGAGAAACACAATGGTTCTCTGAGGTAGATGAGTCATTTGGCCTTTATCTGCTGTCGTTGTCTATTTTTCTGTGATAGAGGATGACTGAAACTGCTCTTTTCAGTTTCAGCCAAAAATGAATCTGCCACAGAAAGTGTCTGAAAGCTTTTGGCCAAAACCAAAACTGCAGCCAAAACTCAGTTGTGTAAATGTGAACTATCCCTCTGCTAAACCCACAGTATCCAAGCCAGAATATAATTTATATCATGAAAGACCATATTCTACTTCCCAGTAAAACAGCCACCACACACATGGTCTGCAGTTAATGAAAAACTGAAACTAAAAGCCACCGTGTCACACTTGGAGTAGCAGCTGACGTCATATCTGAACAGAGAGTTTAAAGTACAGTGCTGCACTACAGAAATAAGGAGCTTATCCCAAATTTAGAGACTTAAATTCCAGCTAAAATTTTAAATCAAAAACATCTGTTTGAAGCACTCTATTTACCATACAAACTATTGTGCAAGATTATAACAGTACAAAAAAAAGAATACAGAATACCCCCCCAGGACTAGCTTACAACCCCTGTTGGTCTCATGGTATTGTCAGGGCAGGAAAATGTTCCAGGCATGGCAGCCATTTTGAGAGCAGAGCCAGAATGGGCAGGAGTAATTGGGGATCGATTCTCCCCCAATGCTACCAATAGACCACCAGGGATTGTATGAAAGACCCAGAGGATGAATGGGTAGGGGAGGAACGAAATGGGACAACTACTCTGACTTATCATTACACAGCACACATTTGGGGCTTCCACTGGAAACATAAGGTCATTGTTGGCTGAAAATGAAAATAACCTTTTGACGGAAACTGAAACTGGGCAGAAAAAAGAATTGAGGACCATAACTGGAATTTAGTCTCTGACATTGTCAATGCTATTGAGTCTTATTGCTATTCTAGACCCCTGTCAGAGAGATGTCTTTTGTTTGAGTAATGTACATTTTAGCTCAGCTTTTTCAGGTCTTTAAATAGGCTCCTTAAAGGTGAAAATTATTTGCAGCCTGTTTCCCTCCAGAGGGAGAAGAAATTCTGATGCTAACAGAAATCAATCTGATATAATCTACAGGGAAAAAGTCTAGTGCTATTAACCCAGAAATCATTAGCACAATAGCTGTGATTCAAATCTTGAAACTGATAAGATGGGGGTCTTCTACAGCATAATTTCCTTTTGAGACTTGACCAATTGGAACAGAAAGGCTCTTGCTGGAAATCAGCCACGGAAAAGCAAATTCAAAGCCTTCTTAAATATCATTCTACAGAGTTGACCTACTTGAAAATCGCCAGTTGCGGAGTCTCTTAATAGATTTTGAACGCGCAGCGTTATTCACTTTCTTTTTGCCTCATTAAAGTGGCACAAACCATGGAGTCTGGAACTACAAAGGAAACGTCAAGAAGATCAAAGAAAAGTCCTTTCGAAACAGATTTTCCTTGAAAGGAGCAGAACTTGCAAAACTTGGCTTCATATCTGAAGTCAACTCCTTAGAAATCAGACAAAGCGTAGGTTTATTTTATAGACAGAGAATGAAAATGTTCACTCCAGGTTTCCCTAAACCAGCTTCTTTTTCTAACGATGCACAGCAATCCTATACCATGAAAACTAGGCGGGGCACTTACCTTCTGGAATCACCATCTTCATTTGGAGGTTTTGGGAAAGGCACTTGCAATGAAAAGAGCAGCGGCTTTCCCCCAGAAGGAAGTCCACCCTGCTAGCCGGGATCTTTCCTGGAGCCAGGCTGCGGCTGCAAGCGAGAGGCTGCACTGCAGCGGCAATCAGCCAAGTCCAGGGAAAGCCGAAGCCATCTGACTCCTGAAACAAGTTGCAAAGCCCAGCTTGCAATGGCAGGCGCAGGGAGTTTGCACAAATGCTGGCTGCGCATCAGCGGCGCGCGCTCCTGCAGAAGTGCAGCTTCCACCGTCACTGCACTTCTGCCTGCATTGGGCTTCCTTCGGGAATGACCGGGAGAGCAAATGGTTGATCGGAGGACTATGAGAAGAAGAAGAAATATTTCCCCTCAAGTCTTGCACAAATCTTTCATGTAATGCCAACAGCAAAGGGACCTAAACTTTTTACTAGTGAATTAATAAATGAAAACATTGGATAGTCATTTGTTTATTATTCAATTTTCTATACTCAGAACGGTTTACATGAGATTATTCAGGTACTCAAGCATTTTCCCTGTCTGTCTCACAATCTATCTAATATACCTGGGGCAAGGGGGGGATTAAGTGACTTGGCCAGGGTTTGAACCCACAATCTCAGGCTGCTGAGGCTGTAGCTTTAACCACTGCACCACTCTAGAAATCAAAACGTAGCAGAAGAGAGACAAGTATAGGACAATCAAGCCATTGTGACATCACTGATGAGGTTGGTTCTTATTGGTGGAATGAGGCATTGTGACATCACAGTATCAGCTCTGGTTATCAGAGGCTAAAACTTTTCACACTATTTATTTATTCAATTTTCTATACTGTTCCCCCAGGGGAGCTCAGAATGGTTTACATGGATTTATTCAGGTACTCAAGCATTTTCCCTCTCTGTCTCACAATCTATCTAATGTACCTGGGGCAATGGGGGGATTAAGTGACTTGCCCAGGGTCACAAGGAGTAGCATGGGTTTGAACCCACAACTCCAGAGTGCCGAGGCTGCAGCTTTAACCACTGCACCACATTCTCCCCTTTAAAGAACAATTTCTGTTCATTTATGAAAACATTACAAAAGCATTGAAAATGTTCCCTCAATATCAGTGGTTCTCCACCTTTCTTCTTTTGTGACAGACCCCGACAGACAAGGTTCATGACACACAGCTGAATAAAGCACACCAAAATATTTCCCTGTTTATACATTTAGTATGAATTTGCTTACCCCATATCAAAAAGCTGTCCCAGATTCCACATTTTACAAAAAATATATATTCTCCACTGTACCCTGTAATTACTAGAATCCTGCTATGTAATTCTATCGAAAAATCCAGATATCTTCTAATTTGTAACTCCCTACCATAACATGTAATTTACTTGAATCGTTGTTATGTAATTCTCTCGGTAATGTCCAGATCTCTTTTAATTGTAATCCGCTTAGAACCGCAAGGCACAGGCGGAATAGAAATCACTAATGTAATGTAATGTAATATATTCAAACTCTAGTGTCATCTCAGATGTACACAAGCCCCAGTGGCACATCAAGCCCATGTACCATGACTGGAGATCATTCAAAGCCCAAATGAAGTTATTTTGGTCACATCGTCAGAAGAGAGTGATCACTGGAGAAGAACATCATGTTTGGGAAGATTGAAGGAACCGTGTGAAGAGGGTGACCTGCAATCAGATGGCTGGACGTGTTGAAAACAACTATGGGGGACCTTTTCCGGACTAGCACAAAACAGATTTCTTTTTAGATCTGCAATTCATTAAGTTATCGCTAGGACTTGAGCACGACATGTTCTCTGTAATGGGCCCTCAATGGTGGAACTCTCTGCCACAATATATTAAAAATCGCTAAAATCTTATCTTTTTAAAGATGCTTTTAACATTTAAATTTACCATAATTTTAAAATGTGCTCTAGTTTCAACCCTCCCCCAATTCCTTTTGTATTTCCTTGTTTATCTTCTAAGATAAATTGTAACTTTTCCTCCTTCCCTTCCTTCTTTGTTATTTGGTTTGTTTTTATGTAATTTACACTATTTTTTAAATTTTGTTCATTGCTTAGTAATTCAAATAGGCGATTCATCAAATGCTAATAATAAACTTGATAAACTTGAAACAGTGTCAGCTCAGTAACAGCAACACAAAATCACTTCACTAACAGATACAGTGAAACAACACAAACATTTGCAACTAGGCATTTAGCAAACCGAATCTGAGCACAGCAGACGTGCAATACATTCAGTTGGGGCTGGAGGCAGCGGTTAATAGGGAAAAGTTACAGGGATTTCAAGAACCTGACTCTCAAGATGCTGGTTGTAAAGGAAACACTGGCCATCTCTAGAAGACACATTAGTTGAGAACCACTGCTCTATCTAAAAGAATTGGCATCTGCCTGGTGTTCCCCTGATGTCTGTGATAGCCCCTGATATTCAGTGAGCTGTTGTAATTGGAATGTAAGCTCTATTGAGCAGGGACTGTCTCTTACATGTTTAATGTATGTCTGGCAGCGTTATAGAAATGAAAAGTACTAGTAGAAAGCAACATAGTGAGTGAGGAGGTTAGATTTGGATGGAAATTAGCAATTCATAAATGTAAAATCCAGCTGAATAAGATTTAAAAATCTATTATTCCAATATTAGAGGGATGGACTTTATTGGTAATAAAAAATTATTCTCTTTAGCTACTGACACAAATTTGACTACTAGCCAATTATTTTAAAATGAAGGCTGAAAAACTGAGGGCAGGATGCACAAAGCTCCGGCAATTTATAAAAAATACTGGATTAGGAGCAATTTTGTTTTGCCAGGCTATGCTCAGCACAAATTAGATGCTCTCTATTTGTACTGAGCAGCCTGATAAAATGAGAACGAACTATTCCTGTGCTCTTCTCACTGGTAGGCTCAGTACAGCTCACAAACAGCTCTTATTTTTTAATCTGTGACTTGCCCAGGATCAAATCCACAATCTCAGGTTGTTGCAGCAGGTGCTCTAACTACTGAGCTACTCTCCATACTTGTGCACAGCTGTACTGAGCTATGATAAGCAACCCAAAAAATGGCTGCATAGAAAACTGGACCTCAATCCATCACCTCAAAACTAAATATGAACAAAACCAAATTCCTTTGGCTAGTACCCACGAATGACCTACACTACACGCCAAAGATCACAGTAGACAACACAGACTTTCCATTAGAATTACAATCTTGAATCTAAACTAACTAAACTAAACCTTAAGCTTATATACTACATCTTCTCTATAAGAATAGAGCTCGACACAGTTTACAGAAAATTAAAGAAAAAAAAATATGATAGGGATAATATAGAAGGAAACAAAGATCACAATTTTGAAAAAAGCCAAGTTTTCAGATATTAACGGAATAATTGGAGAGAGCCCAGATCATGCAACTGGACAGGAAAATTATTCCAGAGCTCAGTAATTTTGAAAAGAAGAGACTTCTCTAGTTTTCCAGTATAGATGATGCCTTTCAGCATAGGAAAGGATAATTTAAGTTTTTGAGTAGGTCTGGTAATCTCAGATCTTGTAGAATTCCAAAATAGAGGAAGTAAGGAAGGAAAAATGCCATACAAGATCTTAAATTTATACTTCTCTAAAAAAATAAAACCCCAACCATAACAAACCTAGTATTAAACTCAATCACTTACCCCATTCAATCCACTCTAAAACTTCTGGGAATGACGAAAGACAGATGTTGCACCAAGCAACCCAAATCAACAAAACAATACAGAAATCATTTGCGGTCATGAGAAACCTAAGGCAAGTTTGAAAATTCTTCGACAGAAAACAATTCCAGCTCATGGTCCAGACCTAGTTCTAGATCTCCTTGACTACTGCAACATCCTCTACCTCTCCTGCCCCGCAACAATGATAAAACAACTACAAACAGTTCAAAACACAGCCCTGAGAATAATCTATTCACTAAGAAAACACGACCACATTACCGAAGTATACCTTGACTCACACTGGCTCCCAATCCAAGCAGGAATACTATTTAAATTCTACTGTCTACTATTTAAATCCATAAATGGTGACAGCCCAGCTTACTTGAACAACCTCCTAATCCAAACTACCACAACTAGACACAGGAGAACCCAGATACCATTCACATACCTTCCAATCAGAGACATCAAATGGAAAAAACTGTATGATGGCCTTCTAGACACATAGGCAGCAAAACTAGACCACTTACTCTCTAATCTACTAATCGCGACCCTAGACTACAAAACTTTCAGAAAATAAATAAAAACCTTGCTACTCAAGAAATCCATGAAGACTAACACCGAATGAAACATTTCAATCCTCTGAAGCAACCTGCTGTACTCTGTAACACCTCTGGACATGTCCAGAAATCTTCTTCTGTAATCTGCCTTGAACCGCAAGGTAATGGCGGAATAAAAATCACTAATGTAATGTAAATGTAAAGCAAGCACATTTGAAATAGACTCTAGAAATAATTGGAAGCCAGTGAAGTTTTAGCAAAAGCGGAGAAACATGATCACATTTACTTTTTGCAAAGATCAGCCTAGCCACAGTATTCTGGATCAATTGAAGTCTTAGTCAGGCTTAAGACCACATTACAATAATCCAACCTCAAAAGAATAATTGATTCTACAAGAACAGAAAAGTGTTGTTGATGGAAGCAGGATCTCACTTTCCTCAACATATGGAGACTAAAAAAACATTTTTTCACCAGAGAATTAAGATGGTCATTGAAAGAAAGTGTTGAGTCTAACATGACACCCAGGACTTTACTTGAGAATTCAATCAGTAGTGAAGATCCTGAAGCAGTAGAATAAACAAAGATAGCTGATCTAATTTTGGGCCTAGCCAGAGTAGTTTTGTTTTAGACTCGTTCAACTTCATTTGTACAGTAAGGGCCCATGACTGGAGTTTCATTATACATTCTATTATATTACCAACGAGGTTGGTGAGGTTCAAATCTATTTCAAGGAGAACAAAGATGTCATCTGCATACGTATACAGTGTTTCAAAGGGAGAAAGATGGAAAAGCTTCGGAGTGGTCATGTAAATGTTGAAGAGAATAGGAGACAAAGGTGATCCTTGTGGAACGTCGCAGAACAGCTTCCAAGAAGATGACATAGTGCTATTCATATTAACAGTGTATGAGCAAGATCATAAGAATTTTGAGAACCAGTCTAGGGCTATAGAGTAGAGAGTTGGACGGGGACAGAAATCTCACCCATCCCCCCCCTGTCCCCGCCAGCATCCTCTCTATCCCCACCCGTCCCCGCCAGGATCTTCTCTGTCCCCACCCATCCCCACAAGGAATTACCTCCATCCCCGACCATCCCCATAAAAAGCAGCAATTACTTCTGACAGGATCATCAATTCCACAGTTTCTTTTGTGTTTGTGCTGCTGTTTTCCTTGTGGAATCTCTTTGGTGGAACCCTTTTTTTGTTTTATGCAAGGGCAGGTCATGCCTCACGAACTGTTCTTCTTTGAGGGAATAAACAGCCAGATGGATAAAGGGGAATCCATAGACATCATTTACCTTGACTTCCAAAAAGCCTTCGACAAGGTACCCCACGAACGGCTGCTTAAGAAGCTGTGGAACCACAGGGTGCAAGGGGATGTCCACCGATGGATCAAACACTGGCTGGCAGGCAGGAAACAGAGGGTTGGAGTAAAGGGCCATTACTCAGAATGGCAATGGGTCACGAGCGGAGTTCCACAGGGGTCAGTACTGGGACCGCTCCTGTTCAATATATTTATTAACGACTTGGAGATGGGGACGAACTGTGAGGTTATTAAATTTGCGGACGACACCAAACTCTGCAGCAGGATTAGAACCATGGAAGACTGTGAAGACCTGCAAAGGGACCAAACGAGATTGGAAGAGTGGGCAAGAAAATGGCAAATGAGTTTTAATATTGAGAAATGCAAGGTCATGCATGTAGGGATCATTGCTAGGGGTGAACAACCTTGAAAGAGACCTGGGGGTGATGGTGGACACAACATTGAAAGCATCAGCACAGTGTGCGACAGCCTCAAAGAAAGCGAACAGAATGTTGGGTATCATTAAAAAGGGTATCATGACCAGGATGAAGGAAGTCATCTTGCCGCTGTATCAGGCAATGGTGCGCCCATATCTGGAGTACTGTGTCCAGTACTGGTCGCCGTACCTCAAAAAGGACATGGCAGTACTTGAGGGAGTCCAGAGAAGAGCAACAAAACTAATAAAAGGTATGGAAAACTTCTCATACGCTGACAGGTTGGAAATGCTGGGGCTATTCTCCCTGGAAAAGCAGAGACTTAGAGGAGACATGATAGAAACCTTCAAAATCCTGAAGGGCATAGAGAAGGTAGACAGGGACAGATTCTTCAGATTGTGGGGAGCCACAAGTACAAGGGGGCACTCGGAGAAATTGAAAAAGGACAGGTTTAGAACAAATGCTAGGAAGTTCTTTTTTACTCAGAGGGTGGTGGACACATGGAACACGCTCCCGGAGGTTGTGGTAGGCTAGAGCACGCTACATGGGTTCAAGGAGGGTCTAGATAGGTTCCTAAATGATAAGGGGATTGAGGGGTACAGATAGAAGTAGAGGTAGGTTATAGGAATAGTCAGAAACCACTTCACAGGTCATGGGCCTGATGGGCCGCCGCAGGAGTGGACCACTGGGCACGATGGACCTCTGGTCTGACCCAGTGGAGGCAACTTCTTATGTTCTTATAAACCCCCTCTTTTACTAAGGCTGACGTGTCCATTATATTATATGGACGAACCCTGCTTCCAAAGCCTTCCATCCCCGTGGGAGTCTCATTGGCTAGAGGGGGGTCCCCGTGGGAGTCCCATGGGCCAGAGGGGGGTCCCCGTGGGAGTCCCGTGGGTTAGGGGGGATTCTCGCAGACCTCTACTATAGAGTCGATACCTATCTCAGAAAGTTGGTGAATCAAAATATCATGGTAACAACGTCAAAGGTAGCAGATAGATCAAATTGAAGCAAAATTGCAAACTTTGAAGTTGCTGGACCTTTGAAATTAGTGAGACTAGTAAAGATTCAGTACTAAAATTAGATCTAAACCCAAATTGGCAAGGTAAAAGAATGGAGAATCTCTCCAAATATGAAGAAAGCTGAGCTGATATAATAGACTCTAACATTTTGGTCAGTAGAGGAATATTCGCTATAGGTTGGTAACTAGATGGAGAAGATGGGTCTAGACCTGCTTTTTTCAGTAATGGGGTCAAAACAATATGACCCATCTCTACAGAGAATAGACCTGAGCGTAAAGGCAAATTTATATGTTTGGTAAGAGATGAGATAGCCTGGGTAGGAATTTGTTCATATAAGTATGAAGGGAATGGATCCACCTATCCATGAAGAGCCATAAACAATCAATAGTAAAACAACCTTTCCTGGTGATGAGAAAACTAAGATCCATCAGAAAATACTTTGAAAATAGAGGCTTTCTGAATTATAGTGCAATCCCTAATCCTATCTTGACTGGACTACTGTAATATAACATTAGCTCTTTGCTCTAAAACAATGATATCATGTCCTACAACTAACTCAAGATGCAATGGTAAGTCTCATATAGTCCTAAGCTTACACATTTTATAAACAAACCGGTAAATCCAGCATTGTTCACTTCTCCAAAGGGCTGTAGCCAGATCACCTTCCTGGGGCAGTGCGACAGGGGAGGTGATCTGGCTAGAGCTCTTTGGAGAAGTGAACAATGCTGGATTTACCGGTTACAATCTATACATCCTGTAGGGCTTAATAGAGAGGTTGAGTGGTGCGCTTTCTTTGTAAAATCTTGTGTATTGAAGAGATCAAAAAGGAAAAATCCTATTTTAAAAGATCGAGAAGCTATGCTCTGGTCGAAAGAAACTCATGTGTATTCAGTTCGGGTTGGGATTACTTATTTTAATTCCACATTTTTTCTGATTGAGGTTGTATACGGGGGGGGGGGAGAGTTTTTGCCTTTTTTTTTTTTTTTTGAGTGGATGAAATCATATAGAAATAAAAGCAGCTGATTGGCAGAGCCCAGTGTCATGTGGGCGATGATGCCGTCAGAGCTAGCTTTCTGTAGCCTCGCTCTGATGCTGGTTTTTCCCGGGGCATCTTTTTGAGCTAGGAACGTCTTAGTCAAAGAACTTAGGTACCTGCCTGCTAGCCATGCTGACATTTATATGTTTTTTGAGTTAAGTTTTGTAATTTTTCTTCACAAACATTTAAGCTGGTACTGTTTATGTTTTTCCACTAAAGCAAAGAAAAATATCTTTAAAAATGTTTGCCTGACGAAGCCATAGTGAAACACAGACTGTGTTGGAGCTGAGAAGCAGCTTTTCAGATAAGTGGCTTTTTTTTTTTTTTTTTACAAACTTTGTAGAGCTATATCAACAATACTAGCGTAATGGAAGCAGTTATGCTCTACTAAAATGTGGTATGATTAAAAAACGATGCACCATATCAGCGACTTTGTATCGCTGTTTTGGCGCCCTGCTGAAGATTTATGAACACATTTTTAAAAATTAACAAGTGTTGCTAAGTCAACGGTATACTCTTGTTGAAATAGTCCAGTGAATTGACAGGAAAGGGATTTTTGTATTGTTCTATATTGATTCTCTCCCTTCCTTAGAATTAAATTTCTTACTTAAATCCCCTGTGTGTTTGGATAAAGATGGATGTATGACAGAAAGTGAATGAGAGAAAAACAGCAAATGGATAAGGTGGCCCTGGATACACAGTAAAAAGCACAGACAGAAGGAAGTGCAGCCAGAGACTGGGAAAAGAAGGTTTGAGAAATAAATTCACCAGACAACAAAGGTAGGAGAAATTATTTTATTTTCAATTTAGTGATTGAATTGTGTCAGTTCTGAGAAATTACATCTGCTGTCTATATTTTGCACTGTTCAGGAAGAAATGCATTTGTTTCTTTTTCTCTGGGGTTATACTGCATGCAGTCTTGAATCTTAGGGTTTCGTTTGTATATATTTTAGTTTTTGGTCCCTTATTTGCATTGGAGTTATCTGTTTTTCTGGTAGGAATGAATGCTGAGAAGCATACAGTGTGCTCTGTGTAGTTTAATTTTGTGGTTAACCATTATGTGTTGTTAATAATATTATATTGTGTGTACAGCAGAACCTCAATATTCTCAGGGGTTAGGGGCAGAGCCAGCCCGCAAATATTGAAAAATTGTGGATAATTTTTAGGGCCAGCTCTGACCCACCCCTGCCTCTCTCCTGTGTCCCAGACCTTCCCCAGTCCCCAGTCCTTACCTGGTGGTCTAGCGGCGATGCGGGGCAGGATCAATTGTCCTACGCTTCTGCCCCATGCAAAGCTATCATCAAAAAGACTGCCATGAGTTCCCGTTGTAGTCTTGAGACCATTTTGATGACAGCTCTGCACGGGGCAGAGTGGGGCAGAAGCATAGGAAAATCGATCCTGCCCCGCTCACCGCTAGACCACCGGGTAAGGTCTGGAGAAAGTCCGATGCAGAGTTTTGTTAAAAAGAAAAATCGCGAATAACCAAATCCGCGGTACTGAAACTGCGGATTCAGAGGGGGAACTGTATATATGAAAAATGAATGGAAAAAATGGTACTACAATTAGTACTATTATGGGGGCAGGGTCTGGCCCGCGACTTAGCCTGTGTTTTAGATTTCGGCCCCTTAATGTGATTGAGTTTGATACCCCTGATATAGAGAATACCCTATAACTTCTCCTCCCCTCCCCCCGTTACTTTTAGTTTTTTATTCTCTTCTGTTTATTCTCAGCTAGTTTACTTACACTCTAGAAAAGGACACTCTTACATGGCAATCCTCCGACTGCGGCTGTCTTTTCCTTTGCAATCATTTGCATTCTCCAGCTCCATTGCTGGGGGTTAGAAGAGCAGATCTGTGCATGCTTCTGGCCAGATATAATGAGGCCCAGTGGGAAAAGAAAGCTTGCCACACAGAATTGTTTCTTGAAGTTAAATTCATCCTGAAGACCTGCCGTTAAGAGCTGCTCTGTGAATTCAGCTGCAGCTTATCATTCATTTGGCCCCCCAGATTCAGCAGCTGTTTGTTCCCATTTCCCTCCCCAAATTCTTGTGTTCCACTAGATTCATCTGAAGTCTCTGCCCCCTTCCTCCCCCTTTCATCTGTTTTGTATGTGGCATTATAAATGTTAAGTTATTGTTTTAATTATGAATGTACTGTTGCAATCCACATTGTATAAAGGCGGAATATAAGTGATAAACTATTAACTAACCCCTGGAATCCCTCTTCCAATTCAGCTGCATTTAATTTCTTTCCCTCCTCCCCACCCCCAATTCAGATGCTTTCTTATTCTTTTCCAACTCATTTTAGCAGAAATGTAGACCAGAGCAGGGAAACCCTCTTCATTAATAGCTACAATGTATCTTTATTGTGGCAGCTGCTAAGAATACAGATTCACTTTTATTTCTGAGAAGAAATTTCCCCAAAGATGCAACAGAATTCCACTTCTAATGAGAGGTAGCGCATTCCCACATGGAAACATTTGCTGCCAAATATAAGCTAAGATCTCAAAAAGCATAGAACAGAAGCAGCCAGTGTGGAAGTCAGTTTCAGAGCCAGGTCTGGTTTGCCATGTTCAAGCTGGAGTAAGAGCACATTAAGATTATCAACAATGACACCACAGTTATGTGAAAGGATGCAGAGGGAACTAAAATAATGATGCTTATTTGTTTATTTTTAGCATTTCTATACCACTTATGGTCTAAGTGGTTTACATTCAGGTACTCAAACATTTTCCCTATCTGTCCCAGTGGGCTCACAGCACTCTACCACCTAATGCACCTTGGGCAACGGAGAAGTAGGTGACTTGTAACAACCCAATAAGTTGTGATAATATGGTTAGAAAAGAGCTAGTAGGTTGTTTTGAACAACGGAGAAAAAGCCCCAGGGAGGAAACCCTCTAACTAGAGAGGGCTGATAACTTCATAGACATTTTAGAATACTTTAAATAACAATTTTTACAAATCTTTTGAAAATCCAGAAGAAAAACTTTGTAATGTATCTCATGACGTGTGAAGCATACAGGCTCTTCACCCAGGCCAATGATGGCCAATGTTTTGCCTCACGGCTGCAACACACAAATCAACATTTAAAAGTATGCACAACCGTAGATGTGGTGTTTACAAAACTCATAAGCTCATTGTTACTGACTTGTAAACCAGCACTAAAACGTGCTAAAAACACCCACACAAAGAGGGTAGCCATGCTGACTGACTTTACGACAACTCCTTCCTCTAGCATGATGATTTTGATTCAAAGGAACCAATCAAAATTTAGCCTGGGGTTATATGAACCAATTTAAAAAAATCTAAGAAATCTTTCAAAAATTGTTCTCCAAGACAATTTGACTGAAGCACTGCTCATTCTGACCCCTGGGCAAGTCATTTAATCCTCCTTTGACCCAGGAAAAAAATAAATATGTAAAGTGCTTTCAATGTGTAGCCACAAAAAAGCAGTATTAAGCTCTATCTTCCAACTTTGCTTTCCTTTTCCACCCTCTCATTCCTGCTTTACCATTTCTCTCACACACTTGCCTCACTACCACCCATATACTTTTTATGTTTGCAATTTTCTCTGCTACTTCCCCAACACTTGTGTCTCCAAAATCTTGATTTACTCTCGCATGTTATTTAACATAAGAACATAAGAATTGCTGTTGCTGGCCCAGCAGTCCGCTCACGCAGTGGCCCCCAGGTCAAAGACCAGTGCTCTAAATGAGTCTAGCCTCACCTGCTTACGTTCTGGTTTAGCAGGAACTTGTCTAACTTTGTCTTGAATCCCTGGAGGGTGTTTTCCCCTATAACAGCCTCCGAAAGAGCGTTCCAGTTTTCTACCACTCGCTGGGTGAAGAAGAATTTCCTTATGTTTGAACGGAATCTATCCCCTTTCAACTTTAGAGATTGCCCTCTCGTTCTCCCTACCTTGGAGAGGGTGAACAATCTGTCTTTATCTGCTAAGTCTATTCCCTTCAGTATTTTGAATGTTTCGATCATGTCCCCTCTGTCTCCTCTTTTCAAGGGAGAAGAGTCCCAGTTTCTCCAATCTGTCACTGTATGGCAACTCCTCCAGCCCCTTAACCATTTTAGTTACTCTTCTCTGGACCGTATCCTTCTTCATGTATGGCGACAAGTGCTGCAGGTGAGAGCGCACCATGGCCCGGTACAGTGGTATGATAACCTTCTCCGATCTATTCGTGATCCCCTTCTTAATCATTCCTAGCATTCTGTTCACCCTTTTTTGCCACTGCCGTACATTGCGCGGATGGCTTCATTGACTTGTCGATCAGAACTCCCAAGTCTCTTTCCTGGGAGGTCTCTCCAAATACCGCCCCGGACATCCTGTATTAGTGCATGAGATTTTTGTTACCGACATGCATCACTTTACACGTATCCACGTTGAACCTCATTTGCCATGTCGATGCTCATTTCTCGAGCTTGATTATGTCACGTTGCAGATCTTCGCAATCCAACCTGTGTCTTCACTACTCTGAATAACTTTGTATCATCCACAAATTTAATCACCTCACTCGTCGTACCAATGTCCAGATCATTTATAAAGATGTTGAAGAGCACGGGCCCAAGCACCGAGCCCTGCGGTACCCCACTGGTGAAGCTCTTCCAGTCCGAGTATTGTCCATTTACCCTCACTCTGTGTTTCCTATGCTCTAGCCAGTTTTTAATCCACGTGAGTATTTCACCCTCGATTCCATGGCTCGCAATTTTCCAAAGTAGTCGTTCATGTGGAACCTTGTTGAACACCTTCTGAAAATCCAGATATACAATGTCGACCGGGTCGTCCTTGTCTATCTGCCTGTTTACTCCCTTGAAGAAGTGCAGCAAGTTCGTCAAACAAGATCTTCCTTTGCTGAAACCGTGCTGGCTGGTCCTCATCAGACTGTTTCCGTCAAGGTGATCAATGATGCGGTCCTATATCAGTGACTCTACCTAGGGCAGGATTAATTCTTCGCGGGCCCCTAGGCACACAAGTACACTGGGCCCCCTAGCCCTGCCCTGCCTCTTCCCCACCCACACACCCCTGCCCCGCTCATGCCCTGCCCCCTCCCCCACCCCACCCCACATTTATTTACCATTTTCATATTTACTTCTTTATTTCCCCTTGTATTTCTTTTTTTCTTTTATTATAAAATTCAAAACAAACAAAGATTACCATACCAGTTCCAGTGTACAGTTTTAGTTCAATACAAGCCCCAAAAATCTCTGAACAAATCCCCCTTCCTTCCCTTTAACTCTGAACCCTTTTCATACAACAAGGCAAGTGGTCCACCAAAGAATCCAATATGGAACAAAAGAAGATAAGCCGACAATAAGGAGATTCAAATCAGGTTCATTCAAGGTGCTTCCAAGAACCATACCTGAAGCATTTTGCCAAATAAGGCTGGTCAATGCTAACAGAAAGCCATGCCTTTCATACATACAGAATCACCTGTGCCCGATTGGCTGATTAGACAACTGTAGGACGCCTACAGCTCCCTACACTTGGGACACACTTTGCAGAATCGAGGCCAAGGTGTTTCCCACAAAAAAGAAATGTTCAGCCTATCCCAATTCTTCTAGTTATTAACTGCATGGCCACCCCCATCATAATAATAAGAAGTCTATTTTTATGTGTATCAATTGGACTCTTAGGCAGTGGCGTACCTAGCATATGTGACATCCGGGGCCCATCATTTTTTGACACCCCCCCATCTATATGAAAAATATATTTTTAGTAACAATCCACATATCACACAACAAGAGTGTACCTAGGAAAAGGTAGCATCTTAAACACTGCAGTGAGCACTAGAACACTAACACATACATTATAGAAACATAGAAACATAGAAATTGACGGCAGAAAAGGGCCATAGCCCATCGAGTCTGCCCATACCAATGACCCACTCCCTGATTCTTACTCTCCTAGAAATCCCACATGAATATCCCATTTTCTCTTGAAATCTAACACGCTGCTGGCCTCAATCACCCACTGAGGCAGCTCGTTCCAATGATCGACCACCCTTTCGGTGAAGAAGTATTATAAAACTAAACAAGCCAGATCCTGCACAGTCAATTGATTCTGCAGTCAATGCCAACTGAAAACTATGTCCTTTTCATACACACAGAACAGAGATACACCCTCGCCCAATATGGAATAATCACAAACTAAAAATAGAAATATGTAGACAAAAGTTAAACTGAACCGCCAAGAAACCAGACTCTGCATACAATGCAACACCACAACACCACAAAAACAGTGACACCTGTCCCCTAATGCTGTGCAAAATATAAAGACAGTAGATGTAAATGTGAAAAAACTGATACATAATCACCACTTTACAAATTAACAAATAAAAATAAAACAAATAATGAGAAATAAGAAAATAACATTTTATTGGACTAATCCATTTTTCAATTAGCTTTCAGAAGCCATATCTTTCTTCAGAACAGTACAGTATACTGCTGTTATGCTATTCTGTCCTGAGGAAAGGGGTGTAGTCCAATAAATTGGCTTATTTCCATTTCCTATTTATAAACTTTTATCAATACAGTTACAATACTACTTGATTCTATGTAAAACAACAACAAAATTTTTTTTCCACCTTTTGTCGTTTCTGCTTTAATCATCTTCTCTTCACTCTCTTCTTTCTATTCAGCGTTTGTCCTCAGTCCCCTTCCATGCAACATCTGTCCTCTCTCTTTGCCCCTTCCACCCAGCCTCTGCTCTCTCTCTCTCCCCCTTGCATCCACTGTCCACCCTCTCTGCCCTTTCCATCCAGTGTCCGCCCTCTCTCTGTTCCATATGGCATCTTCCCTCTTTCTATGTCCCTTCAATAAACTGTATATCCTTTGCCCTTTCTCTCCTTTGTACTCTGTGCCTTTGTACTCCTGTGCCCTTTCTCTCCATTTCAGCTTCACCCCCTCTCCATTTTTTTTTTTGTTTCCACCACTTCCCCTATGCTCTGGCACCTCTATCCCCTTCTCTCCCCCCATGTCCTGGCATCGATCACCTCTCCTTCCATCTCCCCCTTCCACTCCATTATCTGGCATCTCTTCTCCTTCCTTTCTCTCCTTCCTTCCTTTCACCTGGTCTGGCATCTGTCTCCTCCCCCTCCCCCATATGCCCTGACATCTCTTCCCCCTCCATGGTCTGGTAGCTCCTTTCCTTTCCCTCCCTCCTATGGTCTTGGCATCTCTTTCATCTCCTCTCCCTTCCCTGGTCTTCCTTCTCCCCTCTCTCTCCCCAATTGGGTGCAGCAGCAGCACTTCTCTTCCTATCCCCCCTCCCCAATTGGGTGCTGCAGCAGCATTTATCTTCCCATCCCTCCCCTCATGCCCTGGAATCTCTCTCCTCTCCTATATCTGCCTCTGCTTCCTTGCTCTGGCACCTTTCTTTCCTTTCCCTCTGGTCTGGCATTTGTCTCCTTAATTTCCCTTCCCTCCCCTCCCCCATGCCCTGACATCTCTCTCCTCTCCCCCACCCCCTCCATTATCTTGCATCTCCACTCCTTCCTTTCTCTCCCTCCTTCCTTCCTTTCCCCTGGTCTGGCATCTGTCTCCGTCTCCCCCTTATAGTCTGGTATTTCCTTTCCTTTCCCTCCCTCCTGTGGTCTTGGCATCTCTTTCCTCTCCTTTCCCTGGTCTTCCTCCCCCCCCCACTGGGTGCAGCAGCAGCATTTCTCTCCCCCCTAATTGGGTGCAGCAGTAACAGCATTTCTCCCCCCCCATCACTTCTCCCTCCCCCCGCCTTGGTCGGCAGATTCGCTACAGGCTAAGGCAGGAGATAGGTCAGCAATGGAGGTTAGCTTACAACTTGGAGCTCTTCCTTGCTTCGGGTCTTCCTCACTGCCGGGTCCTGCCTTCACGAAAACAGAAAGTCGGCAGGACCCGGCAGCGAGGAAGGCCTGAAGCAAGCAAGAACACCAAGTTGTAAGCTTTCCTCCCTGCCCTATCTCACGCCTTAGCCTGTAGCGAATCTATTTCTCAGACCTACTTCATTTCTCTTAGGTACCTTCTCCCTCCGTTAGCCAGCAGCAGTTACTGAAGCACACAGCTACGAGCTTCCGCCTCTCCTCTTTCTGATTGGTTTCGCTTTGTGCAGGAGATGAGGAGAACACTGCTGCTCCTTCCCCGAGCCAGGCCCGACACGTACAAGCATCAGGCCCACAAGATTTCACTTCCGGCGTCAGTTCTAACGGGGAGGAAGTTGCCGGCCAGTCAAACAGCGATTGGCTGGCCCAGAACTTACCCTCCAACGTTAGAATTGATGCCGGAGGTGAAGCCTTGTGGGCCCGATGCTTTTTCCCCGCCCACCAGCCCGCTTCACCTTTTGTCTCCATCTACCAGTTGCCGGCCAGCCGGCCGGGTTAAGGAATGACTCTGCGGGGGAGCCGGTGCCGGGTGCGGTGGTGAGACGGAGCAGCAGCAGCAGAATAGGGAAGGTGGCCAGCTGTGCACCCCCTTGGGGCGTGCACCCGGGGCGGATCGTCCCCCCCGCCCCCCCTTAGTGCGCCACTGCTCTTAGGTTTCAACAATGTCCCAAATAAAACCACATCATAAGACAATGGAATAGAGACACCCAATACCATGTTAATCTTGGCCTAAATTGACTTTCAAAAATTAAATATCAATGGACAATAAAATAGCAGATGGACCACTGTCCCTATTTCAAGTTGACAGTGTCAGCATCTATTAGACTTTGAATTATCCAACTTTTGTAAATGAACAGGTGTCCAAAAAATTCCATATAACAAAAAGAACAAGTTTGTCTCATAGATGCTGTTACTATACACCTCATTCTCTAAATCCAAATCCGTGGCCATTGCGTATCAGAAATATGAACATAAGAACATAAGAAGTTGCCTCCGCTGGGTCAGACCAGAGGTCCATCGTGCCCAGCAGTCTGCTCTCGCGGCGGCCCATCAGGTCCATGACCATAGAAACATAGAAACATAGAAATAGACGGCAGATAAGGGCCCACGGCCCATCTAGTCTGCCCACCTTAATGTCCCTCCCCTACCTTTGCCCTGTGAATAGATCCCATGTGCCGATCCCATTTGGCCTTAAAATCAGGCACGCTGCTGGCCTCAATCACCTGTAGTGGAAGACTATTCCAGCGATCAACCACTCTTTCAGTGAAAAAGAATTTCCTGGTGTCACCTCGTAGTTTCCCGCCCCTGATTTTCAACGGATGCCCTCTTGTTGTCGTGGGACCCTTGAAAAAGAAGATATCTTCCTCCGCCTCGATGCAGCCCGTAAGATACTTGAACGTCTCGATCATGTCTCCCCTCTCTCTGCGCTCCTCGAGCGAGTATAGCTGTAATTTGTCAAGCCGTTTTTCGTATGGTAGATCCTTGAGTCCCGAGACCATCCGGGTGGCCATTCTTTGCACCGACTCCAGTCTCAGCACATCCTTGCGATAATGCGGCCTCCAGAATTGCACACAGTATTCCAGGTGGGGCCTCACCATGGATCTATACAATGGCATAATGACTTCCGCCTTACGACTGACGAAACCCCTTCGTATGCAGCCCATGATTTGTCTTGCCTTGGACGAAGCCTGCTCCACTTGATTGGCAGACTTCATGTCCTCACTGACGATTACCCCCAAGTCTCATTCTGCTACCGTTTTTGCTAGGATCTCGCCATTAAGGGTATAAGACTTGCATGGATTCTGGCTGCCCAGGTGCATAACTTTGCATTTTTTGGCATTGAAGTTGAGTTGCCATGTCCTAGACCATCGCTCCAGTAGGAGTAGGTCGTGCATCATGTTGTCGGGCACTGAATCTTCGTCTGTTGTGCATTTGCCCACTACATTACTCAGTTTGGCGTCATCGGCGAATAATGTTATTTTACCTCGAAGCCCTTCTGCCAAGTCTCTTATAAAGATGTTGAATAGGATTGGGCCCAAGACTGAGCCCTGTGGTACTCCACTAATCACCTCCGTCATTTCGGAGGGGATGCCGTTCACCACCACCCTTTGGAGCCTACCTCCAAGCCAGCTCCCAACCCATTTCGTCAATGTGTTACCTAATCCTATAGAACTCATCTTGCTCAGTAACCTGCGGTGTGGTACGCTATCGAATGCTTTGCTAAAGTCCAGATACACGATGTCCAGGGACTCCCCTATATCCAGCTTCCCCGTTACCCAGTCAAAGAAGCTGATCAGGTTGGATTGGCAGGATCTCCCCTTAGTAAATCCATGTTGTCGGGGATCCCGTAGATTCTCCTCATCCAGGATCTTATCTAATTGGTGTTTGATTAAGGTGATCCTTGTCTAAATCCAAGGATACCGAGAAGGCCGGATCCTCTATAGTTTTAGCTAAATTAAGCATATGAAGTGCTAATCTAGTGTTATTTGCAGAATGTCTTTGAGCAACAAAACCCTTTTGGTGCATTCCAATCATATAAGGAAGAGACTTAGCTAATCTCAGAGCCAATAGTTTAGCCAGAATTTCTCCATCTATATTCATTAAAGAAATTGGCTCATAGTTTGAAACCAACATGGGATCTTTGTTTGGCTTGGGCAAAACAATAGTAAGTGCTTCTGCCATCGTACCTGATATCCGACCCTTCATCATTTCTGATTGATATACAGTGGTACCTTGGTTTACGAGCATAATTCGTTCCAGAAGCATTCTCTTAAACCAAAACACTTGTATATCAAAGCAACTTTTCCCATAAGAGTTAGTGTAAACTTGAACAATTCGTCCCACATCCCCAAAAACTTAATTACCATTAGGGACGCCTCCATCGCTGCCTCTGCCACAGACCCATCCACGCGGCTCCTCCAATTCTCCTCCTCTGCTGCTGTTCGCTGCCTCTCACTGTGGGTGGGGCTGGCTAAGCAAACGCTGCCGCCGCCACAGAGCCCGACTGGACACTGTTGGCTCTGCCGCTCCTGGTCGCTGCCCCCCTCCCCCGGATGCCACTACCCCCTCTGCTGGGACTCTTAGGTGCTGGCTCACTCCTGCCGGATGCACCCCGACTCCCATGCTCCACCCGAGGCCACCGGTGCCGCTATCGCCTCTTCCCCCCCATCCTTGACTGGCCCTGTCCTTACCCCTGCACCGCTTGTGATAGAAAGTGCCTGCCGCCGGTCTGCTGCTGAGCCTTGAGCATCTGCGCATGCTCAGGCCTTCTGGATTTCACCTTCTCCGAGATTCTCATGAGATCTCGAGTCTCATGAGAATCTCGGTGAGGATGAGATCCAGAAGGCCTTGAGCCTGCTCAAGGCTCAGCAACAGACTGGCGGCAGGCCCTTTCTAACTCCGGTGGCACACGGGTAAGGACAGGGCCGGTCGGTAGATGGGGAGGAGATGATCGTGAAGGGAGGGAGCAGTGCCAGTGGCCTCAGGGGGAGCAATACTGTTGGTTCCCGCGGTCGGGTCAGGTGGGGGCTCGCAAATCGAGTCAATGCTCGGTTTATGAGTCAAAAGTTTGCTGAGTGTTTTGATCGTCTTGCAAAACACTCACAAACTGGGTTACTCGTAAACCGAGGTTTGACTGTAATTGAAAAAGATGAGATAACGGTATATTTTGAAAAGATTTGAAAAACTCCACCATAAATCCATCACTACCCGGAGCGGACCCAGCTCTGAGAGGCTTCAATGCTGACTGGAGCTCTGTAGACGATATCTCCAGCTTTTCTTTTATATGCTCTGGAATATTTGGCCCATTAACTAATTGAACTTAAAAAAATCTCTTCCTTCATTCTCTGTATTTGAATATCACTCAGAAGACTATAAAGCTTTATAATATTCCAGAAATTGATTTAAAACATCTGGTATGTGGGTATAAATCTTACCCTTTTCACCCTTAAAGGGAGCCATCTCTTCTTTAAACTGAAGAGCCTTGGCTGTTTTAGCCTTTCCTCATAGGGAAGTCATCCCAAACCTTTTATCATTTTCATCATCCTTCTCTGTACTTGAGATCTTCTGTCCAGTGTGTGGCGGTAGCCACAAAAGCAAACAGGTTGCTAAGAATTATTAGGAAAGAGATGGTAACAAAGACCAGGATTATTATAATGCCTCTGGATTGCTCCATAGTGCAGCCTTACCTTGAGTACTACATTCAGTTCTGGTCACCATATCTCAAAAAAAAAGATATAACGGAATTAGGAAAAGTTCAAAGAAGAGACCAAAATAATTAAAGGGTATGAGGAAAGAACAAAGAGATTAGAGTTCTTCAGCTTGGAAGAAAGACGGCTGAGTGGTGCAGAATGGGGTACAAGTGGATTGATTTTTCACTCCATCAAAAATTACAAAGACTAGGGGTCACTCAATGAAGTTAAAGGAAAATACTTTTAAAACCAATAGGAGGAAATATTTTTTCACTCAAAGACTAGCTAAGCTCTGCTGCTCTTTGCCTGAGGTTGTGGTTTTAAAAAAGGTTTTAAAGGTTCTGGATTTAAAAAAGGTTTAGACAAGTTCCTGGAAGAAGAACATAAGAACATAAGAAGTTGCCTCCACTGGGTCAGACCGAGGTCCATCTCGCCCAGCGGTCCGCTCCCGCGGCGGCCCATCAGGTCTGCGACCTGTGAAGTGGTTTTTGACCACTTCTATAACCTACCTCAAGTTCTATCTGTACCCCTCTATCCCTTTATCCTCCAGGAACCTATCCAAACCCTTCTTGAATCCCTGTACAGAGTTCTGGCCTATCACTTCCTCCGGAAGCGCGTTCCATGTGTCTACCACCCTCTGTGTAAAAAAGAATTTTCTAGCATTTGTTCTAAACCTGTCCCCTTTCAATTTCTCCGAGTGATCCCTAGTGCTTGTGGCTCCCCTCAGTTTGAAGAATCTGTCCTTATTTACTCTCTCTATGCCCTTAAGGATTTTGAAGGTTTCTATCATGTCCCCTCTAAGTCTCCTCTTCTCCAGGGAGAACAGCCCCAGCATTTTTAACCTGTCAGCGTATGGAAAATTTTCCATACCTTTTATCAGCTTAGTCGCCCTCCTCTGCACTCCCTCGAGTACCGCCATGTCCTTCTTGAGGTACGGCGACCAGTATTGAACACAGTACTCCAGGTGCGGGCGCACCATTGCGCAATACAGCGGCATGATGACTTCCTTCGTCCGGGTTGTGATACCCTTTTTGATGATGCCCAGCATTCTGTTTGCTTTCTTTGAGGCTGTCGCACATTGCACCGTCCAAGAGTCCATAGTCTGCTATTGAGATAGACATGGGGAGCGACTGCTGTCCTTGGGATTGGTAGCATGGAATCTTTCTACTATTTGAGCTTCTGTCAGGTATTTTTGTCCTGGATTGGGCACTGTTGGCTGAGTATGGCTATTCTTATGTTCTTATACACCAGCTTTCTGTCACCCCTGACAGAATATTCCAATCCTGCTGGTCCCTCCTGGGGCCTTAAATCCTGGTTTTTCAAGTATTCTTCAGATAGCCTTTTGATACTCAGCCATGCAGGAGCTAAACATGGTAGAAACAAGAGCTAGTATTGGAAATGGGCACATCTAAGGCAAAATCCCCAGACAAGGTTGGAGCTGAAATCTCATGTACTGCAATCTCAGAAATTAACATAAGAAACGCCTTCACCGGATCAGACCCTTGGTCCATCAAGTCCAGCGACCTGCACATGCAGAAGCCAAGCTAGGTGCTCCCTGTTGGAGACCCTGATTTCCCGTATCCCTCGATGTGATTTGCAAGAAAGTGTACATCCAACTTGCGCTTGAATCCCAGAAGGGTAGTCTCTGCCACAACCTCCTCCGGGAGAGCATTCCAAGCGTCCAGCACTCTCTGTGCGAAACAGAACTTCCTGACATTTGTCCTGGACCTGCTGCCCCTCAGTTTCAGTCTATGACCTCTTGTCCGTGTCACATCTGAAACAGTGAACAATGATGTTTTTTGGTCTATTTTGTCAAATCCTTTTAATATTTTAAAAGTCTCTATCATATCCCCTCGCAGTCTCCTCTTTTCAAGGGTGAACAGTCCTAGTTTTCCGAGGCGTTCTTTGTAGCTCAATTTTTCCATACCTTTGACTAGATATAGCCTCTGCACCTTCTCCAGCAGGGCTATATCTTTCTTAAGGTATGGAGCCCAGTGTTGGACACAGTATTCCAAGTGTGGTCTGACCATTGCTCTATAAAGCAGCATTATGACGTCCTCCGATCTACTCGTGATGCCCTTCTTTATCATGCCCAACATCCTATTTGCTTTCTTTGCCGCCGCTGCGCATTGAGCCGATGGCTTCAGGGTCCTGTCTATCAGTACCCCAAGTCCCTTTCTTACTCGCATTTGCCCAAGGTTACACCTAATATTCTATATTCATGTTCCTTATTTTTCCTACCCAGATGCATCACCTTGCATTTGTCTATGTTAAAATTCATCTGCCACTTTTCTGTCCATTTCTCCAGCTGGTTCAGATCCTTCTGGAGATCCTCGCAGTCCCTTTGAGAGCCAACTGCCCGACATAGTTTTGTGTCATCTGCAAACTTGATTATATTGCTTGTTGTATCCTTTTCCAGGTCATTTATAAAAATATTGAACAAGATGGGCCCAAGAACCGAGCCCTGGGGCACGTTGCTAGTTACCTTTGCCCAGTCCGAGAATTTCCCATTTACGCTTACCTTCTGCATTCTGTTTTCTAGCCACTTGCCGATCCATCTGAGTACGTCTCCTTGTATTCCATGACTTAGTAGTTTCTCATAAGCCTTGCGTGCGCTTGTTGAACGCTTTCTGGAAGTCCAAGTAAATTATGTCCACCGGGTCTCCGCTATCAATTTGTTTGTTCACCTTCTCAAAAAATTGAAGTAAATTCGTCAAACATGACTTCCCCTTCCTGAAGCCGTGTTGACTAGCTCCCATTAGCTCCCATCCATCATCAGAGGCATTAACCTTGGAACACAGGGCGAGGAGACCAAAATAGTGAAATGTCTTCCAGGATCCTCAGCTACCAGGAGTTCCAGGCAAATACTGACTATAATTAAGGAAGAAACTAAGGATTTTAACACTGATGTTGTTATCCATCTGGGAACAAATGACCTGGCCAACAACTCCACAATTGCAGCACAGAAAGCTTTTCGGGAGCTTGGTGAGGGCGTGAAACCTTTTGTAAAGACTTTAGCTTTTTCTGAAATACTGCCTGCATATGGAAAGGGAGAGCAAAGAGTGAAAAACACAGAGGACTTTAACAGATGGCTCAGAGCCTGGTGTCATCAAGAAGGCTTCAGGTACATAGGAGGATGGGGAAATACATGGAAGGACAAGAAGCTATATTGCACTGATGGGCTACATATTACTACAGCAGGAAAAAGAAACCTCGCAGAGAAATTTAGACAATATTTTTCTAGACATTTAAACTAGAAGGTGGGGGTGGTGTATATACGAAGGACAATTATAGAGACCACCCCCGGCAAAAGAAAAGATATGATAGTAGTAAAGGCTGCAACATAAGCAATATCAGCAACTCATTTCTTAGTAGTGCAATGGAAAGTGAAACGACACAAAAATCCATACGAAAAAGGAGATTATCGCTGAAAAATAGCTGGAAAGCGATGACCACAAATGCTCGCAGTCTAAGCAACAAAGTTCATGATCTGCAAGCCCTGATGTTAAAGGCAGATCTAGATATTGTTGCTATCATAGAGACATGGTTCAGTGAATCACATGGATGGGATGCAAACATACCGGGATATAATCTTTTTAGGAAGGACAGAGATGGTCATAAAGGTGGAGGAGTAGCTCTCTATGTATATTATAACATGACTTATAATACTTTCCGCAAATCGATCAAAACCACCCTATTCGCTAAATTCATTGGCTAAAACGGTCCCTCCCCCACTAAGACCCCTCTCACGGATGTTCTAAATCTTTCAGACACTCATTACCCTTAGATCTCCAATTAGTATGTAAGTTTACCATTTAGACTATTGTACTGCATCTAGACTCTTTATTCGGTACTGTATTTAAACTTATTGTATGGTATTGAATTCGGACTCACTCTACTGTATTATATGTGGATTTATTGTATTGTATTAGTATTGTACTGTACTTGTTATTCGCTGAATGTCCAGCCTTCTTACAATGTAAACCGCCTAGAAGTCGCCTGACTATGGCGGTATAGAAAAATAAAGTTATTATTATTATTATTAAAGATCAATATCCAAGCGACCGAAATGCAAGGGACCTGGGGAGAGGAAGAAGCGATATGGATTGCTCTGAAAAGAGAAGATGAAACTTCTATCTACGTGGGTGTAGTCTACAGACCTCCGACTCAATCGCAGCAAATTGATAAGGATCTGATTGTGGATATCCAAAAGTTTGGAAGGAAAGAGGAGGTTCTGCTGTTGGGAGATTTCAACCTGCCGGATGCGGACTGGAATGTTCCGTCTGCGGAATCGGAAAGAAGTAGGGAGATTGTGGATGCCTTTCAAGAGGCGCTGCTCAGACAAATGGTGACGGAACCCACAAGGGAAAAAGCGATATTGGATCTGGTCCTCACAAATGGAAAGAGTATCTCTAATGTTCGAGTGGGTGCTCACCTGGGAAGTAGCGATCATCAAACGGTTTGGTTTGATATAACGGCTAAAGTGGAGAGCGGCCGCACGATACTTAAAGTCCTAGATTTCAAACGTACGGACTTTAATGCAATGAGAAAGTACCTGAAGAAAGAGCTGTTAGGATGGGAGGACATAAGAGAAGTGGAAAGACAGTGGTCTAAGCTGAAAGGAGCGATAAAAATGGCTACGGACCTTTATGTGAAGAAAATCAATAAAAACAAGAGAAAAAGGAAGCCGATATGGTTCTCCAACCTAGTGGCAGAGAAAATAAAGGCGAAAGAGTTGGCGTTCATGAAATATAAAAAAAACCCAAGAAGAGGAGAGCAGAAAGGACTACAGGGTGAAACTGAAAGAAGCCAAGAGAGAGATACGTTTGGCGAAGGCACAGGCAGAAGAACAAATGGCTAAAAATGTAAAAAAGGGAGATAAAAATTTTTTCAGATATATTAGTGAAAGGAGGAAGATAAAAAATGGAATTGCTAGGCTAAAAGATGCTGGGAACAAATATGTGGAGAGTGATGAGGAGAAAGCAAATGTGCTAAACAAATACTTCTGTTCTGTGTTCACAGAAGAAAATCCTGGAGAAGGACCGAGACTATCTGGCAAAGTTACACGAGAAAATGGAGTAGATTCTGCGCTGTTCACGGAGGAGGGTGTTTATGAGCAACTTGAAAAACTGAAGGTGGACAAAGCGATGGGACCAGACGGGATCCATCCCAGGATACTAAGGGAGCTCAGAGAGGTTCTGGCGAGTCCTATTAAAGACTTGTTCAACAAATCTCTGGAGATGGGAGTGATTCCTGGGGATTGGAGGAGAGCGGATGTGGTCCCTATTCATAAAAGTGGTCACAGGGATGAAGCAGGAAACTACAGGCCGGTGAGCCTCACTTCAGTTGTTGGAAAAATAATGGAAGTGTTGCTGAAAGAAAGGATAGTGTACTTCCTTGAATCTAATGGGTTACAGGATCCGAGGCAACATGGCTTTACAAAAGGTAAATCATGCCAAACGAACCTGATTGAATTTTTTGATTGGGTGACCAGAGAGCTGGATCGAGGACATATGCTAGATGTAATTTACTTGGATTTCAGCAAAGCCTTTGATACAGTTCCTCATAGGAGGCTGTTGAACAAACTTGAAGGGCTGAAGTTAGGACACAAAGTGGTGAACTGGGTCAGAAACTGGCTGTCGGACAGACACCAGAGGGTGGTGGTTAATGGAAGTTGCTCAAAGGAAGGAAAGGTGACTAGTGGAGTCCCTCAGGGTTCGGTGCTGGGGCCAATCCTGTTCAATATATATGTGAGTGACATTGCTGAAGGGTTAGAAGGAAAAGTGTGCCTTTTTGCAGATGATACCAAGATTTGTAACAGAGTAGACACCGAAGAGGGAGTGGAAAATATGAAAAAGGATCTGCAAAAGTTAGAGGATTGGTCTAATGCCTGGCAACTAAAATTCAATGCAAAGAAATGCAGAGTAATGCATTTGGGGATTAATAATAGGAAGGAACCGTATATGCTGGGAGGAGAGAAGCTGATATGCACGGACGGGGAGAGGGACCTTGGGGTTATAGTGTCCGAAGATCTAAAGGCGAAAAAACAGTGTGACAAGGCAGTGGCTGCTGCCAGAAGGATGCTGTGCTGTATAAAGAGAGGTGTAGTCAGTAGAAGGAAGAAGGTGTTGATGCCCCTGTACAGGTCATTGGTGAGGCCCCACTTGGAGTACTGTGTTCAGTTTTGGAGACCGTATCT
The DNA here is from genome assembly GCF_902459505.1 of Geotrypetes seraphini. Lineage (NCBI taxonomy): Eukaryota > Metazoa > Chordata > Amphibia > Gymnophiona > Dermophiidae > Geotrypetes > Geotrypetes seraphini. The sequence continues at coordinate 193,742,025 of NC_047091.1, read as the reverse complement.
GGCAAAAGACGTAGACTTGAGGCGGTCCAGAGGAGGGCGACGAAAATGATAGGAGGCTTGCGCCAGAAGACGTATGAGGAGAGACTGGAAGCCCTGAATATGTATACCCTAGAGGAAAGGAGAGACAGGGGAGATATGATTCAGACGTTCAAATACTTAAAGGGTATTAACGTAGAACAAAATCTTTTCCAGAGAAAGGAAAATGGTAAAACCAGAGGACATAATTTGAGGTTGAAGGGTGGTAGATTCAGGGGCAATGGTAGGAAATTCTACTTGACGGAGAGGGTGGTGGATGCCTGGAATGCGCTCCCGAGAGAGGTGGTGGAGAGTAAAACTGTGACTGAGTTCAAAGAAGCGTGGGATGAACACAGAAGATTTAGAATCAGAAAATAATATTAAAGATTGAACTAGGCCAGTTACTGGGCAGACTTGTACGGTCTGCGTCTGTGTATGGCCGTTTGGTGGAGGATGGGCAGGGGAGGGCTTCAATGGCTGGGAGGGTGTAGATGGGCTGGAGTAAGTCTTAACAGAGATTTCGGCAGTTGGAACCCAAGCACAGTACCGGGTAAAGCACAGCACAGCACATCTCCCTTAGGTATCCACTTAACTGATTCCTTCAAAGTTAGGTATCTTTCTTCAGTTGCCTATATTGTTTTCCCCACTGAACCTTGTAACTACTTGAACCCTGTCAAGTTATTCTATCGATAAATCCAGATATCTTATACTTGTATTTCTATACCACAACATGTAATTTACTTAAATCGTTGTAATGTAATTCTCTCGGTAATGTCCTGATCTCTTTTAACTGTAATCCGCTTAGAACCGCAAGGCACAGGCGGAATAGAAATCACAAATGTAATGTAATGTAAAGCTTTGGATTCTTGCCCAGAAATAGCTAAGAAGAAAAAATTTAAATTGAATCAGGTTGGGCAGACTAGATGGACCATTCGGGTCTTTATCTGCTGTCATCTACTATGTTACTATGTTTTGATTTTCCAGGTGATAAGGACAGGAAGCAGGTACTGCAGCCTAAAGTACAGGGCTGTCCAACTTTGGACCTTGCCCACTTGGGTTTTCAGGATTTCGACAATGAATATGTATGACATGCATTTACATACAATGAAGGCATATTCATTTGGGAAAACCCCTCATGAGTTTCAGTTTGTGCCAAATACTGGCCACTGTTGGAAACGGAAGACTGGGCTAGATAGACCACTGGCCTGTCCCTTTAAATCTATGTTCTGTTCATTTCATTCAGGTCTGTTTCAGTCAATAAGGAAAGCAATTTTTCACTTTTAACAGTAGTGTTTCTCATCCATTTAAAGTTAAATGCTTAAATTTGTTGGCAGGTATCTGCCATAGAGGCAGTGGCACACCAAAATAATGCTGAGTGGTTTGGAGACTGCAGAATATTTTTTTTAAAAAGGGCAGAGGCCACCAAAACTGGGAAGAATTCTCCAAGTTTGTAGCAGTAGCATTACATAACATAAGAACATAAGCAATGCCTCTGCTGGGTCAGACCTGAGGTCCATCTTGCCCAGCAGTCCGCTCACGCGGCGGCCCAACAGGTCCAGGACCTGAGCAGTAATCCTCTATTTATACCCTTCTATTCCCTTTTCCAGCAGAAAAATGTCCAATCCTCTCTTAAATCCCAGTACTGTATTCTACCCTATAACGACCTCTGGAAGCGCATTCCAAGTGTCCACCACACGTTGGGTAAAGAAGAACTTCCTGGCATTTGTATTGAATCTGTCCCCTTTCAACTTTTCCGAATGGCCTCTTGTTCTTTTGTTTTTTGAAAGTTTGAAGAATCTGTCCCTCTCTACTCTCTCTATGCCCCTCATGATCTTATAAGTCTCTATCATATCCCCTCTAAGTCTTCTCTTCTCCAGTGAAAAGAGACCCAGTTTCTCCAATCTCTCAGCGTATGAAAGGTTTTCCATCCCTTTTATCAGACGTGTCGCTCTTCTCTGAACTCTCTCGAGTAACGCCATATCCTTCTTAAGGTATGGCGACCAAAACTGGACACAGTATTCCAGGTGTGGGCGCACCATCGCCCGATACAGCGGCAGGATAACTTCTTTCGTCCTGGCTGTAATACCCTTCTTGATTATACCTAGCATTCTATTCGCTCTCTTAGCGGCCGCTGCGCACTGTGCAGTCGGCTTCATTGACCTGTCCACCATTACCCCCAAGTCCCTCTCTTGGGTACTCTCATTCAATGACATCCCTCCCATCGTATAGTTGTACCTCGGGTTTCTGCTTCCCACATGCAAGATGCCAAGGATTTGTGAATAGGGTGAAAAGCTGAGTACAGAGAGAACTGGTGTACTATGGTTGCCATTTTGTCTATGCAAGGCATCACTCTGCACTCTAAGCAGGATTAACCATTATAAAGCGCCCTTTCTCTGAATGAGCTAATGGACTTTAGCTGTGACCACATCACTTTGCTCAGACTGAGCTGAGGCCTTCTTCCTTCTAATCATAATGGATGACCTGAGCTCTCCATTTATAAAGAGATCCTGCTTGCTTTTGATTAGATGCAGTGGTTTTGTAGTACTTTTACAGGACAATAAGATTCCTATTCATCTTTTTAACAAAGACAGCATCCTAAGTACAGACAGCTTTTTATCAGACAGGAGGATAAGGGGGTGTGGAGTTTCCTAACAAGTCAAATTGATCTACTGTAATGGAGCACATGATAATAAATATCATTGCATTTATTGACAAAACCATTTGCTGACAGTCATCTTCCTTTTTAATTGTTAACAGCTACTGTGAGAAATCCCTTTTATTGTATATTATTTATTTATTTACTTGAATTGATCTCCTGCCTATCCTAATGGTTTCAGGTGAAATAAGTAGAGAAACAACAAATTACTGCACTCTGTTACATGACTCATAGTAAACCAAAGTCAAAGTCTCCTGATTTCTGGCTGGGACAAGCACAGCCCAAGCTTGCCCTAGTGTACTGAAATATTAAAGAATATGTACAGAGGTTAAAGTTCATATCCAAGCAAGAAAGGTTCATCGATAAAGCCAAGGTGAGTCTATCAAGGAATCAGCCTGAAGGTTGAAATGAAGAGCAACTGGGATGGAATCAAAGCAGGTCGAAGACAGAATCAAGCAGGAAAAAACTAGAAATCAAAACCAACACATGAAGTATTAGAACCAAGAGACAAGTCCTCTCAGCTGTTTAACCCAATTCGGATTCCGTCAACAACACAGCACTGAACTTCTCATCCTCACTTTAATCACAGAAACCAAATAACTACTCAGGATGGGACGTAAAGCAATACTCCTGCAATTTGATATTTCAACTGCCTTTAACTCCGTGGATCATTACCTTCTATTAACAAAATGGTCATAAATTGGTATAACTGGAACAGTGCTAAAATGGTTCTCTGATTTCCTACAAAACAGATAATACATTGTCAAAATGAAGAGATCTCCAGCCCTTAGAAGGCCTTCTGTGAGGTGCCTCATGGCTCTCCACTTTCCCCCATGAAAGACTACTTCGGAAAATTGCAAGCCATGGAATTGAGGGTGAAATACTCACGTGGATTAAAAACTGGCTGGAGCATAGGAAACAGAGAGTGGGGGTAAATGGACAATACTCGAACTGGGGTGCTGCAGGGCTCGTGCTTGGACCGGTGCTCTTCAACATCTTTATAAACAATCTGGCCATTGGTATGACGAGTGAGGTGATTAAATTTGCAGACAATACGAAGTTATTCAGAGTAGTGAAGACACAGGGGGATTGCAAAGATCTGCAACGTAACATAATCAGGCTTGAGGAATGGGCATCAACATGGCAGATGAGGTTCAATGTGGATAAGTGTAAAGTGATACATGTAGGTAACAAAAATCTCATGCACGAATATAGGATGTCCGGGGCGGTACTTGGAGAGACCTCCCAGGAAAGAGACTTGAGAGTTCTGATCGACAAGTCGATGAAGCCGTCCACGCAATGTGCGGCGGCGGCAAAAAGGGCAAATGGAATTCTAGGAATGATAAAGAAGGAGATCACGAACAGTAGGGAGAAAGTTATCATGCCACTGTACCAGGCCATGGTGCGCCCTCACCTGGAGTACTGCATCCAGCACTGGTCACCGTACACGAAGAAGGGCACGGTACTACTCGAAAGGGTTCAGAGAAGAGTGATTAAAATGGTTAAGGGGCTGGAGGAGTTGCTGTACGGTGAGAGATTGGAGAAACTGGACCTCTTCTCCCTTGAAAAGAGGAGACTGAGAGGGGACATGATTGAAACATTCAAAATACTGAAGGGAATAACTTAGTAGAAAAAGACAGTTTGTTCACCCTCTCCAAGGTAGGGAGAACGAGAGGGCACTCTATAAAGTTGAAAGGGGATAGATTCCGTACAAACGTAAGGAAGTTCTTCTTCACCCAGAGAGTGGTGGAAAACGAACGCTCTTCCGAAGGCTGCCATAGGGGAAAACACCCTCCAGGGATTCAAGACAAAGTTAGACAAGTTCCTGCTAGACCAGAACGTACGCAGGTAAGGCTAGTCTCAGTTAGGGCTCAGGTCCTTTGACCTAGGGGCCGCTGCAGGAGTGGAAAGCTGGGCACAATCGACCACTGGTCTGACCCAGCAGTGGCAATTTTTAGTTCATGAGTTCCCTTGGAACAGTGGCGTATCAAGGGGGGGGGGCGGGGGGTGGTTCTCCCCGGGTGCACACCCCAAGGGGGTGCACAGCCGGTCACCCTCCCTATTCTTCCACTGCTGCTTTCCTTAACCAGCAGCAGCGGCAGTAAACAGGGGTGTTGCGGGTGCTCACTCTGGTTCTTCAGCTTCTGGCCGGCTCCCCTGCTCAAAGTCACGATGTCAGAGAGATGGCTTCTGACGCAGCCGCGGATCGTGTGAGGTGTAGATGCCCATGACTTTGAGCAGGTGAGCCAGACAGAATGCTGGGCAAGAGAACTGTTGTTGCTGCACAGGAAAGTGAGGGGTGGGGCATAGATATGTTGCTGCTGAACAGGGAAGGGGGGCATAAAAATGTTGCACAAGGAAGGGGGGGAGACATGCTGCTTCTGCACAGGCAAGGGGGGTAGAAATGCTGCACAGGCAAGGTGGGGAGAAATGCTGCACAGGCAAGGGGGTAGAAATGCTACGCAAGCAAGGGGGAGAAATGCTGCACAGGCAAGGGGAGAGAAATGCTGCTGCTGCACAGGGAAGGGGGTAGAAATGTTGCACAGGCAAGGGGGAAGAAATGCTGCACAGGCAAGGGGGGAGAAATGCTGCTGCTGCTGCTGCTGCACAGGGAAGGGGGAGAGAAATGCTGCTGCAGCAGCACCCAGTTGGGGAGAGAGAGGGAAGGAAGGAGAAGGAAGACAAAGAAGAGGAACCAGAGATGCCAGGTCCATGGGAGGGAGGGAAAGGAAAACAGGAAATGAGATACCAGACCAAGGAGGGGGAGGAAGAGATGCCATGGCATGGGGGAGGGAAGGAAAGGAGATAGAGATACCAGACCATGGTGTGTAGTGGAAAGGAAGGAAGGAAAGGAGAAGTGAAAGAGAGAGATGCCAAAGCATAGGGGAGGGAGTGGAGACCGAAAAATGGAGAGGGGGTGAAGCTGAAATGAATCATGTGCAAAGGAGAGAAGGGACACAGGATATACAGTTTATTGAAGGGACATAGAAAGAGGGAAGATACCATATGGAAGAGAGAGAGGGTGGACAGTAGATGGAAGGAACAGAGAGAGTGTGGGCAGTAGATGGAAAGGGTAAAGACAGAAGGCAGAAGCTGGGTGGAAGGGACAAAGAAAAGGCAGATGTTGCATGGAAGGGAGAGAGGACAAACGCTGTATAGAAAGAAGAGAGCAAAGAGTAGATGATTAAAGCAGAAAGGACAAAAGGTAGAAAGATTTTTTTGTTGCTTTACTTAGAATCAAGCAGTATTGTAACTGTATTGATAAAATTATATAAATAGGAAATGGAAATAAGGCAATTTTTTGGACTAAACCCCTTACCTCAGGTCAGGACAGGATACCATAACAGCACTATACTGCACTGTTCTGAAGAAAGATTTGGCCTCTGAAAGTTAATTGAAAAATGGATTAGTCCAATAAAATGTTATTTTCTTATTTCTCATTATTTGTTTTATTTTTATTTGTTAATTTGTAAAGTGGTGATTATGTATCAGTTTTTTCAAATTTACATCTACTGTCTTTATATTTTGCACAGCATTAGGGGACAGGTGTCACTGTTTTTGTGGTGTTGTGGTGTTGCATTGTATGCAGAGTCTGGTTTCTTGGCGGTTCAGTTTAACTTTTGTCTACATATTTCTATTTTTAGTTTGTGATTATTCCATATTGGGCAAGGGTGTATCTTTGTTCTGTGTGTATGAAAAGGACATAGTTTTCAGTTGGCATTGACTGTAGGATCAAATGACTGTACGGGATCTGACTTGTTTAGTTTTACAATGTATGTGTTGGTGTTCTAGTGCTCACTGCAGTGTTTAAGATGCTGCCTTTTCCTAGGTACACTCTTGTTGTGGATTGTTACTAAAAATCATATTTTTCATATAGATGGGGGTGGGGTGTCAAAAATGATGAGACCTGGGTGTCACATATGCTAGGTGATGGGAGCCATTTTTTGGACTTTTTTGAAGCGTTTGTTTTCGCTCTTTACAAGACTGATCGGTCGGGTCACACCCTGATGTAGCCTGCCGGTGAAACGCTGGCCTCCGTCGGTGTGCCGATCAGCCCCAAGATAAGTGGTTTTTTCCTCTATCAGTGATTTAGTACATGTGAAGCACAGTTTTTTGCTCTACTGCTCACTCTTGAATGAAGGTTTTGCCTGTGAGGTTATCGCTTAACCACCTTATATCCACCTTTGTGGCGGTGGGAGGGCCTTTTCTGAGGTTTTTTCCTTCTTTTTGAGCAAATTCAGAGCAGTTTACTGTTTTCTCATTGTCTCTGCAAAATATTTTACCACTATAACATCTTATGACCACATTAGTCTCCAATTGAAAGAGTTGGTTACATATGCTAGGTACGCCACTGCCTTGGAAACATCAAATTTGATGATGAAAGCATAATGTCCTACGCAGATGACACTCTGCTCCTCATACCCACAACCAACAACCAATCAGATTTCACCAACAAAGTTTCAATCAATATTGAAAGAATCCAAAATTCGGCAACAATCAACAAGCTAAGACTAAACCAAACCAAAACCAAAATCTTCCACAAAATACTTCCACAAAGCCCAATAGACAGCAACAATAAGCATCACTTTCTGGGCCACATCCTCGCTGTCGATAAAACTTCCAAAATCCTATGCTGTATTCTTGATTCCACACTAACCATGTAAGCTCAAATCTCTAATATCCAGAAAAAGTCCCTCTTCACCAACTAAGACTTATCAGACCATATTTTCATCAGCATCACTTTGCTCTGATTGTACAGTCGATGATCCTACCACAGCTGGACTACTGTAACTTTGCCTACATGGGAATGAACACCACATGATCCATGAAATGCTACTCATACAAAACTCAGCTGTAAGACTAATTTTCAAGTTTCAAGTTTATTTAAAATATTTGATATGATCACAATATCCAAATCCAATGCGATTTACAAAGATAAAAAAAAATAAAAACTCCAACAAACAGGACACTAAAACCAATTATAACATAAAGATGCAGTTGAGGGGGAGGGGGGTAAAAAAAATGGAGTAAATACAATTCCAAAATAAAAGAAAAAGGAAAGGTAAAGAGACAAAAGGTTAGGGAATGTTACCCACTTAATTTCTACTTAACAGTGTTCCTTGTCCAGATGTATTCCAGAGTGAGATCATGTGATTTTAGTTGGGTCAGTTAAAGGTGTCCTTAAACAGCCAACTTTTTAGTAGACCTTTGAACTTGTTAAGTAATTTTTCTTCTCTTATGTTGAAAGGAAGCAAGTTCCAAATTTGAGGAGTTGTAACAGAAAAGATCATATCCCTCCTTGAATAGATGATTTTTAATGAGGGAATTACTAACAGAGATTTTTCTTCTGATCTTGGAGATTTTACAGGGGAGTATGGAATTAGAAATCTTTCTAGAAATGCTGGGGCTTTATTTACTAATATTTTATGTGTGAGTAAGGCTATTTTATAAGTAATTCTATGGTTTACCGGTAACCAATGATTTTCTTTTAACAGTGGGGTTACATGATCAAATATTTTTCTTTTCATGATAATTTTTATTGCGGTGTTTTGGAGAATTTGTAGTCTACGTATTTCTTTTAAGGTAGTACCTTTGTATAGGGCATTGCAATAGTCAAATTTAGAAATGACTAGGGAATGTATTAAGATGTTTAGTGATATTTTATCGAGAAACGCGGACAGTGATCTAATTAATCTTAACCTGTAGAAACAAGTTCTTACCAGTGAGCTAATTTTATCATGATAGGTGAGCTTTTGATCTAATATGACCCCGAGAATCTTTATCTTAGTAACTACTTTAAGGCTAATTGTATTTATAGTTATATTTGCTCCTAGTTTCTGACCCTCCCTGCATGGAAAGAGCATAGTCTCAGTTTTGGATGTGTTGAGGGCCAATTTATTGTCATGCAACCATTTTGATATTTTATAAAGTTTCTCATTGATTGCTGTAATTTCTCCAACAGCACTAGAGTCTATGGGGTATAACAGTTGTACGTCATCTGCATATGCAAATGGAACAAACCTAATTAACTGACTGAGTGTTAGCAGTGGTGCCAGGAATATGTTAAATAATAGTGGAGATAAAATTGAACCTTGCGGAATCCCAAAGTTTGTCGAAGTTATCCTTGCCGAAGAGTTATTAAATATAACCTTAGATGAACGTTCGTGAAAATATGATTGAAACCACTGAAGAATAACTTCCGAGACTTGATATCAGCCTTCATCAAGCAACTATATTGGCCTCACAGAAATGACCAGAATGGAACCCAACTACACCACATTCTGGAAAAAACTGAAACCTATCTCTTTGACACTTGAACAACTCAGATCTTCCCCTGCTCAAATGTTCCCTCGTTTTTCCTCTCCTTCTCTCCCTGCCTCTTTCCGCTTCTCTTTGTAAGTCGCCTTGAGCCTGCTTAAGTATGTACGACGCAGAATTAGAAGATTAGATTAGATTAGATTCAACCAGCTAAGATTTGATAGGAACAGATAGAATGCTGGCCACTGAGGGATGGGACCTGGGGATTAATAAAATCATAAAAAATGCCATATTAAGCATCTGGGACATTCTCATTCCAAGCTTGATGCCAGAAAATTGGACATAGTGGCAAAGAAGAAAAACATAAGAACTGTGGTCTGGAATAATATTTAATGGCCCTACTCAGACAGTACTTATGTTTATTAGATTTTTGGAAAAGAGATGGCTGAGGGGAGAAACATAGAAACATAAAACATGACGGCAGAAAAGGGCCACGGCCCATCTAGTCTGCCCATACTAATGGCCCACCCCCTAACTACCTCTATGAAGAGATCCCACATGCCAATCCCATCTTTTCTTAAAATCTGGCACGCTGCTTGTCTCAATTACTTGTTGTGGAAGATTATTCCAGCGATCAACCACCCTTTCGGTGAAGAAATATTTTCTGGTGTCGCCATGAAATTTGCCACCTCTGATTTTCAACGGATGCCCTCTTGTTGCCGTGGGTCCTTTAAGGAAAAAGAGATCCTCTTCCACCTTGATACGGACTGTGACATATTTGAACATCTCGATCATGTCTCCACTCTCTCTGCGTTCCTCGAGTGAGTACAGCTGCAACTTACCCAGTCGTTCCTCATACGGGAGAGCCTTGAGTCCTGAGACCATCCTGGTGGCCATTCGCTGAACCGACTCAACTCTCCGCACATCTTTTTGATAATGCGGCCTCCAGAATTGTACACAGTATTCCAGATGGGGTCTCACCCCATCTGTACAATGGCATTATGAAGTCTACAAAATCCTGAGTGGAGTAGAATGGGTACAAGTGGATCGATTTTTCACTCCGTCAAAAATTACAAAGACTAGGGGACACTCGATGAAGTTACAGGGAAATACTTTTAAAACCAATAGGAGGAATTTTTTTTTCACTGAGAGAATAGTTAAGTTCTGGAATGCATTGCCAGAGGTTGTGGTAAGAGTGGATAGTGTAGCTGGATTTAAAAAAGGTTTGGACAATTTTCTGGAGGAAAAGTCCATAGTCTGTTATTGAGAAAGGCATGGAGGAAGCCACTGCTTTCCCTGGATCGGTAGCATGGAATATTGCTACTCCTTGGGTTTTGGCCAGATACTAGTGACTGGATTGACCACCGTGAGAATGGGCTACTGGGCTTGATGGGTCATTGGTCTGACCCAGTAAGGCTATTCTTATGTTGTTAATATACTGTACTGGTGACATATTACGAGTATATACCAGTGCTTTCTGTCTCTAGTGGACTCACAATCTAGTTTTTGTAACTGGAGCAATGGAATGTTATGTCTTGCCCAGGATCACAAGAAGCTACAATAGGAATCAAACCTGGCCATCCCTCCCCCAACCCCAAATTAGCCTAATGTTCCACTTCATATCAATGGACAGCCATGGGTAGGGAAAGTATCCAGATGACTTTAAGAATTATTCAGATATTTCCCTTAAAATATTAGGCTCAACTTGTCAAGAGGTTCCCTTCCAATCCCTATATACACATTATACATGCCATATATTTTCTGTTTGTTGGCCAATCCAGCACAATGATTCACATTAGGAAGCCATACTGGAAAGTGTATCAGTCAGGTGTAAAGAGCTTTAGCCTATAGGAAGAGGAGATGCAAATATTAATAGCCTTAGACAATAGGGAGAGGAGGAGACAGTGGATGCTGCAGATGGGCAGACTGGATGGGCCATTTGGCCTTTATTTACCTTCATGTTTCTATGTTTCAATAGCATAATTAACCCCTCTCCTTTTTTTTTTTTACAAAATTGCACAAGACGTTTTTAGTGCTGAATGAGCAGTGCAAATTCAACGGGCCAGCCAGCGCTAAAAAGCTCTTGTGTGATTTTTTTAAAAGGGGGGGATAAATGAAATAACTACTTCTGGCGGTTATAGGTATGGGTGGGGATAGAGGAGAAGCCTTGTGGGGTTGGGTGGATGCCCTGTAAGTGTGCTGTGAGATGAAAAGGGTTGAAAATCACTGCCTTAGCGACTAGCATTACTTTAATAGCCTCTAAATGCCCCCTTCAAAACAAAGAAAATGGTGACCATTTAGTCTATGGCCCTTTTAATGAATTTTGATTCAGTTGCAGGATTGTTCTAATATTTTGCCAGACCATATGCCCACCTAAAAGGAAAGGCAGCCAAATCCTGTTTGTGTACATCTGGAGTAAGAGGCATAACAGTTTGCTCCAATTAATCTTATAACCTGATATTTGTGAAAATTTCTTCACGACTTGTAAATTTGGCGAAGACGAGTTGTGATAATTTACATTCCACCTGATGTAACTTAATCCCTTGTATATTGAATGCTGAATGAATTGCTGTTGTAAGGGGTTCTGGTGCTCAGTTGAAAAGTAACGGAGAGGAGGTTCAATTTTGTTTAGCCCCTCGGGTAAGTTCAAAGCATCTTAAATTTGCCCACAGGAATGAAAAGAGGATCTGGATCATTTGAATGAAGCCAAATCATTTTAATGTTCTGAAGAAAGATTCCCTCCCATCAAGTTGAGTTATGTTCTGTTGCTTTAGTAGCAAAATCGTTCAGGGTCTTGTAGTCCTGCTCCCAGTGCTTCAGCTGTGAACACGGAACAGACATATTTAGTAAGTAATTCAGCCTTCTGGCATATTAAAATCATTCATCAGTAGTACCTCTCCTTTTACAGCTATATTTTCTTTTTCTAGCTTTGGAGGTGAGCTATATGTCATACCAGTGTAAATACATTTTCCATTCCCTCTTTCCAAATTGACCCACTCTTAGAACATAAGAATAGCCTTACTGGGCCAAACCAATGGTCCATCAAGCGCAGTAGCCCGTTCTCACGGTGGCCAATCCAGGTCACTAGTACCTGGCCAAAACCCAAAGAGTAGCAACATTCCATGCTACCGATCTAGAGCAAGCAGAGGCTTCCCCCATGTCTTAATAACAGACTATGGGCTTTTCATCCAGGAATTTGTCCAAACCTTTTTAAAACCTGCTACGCTATCCACCTTTACCACAACCTCTGGCAATGTGTTCCAGAGCTTAACTATTCTCTGATTGAAAAAATATTTCCTCCTATTAGTTTTAAAAGCATTTCCCTGCAATTTCATCGCGTGTCCCCTAGGCTTTGTAATTTTTGATAGAGTGAAAAATTGATTCACTTGTACCCGTTCTATTCCACTCAGGATTTTGTAGACTTCAATCATATCTCCCCTCAGCCTTCTCTTTTCCAAGCTGAAGAGCCCTAACCTTTCCAGTCTTTTCTCATATGAGAGGAGTTCCATCCTATTTATCATCTTGGTTGCTTTTCTTTGAACCCTTTCTAGTGCCGCTATATCTTTCTTGAGATAAGGAGACCAGAATTGAACGCAATACTCTAGGTAAGGGTGCACCATGGAATGATACAGAGGCATTATAATATCCTTAGTCTTGTTAACCATCCCTTTAAAAAAAAATCCTACCATCTTGTTTCCTTTATTGGCTGCTGCCACACATTGGGCGGAAGGTTTCATTGTATTGTCTACAATGACACCCAGATCCCTTTCTTGGGCACTAACCCCCAAGGTGGACCCTAGCATCTATAATTTGGGTTATTTTTCCCAATGTGCATCACTTTGTGTTTGTCCACATTAAATTTCATCTGCCACTTGGATGCCCAGCCTTCCAATTTCCTAACGTCTGCCTGTCATTTTTCACAATCGGCATGCGTTTTAACAACTTTGAAAAGTTTAATGTCATCTGCAAATTTAATCACCTCACTTGTTGTTCACTCTCACTTTTTATATGTTTGTAAACTTCTTTGAAAGATAATTCTCTAGTGTGCTATATTAAGTTTTATTAAACCAGAAACCTGAAGTAAGCCTACAAATTGAGCATTATTGCATACCCCAATAACAAGTGAGCAAGCAAATTGGACTACACATATGGAATCAGAACAGGGGGTTAGATCTCATATAAAAGTGGCTAGCTGCTTCTTTTAACGTACAGACCTACCTTTTCCTCAGCTGCCTTTATCTCTTTTACTTCAACAGGTACAAATCTCTTTCAACTAAGGTATGGCTGGTAAACATCGTTACCAAAGTAGGAGGAAATATTTTTTCACTCAGAGAATAGTTAAGCTCTGGAATGCATTGCCAGAGTTGTGGTAAGAACGGATAGCGTAGCTGGTTTTAAGAAAGGTTTGGACAATTTCCTGGAGGAAAAATTTATAGTCTATTATTGAGAAAGACATGGAGGAAGCCATTGTTTTCCCTGGATCGGTAGCATGGAATGTTGCTACTCTTTGGGATTCTGTATGGAATGTTGCTACTCCTTGGGTTTTGGCCAGGTACTAGGGATCTGGATTGGCCACCGTGAGAACGGGCTACTGGGCTTGATTGACCATTGGTCTGACCCAGTAAGGCTATTCTTATGTTCTTATGTTATTGCCCTCATTATGGGTTTCTGACTGAAAGCATGATCCAATGCAAGGAATTGGCTCCATGTGCAAGATATCTAAGTTGAGTTCCTCATAAAACAAGTGGAAGAATTGAGAGAGGAGATGATGAGGCTCAGAAGCATCCAAGACCACTGAAATGCTTCCTGATACATCAATGATCTCCAGCAGAGGAGAAGAAAGAAGCTGTGCTGAAAGAGGACAACTGGGATGCTCGGACCGCTGCTATTCAATATATTTATTAATGATATAGAAATAGGGACGAAGTGCGAAATAATAAAATTTGCAGACAACACCAAACTATTTAGTGGTGCTCGGACTAAAGAGGACTGCGAGGGACCTGAACAAACTAGGGGAGTGGGCAAAGAGACCACGTCGGACCAGAGTCGTGTCACGATCCTGGGGCTCGCAATGCAGCACCAGAGCGCAGGCGCAGGTGTGACAGGCCATAGCTGAAGGGTTGATTGAATTAGGGAGTTGTGGTCGGGTGGGTGGGATAGGGTCTTTTCGCGGAGTTGGGGTAGTTTCGAGTGGGAGTTGGAATTCAATGAGGTGGTGGTCTGACCATGGGCAGATTGTTTGTTGAGGCTCTGCAGTCGGATCTCTAAGGGTGAAGATTAAGTCTAGGATGTTGCCTGCTGAGTGAGTAGGGGTGGTTATAGCTTGGTGAAATCCCAGGAGGAGAGGAAGCTATCGCTTTGTCCTGAGGTGTTGGGGTAGCCTGGGAAGTTGAAGTCTCCCAGGATGGTCACGTGTTTGTGGGAGATGGGACAGACAAGGAAAAATGCTTGAGTACCCTCATGTAAACCGTTCTGAGCTCTCCTGGGAGAACAGTATAGAAAATTGAATAAAAATAAAAAAGTAAAGAAAATTTATGTAAAATCATCACAATAAGATCAGTTTATAGAGCAAAAATAAGCACACTATATAGTAGATGTAAAAAATAATAGTAAATATATATAGAAATATATTTACTATTATATATTACACCTATACTAGAGAATGACACCGTTCCCATCCCCGCGGAAACCATCTCAATGTCATTCTTCAAGGAAAGAGGGAAGAATCAAGAGTATGAAGGGGCCCAACCACTGACCCTCAAGCCTTGCATTGAAGAATGTTGGTGTAGAAGGACTGAGGTTGAGAGAGACACTAAAGAATGACAGTCTCTGGTATCCAGAGCAGATATTATGATGTCATAATACTTCATTCTACCAAACCCTCATCAGTGATGTCACAATAGGTTCATTATCCTATACTTGGCTCACATAAGAGTCAGAGTATGAAGGGGCCCAACCACTGACCCTCAAGCCTTGCATTGAAGAATGTTGGTGTAGAAGGACTGAGGTTGAGAGAGACACTAAAGAATGACAGTCTCTGGTATCCAGAGCAGATATTATGATGTCATAATACTTCATTCTACCAAACCCTCATCAGTGATGTCACAATAGGTTCATTATCCTATACTTGGCTCACATAAGAGTCAGAGTATGAAGGGGCCCAACCACTGACCCTCAAGCCTTGCATTGAAGAATGTTGGTGTAGAAGGACTGAGGTTGAGAGAGACACTAAAGAATGACAGTCTCTGGTATCCAGAGCAGATATTATGATGTCATAATACTTCATTCTACCAAACCCTCATCAGTGATGTCACAATAGGTTCATTATCCTATACTTGGCTCACATAAGAGTCAGAGTATGAAGGGGCCCAACCACTGACCCTCAAGCCTTGCATTGAAGAATGTTGGTGTAGAAGGACTGAGGTTGAGAGAGACACTAAAGAATGACAGTCTCTGGTATCCAGAGCAGATATTATGATGTCATAATACTTCATTCTACCAAACCCTCATCAGTGATGTCACAATAGGTTCATTATCCTATACTTGGCTCACATAAGAGTCAGAGTATGAAGGGGCCCAACCACTGACCCTCAAGCCTTGCATTGAAGAATGTTGGTGTAGAAGGACTGAGGTTGAGAGAGACACTAAAGAATGACAGTCTCTGGTATCCAGAGCAGATATTATGATGTCATAATACTTCATTCTACCAAACCCTCATCAGTGATGTCACAATAGGTTCATTATCCTATACTTGGCTCACATAAGAGTCAGAGTATGAAGGGGCCCAACCACTGACCCTCAAGCCTTGCATTGAAGAATGTTGGTGTAGAAGGACTGAGGTTGAGAGAGACACTAAAGAATGACAGTCTCTGGTATCCAGAGCAGATATTATGATGTCATAATACTTCATTCTACCAAACCCTCATCAGTGATGTCACAATAGGTTCATTATCCTATACTTGGCTCACATAAGAGTCAGAGTATGAAGGGGCCCAACCACTGACCCTCAAGCCTTGCATTGAAGAATGTTGGTGTAGAAGGACTGAGGTTGAGAGAGACACTAAAGAATGACAGTCTCTGGTATCCAGAGCAGATATTATGATGTCATAATACTTCATTCTACCAAACCCTCATCAGTGATGTCACAATAGGTTCATTATCCTATACTTGGCTCACATAAGAGTCAGAGTATGAAGGGGCCCAACCACTGACCCTCAAGCCTTGCATTGAAGAATGTTGGTGTAGAAGGACTGAGGTTGAGAGAGACACTAAAGAATGACAGTCTCTGGTATCCAGAGCAGATATTATGACGTCATAATACTTCATTCTACCAAACCCTCATCAGTGATGTCACAATAGGTTCATTATCCTATACTTGGCTCACATAAGAGTCAGAGTATGAAGGGGCCCAACCACTGACCCTCAAGCCTTGCATTGAAGAATGTTGGTGCAGAAGGACTGAGGTTGAGATAGACACGTAAGAATGACACGGGATTGTTTCCCATGGTTATCCACGGGGATGGGAATGGGGATGAATTTTGTCACCGTGTCATTCTGTCATCTATACAACCCGATATTCAACATTATTTAGCTGGCCAGGAAATGGGGCTAAGTCAGCTAACCACAAATATCCCAGTCACTGTTAACTGTTTGGCACCAATATTCATTGGCTGAGTGGCTAAGTCTAATGGCCAGATAGACCCACCTAAATAACAGGTCTGTCTTTGGTTGCTATGACTTAGCAGGCCAGTTGGCCTTTCTGGTGAATTTCTGAGTTCACCGACTGTGTGCTGCTTTTTGCGGTCTGAATATTGGCCCCGTAGGGCCGATGGGAACAAATTTTAAAAACACTTATGTGGCTGGTATCAATATCTATAGCATAACTCTTGTTAGATATTATGCCCTTTACATCCAATATTCAGCAATATTTAAATAGCCAGGTTCCTGGCTATCTCCATTGAGTATTAGTGGTTAGCGGTTTAAAGTTGACTGGCTATATTGTACGATAGCTGCTAATTTTAAATACTACCCAGCCAAGTATGGTGGTTGACCTGATATTCTACCAGCCCTCAATTTATTCTCCCCAGAGTTAAGGCTAGATCTAAAAAAGGCGTAAAAAAAACCAATGGGCTGCTATCACAGCCCTTGTAGTAGCGATTTTAATAAAGCGAGTCCTTCTCCAAGAAACACTCATGCAAATGAGGTTGGCGGAGAGTAGCAAAGACTCATTAAATTTCCTTGTGCCCATTGCTGGTTATAGAGATGGGCATATGCCTAGAATAAATGAAAAAAAACAAAACACAACAATAGTGGGAGAGATGCCCAATCTCTCCTGCCCAACTGACACCCTCCCCCTGGCAGCAGGAGAGATGCCCAATGTCTCCCGCTGCCAACCAACACCTCCTCCCACCCCCCCCTGCAGCGGGAGAGTTGTCCATGCTCTCCCGCTGCCCCGCACCCCTCTCCCATGCCTCTGACAACCCTTGCTCTTTCCCCCTTACATTATTTTCAGATGGCTGGCCAGAGGGATGCAGATGACCTGTTTAGTAATTTAGAGTTTACACCCAGCGGTGTCTACTGCGAGCTGTCAAAGCTTAAGGTTAACAAGGCAATGGGGCCTGACAACCTACACCCCAGGGTGCTCAGGGAGTTGTGTGATGTCTTGGCGGAACCGCTATCCGTGCTCTTCAATCTCTCCCTTAGTACGGGTAACGTCCCGTTGGACTGGAAGACGGCTAACGTCATTCCACTCCACAAGAAAGGCTCCAAGATGGAGACAGCAAACTACAGACCGGTGCGTCTCACATCAATAGTGTGCAAACTAATGGAAACTCTAATCAAACGCCAATTGGATACGATCCTGAACAAGGAGAATCTACGGAATCCCCGTCAACATGGATTTACTAAGGGGAGATCCTGCCAATCCAACCTGATCGGCTTCTTTGACTGGGTGAAAAGGAAGCTGGATGTTGGGGAGTCCCTGGACATCGTATACCTGGACTTCAGTAAAGCATTCGATAGCGTACCACACCGCAGGTTCTGAGCAAGATGAGTTCTATAGGATTGGGCGACACATTGACGAAATGGGTTGGGAATTGGCTTGGAGGTAGGCTTCAGAGGGTAGTGGTGAACGACACCCCCTCCGAAATGATGGAGGTAATCAGTGGAGTGCCGCAGGGCTTGGTCCTGGGCCCGATCCTATTCAACATCTTTATAAGAGACTTGGCAGAAGGGCTGCGAGGTAAAATAACATTATTCGCCAATGACGCCAAACTAAGCAATGTAGTGGGCAAAAGCACAACAGACATAAATTCAATGTCCGACAACATGATGCACGACCTACTCCTACTGGAGCGCTGGTCTAGGTCCTGGCAACTCAGCTTCAATGCCAAAAAATGCAAAGTCATGCACCTGGGCAGCCAAAATCCATGCAAGACTTACGCCCTTAATGGCGAGATCCTAACAAGAACTGAAGCAGAACGAGACTTAGGGGTGATCGTCAGTGAGAACATGAAGACTGCCAATCAAGTGGAACAAGCTTCATCCAAGGCAAGGCAAATCATAGGTTGAATACGCAGGAGTTTTGTCAGCCGTAAGCCTGAAATCATTATGCCATTGTATAGATCCATGGTGAGGCCCCACCTGGAATACTGTGTGCAATTCTGGAGGCTGCATTACCATAAGGATGTGCTGAGACTGGAGTCGGTCCAGAGAATGGCCACCCGGATGGTCTCGGGACTCAAGGATCTCCCGTAAGAGGAACGGCTGGATAAGTTGCAGCTGTACTCACTCTAGGAACGCAGAGAGAGGGGTGACATGATCAAGACATTCAAGTATCTCACGGGCCGCATCGAGGTGGAAGAAGATATCTTCTTTTTCAAGGGTCCTGCGGCAACAAGGGGGCATCTGTGGAAAATCAGGGGCGGGAAATTGCACGGGGACACCAGGAAATTCTTTTTCACTGAAAGGGTGGTTGATCACTGGAATAGTCGTCCACTTCAGGTTATTGAGGCCAGCAGCGTGCCTGATTTTAAGGCCAAATGGGATAGACACGTGGGATCTATTCACAAGAGAAAGGTAGGGGAGGGTCATTGGGGTGGGCAGACTAGATGGGCCGTGGCCCTTATCTGCTGTCTATTTCTATGTTTCTATGTTACTCCCTCTGGCCAGCAGGCCCGCCTCTTCAAAATGGCAGGCCTTCTCCTTCCCGGTGCATCCTGGAATGAACCGGGGAGGGGCCTGAGGCTCTGATTGGCCCAGGTTGTTTAACCTTTTCCTATCGTGTGTCCTGGCTGACGGGACATTCCAAAAAATGTCGTTGCCATCATATGTCCCATGGCATGGGACATACAGTACACCTTCTACCTATCATTTGTCCCATCTATTGGACCATTGTGTTTACAATAGCCGTAAATGATAACGGTGAATAATACAAAACTTTGCTAAAATAATTACATTTGTAACCAGCGTAATGTAAAATTTATTACGATAGGAAAAGGTTAAGGCCCCTTCTATGGGTGGGACCTTATGCATCTGAGCCAATCAGAGCCTCAGGGTCCTCCCCAGATGCATCCGGGCATCTCTCCCATTGCCAAAGGGAGCTATAATATACGTGCTCAAGAAGTGTGCATTTACTACTCCCATCAAAAATAAAATAGACAACATTGATGTTCTGTTATTGTTATTTATTTCATGTAACTTTTTGAAAACTCAATAAAATTTCATGGAAAAAAAAATAGACAACAATTTATGATTCTTCATGTATTTTTTTAATTTTTTCATTAGCCACAGTCAAAACACATGCCTCAAGATGCACTTTTAAAAGTGCTGTCACTATACCGGCACCCCCGGACCAGTTGCTGATTTTTGTTTCCAAAAGCCAATCCCACTCTTGGAGAATGGCTTGATGATTTTTAAGAATCCACTGGAGTGCTCATTTCAATATTGAAGAGCCTATTTGCATGGCAGTGTCGGAGACCCCTGGAAAGCTCACTAAAGACCAAGATAAGCCATTTTGATAATCCACCACTAAAATGCATGCAGGCTATACTGTCTGAAACCAATTTAGCGACCGCTGGCCTCTGATCTCTGAATTAGGACCCCTGATCCTATTTTAAAATCTGTTTGTTTTTTTAAATCTCTTGGTTTCCGTCTCTTTTCTACAGTATTGCTTTCCTATGCATACCTTCCTTAATTCAAGGACCACACAGAGATTTAAGATACCATTTCCATCCTCTCAAGGAGTATGTCGGAAGAGGATGTTTAACTCCTAGGACCACATATCTGGAACAGTCTACCTGCCTATCTGCTACGACTACCCGTACGTTGCCTGTTCAGGAAAAGATTGAAGACATATCTCTTCCCAGCCCTCTTCATCCCACAGACTGTCATCCTTAAGCTAGCTTGACAATATAAAACTCGCTTATCAATCACAAATGCAACTCATCTTGCTGTAGGCCGCAATGATTCCCTGTTGAAAATTGCGGGATAGAAGAAGTTGCTTGTAAATTGTTTTGCTGCTATTTGTAAGTAAACCATAAATCATATCAAGATAGCAGGCATATCTTTGGCCAGCTAAGTTAGAGCCAGTCAAAGATAGACTGAATATTCAATGCCAATCACTGGAAACGGCCCAACATTGAATATCGGCGGTCAATACTGACCCTGGGAGTTAACTGGCCTTCCTGTGGTCTCAGTGTCGACCCCTTTAAGTTTTGAATTTCAAAGATTTTAATAATCATTTCTGAGAACTATTCTGTGGGTACATATAAATGTCTTATTTTGTTCAAATGATTAGCTAATATTTTTGGGTATAAGACTGCTACAATAATAGGCTTTTGGGGCACAGAAAGCATCTGGTATTAGCATTAGCACTGTGTACATAATTTTGTTACAACTCCCCCGCGAAGCAAAATATAAACCATATAAGCCTTAAAATACATTTGGTGGAAAAACAAGTCATCAAGCTGAGGGAATATGTCTATAAAGCAGCATTTCATCAGCAGCTGTACTTTAATGATCTCACCCAACCCTCACAATCAAAAATTTACCATCTGTAGCTTACATGATAATTGCACCCACGTAGGAAATGTATTATTTCTGGAACACTTTGTGCTTATGTAGACAAACCACTGTATCATGGATTAGATAGAACCTTATTCCTCTCTTTAAGAGAAAATCTCCCCTTATCAACCTTCAAAGGTGGAAAGAGAAGATTTAGAACCTCAAACTGTACTTTGTCTTTCACTAGCCTATTTTCTCTCTTGTATTTCGCCTACTCTGTAGTCCATCATTTCCACTCTAGCCCCACCTCCAAGTCTTCATCTACTTCCCTTTACCTTTCATCTGCTTCAGTTCTTTCGTTGTCACACCCGCCCTCCATTCCCTCCATTTCCCCATTACCACTCCTCAACCTTTCCATTCCCAACCTCTCTCATCTTCAGCATAGTCACAGGTCCCTTTTCCTTAATCACTTTCACAGCCCTCCAGTCTTTCACACAGCCTCTGCCCTTTATCTCTCTCCTTATCTCCTATTCTCATATCTCCATTTCTTATTCCCAGCTCATGCCCCCTCCTAATTATTAAGTCCAACTCTCCCACTTTTCCATACAATTATTATTACTATCATGAGTAAATGCTTCAAGGAGTATGAGCTAGATTACAGAAAGACATAAAATGTCTGTTCCTTGGTGCTTAAAATGTAGTCACGACAGGCAGAAAAGACATTCAAGAAAAACAGATAATAAGCCCAGAACTAAACTGGCAAGGTCATGATAGTGAAAACCTGATGTAAAGGCTATAGCTGGAATTAAGGTACTTATTTATTAAAGAGTGATAAGTACAAAGCCTTTGTGGTAATTGTAGGGGTATTCCACACATAGCCTAAATTACACTCATCTGACAATGCATGTAACAGGGAACCAGGTACAACCATAAAAATATAAGCCACAACTGCCATTGTGATATGATTCCATCCAATATATATCCCTTCTTCTGATTCAACCTCCCCCAAGTCAAGCATCCCCCCTAATCAAGACCTACCAAATGAAGTACCCATGCCTGATTCTGATTCTTCCCACAGATCAACCTCCCAACAAAAACCTCCACAAACACCCTCCTCCCCAAAAAACGGGAATTCCTCCATCCTCAAGATCACCCTTATATGGCAGATTGACGCCTAGAGGTAGTACCATGAGAGAACCAGTAGGAGTCATAGTTGTCATCTTGACTGCTGAGGAGAACCCTAGATATTTATTTATTCATTCACTAGTCTTATAGCCCGTTACATTAACGGGTGCTAGAATATATGTGTGTGTGTCTCTCTTTATTTCTTTCTCTCTCTCTCCTTAGCCGCTTTCTTTCTTTCTTTTTCCTTGGCTGTCCATCACCACCCCTTGCCTGCTCCCCCTGTCCATTCTCCCTTCCTTTTACCTCCCCTGTGTCCACCACCACCCCTTCACAGGTCTCCTTATGCAGCAGCAGCCCTTCTCCCTTTGTTTTACCTCTCCCCTGTCCAGCAGCACCTTCCTTCTCCCCCCTGTCCAACATTAGGCCTCCGTTCCTTTTTCTTCACCCCCCCTGTCCATCAGCACTCTTTCCTTCTCCCCCTGTCCAGCAGTAGGCGTCCCTTCCTTTTTCTCCCCCCTCCTCCTTCTTATCCCTATGATACACTTACCTTGCTCTGCCCCTGATCAGAGGCTCCCGACAGCTGCCCAGTTGCACCCATTGGAAAAGTTCCCTCTGCGGCATCCTGCACCCCTCCTGACGCGACTCCCGCTGTCCCGCACCTGCCCCTGTGTCTTTCTTCTTGTTTTTCTGTGTCCCTTCCTCCCTCTGTCTGTCTGTCCAAAGCAGCATTTCCTCCCCCCACACCAGTTCCCTGTGCACCTGCCCCTGTGTCTTTCTTCTTGTCTTTCTGTGTCCCTTCCTCCCTCTGTCTGTCTGTCCAAAGCAGCATTCCCTCCCCCCAAACCAGTTCCCTGTGCACCTGCCCCTGTGTCTTTCTTCTTGTCTTTCTGTGTCCCTTCCTCCCTCTGTCTGTCTGTCCAAAGCAGCATTCCCTCCCCCCAAACCAGTTCCCTGTGCACCTGCCCTTGTGTCTTTCTTCTTGTCTTTCTGTGTCCCTTCCTCCCTCTGTCTGTCTGTCCAAAGCAGCATTCCCTCCCCCCAAACCAGTTCCCTGTGCACCTGCCCCTGTGTCTTTCTTCTTGATTTTCTGTCTCCCTTCCTCCCTCTGTCTGTCTGTGCAAAGCTGCATTCCCTCCCCCTTCCATTTCCCTCCCCCCACACCAGTTCCCTGTGCACCTGCCCCTGTGTCTTTCTTCTTGTCTTTCTGTCTCCCTTCCTCCCTCTGTCTGTCTGTGCAAAGCTGCATTCTCTCCCCCTTCCATTTCCCTCCCCCCACACCAGTTCCCTGTGCCTGCATTAGCGTTTCCTCTACCCTCTTTCCATTCTTACAGTTGTGACTACAAACGGGGGCCCGAGTCCTTTGCCGCCCCCCCTTCCCTTCCCGCGGGCCCGACTACACATGGCGATTCAAGCAGCGTGTGCAGCAGTTTTCACACGCTGCTTCGGGTCCTTCTACTGCCCTGATTTACTCTGGCACGTCAGTGCTGCACACGCTGCTTAAATCGCCAGTCGGACCTGCAGTAAGGGAAGGGGGGGGCGGCAAATGAGTCGGGTCTCGGACAGCGGAAAGTTGCTGGGCTCCTCGGTGGGGGCGCTGAGTGGCCGCGATCCCTCTCCTCCCAGACCCCCCCCCCGCCCCGGAGGAACGGAGATCGATTTGCTGTCATTTTGAAGATCGTTCTGCCCTGCTCCTTGCCT
This sequence comes from Geotrypetes seraphini, assembly GCF_902459505.1. Lineage (NCBI taxonomy): Eukaryota > Metazoa > Chordata > Amphibia > Gymnophiona > Dermophiidae > Geotrypetes > Geotrypetes seraphini. The sequence continues at coordinate 193,718,270 of NC_047091.1, read as the reverse complement.
TAGTATATTTTAAAGTTGAAAGACACGGCGGCGGCGGCTCCTCTCAAGATCCCCGACTGCATTGGATTTCCGACTCAGGTGGGGATCCTGAGAGGAGCCGCTGCCTCGTCTTTCAACTTAAAAATATAGTAAGGCAAGGAGCAGGGCAGAGCGAAGAACATTGATTCCCATAAGATCATCCGCCTCGGGGGAGACAGCCGCCGCGTCCGATATCAGCCTCGGGGGACTTCAGGTAAGGAGGAGGGAGGAGAGAGGACTTCAGGCAAGGAGCAGGGCAGATCAAAAAACAGCACGGGCCGACAGCCGCCGTGTCCGACATTCGTCTCGGGGGAGGAGAGAGAGTGTTTCGGGCGCATGCGCACTCCTATCTGAGATGCTGTACATCTCACGGAAAACGGACGCACGCGATGGGACTGCGCATGCGCGGCCTAGCATTTTATTATATTAGATTTTTCTTTACTGTTCTCCCAGGAGAGCTCAGAACGGTTTTCTTTTCAACATCTATATATCTTCTTTGAAACTCTTCCGTCTATCTCCCTTCGAAACACTATATACATATGCAGATGACATCCTTGTCCTTCTTGAGATAGATTTGAACCTCACAAACCTCACCGAGAAAATAATAGCTTGCATAACGAAACTCCAATCCTGGGCCCTCATTGTACAAATGAAGCTGAACGGGTCCAAAACAAAACTTCTCTGGCTTGGCCCAAAATTAGATCAGCTACCCAGGCTCGTCTCATTACCTTCTGGTCCCACACTGCAGATTGAATTCTCAAGCATAGTTTATCCCAGGAGAAGCAGGCATGATATTCTCACATGTGGGTGACGTCATCTACGGAGCCCTGATGCGGACAGCATTTCAAGCAAACTTGATTGAAGATTCAAGCTTGCTGTGCTGCACCACACATGCGTGCCTCCTGCTCCACTAGAGGGCGCATCCTCTCCTCGTGGTCTCCAGTTCGTTTTTTTCCGCGGAGCTAAGAAGACTTGTTTTTCCTAGCTCTGCCCCAAGTGCCTTCTTTGCACCGTGATTTATTGTTTTTCATTGTTTAAAAAGTCGCTGTATGAATAGTTTATTGTTTGTTACTTCTTCTTCCTGCTCATTGCATTTCGCGATTTCGTTTCGCGACCCGGGGGCTCCCGGGTCGTTGCGGCCGCGTGGCCTGGTAGGCCGCGGCCGCCTGTTTTTTTTCTATGTCCCGGCCTGTTACCGGCTTTAAAAAGTGCACCAGGTGCGAGCGTCTATTATCGATCACAGACCCGCATCGCTGGTGCATCCTTTGCCTGGGGGCCGATCATCCGACCGAAATTTGCCCCCGGTGCGCAACCTTCCAACACCGGGTGCTCCGCCGACGACGGGCCCACATGGCGGACCGGTTTGCTGCCGACCAACCCTCGACCTCGGCCTCTAGGTCAGCCCCGGCCTTGACCTCGGCCTTGGGTCCCTCGGCCCCGCCTTGGGACTCGACTTCGAAGACCCCGAGTTCTCAAAAGTCTTCGGCTCCGGGTAAGTCCCCTCTTCCTTCCTCAGGATCCATACCTTCGAAGAAGCCAACCTCAGGGACGATGGCCGGGCAAGGGGGGAGTTCCTTACCCATGGTCCCGGCGAAGCCCTCGAAGCCCTCCACCACTCGGGAATGCTCAAAATCGAGATCGTCCTCGGTGGAGTGCACCGCGGCCTCGGACATGCCATCGATGCTGTCTGTGCCGGTGTTCCAGGATATGCTCCGGGCAATGATCACGACGGAGCTATCGGTTGTCTTGGCTCACCTTCACCCGGCCCCAACCTCGCGAGCGCCGGACCAGCCTGAGCCCCGCGTCGAGACCCCTCGGGGTAAAGTGCGCCATTTTCGCCGCCTCTCTTCTTCCTCCGATTCCTCGCCGAGGTACTCAAGGCGTTCGTCCCCGGCGGAGCTGTGCGGGGCAAAACGTAGGTCGAAGCCCCTCGAGTCCTCGGGCCACCGACTTTCCAAGAAGGCCCGGAGTTCACCTCCGACTCGAGGCCGCTCGCCCTCGACTCGATCAGGGGGACCGCTACGGGTTACCGAGCTGTCTCTCGCTAACCCCAAGCTTTTACTGACTCCCCCTCGGTCCGGGGCTCCGGTCTGAGGCTCCAGGCTTTTGCCGAGGGAGTCCGGGGAGAGGTCTCCGACCCGACATCGGTCGGTGCCCCTTACCCGGCGGCGTCCCTGAGGGGCTCCTCGAGGCGACGCAGGTCCTCGACCCCGGAGCGCTTCCAAAGCGCTTCCCCGGTGTCGGATCGAGGGTCTGAGAGAGAACCTCGCTATTCGAGGGAGGCTTCCCCTTCCTTCTCAGCAAAACGGAGGTCTCATTCACCGTCCCTGCAAGGGGCTACGGGATCACACCGGCCTTCCTTTACGAGGTTCGTCCAGGACATGGGACGTGCCCTTGACTTGGACTTACAATCTGACTCGAGGTACTCCAAGGAATACCTGGCGGAGCTGGATATACCTTCTCCGCCCCGAGAGTCCCTCTGGCTGCTGCTGAACCCTGTGCTCCGGCAGACCCTCATCAGGAACCTCGAGACTCCTTACATGGTGACGGCTGTCCCATCTAAAATGGAGTCTAAGTACTGTACGGTGCCCTGCCCGGGGTTCAAGCAACCACAGTTGTCCCACCAATCTTTGCTGGTGGAGTCTTCTTTGAAGAAAGCTCATCCCTCTAGGGTATCCGCGGCGGTCCCTCCGGGTCGCGAAGGCAGGACCCTAGACAAATTTGGCCACTGTCTGTATCAGAACTCTATGATGGCCTCTAGAGTCCTGAACTATACATTCACCTTTTCCTCTTATCTAAAACACCTCATTGGGCTGCTGGGCGCCTTCTCGGCGGATTTACCTACCTCTCGCCGGGCAGCGTTTGGCCTCCTCCTCGAGGATTTTTCGAACCTCCGACTGCACCTGTTCCACGCCGCTTATGACGGCTTCGAACTTTCATCCAGGGTTGCAGCCTTTGCTGTGGCCATGTGCCGGCTGGTGTGGCTGCGGCTGGTCGATATGGACCCTAACCTCCCTTGCGTCGGTAAGGAACTGTTCGATGACACTATCGAGGCGGCTACAAAGCGGTTATCGGAACACGAACGATCCTTTGCTTCCCTCGTCCGTCCAAAACCTAAACCGCCGGCCTCTCGACCTTTTCGGGGATTGCCTCGTCGCTACCCCCAGAAGTCCACCCCGGCCTTTTCTAGGCCGCCGCCTCGGCGCCCTCAGGCTCACTCTAGGGCTTTACCAAAATCACAGCCTACTGCGCCTGTGAAGCCGTCTCCGTCCTTTTGACGGGATGCACGGACGGGGGCTGGCCCCCTCCGCGCCACCGCCTGGCCTCCTTCCCATCGGGGGCCGCCTGCGAGCCTATTACCCTCGCTGGGAAGCCATAACGTTGGACTCATGGGTCCTTGGCGTGATCTCATCAGGGTACTCACTCAACTTTCGAGAGGTTCCTCCCGACAGCCCGCCAAGTGCGTGTCCCCCCAATCGAGCGCAGTTGTCCCTCCTTCTCTCCGAGGCCCGGGATCTCCTTCACCTGCGAGCGGTGGAAATAGTCCCCCACAATCAGAGGGGCCAAGGGTTTTACTCCCGTTACTTCCTGATACCGAAGAAGACGGGAGACCTGCGCCCGATTCTGGACTTAAGGCGCCTAAACAAGTTTCTGGTGCGGGAAAAGTTTTAGATGCTTTCCCTTCCGATTCTTTACCCCTTGATCAACGAGGGCGATTGGCTCTGCTCCCTCGATCTGAAGGAGGCCTACACCCATGTTCCGGTGCATCCTGCTTGCCGCAGGTACCTGTGCTTTCAGGTGGGAGACCTCCATCTGCAATATCGGGTCCTCCCCTTTGGCCTGACCTCGTCCCCCCGGGTCTTCACGAAGTGCTTCGTAGTGGTCGCGGCTGCCTTGCGCTCCCAGGGTCTACAAGTTTTTCCCTACCTGGACGACTGGTTGATCAAAGCTCCGACCAGGGAGGGGGTTATCTTAGCGACCCGACAGACTATTTTTTCTCTTCAGAGTCTGGGGTTTGAGGTAAACTTTCCAAAATCCCAACTGTGCCCCTCTCAATCCTTACAATTCATCGGGGCCGTGCTCCTTCCTCCCCCCTCAGCATCTCGAGGCGCTGGTAAATCTGAGCCGCCAGATCTCGAAGATGACCTCCGTCTCGGCGCGACAAATGATGACGCTTCTGGGCCATATGGCCTCTACCGTCCATGTCACTCTGTTTGCCCGTCTTCATCTGCGGTTACCGCAGTGGACTTTGGCCTCACAGTGGCGTCAGGACCGAGACCCGATCACCCGCCCCGTGACAGTGACTCCTTCTTTGCAAAGATCGCTCCGTTGGTGGGCCGACTCTTCAAATCTTTCCAAGGGTTTGCTCTTTCTCGCCCCTCCACACCACAAGGTCCTAACCATGGACTTGTCGGAGTATGCTTGGGGGGCTCACCTGGATGGTCTCCGCACTCAAGGGATGTGGTCAACAGAGGATCGTCGCTGCCACATCAACGTGCTGGAGCTTCGGGCCATTTACCTCGCCGCGGTGGCTTTTCAACATCTGCTTCACGACCGGGTGGTTCTCGTCCGCACGGACAACCAGGTGGCGATGTATTACGTAAACAAGCAAGGAGGGACGTGGTCATGGTCCCTCTGTCGGGAGGCTCTGCGTCTCTGGGAATGGGTGGTCTCCCAAAACATCTTCCTTCGTGCGGTTTACATACAGGGAGAGCGGAACTGTCTAGCGGACAGGCTCAGCCGCCTCCTCCAGCCACACGAGTGGTCCCTGCATTCTCAGGTCGTGCGACAGGTGTTCGACAGGTGGGGGACTCCTCAGATAGATCTATTCGCCTCCCCCGACAACCAAAAACTGCCTCTCTTCTGTTCAAGGATATACTCCCCGGAACGTCTCGAGGCCGATGCCTTCCTCCTCGATTGGGAGGGGAAGTTCCCGCCTTTTCCTCTGATTCTGAGGACACTGGTTCATTTGAAATCGGTGAGGGCCACTCTGATCTTGATTGCTCCTCGGTGGCCCCGCCAGCCTTGGTTTTCACTACTACTTCAACTCAGTGTCAGGGAACCTCTGCTTCTGTCTGTGTTTCCCTCTCTGCTATCTCAGAGTCTGTTACATCCCAATCTTCAATCTCTACATCTGACTGCTTGGTTTCTTTCCCCCTGACTTCTCTCCCTGTGTCTCAGTCGGTCAGGGAGGTGTTGGAGCCTTCTCGGAAAGTCTTGACTAGATTCTGCTATTCCCAGAAGTGGACTAGATTCTCGTCCTGGTGCTCCTCTCACCGCCAGGACCCGGTGTCGGTCCCTGTGCCTTTGGTTCTGGAATATTTGCTTCATTTATCTCACTCTGGCCTGAAGACCAATTCCATTCGAGTACATCTTAGTGCGATTGCTGCCTTTCATCAGCCCCTGGAAGGGAAGGATCTTTCACTCCATCCCTTGGTTTCTCGTTTCATGAAGGGTCTTTTGAATGTTCATCCTCCCCTCAAACCGCCTCCTGTGGTTTGGGATCTTAATGTGGTTCTGGCTCAACTTATGAAACCTCCATTTGAGCCTATGGATAAGTGTCATATTAAGTTTCTCACTTGGAAAGTGATCTTCCTACTCGCCCTCAATTCTGCTCGGAGGATTAGCGAGCTGCAGGCTTTGGTGGCGGACCCACCTTTCACGGTATTCCATCATGACAAGGTGGTTCTCCGCACTCACCCTGTTTTTGCCTAAGGTGGTATCTGATTTTCATCTCAACCAGTCCATTGTTCTGCCTGTGTTCTTTCCCAAGCCCCACTCTCATCCTGGAGAGGTGGCGCTCCACACTCTTGACTGCAAGAGGGTGCTGGCTTTTTATCTTAAACGCACTCAGTCTCATCGGGCAGTTCCACAATTGTTTTTGTCCTTTGACCCTAATAGGTTGGGACGCCCAGTTTCCAAGCGCACCTTGTCCAATTGGTTGGCTGCTTGTATTTCTTTCTGCTACGCTCAGGCTGGTCTCGCGCTGCATGGTCGAGTTACAAAAGCTATGATTTTTAACTGGAAAAGAGATATCGGACTTAATTCTCCTTTCCTCCTTAACAATAAACCCATTGAAATCGTCCCCAAAACGAAAATACTAGGCGTAATAATTGACGATAGTCTGGAATTTAAAGATCACATTAATAATCTAGTTAAAGCCTGCTTCTACAAATTGCGCTTAATTCGATCTCTTTCTAAATTTCTCGAACTCAAATCTCGCAATATCTTAATTCATTCTTTGGTTATATCAAAACTGGATTATTGCAACTCTTTGTTGCTCAATATCACCCAAAAGCAAAAACGACAAATGCAAATAGTTCAAAACTCGGCCATAAAACTAATTTATGATGCCAAGAAATTCGATCACGTCACTCCACTCTTTAAAGATGCACATTGGCTTCCAATTTGCCAACGTATACAGTTTAAAGTTTTACTACTTATCTATAAAAACTTGATCTTCAAAGAACCACAATGCATTTCTAAGATGCTAATTCCCTATTGTTCTGCACGCTCTCTCAGATCATCTTCCCAAAACCTATTAGTAATTCCATCTTTGAAAATTATAGGCACCCGTAGATTGGAAATGTTTTCGGTCGTCGGCCCCCAATGGTGGAACTCTTTGCCCCAATATATAAAAAACGAAAAAGATGTTCCTTCTTTTAAGAAATCTCTTAAAACTTATCTTTTTAAAAAAATTTTTAATACATAAAAATAAAAAACAAATTCTCCCATTTTTTAAAAAAAAAATTTAATTTTTCGTTTCAAGTATTTTAATACCTCCTTGATGTTCTATCCTTAAATGTATTTCTCTTTTTACGATATGTAACTTTAACCTCCCTTTCCTCCCAATTGTTGTTGGTCCTGTCTAAAATCTAATGTTTATTTATTGTATGTTATTATTACTTTAATGAATTGTATGTTTTTATTATCTTATCAAATTGTATTTTAATGTACATCGCTTTGTATAATGATATAGCGATCCATCAAATATTTAATAAACCTTGAAACCTTGAAACCTTGAAACCTACGGGGCATAAACTCTGAGCGATGGCAGCTTCGGTAGCTTTCCTCAGGTCCACGCCTATTGAGGATATCTGCAAGGCTGCCACGTGGTCTTCGGTTCATACTTTCACCTCCCACTACTGCCTGGATACACTGTCCAGGAACGATGGCCGGTTTGGCCAATCGGTTTTACGTAATCTGTTTTCTTGAATTGCCAACTTCCCTCCGCCCCTTTTTATTAGCTTGGAGGTCACCCACATGTGAGAATATCATGCCTGCTTGTCCTTGGATAAAGCACAGTTATTTACTGTAATAGGTGTTATCCAGGGACAGCAGGCATATATTCCCACAACCCGCCCACCTCCCCGGGGTTGGCTTCTTTGCTGGATATGTGAACTGGAGACCACGAGGAGGGGATCTGCCCTCTAGTGGAGCAGGAGGCACACATGCGTGGTGCAGCACAGCAAGCTTGAATCTTCAATCAAGTTTGCTTGAAATGCTGTCCGCATCGGGGCTCCGTAGATGACGTCACCCACATGTGAGAATATATGCCTGCTGTCCCTGGATAACACATGTTACGGTAAGTAACAGTGCTTTTGGGCATCATTATTGACTCTACACTTTCTTTTAATGACCATCTCAACTCTCTGGTAAAAAAAATGTTTCTTTAGTCTTCACATGTTGAGAAAAGTGAGATCCTGCTTTCGCCAAAAACATTTTGCTGTCCTTGTACAATCAATCATTCTTTCCAGACTGGACTATTGTAACTCCATCTATCTAAGTGTAACCAAGAAAAGTCTTCAAATACTTCAGCGAATCCAGAACACTGGAGCTAGGTTGATCTTCGCAAAAAGTAAATTCGATCATGTTTCCCCGCTTCTGTCGAAACTTCACTGGCTTCCAGTGATTTCTAGGGTTCACTTTAAATGTACCTGCCTAACATTCAAGATCCTACATGGCATTCTTCCTCCCCTAATTCCACTATCTTGGAATTCTTCGAGACCTGACATTATGAGATCCACCCAAAAACTTAAAGTACCGTATTTTCACTCATATACCGCGCACCCGTGTAAAACGCGCACACGGGTATAGTGCACGGGAAACCGTAATTTATGTAAATAAATTTTTATATACCGCGCACACCCGTATACCGCGCATGCCGCCCCGACTCTCCCGTCACCACCCGACTCTCCTTTCGCCCGCCCCGACTCTCCTCTGGCCACCCCGACTCTCCCTTCGGCCGCCCCGACTTTCCTCTCCCCCTTGAAGTCCTGTCCCCACCCTGAAAGCCTGATGCCCCCCCCATGACCAATTCACCCCCACGCAGGACCGCTCGCACCCCCACCCCGAAGGACCGCTCGCACGCACTCGCACCCGCACCCCCACCCCGAAGGACCGCTCGCACCTCCACAGCCTCCCGACCCCCCCAAGCTCCTACCGTTGTCCTGCTGCTTCCTATTCCGGCAGTCCCGGCCCTTCTGTGAGCCCTGAGTCTGCGCTGCTTCCTCTTCCGGCAGTCCCGCCCTTTCTCTGACGTCAGAAAGGGCGGGACTCACGTCAAAGATAGGCACCGGAAATGTAGGCTTTGAAAACCCTGGCCTTTGCCAGAGGTGCAGTTCCCTAAATGGCACCATCGCATGACTGTCACGCGATCGGCAGCCGTTTAGAGAGTACAGGCCTGCGTGTGAATTCAATAGCCAGCAATATCTTTATGTTGTGTTATTTACCCCTAACTCGTGCCATTTCAACAAAAGTCCCATTTTATGCAATGATACTTAGGTCCGCTTTTATCAAGCTGCATTAGGGTTTATTTAAAATCACAGGTCGCTGCGATAAAACCCCCTAATGCTGCGTGATAAAAGGAGGCCTTAGTTACTAATAATGGGGGTTAATATTAAAAGAACACATTGTAACAGTAGCCCATGTTAATAACTTCCCCCTATCTTGTCTCTTTGTTTAGACCACTATTCTTCCTATACCAACCTTTACAAGTTAACCTCCTTTTGTTTCTTATGTAAATCATTTTGTTAAGAGTTAATGGAGATGGTATATCAAATCAAGAAAATAAAAAAATATGTAGAGTGATATAATTATACATGTGTATATGCTTATACATATATTTCTACCTAAATTCTTGTGTGTGCATATAGATATAGATTAGATATACTGTATTAACATCAATGCAGACAGCTATCTGTGTGCTTTCTTTAGACAGTGTGAAACTGCATAGAAAACAAGGGAAGATGCTCAGATACAACAACCTTTGAACTATTTTCCCCCAATTATATTCCCCAGAGCAGCCAGGAACACTCCTTCCAATGCTGGATAATGAGCCCTGTAGTGGGGGTGGATGCTCAGCTCCCTTGCTCATACCTCCCACAGTCCACAAGGCTCCTTCCAACTGCAGCTGCTATCTCATGAATTAAACAAGTTGAAAAATAACTCAGCTCTGCAGTACTTCCCAAACACTTTTAATATTCAGCATCTCAGCGCTCCATTTCCTTTTTGCTTTGCAGACAGACTCAGCCTAAGAAGCTGGTTGAAGGATTGCTTGACACTTCATTAAAAAGCAGAGAGAAGCTGACAGGAGCGGCTGAAAGAACTGTCAGAATAATGCCATTATTAGAAAGGGCTTTCTATAAACACACTTTAAATATTTTATATATATCATGATAGTCCCCCTTCTAACACTTACTAATATAACCATTCTAGGAATACAGAAGGTTTGATTTAGGAATAATTTATTCTTGAGAAAAAAATCAGCTGCAAATCAGGCTCTAGAATTTTAGGCCCCCTTTTATCAAGCTGTGTTATAGGTTTTTGCTTTGGTTAAAGCTCCGATGCTTTTACTACAGCAGTCTGTGATAAAAAACAAACTAACCCTATTGCAGCTTGATTAAAGGGGGCCTATCTGTTTTGATTTAATCCAGTTGCATTTTTTTCAGTAAAATTAGTGTTTTTGGGAAACCACAAAACAGTAATAGCTTCATAAGAATAGTATTAATTTAGAATTGCCAGTTGCATCCCTAAAGTAGGGATATAAATTGTAGAATGTACATTTGTTTTTATACAATTGGTAAAATATGACGCATACATTGTTTGGTTTGTAAAACATAGAGAAAAGGGGGTAAAAATTCAAAGAAAAACATATTGTATGTTCATTTAACAGAAAAACCCAATCACACCCAATCATAAAACAAAAAACAGACAGAAAAACATGATAATAATAATGAATATAGAAAAACGGACCTCATCTATGAGTGGCTGGCACTAGACAGTACCCTAAGCTACTCATATCATCACTCGTCCAAAACAACTCCATACACATATATTTTTGCAATCAATCTTTCATTTTATAAACTGCTTTTCAAAAATTCATTTTCTGTCAAATATATCATTCTAGTGTGAGTAAAAGGTTAATTCTGTGTAAAACAAGTTGTAATGGCTACAGCTAGGAGTGAGAAAATTTATTTCAAATTCATATCAAAACATCTAAAGCAGGGGTGCCCACATTTTTTGGGCTTGCGAGCTACTTTTTAAATGACCAAGTCAAAATGATCTACCAACAATAAAATTTAAAAAAACCACAAAGCACACTGTATGCATAGAAAATGTTAATCATCATTCCTATTCCAGGGTTTTTCAGAGGTCAAAGCAGATGACTCTAAGCACTATCACCTCAGTAACAACCATACAAAAATAGACAAATATACCCCCTCCCTTTTTACTAAACCACGATAGCAGTTTTTAGCGCAGGGAGCTGCGCTGAATGCCCAGCGCTGCTCTCGACACTCATAGGCTCCCTGCGCTAAAAACCTCTATTGCGGTTTAGTAAAAGGGGACCTTAGTGTAAAATATAGACAGCAGATATAAATTCAGACACATTTTGATCACTAAATTTAAAATAAAATCATTTTCCCTACCTTGTCTGGTGATTTCATGAGTCTCTGGTTGCACTTTCTTCTTCTGACTGTGCATCCAATCTTTCTTCCCTTCTTTTAGCCTGTATGCTTCCTCTCCTCCAGACCTCATTCCTTCCCCCCAACTTTTCCTTCCTCTTCCCTGCCCTTTCTTTCTCTCTGCCTCCCTCACTAACCTGTCTCCCGCTTAGCCCGTAGCGAACGCTTGCTTCAGGGCTCTCAACATGTGCTTGCCGGCTTCCCTTCTCCCCTCCCCCTCCCCGGACATAACTTCCGGTTTCGGAGGGAAGAGAAGAGAAGCCGGCACGCACACGTTAGAGCCCGGAGCATAAGTTCGCTAGGGGCTGAAATCTCCAAGCCGGTTTTTTGGTTTTTTTTTTAATGTTCAGCAGCGGCAGATGACAGCTGGGCGGACCGCCCAGCTAAAAGGCCCTAGGGAGAACACTGGAGAGGAAGGCTGATCGGCCCGTAGATCAGGACGGCAACACGAGTGCGATCGACTCGAGTTGCCTTCCTGAGCTACTGGTCGATCGCGTTCGACGCGTTGGGCACCCCTGATCTAAAGCATGTGAAGGTTTTGGCAAAACTTATCTTGGGGAATGCTTCTGTTAACGTAGGTAATCTTTTCATCCAATGTATCAAAATACTTATATTCATTCCCCAGTACTTGTTCTTGTTCCCGACAGAAAGCACTTCTGTTTCGCCCTGTCAGGGCTACTTCAGGGGAAAAGTTCAGTAAGGTTTGCTTAGCATTGCTCTCCCCAAACTCTTTCACAAAGCGAGCAAGCAAAAGTGACACTCCTCAAAATGGCTGCTTGCTGGCTTTGTGAAAGTGTTTGGGGAGAGCAATGCTAAGCAAACCTTACTGAACTTTTTCCCTGAAGTAGCCCTGACAGGGCGAAACAGAACTGTTTTCTGTCGGGAACAAGAACAAGTACTGGGGAATGAATATAAGTATTTTGATACATTGGATGAAGAGATTACCTGCGTCCTGGCCACTTGTGGATGAGGTCCGTTTTTCTATATTCATTATTATTATCATGTTTTTCTGTCTGTTTTTTGTTTTATGATTGGGGTTTTCTGTTAAACGAACATACTGTACGTTTTTCTTTGAATTTTCTTGTAAAACATAGAAACATGATGGTTGCCGTACATGAAAAAGGACATAGTACTACTTGAAAGGGTCCAGAGAAGAGCAACAAAAATGGTTAAGGGACTGGAGGAGTTGCCGTACAATGAGAGGCTAGAGAAACTGGGCCTCTTCTTCCTTGAAAAGAGGAGACTGAGAGGGGACATGATCGAAACATTCAAGATAATGAAGGGAATAGATTTAGTAGAGAAAGCGAAATTGTTCACCCTCTCCAAGGTGGAGAGAACGAGAGGGCACTCCCTAAAGTTAAAAGGGGATAGATTCCGTACAAAAATAAGGAAGTTCTTCTTCACCCAGAGATGGTAGAAATCTAGAACACTTTTCCAGAGGCTGTTATAGGGGAAAGTACCCTCCAGGGATTCAAGAAAAGGCTAGATAAGTTCCTGCTGAACCAGAACGTACACAGGTAAGGCTAGATTCAAATAGGGCACTGGTCTTTGACTTAAGGGCTGCCGCACGATCGGACTGCTGGGCACGATGGACCACTGGTCTGACCCAGCAGCGGCAATTCTTATGTTCTTATGTAAAATAGTAACACAGTAGATGACGGCAGATAAAGACCCGAATGGTCCATCCAGTCTGCCCAACCTGATTCAATTAAAAAATTTTTTTTAAAATTTTTTCTTCTTAGCTATTTCTGGGCAAGAATCCAAAGCTTTACCCGGTTCTGTGCTTGGGTTCCAACTGCCGAAATCTCTGTTAAGATTTACTCCAGCCCATCTACACCCTCCCAGCCATTGAAGCCCTCCCCTGCCCATCCTCCTCCAAACGGCCATACATAGACGCAGACCGTACAAGTCTGCCCAGTAACTGGCCTAGTTCAATCTTTAATATTATTTTCTGATTCTAAATCCTCTGTGTTCATCCCACGCTTCTTTGAACTCAGTCACAGTTTTACTCTCCACCACCTCTCTCGGGAGCGCATTCCAGGTATCCGTCAAGTAGAATTTCCTAACATTGCCCCTGAATCTACCACCCCTCAACCTCAAATTATGTCCTCTGGTTTTACCATTTTCCTTTCTCTGAAAAAGATTTTGTTCTACGTTAATACCCTAGGATAGTAGATTTGGGGGTGGGTCAGTAGAGTGGGCAGACCTGATGGGCTATGGCCCTTATCTGCCGTCATCTTCTATGTTTCTATATTTCTATGTTTAAGTATTTGAACGTCTGAATCATATCTCCCCTGTCTCTCCTTTCCTCTAGGGTATACATATTCAGGGTTTCCAGTCTCTCCTCATATGTCTTCTGGCGCAAGCCTCCTATCATTTTCGTCGCCCTCCTCTGGACCGCCTCAAGTCTTCTTACGTCTTTCGCTAGATACGGTCTCCAAAACTGAACACTTAGCACTTGCAAAACTGCACGGAGGCTTGTAACCTGAAACCAGGGCAAACACAGGCTGTTGTTCTGCCAGCGTTTGACTCAGCTATGTGCAGGTTGGTATCTCCCCAGAACATATAAGCTCTGGTGTCTTATTTGGTCCTAACATCAAGAACAATGCTGGTAAGTTTTTATGAATATAACTTTAGGCATACCTTTTCTTTGTGAGCAGTGGAACAGCATAGAAACAGATAGGAGCAGCAACCTTTCCCTCTTTAACTGCACAGCCCTTATGCCATCTCCATTGGCTTTGATAGTAGAGGGTTATATGTTCCCTTTTTTTATACCAAAAATCAGTTGAACTGCCAAAGCAGGCACTGGGGGCACTAATCTAATCTAATCTAAACCTTAGGTTTGTATACTGCATCATCTCTACATTCGTAAAGCTCGACACGGTTAACAAGAGTTAGGGTAGAAAGGAACTCCAGTGGAGGGAAGAGGCAAAATGAAGAGAAAATTTAGAAGACTAGAATAACCAGAGAGGGAGAAGGATTTACATTTTTGAGAATAACCAGGTTTTCAGATGTTTACGGAAGAGTTGGAGGGAGCTCAGATTCCTAAGAGGGGAGGTAAGGTTGTTCCAGAGCTGAGTGATTCTGAAAGGGAGGGAAGAACCTAGTTTTCCTACAAGTGAAACGCCTTTTAGAGAGGGAAAGGAAAGGTTCAGTTTTTGGGTGGATCTGGCAGAATTGGGGTTAGAGAAGTTCCAAGAAAGAGGGAGGATACCGTGTAGGATCTTGAAATTGAGGCAGGCACATTTGAAGTGGACTCTGGAGATAATCGGAAGCCAGTGGAGCTTGGATAAAAGCGGTGAGACGTGGTCGAATTTGCTTTTTGCGAAGATAAGCTTAGCAGCGGTATTCTGAATCCGCTGGAGTCTTTGAAGGTTTTTCTTTGTTAGGCTAAGGTAGATAGAGTTGCAGTAGTCCAGTCTGGAAAGGATGGTAAAGTGTTTTTGATGGAAACAGGATCTCACTTTTCTCAGCATGTGAAGGCTGAAGAAACATTTTTTTACTAGGGAGTTGAGGTGATCGTTGAAGGAAAATGTAGAGTCAATGATGACTCCCAAAACTTTTACTAGAATATTCAAGATGCAGAGTGCGGCCAGAGGACAGTGGGATGGAGGTGGGCAGTTGGTCCAATTTTGGGCCGAGCCAGAGAAGTTTTGTTTTAGATTCGTTCAGTTTCATCTGCACAGTGTGGGCCCAGGATTGAAGGTTCGTTATACATGAGGATATGTTCGCCGAGAGGTTGGTGAGGTTCCAGTCGGTCTCGAGGAGGACAAAGATGTCGTCTGCGTAAGTGTAGAGTGTTTCAAGGGGGGAGAGATGGAGGAGTTTAAGGGAGGACATATAAATGTTGAAGAGGATAGGAGAGAGAGGTGAGCCTTGCGGGACTCCACAGATCGGGTTGACTATGTTGACTATGTAGGAGCGGGAGCGTAAGAACTTCGAGAACCAGTCAAGGACTGTGGAGTTTATGCCTATCTCGGTGAGTTGGTAAATTAGAATATCATGATGGACGACATCAAAAGCTGCAGAGAGGTCGAATTGAAGAAGGACGGCGAACTTGTTGCGAGAATGGAGATATTGAACTTTTGAGATTAAGGAGGTCAGAAGGGATTCGGTGCTGAAATTGGGATGGAAGCCGTATTGGTAGGGTTGAAGAATGGTGAATTTCTCAAGGTAGGAAGATAGTTGAGTGGATATGATGGACTCTAGCATCTTGGTAAGAAGGGGAATGTTAGCTATTGGACGGTAGCTGGATGGTGTAGAGGGGTCAAGCTCAGGTTTCTTCAGTAGTGGGGTTAAGGAAATATGGCCCATTTCTGGGGAGAAGAGAACCGAATGGAGGGCGGAGTTTATGAGAATGGTAAGAGATGAGATGGCCTGAGAGGGAGTGTTCTCGTAGAGGTAGGAAGGGAAAGGATCCAAGGTACAGTTGCAGGATTTCAATTTGAGGCAGACATAGAAAGGGGCACTGCGGGCACTAAGCAGGACAGAGGCACTGAGGGCACTAAGCAGGACAGTGGCACTGGGGGCACTAAGGACACAGGAAGAAGGCACTGGGGGCACTAAGGACATAGGAAAGAGGCACTGGGGGCATTAAGGACACAGTAAGCTAGCACTGGGGCACTAAGGACACAGTACAGAGGCACTGGGGGCACTAAGGACATGGGAAGGAGGCACTGGGGGCATTATGGACACAGGAAGGAGGTACTGGGGGCACTAAGGACGTAGGAAGGGGTACTAAAGACATGGGAAGGAGGCACTAGGGCACTAAGGACATAGGAAGGGGCACTAAGGACATAGGAAGGAGGCACTGAGGGCACTAAGGACATAGGGAGAGACACAGACAGAAAAAATGACAGACAGACAGGCAGTGTGCAAGGAGAGAGAGACAAAGAAAAAAACAACAACAGATAGACAGACAGACATGTACTCTAGCACCCGTTAATGTAATGGGCATAAAGACTAGTTTTTAAAGAAAAATTTAAGGATCCAATCTTTGTCTGGAGCCAAAGCTACAGTCAATAAGACAGTGGCTGAACTAGCCACTTCTCTATCAGATTGTTCCAATAAAGCTGTAACATCCAGAGGACTTTCCTGTGGTTTTCCATCACCATCTTTCTTTTGAGAATCCTGATTCTTTATAGGCAAATAATACACTCTTGACAATGGTGTCAAAGAATTCTCAGGAATTTTAAGAATTTCCAGAAAGTAACATTTTATCATATCTCTTGGAGAGATTGATGGAACCTTTGGAAAATTAATTAAATGTAAATTGTTAATCTGACTGGTATTTTCAAGTGTTTCCAATTTTCTCCTCATAATTATGTTATCTTTTACAAGTAAATCTTGATTATTTTTAATCATTTTTAAGTCCTTCTTTTCTTCCCGAATTTCAGTCTTCATTAATACAACATCTTGTTTCAAGGTATTAATTTCTTCTTTCTGGATTTTTAATTCCTTTTCTAAGTTCTTTATTTGGGGATTAAGGGAGTTTCCCAAAGTAGAAACTAAATCCCAAAGCGAATCTAGAGTGACTTCTGGGGGTTTAACAGGAGCAAAAGAAGTTATTTGTGCAATACTAGATTGCTCAATTGAACAGTTTACCTCCCCAGTACCTTGTTCTTCTTTAGCTGAAGTTGTCCCGGTTGCTGGTGTTGTTTCCTGTAGTGAGCTCTCCAATACGCTGGCCTCTCGAGAGGAGAACACTACCTCATCGGACACTCTCTCTTCTCACGGTGAGCTGACTCATAAGAACATAAGCAATGCCTCTGCTGGGTCAGACCTGAGGTCCATCATGCCCAGCAGTCCACTCACGCGGCGGCCCAACAGGTCCAGGGCCTGTGCAGAAATCCTCTATTTATACCCCTCTATCCTCTTTTCCAGCAGGAAACCGTCCAATCCTTTCTTAAATCCCAGTACCGTACTCTGCCCTATTACATTCTCTGGAAGCGCATTCCAGGTGTCCACCACACGTTGGGTAAAGAAGAACTTCCTAGCATTTGTTTTGAATCTGTCCCCTTTCAACTTTTCCAGATGCCCTCAGACTCCCAGCGGCAACGGCTGAAGGGGAGGCATCCTGACGTTGGGGCTCAGCATAACATCTAGCCCGGGGGTATCCACCAAAGCACTCCTCTCTGCCGGTGCTCCCAACGGGCGATTCCCCGAACAATCCTGCTCACTTTGAAGGCCCCTGAAGATGTCCTCAACTGAAGGAAACATAGGTCCCGAACGCTGGGAGGCAACACCAGCACTCTTGCCTCTTCTTTTCGGCATTCTTCAATGTGGTAAGAGAGACGCTCTCAGACGTCCTTTCGGCAATCAGATAGCGGCAGCCATCTTGGAAACCTCTGTGCTCTGTGATCTGTGCTCATAGTAGGCAAAAGCACAGTGCCTGACTGTATGACGCAGGACCTAATCTTACTGGAACATTGGTCCTCACTTGGCAACTAAGTTTTAATGCCAAAAAGTGTAAAGTCATGCACCTTGGCAGCAGAAATCCATGCAGAACTTACACCCTAAATGGTGAGACCTTAGCAAGAACTGCAGCAGAACGGGACTTGGGAGTGATCATTAGTGAAGACATGAAGACTGCCAATCAAGTGGAGAAAGCTTCCTCCAAGGCTAGACAAATGATGGGTTGTATCCGAAGAAGTTTCGTCAACCGGAAGCCCGAAGTTATAATGCCGTTGTACAGATCCATGGTGAGACCTCATCTAGAATATTGTGTACAATTCTGGAGACCACATTATCAAAAAGATGTGCGGAGAATTGAGTCGGTTCAGCGAATAGCCACCAGGATGGTCTCAGGACTCAAGAATCTCCCGTATGAGGAACGGCTGGGTAAGTTGCAGCTATACTCACTCGAGGAACGTAGAGAGAGGGGAGACATGATCGAGACGTTCATATATGTCACGGGCCGTATTGAGGTAGAAGAGGATATCTTTTTTCTTAAAGGACCTACGGCGACAAGAGGACATCCGTTGAAACTCAGGGGTGGGAGATTTCATAGTGACACCAGGAAGCATTTCTTCACCGAAAGGGTGGTTGATCATTGGAATAGTCTTCCACTGCAGGTAATTGAGGCCAGCAGCGTGCTGGATTTTAAGAGAAAATGGGATAAGTGTCAGGTTTGCTAGTGGCCCCCACAATATATGGTTGGTGAGGTCACTTGAGAGGCGCCCTGACAAACGCCCGGTCCCAGGTTCAGTTCCCTCACAGATGACTCACCAGGAAGTAGAATCAAAGAGGCACAGCCAGAGGTGATTGCATAAAGAATATATTATAGAAATAGTCTTACAGAAAAGCAGTATTCATAGGCATTACAACAATTAAGCATTACAATTAATGAGAGAGCAAAGCAGTTTCCCTGCCTTACAGAGTTTAGAGACAAAGAGACAGAGAGTCTGAAGTTCTAGGGAGAGCCAGAGAGAGAGCCAAGACCCCTCTCTTCCAGAGATAGATAGATAGATTGATAAATAGATTGATAGAGAGGAGGCTTTTATAGCTTGGAATCTTATTCTGTGTATAGAAACTATTGTATGTCCCAGTATCTTTCTGTTTAGAATTTGTAAACTGTTTGAAACAATGGTTAATTTAATTGCTAAGGAGGGTATGATACTTGCAGGCATGGTGGATAGGATTAGTCTCTGGCTTCTTTGTCTCATTCAAACAGCCTATCTTCTTGATGTGCACCTGGACCCATTGTCCTAAGCACCCTCTTAATCAGACATTAACACCTTTTAGCTAATCATGATTCAATCAGGGCTACTTGAAACATATCAGGGACACTTAAAACAGTCTCCCTGCCCTCAGGGTCTATCTGCATTCCCATGCCAGAGTCAGATTGATATAATTTCCCAAAGGCCTTCGCTGATATAAGTAATGCCAACTGAAAATGCTGAATGGTAGCGATAGCTATGCTGACAATAAGCATGTGAGATCACTTCAAGGAAGAAATTAGGGGGGGGGTGTCATTAGAGTGGGCAGACTTGTTGGGCCGTGGCCTTTTCTGCCGTCATCTTCTATGTTTCTATGCACTCTAATAGATACTTCCCATGCAAAGAAAAAAATGATCTTAAACTCTTTCACTAAGTGAGCAGAGTACATTAAATAAAGTCCTTGAGCTTACCTATTTACAAGGGTTGTTTGAAAAGTTTGGTACAAAAGCAAGCTAAATAATGTGGTCTCCATCGAGGGCTAAACACTTAGTCCAGTGAGTTTTTTCAGAAGCTATTTTTCCTAATGCAAAGTGACGCATGTGGGAAAGAGGAACATGAACTATAGCTACGCAATGTACAGTTCCACATTAGGAGTCACCACCATGCAGAAAAAGGATCTAGGTGTCATCGTTGATGATAAGAACATAAGAATTGCGACTGCTGGGTCAGACCAGTGGTCCATCATGCCCAGCAGTCCGCTCAAGCGGTGGCCCTCTGGTCAAAGACCAGCGCCCTAACTGAGACTAGCCCTATCGGTGTACGTTCTTGTTCAGCAGGAACTTGCCTAACTTTGTCTTGAATCCCTGGAGGGTGTTTTCCCCTATGACAGACTCTGGAAGAGCGTTCCAGTTTTCTATCACTCTGGGTGAAGAAGAACTTCCTTATGTTTGTAAAGAGTTCCCTCTCGTTCTCCCTACCTTGGAGAGGGTGAACAACATGTCCTTATCTACTAAGTCTATCCCCTTCAATATCTTGAATGTTTCGATTATGTCCCCTCTCAATCTCCTCAGTTCAAGGAAGAAGAGGCCCAGTTTCTCTAATCTTTCACTGTATGGCAGCTCCTCCAACCCCTTAACCATCTTAGTCACTCTTCTCTGGACCCTTTCAAGTAGTACTGTGTCCTACTTTATGTACGGCGACCAGTGCTGTACGCAGTACTCCAGGTGAGGGCGTACCATGGCCCGGTACAGTGGCATGATAACCTTCTCCGATCTTTTCGTGATCCCTTTCTTTATCATTCCTAACATTCTGTTTGCCCTTTTTGCACCGCCACACATTACGTGGACGGCTTCATTGACTTGTCGATCAGAACTCCCTTCCTGGGAGGTCTCTACATTGAAACCCTGTGCTTAGTGTGTGATGGTGGCTAAGAAAGCAAATAGACTTTAGTAATTATCAAGAAAGGAATGGAAAACAAAGATGGAGATGTTATAATGCTTTTGTATTACTCTATGGTGTGACTGTACCTGCAATATCTGGTCCTTAGTACACAGAAATGCTTGTCACTTAGTGTAGAAAAATGAAGTGTTTGTGTAGGATCAAACTTGTTTTTCCTCCGCCTTTGTTCTTTATTGAGCAGTACGTCATAGGGGATTCCAATAGATCTGCAAGAGATAAGAGAGAATGTACAATGAGAGAGTACGAACCTTTGTAATAGGACATTTGACAGATAAATCTGCTGGAATCCCATTAGCTCTGCTCTGGCTTCCTGTAGGACTTTTATTTCCTGAGAAAGGAATTCTATCTGAAAAACCATGACAAATGTCCAGCAATATAGCAGGAAACTTAATTAATGGAAAAGATAAAAGCCCCAACTTTTAACACCAGCTGGCACAATGTTTTTACTCTCTCTTTGTGTGAGCTGCTCTGGAACAGGAGACAAAGGTTTACATCGGTAACTAGGTGTAATGTGTCATTCCTGCCATGTAACCACTGATCAAATGCTCAGCCACCCTGTTGCTTTCTTTCTGCTGTTCCCTTGGTTCCCTTGAAGTTAAATAAAATATTTTTTGTAAGAAGCAGGTATTAGACCGACAGCAGTCTGCCAGGCAGGTGGTTAATAAAAAAACCCCCAACAAATCACCAAAACTGTTTTATGCTCTAAAGGAGAATATCAATAAAATGTTTGATTTTAAGCGAATTCATTTTTTATAAACCCAATTAACCTTTCTCCATTATTTTAGGTGAGTCAGAACTGGAGTTCCCAGAATTCCAGTGTGGTGGCAGTGGGGACTGAACATAAGAACATAAGAAGTTGCCTCCGCTGAGGAAGACCATAGGTCCATCCCCTGAGGGCAAAAAAACAGTTATGGTAAACAAATGATACAAGCTGAAATCCTTGAGTCAGTGGTTTAGCCATGAGAAGGCCTCAGAGGCCTGGACCCTTCAAACTTGCAGCACCAGATGCATGGCTGGTGGGAATATTCAAGTCCTGCCAGCCAAATAGATCCACTGCTGGAGCTCCCACCTATGCTGGTTGAGCAGCAGGAAGTCGGCAAGGTGCTCCAGCCACCAATGCCAACACTTCAGCACATTTTCAGTTCATGCATTAAGCTGAGTGTTGGAGATCAGGACAGGACACCCACTGGCTTCCTTGCTGCTCAAGCAGCACAGGCAAGGGCTCCAGCAGTAAATCTCTTCAGCCCCTTGGTTATTTCCAATTCACATTCTCAAGCTACATTATTCTGGGAGAGTTCTGCTACCTTATGGGTCAGCTCAGTACAGTGACCCTCTAAAACTGCGTGAGCCAACACTAGGCTCTTCCAGAGCTATCTCTCGACCCAGTGCTCTCCATACTTTCTCTGGTTTTTCCATCTCAAGTTCCAATCTTTCCTTTTCTTGAGACAATTCAGTTACCCTTTTGAATTTCTTCCTGTCCTTCAGCTTCTAGCATGTGGTTAGTCTCCCTCGAGCTCTCTGCTAACCCCATGGCCTGATCTAGTTCCTCTGCTACCTTCGCTTCTGTTGGTGGACCTGCTTTTCCCATTGCTGCCTTTCTATTGTAAAAGTCTCTTGCAGTTGAGTAACTTTTGTTTCTTTTTCCTACTGAAGCTTTTGTGCCTCTGCCAAACTGGTCTGAAGTACCTTAATAAGGTTAACACTCCCTTCTTTCTCTCTGCTGGCCTTGTCCCCTTCCACCTGTAAGTCTTGGCTCAAGGATTCTTTAGCTTCTTGATATTGCCTTTCTAGAGCCATTTCCCTATCATGGGATTCCAGCAACTGGGTATCAATAATGCAATGCAGTCTCCTTCTGATTACAGAGTCTAGATACTACATCCAGGGTCTGTAGCTAGACCTGAATTTTTTTCCAGGCTTGCAGCAGCTTATTCAATTCTATACCCTCCGTGAGAGCTAGTATCCATAAGGCTTCTACTGTATGTCTAATTTTACTGGGGGACAGCCTCTTTCCCACTTCTTCTTATCAGGACTTCCTTTGGAGACTCTGCTAGTTCCCCACCTAGCACTCCCATTCCAAGCCCTTCGGTCACCTGGAACTCACAGTGCCTTTCTTCTTTCATTGCTTTCATCTGCCCATCCTCAGGAAGCATTGTGTGTCTTTTTCTTCTTGGTGGTTTATTGGCTTCCTACTTTCTAGCCTGCATGCCATATACCCAGCCTCCTGATATCCCTCTACCAGTCAGGATTCTAGTTCTCTTTCCTTAGGATAAAGATGGTCCTAATTACTATGCTCCAGGATCCTCGCATCTAGACCTAGCTTCTCTTTCCCCAGCTTGGCAGATCTGGGCTTATTAGTTTTCCACTCCTCAGAATGGTTCCTCTTCTATGGGGTTAAATCTGACAAGGGCTGCCAGGACTCTACCTCCTTCAAGGCAGATCTTGTTTGACGAACTTTCTGCACTTCTTCCTGCAGAATTTTTAGTCTGTTTGATTGAAGGCCTTCCTTAACATATAATGCTAAGCCTCCACCGATTCGATCCACCCTATCACTACGATATAATTTGAACTGAGAACCATTTGTTTTGCACTGAAGGAGTTGCAATCTTTCCTATTAGGGAAGGAAGTCTGAGTATTTTTGGACAATGCCACAGCAATAGCTTATGTAAACAGACAAGGAGGCACGAAAAGCGCTCCCCTGGGCTGGAGCTGACTTGCAAGTCTTCTCGGTTGCCCATAGCAGGAGTAAGAACTTAAGAATTGACGCTGCTGGGTCAGACCAGTGATCCATCGTGCCCAGCAGTCCGCTCACGCGGTGGCTCTCTGGTCAAAGACCAGACTGATTTTCTCAGCAGACAGATTCTGGATCTGGGGGAGTGGTCTCTGTCCCTCATTGTTCAGTGTTGGAGCAAACCAAACATGGATCGTTTCTATAGTTGAAGAGCCGACCCAGAAAACGCAGGGCTGGATGCCCTCATTCAGCATGGCCCATTGAGCTTCTACTCTTATGTTCCTCTATGGGCCATAGTGGACCAGATCATCTGCAGAATAGCGAGCCATCAGAGGCTGGTGATTCTGGTAGCTCCAGACTGGTCTCTTCAGCCTTGGCATGTGGATCTGTTGCATCTCCAGAGAGGCAGTTCTCTCTGGCTACCAGTTCATCCCGGTATTCTCAGGGTCCCATTCCTATGGAGAATCAGGAGCCCTTTAGTCTTACAACAGGGATCTTGAGTGCATAGCCCTGACTCATAAAGGTTACTCAGAAGTTATAATTTTGACTCTCCTTAAGAACATAAGCAGTGCCTCTGCTGGGTCAGACCTGAGGTCCATCTTGCCCAGCAGTCTGCTCACGTGGTAGCTCATCAGGTCCAGGACCTGTATAGTGATCCTCTATCTATACCGTTCTATCCCTTTTTTCTTCAGGAATTCATCCAATCCCTTGAACCTCGATACCGTACCCTGTTCTATCACACCCTCTGGAAGCGCATTCCAGGCATCCACTACCCTTTGGGTGAAGAAGAACTTCCTAGCATTGGTTCTGAATCTGTCCCCTCTTAATTTTTCTGAATGTCCTCTCGTTCTTGTAGTTTTCGAAGGTTTAAAGAACCTGTCCCTCTCTACTTTCTCTATGCCCTTCATGATCTTGTACGTCTCTATCATGTCCCCTCTAAGCCTCCGTTTTTACAGGGAAAATAGCCCCAGTTTCTCTAATCTTTCATCATATGAAAGGTTTTCCATACCTTTTATCAGTTGTGTCGCTCTTTTCTGAACCCTCTCGAGTATCGCCATAGCCTTCTTAAGGTACAGCGACCAATATTGGACACAGTACTCCAGATGCATGGAAGCCTGCGATGTTTGCAGTTTTCACAAAGACCTGGAAGATCTTCAAGTTATGGTGCATCAAGGAGCAGGTGGAGCCTGAGAAGGCTCCCATCTTGGTGATCCTTGCATTCTTGCAAAGGGCCTGGCGGTTTTATCTCTCAAGGTGCAGGTAGCCGGTCTCACATGCTTTAGGGCTCAGAGAGGCTTGCAGTTACTGGCGTCTCGTCCAGATATCACTCAGTTTATGAGGTGGGCATTCAGATTACAGCTCCCATTGTGTAGACTGTTCCCATCTTGAGACCTTAATGTGGTTCTGCAGGGCCTATCCTATGCTCTGTATGAACCTCTGCCGGAGGTTTCTCTCTTGGATCTTATAGTTCATACTGTATTTATGATTGCCGTTGTGACA
Organism: Geotrypetes seraphini; assembly: GCF_902459505.1. Taxonomy (NCBI): domain Eukaryota; kingdom Metazoa; phylum Chordata; class Amphibia; order Gymnophiona; family Dermophiidae; genus Geotrypetes; species Geotrypetes seraphini. The sequence continues at coordinate 193,693,944 of NC_047091.1, read as the reverse complement.
AACCCAAGTCCGTTTCAGGTTTTGCACATTAAAAAAACCCCGAATCCGTCCCGGGTTTTGCCCAAGGATCAGGAGAAAACATACGGAACCTAGGTGTAGGAGACCAGGTGGCCTGCCAATTAACAGAACAAGCTGACTTCCGCTCAGACAATGATATGGAGTCAGAAGAGGCAGGGTAGGAAAAGGTTAGGCTTGAAAGCTGCACCCAGTGCAAACCTGTCCCTGCCACTGTCAGAAGTTTGATACCTTTTGAGCAACCTGTGCCTAGGAGAATTAGGACTAGCAAGAATCCTGCCTGTAGTAATAGGGAGCAGGCTGGAGTGTGGAAAACTCTCCCCCCACCTACTCAGAGGGGGAGTGGCTCTCCAAGGATAAAACGTGGCTCCTCCGAACAAGAAGAGGAGGGAGGCAAACAGAAGAGAGGAAACCTGGGGAGAGTCACTCACTCTCTCTCTCTCCACCCAGAGGAGTCGGATAATACAGACTGGCATATGGTAGAGGCAGAGGAGTTGTCTCCTACATGGAATCCTTGGGAGCAGCCGGAGGAGGAATCCATGGAGGTACAGGAAAGCCGGGTAGGAACTGAGACCCAGCCAATAGCCATGGAAACACAGTGAGCATAAGAGTTGGGTTTGCTGTTTATATCTCTGAGCTGCCAGCTAAACTATAGTTCTTCTTTGAAGTAAGTTTAGGATATCTCTTTGAAAGCTAAACTTGGAGGCTTTCTTTAAAGCAGTGAAGTGTGGGTTACCAGCAAACGTGTGAATGGTTTCCTGGATTGTTACCAAGCTGAGCGATTATGTTGCCTTCCCTCTCAGCTGTGCATAGTAACTACAGCAATGTTTCCAAAGGAAAATATGCATGGTATAGTACAGTAAGACCATGTGAAATTTATACCTGCTGCACTGCACAGTCTGTTATAAGTTTGTTTTTCTGTTCATTGAGAAACCAAGTATGGCTGACCTTATTTTTGTATGAACTGTGTGTAAAGCCTGCAAAGTCAAAGTATTACTGCTCTGGTGAAGAGGACTGTGTTACTTATCTTGTTAAAGTCCAGAAGTAGGGGACTGTACTCAATTCAGTGCTGACCAAACTTAAACATCCTGATTGCGTTGTTTGAACCTTTTTGTTATAATTCCATGCAATATAAGTTTATCCTGAACTACAAGGCTGAAGCCTGTATTTTGGTTTATTTGGCCAGTGGCTGGAATAAAGCTATTTTGTTTTGCCATTTCTGACTTGGATTCTTTACCCTGCATGCTCATGAGGCAGATACCGTGCCTGAATTAAGACCTGAAGGATCCCTTGGTAGTAAGGGACATGCTGGATCTGAGGTTTTGGTCACGTCCTCGTGGGCTCGCTGCGCCTTACAGGAGCATGGGTATGACACCGTGGAGGGGCATAATCGAAGGAATGTCTAAGTCCATTTTCGTCTCAGTCGCAAGTCGTCCAAAGTAAAAAAACAGCTTAGGACACATTTTCAAAAAATACGTCCACATTTTTTTTGTTGTTTTGAAAATCATCTAAGTATACGTCCTGTCGATCTGATCATCCAAGTGGCTAAATTGTCCATCTGTATACCACATTTTCATCCAACTTTTCGTCCAAGTCAAAAACACCTAGAACAAGCCCTGTTGGACGTGGGAGGGGTCTGCAAAGTGGTGGACTGAACACTCAGACATGGCACCTAAATAGTGGGGTACCTTACAGGGCACTGCTGTGAACTTCACAAAAAGGGTGCCATGTCTTCTCCTCACTACAGCTCCCTTATAGGTCATGGTGAGCCCCCCAAACCACCTCCAGAATCCCCTAGACCAGGGATCTCAAAGTCCCTCCTTGAGGCCACAATCCAGTCGGGTTTTCAGGATTTCCCCAATGAATATGCATTGAAAGCAGTGCATGCACATAGATCTCATGCATATTCATTGGGAAAATCCTGAACATCTGACTGGATTGCGGCCCTCAAGGAGGGACTTTGAGACCCCTGCCCTAGACCCACTTGTCTACCACCCCAATAGCCCTTATGGCTGCAGGAGCCACTTATATGCCAGTAAATAAAGGGTTTTGGGGGTGTATAGTGGAGTGCACATGTTTCAATATCAATGCAGTGATTACAGGGGCTTATGGGCATGGGTCCTACTCTCCATGGGTCCCTAACCCATCCCAAGACAGCTTAAGATGCCTCTGTGCAGCACAACTAGGCTTTCCTATGCCAAGCTGCCAGGTGATGATGTTCTGGAGGCACAATTTTCTAGTTGTGATTAATATTTTTATGGGGGTGGGGGGGTTGGTGATCACTGGGGTAGTGTGTGGGGGTCTGTATTATGTGTTTGCAGTGCTTATCTGGTCACTTTAGGTGGGTTTTTGTGACTTAGACCATGTTTTAAATGGTCTAAATCACAACGTCCAAGTTCCATCCATCCTGTGCTGTATAACTTTTGGTTATACATGCAGTACGACCAAGTCTAAGCCTGCCCACATCCCACCCTCGACACTCCTCCTGAAACGCCCCGTTTAACTATGGTCGTTCAGCGGCATTATGAAGGCCTAGGTCTTTTAGAAATACGTCCAAAACCATTTTTATTATCGGCACTTGGACGTATTTTGACAATGTTCATCCAAGTGTCGACTTAGGCCGGTTTTTTGGACGTTTTTCTCTTTCGATTATGAGCCCCATAGTCTCAGCAAGAAGGATCTCAGAGTTACAGGCCTTCTCCTATAGAAAACCCTTCCTCCAATTTACAGTCAGGTGTTTCTCTACAGGCAGTACCTTCCTTTCTTCCAAAGGTGGTTTCCGCCTTCAATGTCCATCAGGAGATTCATTTACCCGCTTTTCAACTTATGGTTCAGCAAAACAGGAGAGGATTTTGTGGAAGTTGGAAATGCGTAGAGTCATACTTATCTATCTGGAGAAGAATAATGATTCCAGAATTTCTGATCGCCTTTTTGTGCTGACCAGCTACTCAAGACAAGGCAAGCCAGCTTCCATGGCTTCATAAGCACATAAGAATAGCTTTCCTAGGTCAGACCAAGGGTCCATCTACCCAGTATCACATCTTTGTGGAGGCCAATGCAAGTCACAAGTACCTGGCAAAAACCCAAATAGTAGCAGCATTCCATCCTACCATCCCATGTCTGTCTCAACAGCAGACTATGAACTTTTCCAAACATTTTTAAAGCCAGCTACATAAATGCTCTTACCACATTCTCTTACTTTGTATTCCAGACCTTAACTATTCTCTGAGTGAAAAAATATAGAAACATAGAAATAGACGGCAGATAAGGGCCATGGCCCATCTAGTCTGCCCACCCCAATGACCCTTCCCTACCTTTCTCTTTGAATAGATCCCACGTGTCTATCCCATTTGGCCTTAAAATCGGGCACGCTGCTGGCCTTAATAACCTGAAGTGGAAGACTATTCCAGCGATCAACCACCCTTTCAGTGAAAAATAATTTCCTGGTGTCCCCGTGCAGTTTCCCGCCCCTGATTTTCCACGGATGCCCCCTTGTTGCCGCGGGACCCTTGAAAAAGAAGATATCTTCTTCCACCTCGATGTGGCCCGTGAGATACTTGAATGTCTCAATCATGTCACCCCTCCCTCTGCGTTCCTCGAGTGAGTACAGCTGCAACTTATCCAGCCGTTCCTCGTACGGGAGATCCTTGAGTCCGTCCTATTGGTTTAAAAAATATTACTCTGTAACTTCATCAAGTGATCCCTAGTCTTTATAAATTTTGATGCAGTAAAAAATTGATCCACTTGTACTCGGTCTACACCACTCAAGATTTTGTAGACTTCAATCATATCTCCCCTCAGCTGTCTCTTTTCCAAGCTGAAGAGCCCTAACCTCTCTAGTCTTTCCTCATACGAGAGGAGTTCCATCCCCTTTATCATCTTGGTCGCTCTTCGTTGAATTTTTTCTAGTGCCCTATGGTTCAGCAAAACAGGACAGGATTTTGCGGAGGCTGGAAATGCATAAAGCCCTAATTATCTATTTGGAGAAGAATAATGATTCCAGACTTTCTGATCATCTTTTTATGCTGACCAGCCACTCAAGACGAGGCAAGCCAGCTTCCAAGACTTCGATTGCCATTTGCCAGATGAATTTGAATAGCAATCTCTTCTTACATTGCCTGTGGTAAATAGCCCCCTATATCTATCACAACACATTCAACAAGAGATGTAGTGGCTTCCAGGTTGGAGTCCCAGGCTGTTTCATCTGATGAAATTTGTAGAGCAACTACTTGGTCAACGCTCCACACTTTTATGAGGTTCTACAGAGTGGTTGTAGTGGCTCGAGGGAATGCCACTTTTGGGTCCTTAGAGGAGAGTGTGGTATAGTGGCTAGAGCTAAAGCCTCAGCACCCTGAGGTTGTGGGTTCAAACCCCACACTGCTCCTTATGACCCTGCGCAAGTCACTTAATCCTCCACTGCCCCAGGTACATTAGATAGTTGTGAGCCTGTATATAAACCACTTTGAGTATGGTTATAAAACTGCAAAAAGGCAGTATACCAGTCCCATTCCCCCCTCCCCCTTTTTACAAGCAGGTTCACCTGTCCCTCTCTAGATATCTGGCACTGCTTTGGTATGTAAGCTATGGTACAGAATTCTATGTCCTTATTACTGAATGAAAGATTAGGTTCTTTCAAGTTTTATTAAAATTTTGAATAATCACCTATCGTGATTCCTAGGTGACATACAATAAAATGGGAATTTACTTCATCATTAAAAACATATAAACATTTGACAAAAAATAATAACTAACTCAAAGTACACAAGAGGGATGAAGGTGGAACTACAATAAATTTAGTAAAGTATACATAAAAGGTTAAAACAAAAGGAGGTGGGGGGGAGAGCAGAAAGTTGTTTTGAGCACTAAAGCAAGAGAGAGAACATGGCTCAAAAGCAGGGGAGTGGTCATAGTTCATAGGATTCTGTTTGCCCTGCCCTGTCAAGGCTTTTGATTTGCCTGATTCATGCCTCAGATGTTGCCAGTGTTCGTCTTGGGACCTCTTCTGCTCTATCTAAGATTTAGCAGAGACAAAACTACAGGGACATGAGGGCTCCTATTTCCTTTCTCCATTGGGGGGTTTCTGGCTCCTACTAGTTGCACTTATCAGGTTGGCTGCTAGATACTCATGTGCGTAATTTGTCATTCAGTGTTTAATTGCTAAATGTTTATTAATCATTGTTCTTCATAAGTTCCCGAGCAGAACAGAATACGTTTGTTTCCAGGAAAGCTCCAATGTAAATCCCGCCCCCCTCCTTTCTTGTATTTCAATTGAGTTCAATTGCTTTGGTACCAACTAAAGAGGGAGCTGTCTTCCACTGCAGAAGGGGAGGATTTCAATATCTTAACGGTACAGAATATTATGTCCTCTATCTGAAAGAAGATTAGCAAGGTAAGAGCCTAATCTTTCAATCGCATTTATGTACCTGAAGTAATAGAACAAGAAAGTTAAAAATGGAACAAATAACAAAGAAAAGCATTTTCTCTACTTTTTTGTTCTCTTCTAACTATCAGATCTTGTTAGAAACATAGAAACATAGAAAAGTGATGGCAGAAAAGGGCCAAAGCCCATCAAGTCTATTGACCCTCTCCCCTAGTTACCCTTTGAGAGATCCCACTCTGATGACCCATCCCCTTAATTCTACCCTCTTAGAGATCCGACATAAGCATCCAATCTATGCTTAAAATCTGGCACGCTGCTGGCCTCGATCACCTGCACTGGAAGCCCATTCCAATCGTCAACCACTCTTTCGGTGAAGAAGTACTTCCTGGTGTCGCCATGAAACTTCCCGCCCTTGATTTTTAGCGGATGCCCTCTTGTGGCCGAGGGTCCTCTAAGAAGGAAAATATAATCTTCTACCTTGATACGGCCAGTGATATATTTAAACGTCTCAATCATGTCTCCCCTCTCCCTACGTTCTTTGAGAGAGTACAGCCGCAATTTGTTCAGCCTTTCTTCGTAAGAGAGATCCTTGAGTCCCGAATACAGCAACAGTTGCCAGGATTGACTGTACTCTGATAACTCAATCAGTGAGACTGGTGAGGGATCTGCTATTTATCCTTCATATGAGCATAAGCCTGACAGCAAGGTCTGAATCTAAGGTCACTGATCTAATTACAGAAGCATATTTCGATATTCTCATTTTGTGCAGGCATAAATATTTCTAAAACACATGTAAACAGAATGAACACTAAGATGACTTTAGCATATATCATTCACTTTACCTTCACAGCTGACACATTTCCTTCAGCAAGTACCTTTCTCTCCACCACAGAGATGAAAATCGGAATAAACCACCACTGCTTCCAGTTTGAGAGTCAGAGGTAGGTGGGCAACTCATTCATCAAGCTTTATGTCTCTAGTTAATTCTAAGAAAAACAAAATTGCTTTTCGCAGATTTCCCTGTTGGGATTGTGCTGTCCTTTCTGTTATATGAAATAGCTTTCTGCAGCCAATTGCATTATTTGGTGGACACCTCTGAATTTTGAACATGGGGGCCATGATGTCCTTGTCTGTTGACTTGTTTTTAGCAAATTTATACAATCTATGAATAATATACAAAAATATAAAATTATTTTTACAATATGAACACCAGATTTTTACTTAGCTTGAGTGAAAGAACACTTCAGTCTTGCAGTGGGAAACCAGCATTCCAAAGTAAAACTAAAACACCATGCTTGCCCTTTAGATATTATGGTGGGCTTTTACATAACTGCTGCCAATGCCAATGGCAATTAGCATGTTCTGCCCAGCAGCGCAGCTTTGTAAAATAACCCATTAGAGAGCTGTGGTGAAGCCATTAATAATGAAAGATAAGAATAGCCACATCAATGGTTCATCTGGCCCAGTCTCCTGTTTCCAGCAGTGGCCAATCCAAGTCAAATACCGATAGTGGCAACATTCTTCCCCATGTTTCTCTCAATAGCAGACTACGGACATTTCCTCCAGGAGCTTGTCCAACCCTGTTATAGGGGAACACACCCTCCAGGGATTCAAGACAAAGTTAGACAAGTTCCTGCTGAACCTGAACGTACGCAGGTAGGGCTAGTCTCAATTAGGGCACTGGTCTTTGACCTAGGAACCGCCGCAGGAGCGGACTGCTGGGCATGACGGACCACTGGTCTGACCCAGCAGTGGCAATTCTTATGTTCTTTTTTTAAATCCAGATTTGATTTGATTTTAATCTAATATAATAAAACGGTAAGCCGCGCATGCGCACTTCCTATGCGTGCATCCATTTTCCGTGAGCTGAAGCGACCCATAGGAAGTGCGCATGCGCGGCTTACGGTCTGGCCTCACTCCCTTCCCTGCTCTCCACCTGCGGAGAGGTGGCTGCCGGCCGCTAGCACCCCCTGCCCTCTCCGTCGCCTCCCGGCTCCAGCGGCGTAGGCAGCACTATAAACACGCTGCTTCGCGCCCTTCTCTGCCGATTTCCTCTGCCGCGTCTCTGATGATATCATCGGAGACAGACGCGGCAGAGGAAATCGCCAGTAGAAGGCCGCGAAGCAGCGTGTTTAAAGTGCTGCCTACGCAGTTGGAGCCCCGAGGTTTGTCAGCGATTGGAGGGTCAGGAGCAGGCCGGATCGACAACGGCAGTAAAAGAAGGGGGAGGGGCCGAACGGAGCAGGGAAGAGAAGGTAAGAAAAGGGAAAGGGGGAGTGGGGGAAAATGCTGCTACTGCTTCTACACAGGAAAGGGGGGATAGGGGGGAAATGCTGTTGCTGCTGCATAGGGAAGTGGGATGGAAATGCTGCTGCACAGGGAAATGGGGAAAAATGACAGACAGACAGCGGGAGGGAGGGAGACAGAAAGAAAGAAAGACACAGGGGCAGGGAGAGGGACAGAAAGACAGACAGAGAAAGGGGGGCCAGAGAGAGAGTCAGCGGGAGAAGGAAAGGGGGCTGCTTTGAGGGGAGGGGTGTGCTTGGGGCAAACAGCTTTGCTCTGGGGGAGAAGACAGAAGGGGCCATGGAGAGACAGGGAGAGGGATAGAGGGCTGCTTTGGGGGGAGACAGAAGGGTCCATGGAGAGATAGGGAAAGGGGGCTGCTTTGGGGGGAGGTATGCTGGGGACAGACAGCTTTGCTCTGGGGGGGGGAAGACAGAAGAGGGCCATGGAGAGACATTTGGGGGGGAGGTGGGTGCTGGGGGCAGACAGCTTTGCTCGGGGGGGGAGGGGGAGAGAAGGATACAGACAGCGGCCAAGGAGAGAGAGATAAAGAAACCCAGACAGACAGACACATCTATTCTAGCACCCGCTAATGTAACGGGCTTAAAGACTAGTACTTAATATACTGCTAAAAACCATAGTACTATAGCAGTTTGCAATTCTTAAAACAGCTCATTATAACAAGTTACAAACTTGATAACATCTCATTATGCAACAACAATTATTATTATACTTATTATACCATCACATCCTTAGGACCCAACCTAAATATAATAAACATCTAATTGCAACCCTCAGTATCAAACCCATTCATTAACTATATTAAAAAAACATCAATAAATAGCTATTACCCATAGCATTCTGACTCTCCTTACTATCCATGTTATAGTGTTCGTTCCACAATACAAAAGTTTTCAGGAAAAAGTCATGTTTTTAATAGCTTACAAAATCCCAAGTAACTTTCCATAGATTACTAACCTCTGTTACCACATTCTCTGACAACAAATTCCAGAGTTTAACTATTGCTAGAATGAAAAAATATTTCCTCCTATTTGTTTTAAAGGTATTTCCATATATCTGTTTGGATGTACTCTCCTTGCTCACTAATCCAGTGTAGCCTTCACTCTCTGCCTGGCTCTGCATTTCCCCTGTCTTCAAGACTCCAAAACCTATTGCTTCCAGTCTCCTAAAAGTTTAGGCAACACCTTCCTGCCATCAGGAAGCCATTAGTAGAAATTGGTTCCATAGCTATATTGTGTACACACCCCTGTTTCTTAAGTCCTCCCATCCACCCCTAAGCTCACATTGGTTCACAGTCATTCGTGTGCGGGACAAAGCCGCGCCGACATTTGAGCCCAGACAATTGCGTGCAAGACTCCAGCACTCCACCGGAAAAGTTAATTTTAAAGAGCTCAGATGGGGGGTGTGAGGGGGAAACCCCCCCCCAATTTACTTAATAATGTTCATGCTGCCATGGGGGGGTTTGGAACTTAACTTTTTCCTGATTTTTAAGGAAAAAGTTAAGTTTTCTGTATAATGTGTAGGGTTGCACCCCTCATGCCCCCCCCCCAACAGCAGCCAATGGCAGAGCGAACCGTATGAAGTTTGAAAATTAACTTTTAAAGCAGCACGCTGGAGTCTTGCGCCCAATTGTCTGGGCTGAAATGTCGGCGTGGCTTTGTCCGGCATGCTTTTGTCCCGTCACCCCTCACATTACATATATACTCCTATTAATCAACCTCAATATTCCGACAATTCATCCTTAGAAGTGAAAATCATCACTAATTTAGATTCTACTTCCAAACCTTTGTCAGGTGACCTTCCTATCACCAATTCACCACTTTCCTAAATGGTCTATTTCCAACAGGTATTCTTGGCTCGAGCGCAGGACCTGTGCTGGAGTATGATAATGTAGTCTGGATGCTAGATATTGTGGTTCCAATAGATGAATGATTTTGTGTGTCAGCAACAAGATCTTGACTTTCACCATGCTTTCAGTCGGGAGCCAGTGTGACTCTTTCAGTAGCAGGGAGGCACGTGTTGGCCTTGATTTACCCAGCAGAAATCTTGCTGCTGCATTTTGTACCATTTGAATCTACCTGGTCAAGTACTTTGGAATGTCCAGAAGGACTGCATTTCAGTAGTCAAAGATTGAGAGCACCAGGAGCCCCTCTCTTTCCCTCCCCATCAGTGCAGCATCTGTCCTTCTCAACCCCCTCCCAGCCTGTGCAACATCTGTCCTTCCCAACCCCCTCCCAGCCTGAACAACATTTGTTCTTCCCTGCCTTCCCACCTCCCCAAAGCCCGTGCATTTGTCCTCCCTGTTTTCCTAATCCCCTACCCCAACCCGTGGCAAGCAGTGTATGTTCTTCTTTCCCCCTCCCCCCAGCGGGACCCTGCGGCATGACCTCATCAGCTCCAGCCTTCCCCACACCTGCACCCCACCCCACCTCCCACTGTTATTATAAATGGTCTGGCAGCCACAGTGCAGCATCCACTAGCTGAGACTTCTGCCGTCGGCCTACAACGGAACTCATCATTCAATAGCTGCCTGCCTAGGCGGGAACAGGAAGTCACTGCTGAATTAATACTTCTGGGACAGGCCAATGGCAGAAGTCTCATCTCTTGGACGTTGTGCTGCGGCTGCTGGAACATTTAAAATAATAGCAATCCGGGGGGGAGGAGCAGGTATGGGGCAGTATGGAGTTGATGAGATTGTGCTGCAGGGTCCCACTGGGGGGGAAGTAAGATGGGGGAGCCAGAAGAGGAGGTAAGGTTGGGGAACTGAGCCATTGCCAATTTGGGGGAGGCCATGGCCCCTGTGGCTTCCCCCCCATCTGTTCTGATGCCTATGAGGTGAGGGATCCAAATACCAGCCCCAGAAACCTCTAAAACTTCAATCTGTAGACTACCCCGATCTCTCCCAAAGGCTACAATAGCCTGTTCTCACTGTTTCAGCTTAAACTGCAGCTGAACATTGAAGCAGAAAGCTGCCTCCGACAAGCGTGAAATTCCATTCCAAATGCTTGCTTCTTCAGGCTGCCAGTCAGACCCTGAACAAGCCCGAGACACCAGACCCCCAAAGCTCCTCATGTGTCTTAGCAGGTGCTAGCTGCATTCTCTCCTCTCCAAAAGCCCTGAGGACCGACATGTGGACACAAAACCGGCGCTCAAGCTCAGAAGCAATCTGCACTCCTAGGGAAATGGTCCCCGAGCCAACAAGGCAGGCTGGCCAGGCAGGTTCACTGTAAAAGGGTTATCACAGAGCCTGTCTTCTCTCAAGCACAGCTGTCCCAGTCAAACTGGGAACCTTTGGAGAATCGCAAACCTCACAGTTTGGATAAAGATCTGAAAATTTAAAAAAAAAAATCTAAATCAGAGCAGATCAGAAAGACAACTTCCAATTCACTTGTAAAAGGAAAGACTGAGGAAATAGGGCAGAACCAAGACAAAAAAGTAGATGAAGGAAGCGGTGGGTCCGTTGGATGACCATGGAATAAAGGAAGTGCTAAAGGAGGACAAAGCCATCACCGACAAACTAAACACATTTTTTACGTCTGTATTTACCGAAGAAGATATATGCAACATACCGCAAGCTGACAGGCTATATGCAGGAAACAAAGATGGGTAACTGACAGGGTTGATGGTTAGTCTAGTAGAGGTATGCAGACAGATTGATAGGCTTAAAATTGATAAATCCCCAGGACCGGATGGCATCCATCCGAGGGTAATCAAGGAACTGAAAGGGGCTATAGCTAAACTGCTCCAACTAATAGCCAATCTCGATCAAATCGGGAAGTATTCCAGAAGACTGGAAAGTGGCGAATGTTACGCCAGTCTTCAAGAAAGGTTCGAGGGGAGAACCAGGAAACTACAGACCCGTGAGTCTGATCTCGGTACCGGGAAAGATGATAGAGGCGCTGATAAAGGACCGCATCATTGATCACCATGATGGACGCAATCTGAAGAGGACCAGCCAGCACGGCTTCAGCAAAGGAAGATCTTGCTTGACGAACTTGCATTTCTTCGAGGGAGTAAACAGGCAGATAGATAAGGGTGACCTGGTCGACATTGTATATCTGGATTTTCAGAAGGCGTTTGACAAGGTCTCGAATGAACGACTACTTCGAAAAAATTGTGAGCCATGGAATTGAGGGTGAAATACTCACGTGGATTAAAAACTGGTTGATGGATAGGAAACAGAGAGTGGGGGTAAATAGACAGTGCTTGGACTGGAAAAGCGTCACGAGTGGAGAGCTGCAGGGTTCGGTGCTCAGACCCGTGCTCTTCAACATATTTATAAACAACCTGGAAATTGGTACGACGTGCGAGGTGATTAAATTTTCAGACGATACAAAGTGAGGGTGCAGAAAGATTGTGAAGACCTGCAATGTGACAAACACGCTTGGAAAAGCGGAGACTCAGAGGAGACATGATAGAGACCTACAAGATCATGAAGGGCATAGAGAAAGTGGAGAGAGACAGATTCTTCAAACTTTCAAAACATAAAAGAACAAGAGGGCACTCGGAAAAATTGGAAGGGGATAGATTCAAAACAAATGCTAGGAAGTTTTTCTTTACTCAGCGGGTGGTGGACACCTGGAATGCGCTTCCAGAGGATGTAATAGGGCAGAGTACGGTACTGGGGTTTAAGAAAGGATTGGACAATTTCCTGTTGGAAAAGGGGATAGAGGGATATAGATAGAGGATTATTATGTAGGTTCTGGACCTGTTGGGCCGCCGCGTGAGCGGACTGCTGGGCACGATGGACCTCAGGTCTGACCCGGCAGAGGCATTGCTTATGTGCTTATGTGCTTATAAAAATGGGCCGCGACATGGCAAATGAAGTTTAACGTGGATAAGTGTAAGGTGATGCATGTCGATAAGAAAAATCTTATACATGAATAGAGGATGTCCGATGTGGTACTTGGAGAGACCCCCCCAGGAAAGAGATTTGGGAGTACTGGTCGACAAGTTAATGAAGCCGTCCTCGCAATGTGTGGCGGTGGCAAAAAGAGCAAACAGAATGTTAGGAATGATTAAGAAAGGGATCACGAACAGATCGGAGAAGGTTATCATGCCCCCACCTGGAATACTTTGTCCAGCACTGGTCGCCGTATATGAAGAAGGACACGGTACTACTTGACAGGGTCCAGAGAAGAACGACTAAAATGGTTAAGGGACTGGAGAAGTTGCTGTACAGTAAGAGATTAAAGAAACTGGGCCTCTTCTCCCTTGAAAAGAGGAGACTGAGAGGGGACATGATCGAAACATTCAAGATAATGAAGGGAATAGACTTAGTAGATAAAGACAGGTTGTTCACCCTCTCCAAGGTGGAGAGAACGAGAGGGCACTCTCTACAGTTAAAAGGGGATAGATTCTGTACAAACGTAAGGAAGTTCTTCTTCACCCAGAGAGTGGTAGAAAACTTCCGGAGGCTGTTATAGGGGCTGTTATAGGGGAAAACACCCTCCAGAGATTCAAGACAAAGTTAGACAAGTTCCTGCTGAACCAGAATGTACACAAGTTAAGCTAGACTTAGTTAGGGCACTGGTCTTTGATCTAGGGGCCGCCACGGAGGCAGACTGCTGGGCATGATGGACCACTGGTCTGACCCAGCAACGACAATTCTTATGTTCTTATGAAGCCCACTGGTTCAAAACAAGTAGGCCTTTTGCACTAGAAGTGGTGTTATGTTCTTATTTTGCCACTTCTTTTCGATTGAGGTGCACTGCATAGAATTAGAGGAAAATTATTTCTGTAATTTAATTACTTATGGCTTTTAATTGTTTATAATAGGCTTTTGTTTTACTCTTTGAAATAGTACCTATAAACTCTGTTTGTGAAAGCCACAACCATAATAGCCAATGTGATAGATCTAACATCTGTGGGAGGTGCTGAAAAAAAGATGAAGTCATATTCAAATGAGCCCAAGGGGGCAACATGTTATTGCAAAAGGCCTCTTTGTTGGCCCGGAAGTGTCTCCTACTGTTGTGGCGTCAAGCTGAAGTGCCGACCTTTACTATGTGGAGAAATGAACTGTTTACTCTGTTGAAATTTGAATACCTGGATGTTTGGAGGGGAGGTCCTGGGCCCTGGAGGAAATTCAGAATATGAGCTCCCGTTGTCCCCTCGAGCTCAAAGTTCTTTATTGAACTTTTGACACTGGAGTGTGTGTGTGTGTGGTGTGTGTGTGTGTGTGGGGGGGGGGGGTTCTGGTGGGGGAAGGGGGGGTAGTTTCTGTGGGTCTTCGTGAAGGACTGACGTGAAAGACCTGATTGTTTCTGCTATTCCTCATGTTAGTGGTGGTTGGTTTGTTGTGGCTTATATTTGTATATCTGAAAAAATTCAATAAAAATAATTAACCCCCCCCCCAAAAAAAAACAAAAACAAAAACCTGAGCCCTATCAAATCACTACGGCTTTCACATATACTACATAAAAGGAAGCCATAAGGGAATCTATGACTTACATGCATAAAACTATCACTTATCCCATCATCCTCTCAACAAGCATTTGCTCTTGAACCCCATCGGGATAGTCTCAGGGAGACACATGTCATTCCAAGCCAACAATGGTCAGTGATCAGTCCCTGATAGAGAATTTCATTCTCCACTTCTTCAAAAGTAATCACGAAGTAAAGACATTGGGACAAATGAAATATATGGCTCAGACTAGCAAGGAATTGATTTTGCTTCTTTAAAAGAATTAAGACAAGCAAAAAAGTAATTTTTCTTCCTAACTGATAACACCTGTTCTATGCTACTAAGTAATTTGTTTTTGGTAGCAGCCTGGAACACAGCAAGCATCAAAAGATCCTAAGTATTTTCAAATTAAAAAGTAATACAATTCCTAATGAGTCTCTTTTCGGTTAAAGCACTAAATTACATGCCTTTTTCTCCTGTGGAAGGAGATGGATGGGTATGTTTCAGCTTTCTTGAAGGGTAACAGTTAGAAGGAAAGTTTGGGGATTTTTTCCACTAGCAAATTAAAGATTAACTCATTATGAGTCAATTAATCAAAACTATTGATCTGTTGTTCCACTGCTGAGTGTCTTCTGATCCTGGAATCAGCAGGTCACATTTACAGCACTTGACTTCTTTACTCCCTCGCAGGGAACTTCATTTGCATGCTAAAATCTTCCGTGAGAGATCTTTCAGGAATATAGTCGTCTTATATCCAAGAGAAGGTCACAGATCTATTCCAGACAGCCTTGGATACTTGCTCTCATGTTTCATATTAAAAGAAGGTTGGGATAGAGGTAGAATTAACCTCAGTTGAAAGAGTTTCCATCTCTCTGTGGCGAAAACATTTTCTTTCCCCATGCGATTTTCTTGTCGATCACTTCTCTCTTCCTCTTCTTGACCTCCATCTTCATCATGGTCTGCTCTAGAATAACTGACACCTGTATGAAACTGAAACTGGTGCCCCCATTCAGCAGTGTGGCTCCAGCAGAATACTCATGTTTTCAGAAGTGGCTGTGTATCCAGCACATCCCTTCTTTACTTCTATTTACATTTACCCCCCCTCCCTAATTCTAGAAAGTTGTACACCCAAATTTCTGACGTGTGCAAATTTGTGCATGCAATTTATAGAACAAACGGCTAGATGCACTAAAGCAGGGGTGTCCAACCTTTTGGCTTCCCTGGGCCGCATTGGCTGAAAAAAATGTTTCTGGGGCTGCACAAATGCGCAAATGTGGCAGCAAGACAGAGGAAGGAGCCGGCAAGACGGTAAACACCCGGGGGCAGCAGAGGAAAACACTGCATTGCCCTCGACTAGGGCTGCACAAAATACTTCACAGGGCCACAGGTTGGACACCCCTGCGCTAAAGTCAGTGATCGTCACTAAACCAGTTTTCACAGCTTTAGTGACAATCACTTTTACCGACCTGATGGACAAAACAGCCCACTATATTTCCCCTTGATCACCCATTTTCCGATCTGGCTATGCAAATTAGCTAAAACCCTATGCAAAGTAGCCTAGCGATTGATGCACTAACATCGCTTTGGCTATTCCCCTCCCCCCCAAAAAAAAGGGGGGTTTTAGCGATTGGAGAAACCGACTGGTCTAAACCTGTCGGTAAATGTGTTACCACCAAGTTATGAGAAAAATCAAGCCTCAAGAAACATCTAACCCATGTACAAACTTGTATAGGAAAAAAATAGGGTTGTATAGATAACAATAATCCTTCATAAATATTGATCTATATTAGATGTTATATAACATATTGAAGGTGAACTCTTGCTTAAATACAATTTTGAGGAACTTTCTCTATCAGAATCAATCACTATTCCTTCCTCCTTTCAAGGTATCTAAACTGCTTAAAAAAGTGATGGGCATATCATAATATAGATGTCAGATCTTAGGACCTCATATGATTTATACCATTCCAAGTCATATTATATAATCATTTATGCCCATCACCTCCTACCAATCCCTTAGATATTTCCTATAATATGATACCTCCATTTTTAATTCATGTGTATTAAATTTATTTGTATTAAAAGATAATGGGCCAATGGAAAGCCTTACAATTAACATTGATACCGTTGTACAAACTCCTGACACCTTTTTATTCAATCCCAAATGGACCTTCCTTGGGGGATTTAACATATGTGCTGCCTTTCTTAGCCAAAGCCATACTAGTAGAAGCCAGGCTAAGAAAGGCAGTACATACAACCCTATTTTTTTTCCTATACAGGTAAGTTTCCAAGTTTATTATAGGATTTGATTAATCGCCTATTCCAGGTTCTAAGCGATGTACAGCTAAAATTACAAAGTTAGGGTAAAGATACATAACTAGAACAACTTAATATTAAACATATTAAAATATCATAAAAATTCATAACATGACTAAACATCGACAACAGGACTAATTAACATATATGATCACAAAAAGGTAAAGTTATGGGGAGAAATACAATTCAATATAAAAGAAACAATTAAGGTTAAAAACATTAGGAAAAGGGGAGGAAATTTAATATAAAATGTAGAAGAAATTTAATATAAAGTGTAGAAAAAAATCAATTAATCACTGAAAGCGTCTATAAAAAGAAATCCCTTAAGTTTGCTCTTAAATTTGTCTAAAATTCTTTCTTCTCTTAAATGAATTGGCAAGGCGTTCCAGGCTAGAGGAGCCGTAACTGAAAAAATAGAATTACGTCGTGTACCAATAACTTTTAACGATGGAACAACTAATAAATGTTGATCAGTTGACCGTAATACTCTTAAAGTATTATAGGGGATTAAAAGTTTATAAATAAAAGCTGGAGTTTTAAAAATTATCAATTTGAGAGTGAAAAAATTTAATTTGTACATTATTCGATATGTAACCGGCAGCCAATGTGCTTTCTCAAGCAAAGGCGTAACGTGATCGAATTTCTTAGCGTTTTCAATAAGTTTAATCGAGGCATTTTGAATAATTTGTAAGCGCTTAATTTCTTTTTGGGCTATTCCTTTAAATAAGGCATTACAATAATCAATCTTTGAAATAACTAAGGAGTGTATCAATATATTCAAGGATTTTGGGCATAGAAATTTTTTCATTGAGCGAATTTGACTGAGACTATAAGAACATAAGAACATAAGCAGTGCCTCCGCCGGGTCAGACCATAGGTCCATCCTGCCCAGCAGTCCGCTCCCGCGGCGGCCCAAACAGGTCACGACCTCACGACCTGTCTGAATCACCAGAAGGGGCTCCCTTGCCACCTTGGTTTCTCATTTGAAGTCCTATCTTCCCATCGGAGTCCTAACCCTCCGGTCTTACACATGCACGACCTGATTTGGTTTCTATACTTATTACCTGGTTAGCTTTCTATACTTGTGTTACATCCCAGCACCTCTCTCAGTATCCCACGATCCCTTTATCCCTCAGAAATCCGTCCAATCCCTGTTTGAATCCCTGTACCGTACTCTGCCTGATCACTTCCTCCGGTAGCGCATTCCAAGTGTCCACGACCCTTTGGGTGAAAAAAAAACTTCCTTGCATTTGTTTTGAACCTATCTCCCTTCAGTTTCTCCGAATGCCCCCTCGTACCTGTTGTCCCCTTCAGCCTGAAGAATCTGTCCCTATCCACCCTCTCTATGCCCCTCATGATCTTGAAGGTCTCTATCATATCTCCCCTGAGCCTCCTTTTTTCCAGAGAGAAGAGTCCCAGCCTATCCAACCTCTCAGCGTATGGGCAGTGTTCCAGTCCTCTTACCAGTTTCGTTGCTCTCCTTTGGACTCTCTCAAGTACCGCCATGTCCTTCTTGAGGTACGGCGACCAATATTGAACGCAGTATTCCAGATGTGGACGCACCATCGCTCGATACAACGGCATGATGACTTCTCGCGTCCTGGTTGTTATGCCCCTCTTTATGATGCCCAGCATCCTGTTGACTTTTTTCGAGGCTGCTGCGCACTGTGCAGATGGCTTCAGTGATGCATCCACCAGCACACCCAAGTCTCTCTCAAGACTGCTGTCTCCCAACAATGCCCCCCCCCCCAATTTGTAGTTGAACAACGGGTTCTTTTTCCCTATATGCATGACCTTGCATTTTTCCACGTTAAAGCGCATTTGCCATTTGTTTGCCCAGTCTTCCAGTTTGTCCAGGTCCCTTTGTAGGTCCTCACACTCCTCCCTGGACCTAACTCTGCCGCACAGTTTGGTATCGTCTGCAAATTTTATAACCTCGCACTTTGCCTCCTTTTCCAGGTCATTGATAAATATGTTGAAGAGTAACGGCCCCAGCACCGATCCCTGTGGCACACCGCTCGTGACTCCCCGCCAGTCAGAGTATTGTCCCTTTACTCCGACCCTCTGCAGTCTACCCGACAACCAGTGCTTGATCCATCTGTGCACATCCCCTCCCACCCCGTGGTTCCACAGTTTCCTAAGCAGCCTTTCATGTGGCACCTTGTCGAAAGCCTTTTGAAAATCGAGGTAAATGATGTCTATAGGTTCCCCATTGTCCACCCGACTGCTTATTCCCTCAAAGAAGTACAGAAGGTTCGTTAAGCATGACCTTCCCTTACAGAATCCATGCTGGCTTGTTCTCAGTAGGCCATTTCCCTCGATGTGCTCGCATATACTGTCCTTGATCATAGCTTCCACCATCTTCCCTATAATTGAAGTCAGGCTCACCGGCCTGTAGTTCCCGGGGTCACCCCTCGATCCCTTCTTGAAGATAGGTGTGACATTCGCCAATTTCCAGTCCTCTGGTACCTCTCCAGTTTTCAAGGATAGGTTGCAAACATGCTGGATTGTGCCCGCTATTTCTTGTCTTAGCTCCTTTAGAACCCTTGGGTGGATCCCGTCTGGGCCCGGCGATTTGCCGCATTTTAACCTGTCTATCTGTTTGAGGACATCCTCCTTACTTACCTCTATGTGTTCCAATATTTCAGCCTGTTCCCCACTCATGAGCTCCTCTGAGTCCGGTATATTAGATGTGTCTTCTCTCGTGAAAACCGACGAGAAGAACGTGTTCAACCTCTCAGCTACCTCTTTATCCTCCTTAATCACTCCCTTCCTATCCCCATCGTCCAACGGCCCCACCTCCTCTCTCGCTGGTCGCTTCAAGTTTCAAGTTTATTATTTATTCTTGATTAATCGCTTTCTCCAATTCAAAGCGATGTACAAATCAAATTTAGTTAAAAGAGAACAAACAAACAAACAAAACAAACTTTTGGGAATCACAATGCTTACAAAGGTTAAAACTTATTATACTACATTGGGTAAAAATAGGGTTATGAAATACATTCGTTATATAAAAGATTAAACATAGGAAAACACATTAGGAGAAACAATAAATAAAAAATCAGGAGTTAAAAGCGTCATTAAAAAGAAATGTTTTTAATAGTGATTTAAATTTTACCAAATCTTGATCGTTCCGTATAAAAATTGGAAGAGCATTCCAGGTTTGAGGGGCTGTTACGGAAAATATAAATTGCCGTCTAGTATTAATCAATTTCAATGAAGGTACTGTTAATAGATTTTGATCAATAGATCTTAATGTTCTAATTGGATGGTAAGGTATTAAAAGTTTATGAATAAAAGCAGGTGTCTTATATAGTAGTGTTTTAAATGTAAGTAAACAGATTTTATAAGTTATTCTATGGATGACAGGGAGCCAATGTGCCTTTTCAAGTAGGGGAGTGACATGATCAAATTTTTTAGATTTTGTAATAAGTTTTATAGAGACATTCTGTATAATTTGTAAACGTTTAATTTCATTTAATGCAATACCTCTAAAAAGAGAATTACAATAATCTATTTTTGATATGACTAATGAGTGGATAAGAATGTTTAAAGATTGTGCATTCAGAAATTTTGAGATGGATCTAATTTGTCGTAATCTATAGAATGAAGTTTTAACAATATGACTTATATGGTCATGAAAATTGATTCTCCTCTGTCCACCATGTTTCTGTAATTCCAATTATATCCAGGTCTTCCCCCTTGGCCACGACCTCTAGTTCACCCATGACTAATATGATCATGATAAGTTAGTTTTTCATCAAAAATAACTCAGAGAATCCTGATCTTATGAATAAGTTTCAAAGAAATGCCTTTAATAGTAATTGGACAAGAGAGAGTAAAATTGTCTTTCCAAGGGAATAGCAAGACATTTGTTTTATCAATATTTAGAGCAAGTCTATTTATTTCGAGCCAATGATGAATCTGTTCAAGTTTGGTATTAATATTAGCTATTTCAGAAGAACTGTTGGGATCCAGGGAATGTAGAAGTTGTATATCGTCCGCATATGCGAATACAGTAAAACCAATGGATTGACAGAGGGTCATGAGGGGAGCAAGAAAAATATTGAATAAAAGAGGAGATAGGATAGATCCCTGTGGAATTCCATATGGAACTGAGAAACTTTCCGAAATGGTATTATTAAAGTTAACTGTAGAAAAGCGATTGTCAAAGTAAGAGTGAAACCAAGAAAGTACCTGATCTGAGATACCGATAGATTGAAGTCTATTAAGTAAAAGAGCGTGATCAATGGTATCAACGGCCGATGAAAGATTGATCGAGATCAGAAGGACAGATGAATGATGGTCAAGATGATATAGTATGGAAGAAGTCATGCCGATCAAGGAGTGTTCCGTGGAATGATATTGTCTGAAGCCTGTTTGATTAGGATGAAGGACATTTGTCATTTCTACGAATTCTGAAATTTGATTATATACTATCTTTTCTGTTAATTTAGCTAAGTAAGAAATATTAGCTATAGGCCTATAGTTTGATTTTTCTTCAGAGCTAGTCTTTGGGTTTTTTAAAATAGGACAAATAATGGCTTTTTTCTAATCTGATGGCATGATACTTTGCTTCAGACTTTCTTTAATCAAAATTAATATTAAAGGGCCAAAGATTGTAAAATATTTTTAATAATGAAAGGAGGAATTGTATCAGCCTGAGACCCCTTATTATTAATAGTTTTAATGAGGGCTTCAAGCTCTCCTAAAGTGGGAAGATTAAAGTGAGAACATTTAGCAGACAACGATGAACTAGGTTCTATGTCCAAGACTGAAGTAGAGGCCTTTGTTTTCAAAAGATTTTCTCTTATGTCTTTAATCTTTTTTAAAAAGTAATCGGCAAGTTCTTGCGCAGAGGGAACTGAATTAGTAACTGGAATGTGTTTATAAGTAGGAGAAATAGATTTAAGGATGGCATAAAGCGTAGAAACATTTTTGGCTTTGAAAATTTGATTAGAATAAAATTTCATTTTTGCCTGATTACCGTAATTTTATTTTTATATATGTTTGATTGCTCTTTAAATTTATCAAAATTTATCTGACTCTTATTTTTTCTCCAATGTCTTTCTAATGATCTAAGTTGATTTTTGATTAAGCAAAGTTCTGAGGTGAACCAAGGGTTAGCTTTTTTCCTTGCTGAAATAGTTTTAATTTGAAATGGGACTAAAGAATCTAACAAATGTTTAGTGGAAGAATTCCATTGAAGTAAAAGCTCTTCTACGGAATGAGTTTTTAAGTCCAGAGAGGTTAAATTAAAGTTATCAACAATTAAGTCTGATGATAGGCTGTTATAATCTCTATATGTAATAGTTTGAGATATTGTATTTGTTTTCGTCAGGGAAGTTAAGTAAGAAATTGATATAAGAAAGTGATCGGACCAAGGAATTGGAAGACAAGAGTCTAATTGATAATTAACTTTAGTGATGAGAGAGGTTATAATCATATCTATGTTACCCCGACAGGTTTGCCTGGGTTTTTTTCATTTTTTTTCAATGGCCCTGTCATTTAGGACTGGCAGCCCAAAACAGGACCCTCAGAGTGGGCTTCTTGCTTCCAGCAATTTAAAAAAGATATGAGGAGCTTTGGGGGGTGGGGGTGGGGGATCCCTCCTGCCATTTGTTTGGGGTCAGTGGGGACGGTGGCTTGGGGTGCCTGGTGCAGAGAGGGAGGGGGGAGGATATGGCACGGGGCTGTTCTGCGTGGCAGGAGGGAGTAAGCATCCCTCAGGCCTATTTTTGAGGCAGGGGAGGGGATTGGCTCAGGGAAGTCGGTGGTGTGGGAGTAGGGGGTCAGCATGGGGGGTTATTTTTTTTTTGTGTGTTTAAATCTTTATTCATTTCAAATCTTAAATCAAGTACAATATTGACATTTATCAATTAAGCATTCAAATTCACTTGAAATCCTATAATTGATCATCATAATATAAAATATTATCCCCCCTCCCTTATTTATTTATGAAAATGATTTGTTTCAATTATAATCAAAAATACCCCCCCCCCCCCTTAATGTCTTAAAATTTTATACAGGGAAGAATATTTTTACTCTTTACAATAATCTATTAATGGCCTCCACACATTTTGAAATTTGTTATAATTGCCTTTTTGGACAGCTAATGTCCTTTCCATTTTATATATATGGCATACAGAGTTCCACCAAAAACAATAATTAAGTCTATTCCAATTCTTCCAATTGTAAGTGATCTGTTGAATGGCAACTCCAGTTAAAATTAGCAATAACTTGTTATTATTAGATGAGATTTGTTTCTTAGCTCTCATTTCTATACCAAATAAAACTGTGTCATATGATAATGCCACATGATTTTCTAATAGGGAATTAATTTGATTCCAGATTGATTTCCAAAATTCTAATATATATGGACAATAGAATAACAAATGATCTAAAGTCCCTGCTTCAAGATGACAATGCCAGCATTTATCAGATTTAGAGCTATCTAATTTTTTTTAACAAACAGGGGTCCAGAAAGCTCTATGCAGCAAGAAAAACCACGTTTGCATCATAGATGCAGACATTGCACATCTCATCCTCCAAGACCAAATATATTTTTTTTAATGGGGCACATTGTGTGTGTGTAACACACACACAACATCTGTGCCATAAAAATAAAGAAGCCCTAACAGCAGTGAGAGGAGACTGCTGTTAGGGCTCTGCACATGTGACAATCACTCACTGAGCGATTGATCAGTTGCATTTGCATGCAAATGATTTGTACCTCGGTGCAAATCATTTGCATGAAAACTTGATAACGCATTGATCGTTGCTCGAGAATCGGCAAATAGCTATCCAGTTGGTATCTTTAGTGCTTCTAGTCCAAGGTTAGTTGTGTGTATTACTTGATTAATTAGATGATAATTGGTACAAGAACATAAGAATTGCCATCTCTGGATCAGACCTTAGGTCCATCAAGTCCGGAGATCCGCACACGCGGAAGCCCCGCCAGGAGTACCCTGGCATAGTTTTGGTTCCCATATCACTCTATGCTTCTCATTAGGGAGATGTGCATCCAGCTTACCCATACCCGTATCACTCTATGCCACTCTTAAGGAGATGTGCATCTAGTTTACCCTTAAATCCTAGAACAGTGGATTCCTCAATTACTTCCTCTGGGAGAGCATTCCAGGTGTCCACCACTCACTGCGTGAAGCAGAACTTCCTGATATTTGTCCTAGACTTGTCCCCCCTCACCTTCAGTCTGTGTCCTCTTGTCCGTGTCACATTGGACATTGTAAATAACTGTTTTTCCTGCTCTATTTTGTCGTTTCTTTTCAGTATTTTGAAAGTCTCGATCAGATCTCCTCGCAGTCTCCTCTTCCCAAGGGAGAACAACCCCAGTCTGCTAAGTCGTTCTTCGTAATCCAGGTTCTCCATACCTTTCACTAGCTTCGTTGCTCGTCTCTGCACCCTCTCCAGCAGTTTTATATCCTTCTTTAGGTATGGAGACCAATGCTGACAGTTGTGTGTGTAACTGCTCTTAGAGCTTCTTCCATCAAATCCAACAATGCAGGTTGGTACTGTAAATGCACTGAAATCCATAAGGATTTAAAGGGCTTTGGTGCATTTACCTCGGTAGCATTACATGATCATTCCAGAGCATGGAAATGCAAGGGGGGAGAATGCACCTGAAAGTGGCAAGGGAAGATCAGGCAGTTACATATGTAGGTTATAGAATGCCAATATTTACACACCTAATCGAATACAATTAGACACAAGCATTTACAGCAGCCATTTGGCTTGTGTAGGAGGGGCACAGGAAGCTTCCCCAGCAATAAACATACTCTGTTCTGCTTTGTAACTTATGAAAAGAGCAATGATTAAGAAAAATGTAACAACAAATTATGCACCTGAGTAGCTAGGAACCAACCTGATAAGTGCAACTAGTAGGAGCCGGAAACCCCCTTCAACCCCCCAAAAGGAGAAAGGGAACAGAAACCCTCATGTTCCGGTAGTTTTGTCTCTGCTAAATCTTAGATACAGTAGAAGAGGTCCTGAAATGGACACTGGCAACGTCCGAGGCAGGAATCAGGCAAAATAAAAAAAAATTGACAGGGTGGGGTGTACAGAATCCTATGTCCTTTAGCTGAAAAAAAGATTAGCAAGGTAAGAACCTAATCTTTCATTCAATATGGAGGATATAGGATTCTATACCATAGCTGATGTACCAAAGCAGTGCCAGACATCTAGGGAGGGATAGATGAACCTGCCCGTAGTACCGAGGACCCAAAAGCGGCATCCTCTCGAGCTACCACATCCACTCTGTACAACCTTGTAAAGGTGTGGAAAGTAGATCAAGTGGCTGCTCTACAAATTTCATCAGGCGAAATAGCCCAGGACTGTACCCAGGAAGCTACTACATCTCTAGTCAAATGTGTGGCAATAGAAATAGGAGGCTGTTTACCACAGGCAATGTAAGAAGATGAGATTGCCATGCGAATTTATCAGGCAATCGAAGCTTTGGAAGCTGGCATGCCACGTCTCAAATGGTTGGTCAGCACATAAAAGTGATCAGAAAGTCTGGCATCATTAGTCTTCATCAGATAGATAAGTAGTACTCTATGCATTGCACATCCAGCCTCCGCAAAATCTTGTCTTGTTTCGCTGAATCTGTTGGGTGAAAGGTGGCTAAACAAATTTCCTGATTGACATGAAAGGAATAAACCACCTTCAAAAGAAAGGAAGGTACTGTCCACAGAGAAACGCCTGATTCTGTAAACTGGAGGAAGGGTTCTAAAATCCTTCTTGCCAAGAATATGGCAAACAAAATCACGGTCTTAACCTTAAGATCCAAGAAAGAAGCTTCCATATGAGCCCGGGACAGGCCCTTCAGAACCACATGTAGGTCCCAAGTTGGGAATGGTCTACGCAACGGGGGCTGCAATCTGAGTGCCTCCCTCAAAAACCAAGTGACATCTGGATGAGATGCCAGCAACTGCAAGCCTCTCTGAGCTCTAAAGCACGAGAGACCGGCTAACTGCATGTTGGGGCTTATTGGAGAGAAAAATGAATTAAGAGATGAAACCGCCAGGCCCTTTTCAAGATCGGCTTGCAAGGATCACCAAGATGGGAGCTCTCTCAGGATCCACCTGTGGCGTACCATAACTGGAAAGTCTTCTAAGTCTTTGCATAAGCTGCAAACGTTGTAGGCTTCTTTGCTCTAAGGAGAGTCTAAATGGCATCTTCCGAGTAAACTATACAAGTCAGGGCCCATGCGCTCAAGAGCCATGCCATAAGACTAAAGCGCTCAGAATCCTCCATAGGAATGGGGCCCAGGTGTTGAGAAGACCGGGATGAACCGGTAGCCAGAGACACATCAGATCCACACACCAAGGATGATGGAGTCAGTCTGGAGCCACCAAAATCACCAGACCCTGTTGGCTCGCTATTCTGCAGACGATCCAGCCCACGGAGGAAAATCAAAGTAGAAGCCTAGTGGGACAAGAGCTGAATGAGGGTGTCGAGTCCTGCATGTGGTTTGTGGATTTGGTTCTCCTGTTCTTTGTTCTACTGCCCCAATGTAGTAAAATGATGAAAAAAGCCCTCTAGACCAGTGGTTCCCAACCCTGTCCTGGAGGACCACCAGGCCAATCGGGTTTTCAGGCTAGCCCTAATGAATATGCATGAGAGAGATTTGCTTATAATGGAAGTGATAGGCATGCAAATCTGCTCCATGCATGTTCATTAGGGCTAGCCTGAAAACCTGATTGGCCTGGTGGTCCTCCAGGGCAGGGTTGGGATCCACTGCTCTAGACAGAGATCACTCCCTTGGATCCAGAGTCTGTCTGCTGAGAAAATCGGCTTGGACATTCTCTACTCCTGACACATGGGCAGCCGAGAGAGCTTGGCCCACTACTAATATTACTATTTATTATTTCTAAAGCACTGAAAGGCGTACACAGCGCTGTACATTTTAACATCTGAGGCTCTAGCCACACAGAAGTACATCTTGTATCTCCTTGTTTGTTTACATAAGGTAACGCTGTGGCATTGTCCGAAAATACTCTGACTGCTTTCCCCGAAAGGAAAGATTGCAACTTCTTCAGTGGAAGATGGATGACTCTCAGTTCCAGATGATTCATGGACCACTCGCTTTCTGATGGAGAGCCTTTCCCCTGGAGCAGGTGACCATAGCAGTGGGCCCCCCAGTCGCTCAGGTTGGCATCGGTTGTGAGGGTCACCTTAGGAGTCTATCCTGAGATATATGCTCCATGATAAGGTAACTTCTGGAGTCAATGTAAGCTGTGCTTTGCCCCTGGATATCAGAGGAACAGCTTCTGTAGAGAATAGTGTTGCAGTGACCACCTGGAAAGAAGAGAGTCCTGGAGAGGCTGCATATGAGCTCTCCTCATCCAGGGCACAATATTCAGCGAGGCCAGCATTGAGCCCAGTTCCTGGGCCAGTTAAGTAGGCTTTCTATAAAAAGCCCAGTTAAGGTAATTCCAAGCTGTGGGGCTCGGTAAAGCCAGGATCTCCAAAATCTGGTTTTTTTTTTTTGGGTTTTTTTTTTCAGGCAGCTTTCATCGCATTTGCAAATTTTATTAGAGTTTTAAACAACATTAAAACATAATTACAGTCAGTACATTTAGTTCTATATCATTTCAAATTGGTCCTTCCCCCCACCCTAGTATCAAGTATATATCTTAAAGTCAGGTTCTCTCTATAATATTATACACTCAATAAGTTCAATTTCTCAATAATAACAGTCCGAGTTTGTAGTGATTGTTCATAATACCCTCTACACTTAGCAACATAGATTTCCATTTTCCCTATCATTAGGAATTTCATTCTCCATTCATGTTCATCTGGTAAGAACATAAGAAGCGCCATCTCCGGATCAGACCTTCGGTCCATCAAGTCCGGCGATCCGCACACGCGGAGGCCCTGCCAGGTATACACCTGGCTTATTTTATAGCCAACCATATCTTTATATGCCTCTCTCAAGGAGATATGCATCTAGTTTGCTTTTGAAGCCTAGGACTGTCGATTCCGCAATAATCTCCCCTGGGAGAGTATTCCAGATGTCAACCACTCTCTGTGTGAAGCAGAACTTCCTGATATTAGTCCTGAACTTGTCCCCCCCTTAGCTTCATTTCATGTCCTCTTGTCCGTGTCAAATTGGACAATGTAAATAATCTCTGCTCTATTTTGTCGATTCCTTTCAGTATTTTGAAGGTCTCGATCATATCCCCACGCAGTCTCCTCTTCTCAAGGGAGAACAATCCCAGTGTTTTAAGTCGATCCTCATATTCCAGTTTCTCCATACCCTTCACCAGTTTAGTCGCTCGTCTCTGCACCCTCTCCAGCAGTTTTATATCTTTCTTTAGGTAGGGAGACCAATGTTGGACGCAGTATTCCAAGTGGGGTCTAACCATTGCCCTATAAAGCGGCATTATAACTTTCTCCAATCTACTTGAGATTCCTTTCTTTATCATGCCCAGCATTCTATTTGCCTTCTTTGCCGCTGCCGCGCATTGTGCCGACGGCTTCAGGGTCCTATCTATCAGTACACCCAGATCCCTTTCTTGTTGGGGTTGTTTCCAATAAGCAGCTATAAGACATCTAATCGATGCTAGTCCCATACGTAGTAAACGTGTTTGCCATCTAGTCTTGCAATTAGTAGATAACCCTAATAAGCAACATTGGGGAGTATTGGGAATCAAAACCTCCAATAATTGGGATAAAAAGTTCACTACTTTGGCCCAATAAGGTGTTAATATAGGGCATTCCCACCATATATGAAGGAAATTACCTACATTGTTGTGGCAACGCCAACAACTTACTGAAATCTTGGGATACATCTTGTGGAGTCGTTCTGGAGTATAATACCAACGACTCAATATTTTATATGCATTTTCTTGAATTAAAGCACAAACAGATACTCTACATACTTCTTCGCAGATAGTATCCTACTCTTTAACAGTAAAAACTCATTGTAGATCCCTTTCCCAACATTGTCTATAATTAAGTTTAGGGATTTCTCTCCCCTGTAAGTGTCAGCCTAGCTATCGCTACCATTCAGCATTTTTAGTTGGCATTACTTATGTCAGAGAGGCCTATGGGAAATTATATCAATCTGACTCTGGCATGGGAATGCAGATAGACCCTGAGTGCAGGGAAACTGTTTTAAGTATCCCTGATATGTTTTAAGTTTCCCTGATTGAATCATGACTAGCTAAAAGGTGTTAATGTCTGATTAAGAGGGTGCTTAGGACAATGGCCTGCTTGAATGGGACAAAGAAGCTAGAGGCTAATCCCATCACCATGCTTGCAGGTATCTCACCCTCCTTAGCAATTAAATTAACCATTGTTTCAAACAGTTTACAAATTCTAAACAGAAAGATACTGGGACATACAATATTTTCTTTATTCAGAATAAGATTCCAAGGTATAAAAGCCTGCTCTCTGCTCTATCAATCTATCTCTTTTTCTATCAAGCTATCAGGAGAGGGGTCTTGGCCCTCTCTCTCTCTTTCTTTCTTTCTCTGGCTCTCCCTAGAACTGCAGGCTTCTATGTCTCTCTTTTCCTCTGAACTCTGTAAGGCTGGGAAACTGCTATGCTCTCTATTTAATTGTAATGCTTAATTGTAATGATTATAAATATTGCTTTTCTGTAAGCCTATTTCTAAAATATATTCTTTATATAATCACCTCTGGCTGTGCTCGTTTATTCTACTTCCTGGTGAGTCATCTGTGAGGGAACTGAACCTGGGACCTGGCGTTGGTCAGTGCGCATTTCACTTAACCCCTACCACCATACATTGGGGGGGGGGGGGGGCACAAACTGAAACTGACAGTAAGTATTTATATATAACTGAAATAGTTCTTGGTACTTTCTGTAGTATTATCTATAATTTCTCTAGATATTCAGTTTCAAAGAACAAAGTTTTATCCCAACCCTGAGCCAACACATAATGCTTTACTTGTAAATATGCCAAATAGTCTCCCAATTTTACTCCTGGGGTGTGTTATAAGGCTTCAAACATAATCAAAGTTCCTGTTTTTAAAAAAATCTCTAAAGGTGGTCACTCCATTCTGTCCCCATCTTTCAAATACTGGGTTAGTCTTACCCACCCTAAATTGGGGTTCATCCCTTAATGAGGCCAAAGTAGAGGATATTACCCATTATTACATTCTTTTCGCAGTTTGCCCCACAGAGTTATTAAATGTATTACATAGGGATTATCAGTTTCTAATTTCCACTGTCGAGTTGTCTGTGAGGACCAAAGTGCAGTAGACAAATTATGCTGAGGAATTAAAGCTTGTTCTATCAAAACTCCCCATTTGTGTGTATTCAATTCCCAGTCCAATAACATCCGTATTTGTGCTGCTTGATAATACCACCTAAGATTAGGGACTCCTTTACCCCCTCGAGCTTTATTTAACCACATCACCCTCTGGGAGATCCTAAGTATTTTATTTGTCCAGATAAATTTTCTAAATTCTGTCTGCAAAATCTTAAACAGCCGAATGGGCAAAGATATCGGGAGAGTCTGAAATAAAAATAATAACCGTGGTAACACATTCATCTGGAGGATGGCAATACGTCCCCCCCAAGAAAGCCACAACCCGTTCCATCGTTGTAAATCTATCCGAATTTTCCGAAGAATCGGTCCATAGTTAACCTCATATAAAATATCCAAATCTGTTGATAAATGAATGCCTAGATATTTTATACCCTTAGATGTCCATTTAAATGGGAATAAACACTGAATATCCTTTACCTTTAATGGTTCTAAAGTGAGGTTCATAATTTCAGTCTTATCTAAATTGATCTTAAATCCCGATACTTCACCAAATTCTTTGAAAATTTGCATTAAAGGTCCTACTGTATGATCTGGTTCTCCTATATATAAGAGAATATCGTCGGCAAATAGAGCTATATGATGTTCAATGCCAGCAATCTGAATCCCCTTTAGTCGGGGATGATTTCTAATAAAAATTGCTAATGGTTCAATAGATAAGGCAAAAAGTAACGGGGAGAGCGGACAACCCTGACGCATACCCCTAGCAATAGAAAAAAATTCTGTATAGGTCTGATTAATCCAAAGACATGCTTGGGGCTCCCGATACAACGCTTTAACCCATACATTGAAAGGTACCCGCATTCCCATCTTTTCCATAACAGCCCACAAAAAGTCCCAAGATACCCGGTCGAATGCTTTCTCAGCATCGATCGCCATCAAGATCGCCTGTTCCCACATCAAGGGGGGCACGTGATGCCGGGAGGGTGAACGGTGCGTAGCTCTGGGCCACGCCACCAATCTTTACATTTTAATCTGCTTCCGACTGACCGGCGGCGAATCTGACACTGAAGACCCGACTCCCCTTGCAGTGCAGTATCTGCCTCTTCGCTTCCGCTCCGACGGGGACAGATTCATGGCAGCAAAATCTGCCGGGCCGTGAGGGACAAGACCAGGGGACCCGATGGCAAGATGGCGGAACACCACGAGGCCCTATCTTCACGCTGGAGGCGGCGGCGGTACAAGAGCTCACCCACTCGCTCACATTAGTCATGGAAGACAAACTGGCCACTATACATACCTCCATGGAAGGTATAAAAGAAAGTCTGGACTCCCAGGCAGGCAGGATTCAGCGGGCTGAAGATCGCATAGCCCAGCAGGAGGATGTCACGGCTAACTTTGAGGAGCGCATTCGCACGTTGGAATCAGCGAATAGGGCCATGGCGGATCGCCTTGAGGATCAGGAGAATAGGGGCCGCCGCAATAACTTGAGGTTTGTGGGGATCCCTTCCAACATTCGGGATGTCGACCTGCGCCAGTGGCTGCAGGACTGGCTGCCTAAAGCTGTTGCACTGCCTGACCCTTTGGCGCCGTTCTCTATAGAAAGGGCTCACAGGTTGGGCGCCCGACGTGAGGAGGATTCCTGGCCCCGGCCAGTTATTGCACGGTTTCTTAATTATGCCCTGAAGGAGCATATTCTGGCCCATTATCGTACAGGATGGATCTTTAACCTGCAACTAGAAGATCACAAAGTGCTCATTTTTCAGGACTTCTCGCCACAAGTATCATCGCGGCATTGAGCTATGGCACCCCATTGCAGTGAGTTATTCAAGCGCAACATCAGATTCTCGCTGCTGTATCCTGCAAGGGCAAGGGTGACCTACAACAACACCACCACTATTTACACCACTCCTGCAGAGTTGGAGGGGTTCATCAAATCTCTCCCTGCCATGGCGCCGGGGGACCGGCGTGCCTCTTGATTGGGCTCTGAACGGGCCTTTAAATGAGCCACTGTTCTCCTGCCTTGGTTTGGCACTGTCTGAGTTGAGTCGCTGAGGAGGTGGTGCGAAGGCTCCGTTTGGCACCGGACTTCTGCTTGTCTGCACTGGGCGACCTGGGTGCCCACCGTGACGAGCTATCTTACGGTGGTGACCGACGCTTTGTTCCTGGAGCTGTGCGTCAGTACTTACCTTCTGCAGATTTGCTCCATAGTCCAGGTGGATCTTCTACAGTGTATTCTTTTGTGGCTTTGGTGGCTTTGGTGTTCCGTGGGCTATTTGCTCATGGGAAAGCCTCCGGGGGTTATTTCCTATGCTGTGCCTTGGTCACCCATGGTGTGAGGTTCTGCTATGCACTTGAATGTTCTGTTCCATTGTTTTGTTCCCTCAAAGAGCCTGATCTCTTGATTTGTGATGCAACTTGACTCCTTTGTTATCAGTATTTTTGGACACTGCTGTTACACTCCTTCATTGGTTTATATGTACACTATGCACTTTTGTGCATTTCACTGTCTGGATTTTCTGTTATAAGCCTTCTCCTGGCCCTGCCATCATCTGCCTTGTTCGGGACTCGCCTTGTGAGGGGCTACGACCCCGGCGGGGCCACACTGTTAACTTTGCCGGATTGGACTGCTGTTTGATGTGGTGCGGTCCGGGGCTGCACGGTGGGAGAGTTCTAGGGGTTGGGGATTTGCAGGGAGTTATCCATGCTTTGTTTGGGTTTTGGGTCTGAGGGGGTGGAGTGGAAGGGGGAGGGGGGTGTCAGTCTGTTTGGAATGTATGTGGTGGTGTGCTTGGGGTTGTATGTTTGTTTTCTCTGCCGGGGAGTTGCCGTATGGCGGGGCTTTTCTGGGTTTGAGCCTATCATCTGGTTGTTGTATATGTTCCGAGGGGAGGGATACAGCTGGGATGTTCCACACTCTTTTTGTTGTATGTTCTACACTTGGTTATTCATACTTTGTGCCCTTTCTGAGTTATGACCTCCTTGAATGTGAAGTCACTTAATGTGGCTGGGATCCACTCCCCCATCAAACGTACAAAGATACTAGCTTACCTTAAGAGGGAACGCGCTGACATCGCCTTTTTGCAGGAGACCCATCTGACCCCTCTAGAACATAACAAGCTACGCAGGGACTGGGTAGGTCAGGTGAGCTATGCCTCCTTCACAGCTCGGAAATGCGGGGTGGCTATCTTAATACACAAGAATATACCCTTTCACATTCATAGCCAAATTGCTGATCCTATTGGGCGATACATTATCCTGGTGGGGGAACTCTGGGGAAAACCTTTAGTATTGTGTAATGTTTATGCTCCTAACCTTTACACCCATGCCTTTTTCTCTTCTTTGGTTGGTCATCTGGCCCCCCATATGCCCCAACCGATCGTATTAGGAGGGGACTTCAATTTTGTAGCTCACCCCCAGTGGGATCATAAACCAGCACTGTCGGTTCCAAAAGGACACTTTGCTAAAGGGGTGCACTTCCTCATGAAGGAGCTGGGCCTCCTAGACTCCTGGCGCACCCTGCACCCGGATGAATATGACTTCTCCTTCTATTCCCATCCTCATTCGTCATACTCTCGCATTGATTACATACTTATCTCTGCTTCCCTATTCCCCTCCATGTCGGCCGCTACTATCTCAGCGCCCCTGGTTTCTAATCATGCCCTTTTGGGCCTTGCCTTACAGTTTGGCTCTCCATCAGTGGGCCGAGTGTGGCGTATGTCACCCCACCTCAACATAGGGAAATGCAAGGTCATGCATGTGGGGAAAAAGAACCCGATGTTCAGCTACAAAATGGGGGTTCACTACTAGGGGTAAGTAACCTTGAAAGAGACCTGGAAGTGATGGTAGACACAACACTGAAGGCGTCGGCACAATGCACCACAGCCTCAAGGAAAGCAAACAAAATGTTGGGTATCATTAAAAAGGGTATCACGACCAGGTCGAAGGAAGTCATCCTGCCACTGTATCGTACAATGGTGCGGCCGCATCTGGAATACTGTATCCAGTACTGGTCACCGTACCTCAAGAAGGACATGGCAGTACTTGAGGGAGTCCAGAGAAGAGCGACTAAGCTGATAAAGGGTATGGAAAATCTCTCATATACTGACAGATTGAAAAAGTTAGGACTGTTCTCCCTGGAGAAGCGGAGACTTAGGGGAGACATGATAGAAACCTTCAAGATCCTGAAAGGCATAGAGAAAGTAGACAGGGACAGATTTTTCAAACTAAGGGGAACCACAAGTACAAGGGGGCATTCGGAGAAATTGAAAGGGGACAGGTTTGGAACAAATGCTAGGAAGTTCTTTTTCACCCAGAGGGTGGTGGATACATGGAATGTGCTTCCAGAGGCTGTGGTAGACAGGAGCACTGTACAGGGCTTCAAAGAAGGTTTGGATAGGTTCCTAGAGGACAAAGGGATTGAGGGGTATAGATAGGTGTAGAGATGGGTTATAGGGATAGGAGTAGAGGTAAGTTATAGGAATAGGAGTAAAGATAGGTTATAGAGCTAGTCAGGGACCACTGCTCAGGCAATGGGCCTGATGGGCCGCCGCGGGAGCGGACCGCTGGGCGAGATGGACCTCTGGTCTGCCTCAGCGGAGGCAACTTCTTATGTTCTTATGTTCTTATCCTTCGTTTCATGAGTTCTTTCTGAAGAAATGGGATGAGTTTACTCTATCCAATTCTGTGGAGGATGTGGGCCCAGTTATTTATTGGGAGGCCGCTAAGGCGGTTATGAGCGGACACATTTTGGCCTATTCTGCCTCATTGAAAAAGCGACGGGTTGGGGAGCTTCTCTCTTTATCGCGGGACCTGGCTGCCTATAGGATCCTACACATCTCTCATCTCGATGACGCTACCAGACAGACCATATGTACTATCAAATCTAAACTTAACCATCTCTTAGATCAGCGGGCTAGTCGCAATATTTACTGTTATAAATATAAACTCCACCACTGGGGCAATAAAACGGGCCGGTTGTTGGCTAATCTAGTGCGTCCTCATAAGGCGCGGCACATTATTACTTCTATCAAAGACAAACAGGGAGCACTCCATGTTACCCATCAGGCCATCACGCACCAATTTGTGAAATTTTACTCAGACCTTTACGCTGCTCAACCCTTTTATGTGTCTGCTAGTTCTTCCAGGATATTTCCCTTCCCAAGTTGACTTCCGACCAATGCGCAGCTCTTAATGGTCCCATCACAGGCACGGAGCTGCAAGTGGCTATTAAGAAATTTAAACTGGCTAAGACACCGGGACCAGATAGACTAGGTTCTGAGTTTTATAAACTTTTAGACCCCTCAGGTTTATCGTCTTTACGGGACTTCTTTATGGGCTTGCGCACTACCACCCCTCCGGGGTTTACACACAATAGAGCACATGTTATAATTCTTCCCAAGCCCAGGCGACCTCTTGATGCTCTGGGGTCTTACCGACCCATCTCTCTCCTCAATCAAGATGTCAAAATCTTGGCTAGAATACTTGCGGCGCGGCTTAATGTATACCTGCCCTCTCTTATTCATGAAGACCAAGTGGGCTTTGTACCGGGTAGGCATGCTTCCATGAATCTCTTGAAGGTGCTAGCGGTGTTGCAATCTTCCCTCGACCTCATGGACAGAGCGCTCATCACCAGTTTGGATGTTGAGAAGGCGTTTGACATGGTCTCCTGGGACCATCTCTTCAAGATCCTTGAGCGCTTCGGCGTGCATGGAGACTTCATTGCCTGGCTCTCCTCGTTGTATCATAATCCTCAATCCCAGTTACTGGTGAACAGTGGAGTATCTGATCCTTTTCCCCTCGGAAGAGGTACACGGCAGGGTTGTCCTCTTTCGCCGCTCCTTTTTCTCCTTTCATTGGAGCCTCTAGCTTCCCGTTTGCGACAGGACCCTACATTGGAGGGACTTCGGGTAGGCAGCCGGGAATTTCGCATTAACATGTTCGCTGACGATATGTTGTTATATGTAAATCACACAGACCGTAACAAGCCTACCTTGATGTCCATTATTCGGTCCTATGGTGTTTTTCTGGTCTTAAAATTAACTTCGATAAGACAGAGGCCCTTTTGTTAGAGGCCCAGGCCACAGAACCTTGGTGTCAGGGATTGGGTGTGGGCATTGCACCAGGGAAGTTAAAATATTTAGGTATCATGCTCTATAGAGACCCCTGCAAGTTGTATGCTGCCAACATCACGGCTACTATTGGACGGATTAAAACCCTGTGTTTGAAATGGCAATCGCTTCCCCTGTCCCTGATGGGTCGTGTGGCCTTAGTGAAAATGGTGCTCTTTCCGAAACTGCTTTACCCCTTGCAAACAATACCTGTCTGGATATCATGCGCGGACGAACGCTCTTATCAGGCTATTGTCCGCTCTTTTGTTTGGAGGGGAAAGGTGGCCCATATAAATATTATTAAATTGTCACAGAGTAGGGATAGGGGGGGGTTTGGGCTTGCCTGCCCTTCATGTTTACAATGTTGCGGCGCTTCTCCGTTGGATCCATGAACATCTGGTATCTTCGCGCCGCTACTCCCCTGCGGCTCTGCTTGAGGACTGTTGTACGCCCTGGTCTTTTTCATCTTTTATACACGGGTCTGGTGGTGGTGCCGGAGCGTCTGGTTCCCATACGCTCCCATTCCTATTTCCCTTTCGTAGAGCCTGGCGCTAGTGGCACATGCACCAGGGTCGGCTACCTCGGGTTTCTCCATTTCTTTCTCTTATCCATAACCCTGATTTTGTTCCTGGGGTGGGAGGTTTGGGGGGCTTGAGAGGACGCCCAGGGAGGGATACAACTATGGTGCTGCCTTAGATCTGGAGGGAGGAGTGTTCCCTTCTTTTGCCCAAATGCAAGCATCGTGGCATCTACCTTCCGCCAATCTATACACTTATCTCCAAATCCATCACTATTATGGGGAGGGATGAGGTGGGGGAGAGATGTCTCTCCGTTTTGGTGGGGGAGTGGACTTCTGAACTCGAACAGGAGGTATCTATTCATGACATCAGGTTCTTTTTCCAAACTCTCTATTGTCATGTGAAAGCGGTGTCTTTGCAGGAGACACAATACAAAATTTTGTACCGCTTTTACATTACGAGAGCCCGAGGACACGTTATGGGGTTATGGTCTGACGATAAATGTCTTAAATGTAAAACTCATAGGGGCACATTCCTTCATTCCTTTTTTGCATGCCTGCAACTGACTCTTTGGGAATCTGTCAGGAGCTGCCTGGACCTCCTCTTGCACTGCACTGTGCCTTGGAATGCACCTGCCTTGTTATTAGGAGATGTCCATGACCTCCAGAATCATAGCCTGGACTTCCCCTCCCAGAAATTTGTTTTACATGCGATTCTGGTGGGGAAAAAGCTCATCTTGAAATACTGGATCTCAGAGGAGGCCCCCTCTTATACTCTGTGGGTTGCCATGATGAAACAGCAAGCTCGCTTTGAGTTGGACACATACTTGACTCGTCCGCAGGATCAATGGAAGTTCTATTGCACCCTTTGGCAGCAGTTCTTGGACCTTGATGCATAATTGTTGCTGCTGGTTTGGCTCCTGTGCGGGCTTGAGTAGTTTCTCAGACCTGCTCATTTCTCTTGTCTATTTTATTTTACCATTTTACTTCCTATTGTCTCCGGTGGGGCGCTCTCCGGCAGGGCGAATGTGTTTGCATCTGTTTGATTGTGTGTATGTGTTGTGAGTGTTTGTGAGTCTGCATGTGTCCTGTAGTGTATGGGTGAGTTCTGGTATAACCCCCATTACTTCCCCCAGAGTAATTGGCTCATAAGTAACTTTTGTTCATCAAACGATAGTACAGGCAAATCTACATTAACATACTAATTCATTCCTTGATTATAGCTAAAATTGATTATTGTAACTCTCTCTTACTTAATATCTCACAAAAGGAAAAAAGAAGACTGCAAATCCACAATGCCAAGAAATACAACCACGTCACGCTCTTAATGATTGACTCCCATTGGCTTCCAATTAGCCATTGCATTACCTTTAAGGTGATACTTCTAGTATTTAAAACATTCATCTTCAATGAACCCCAATTCATAACCAGAATGCTAATCCCTCATAATACCTCTCGACCTCTCCGGTTGACCTCCCAGAATCTCTTAGTTATTCCTTCTCTGAAAATAGTAGGCACCAGAAGACACGATATGTTTTCCGTAATGGGTCCTCAATTGTGGAACTCATTACCTCAATACATTAAAGACGAAAAGGACCTTACTTCTTTTAAAAAATCCTTAAAAACGTATCTTTTTAAAGATGCTTTTAATATTTAAACTTTGTTTAAATATTTGTTTAAATATATAATGTTTCAGGCTTTTTAACTCTCTCCCCTTCCTTTCGTTTTTTCCTTCTTTGTTTATTCCCTCTAAGAAAGAATTGTAACTTTTCCCCCCTTCCCTCCCCGATTCATGTTTGTTTTATTTGCAAGAATCATGTTACTTTATTAGTTTCTTTGTAACTTAGTTTGTTGTTTTTTTTTTAGAAGGATGTACATCGCTTAGCAAATTGAATAAGCGATTTATCAAATATTAATAAAAACTTGAAAAACTTGAAAAAACTTGAATTATCATCAGGGTTATACAACTGTCGATAATATTCCAAAAAGGAGTTACCTATATCTTTATCTGTAACCTGTATATCTTTATCTGTAACCTGTATTTGCCCCCTACTATCTCAAATCGCTGTAATAGATGCTTTTGCTTGTTTGATTTTAATATATCGGGCTAATTGGGCACTACATTTATTACTATGTTCATATTTATAAGATCGGAAATGTTCTCGTATATAATAAAACTCTTCCATTTGAAGTTGCAGCAATTCCCCCCTTATCTGCCGCATTTGTATCAGCGTATGTGGATCTAATGTATTTTTATGTGATATTTCCAGTGAGAGTAGACATTTCCTTAAATGTAATTGGGTTTGAATTCGTCGATGTTTAAATCGGGCTCCCCATTTAATAAAAATACCCCGCAAAACTGATTTTTAAGCATCCCATAGGATCCCATCTGAGACTTTCCCCTTATCTTTGAACTCTAGGTATTCATCTATAGTGCAAAGGATTTCTTTTTCTACCTCTGGAATATTAAGCAAAAAATCATTAAGCCTTCATTTACCAGTTCTTTCCCCAGATATCATCCCCATACAGTCCACCCACACAGGAGCATGATCAGATATCTGAATACTTTCTATCTCAGCTTGCTTAATCTTCCCCCATTGGTTCCTATGGATCCAAATTCCAACTATCCTAGTATAGGTTTGATGTACATAAGAGTAGTGAGTATAGTCTCGCTGGGATCCATGCAGGAGACGCCAACAATCTATCAAACCTAAGGAATGCATAAAAGTCCGAAAAAATCGAGAGTGACCCCTAATTGAGTCTCTACCACCTTTGGAATGAGCTAAACATCCATTAGTGAACATATTAAAATCTCCCCCTAAAATTATCACTCCTTGAAGGAATAATAATAATTCACACTGCAAAGATTTGTAGAACTCAATTTGAGCTGTGTTTGGACCATAAACATTCACTATTGTTACTCTTTGTCCCTAGATATTCCCTCTCAAAGCTAAACATCTCCCCAATGAATCTCGGTATACTTGATCTATAACTAAACCCAGACCCTTTTTCACTAAAATTGCAATCCCTCCCTTTTTTTTTATCAAGTGGGTTTTGCCCTCGGTGTGTCCAGACTTGTTCAAATAGTGGATTTTCCATAAGTCTCACATCTCTGGGTCTTAAGTGAGTCTCCTGTAATAAACAAATATCCCACTTCATTTTCTTCAGTTCTCGGAAAACCATACTTCTTTTCCCAGGACTATTCATCCCATTAATATTCCATGATCTGATCCTAAGCGTTCCCATCTGTGTTCCCTTCTTCTTAATCCCCCCTCTTCCCACCTTCCCCCAAATTCCCCCTCCCTTCCCTCCCCCATTTGCCGATCCAGACCCAGCCAGACCGACTATTGAGAAAGGTTGAAGTCTCTTCCAAAGGGCTACTATACCCATGTGTTCCCCATTCACAACCACTCATTAAAGCAATAACAATAGCAGTATCTTCTCATCCCAATATCTATTATTCTAAATTTCATTCACACATTAATCCTCAATATCTTTTCACAGCTCATCTAAATTATAACCCATACATTTTTATTCAAGAACATTCATAGATTTCCCCCTAAAAAGAGTAGTTTAATAATGTCTATATTTCTGTTGCACCAATGTAGCTCATTTCTCCAAAGATGGTGGTTTCTTAGTTGACCGAGTAACCATACTTGAAGTCTCTACTTGTCTCACTGTTT
Source organism: Geotrypetes seraphini (assembly GCF_902459505.1). Classification (NCBI taxonomy): domain Eukaryota; kingdom Metazoa; phylum Chordata; class Amphibia; order Gymnophiona; family Dermophiidae; genus Geotrypetes; species Geotrypetes seraphini. The sequence continues at coordinate 193,653,957 of NC_047091.1, read as the reverse complement.
TCTTCAAAGTTACTACAGTTGAACTATTGGGTAAGTTGTTACAACCTAGAACTTTCAAAGTAGTCCAGGCTTCTTCCACTGTATCCACTCTTTGTGACTTTCCATTAATAGTCAACCACATTCCAAAAGGAAACAGCCATCGATAGCGATGTCCCTCTGAGCGCAAAACTTGTGTCACCTCACGAAAAGCTCTTCTTTTCTGTAAAGTCATAGGAGCGAGATCTTGAAAGACTCCTACTGTAATTCCATTCCAGATAAATTGTGGATATTTTCTAGCAGTTTGAAGTATTTTTTCCTTGAATAAATAGTCTCCAAAGCATGCAATAATATCCTTTGGAGTACCTGATCTGCTCATCCCTAGGCTGCGATGTGCTCTTAGTATTATAATACTTGTTCTATCCACAATCTCTTCAGGTCCCAGTAGTTAGCTGCAAAAATCTTTCACCACTTACATACAGTTTCTATATTGGTCAGATTCAGGTATTCCTTTAAAACACTAATTATTTCTCCTAGATCTGTTTTCTAGATCTTCCGTTTGCGTTTGCAAGACTGTGATCTCCTTTGCTTGCTGAGACATTACCATTTTAATTTCCTTTATTTCTCCTTCCAACTGTTGTACATGTTGTTCAGATGCCTCAAACTGAGTTCTCAATTCACTCATTTCCACTCTGATTTCAGTGAGAGCTATTTTAAGATCTTCTCGTACTCCTTTTATCTCTGACTTTAAGTCCTGAAATCCAGCTTCCAGTATCTTTTCAAAACTATGGCATTATTTTCTGGGCTGGCCACTGGGGATAACAGAAGCTGTTCTGGAGATGCCATTTTGGAGATTACTGCTGGAGATATTTTCATAGTCCCCTTACCGCTCGAAGAGTCATTAAAGTGAAATTTGTCCAATTTATGGCGACTCGCCATATATTCTGGCTATTATTACACTTATATTCAAAGGATCCAGTTCACTTCCAAAAGAAAATCACTGTTATCACTGTTACTTTCAGGACCCTTTCATTAAGATGCCATCTCTTTTCACAAATCACAGTTCAAAGTCCGCTTTTTCCTGCAAGCTTATTGAAATGGGCAGATAATAATGAGTTATTGCTTAATTCATAATAAAACCCCTTTATGGCATCTCATTCTCCAAATTTTTACAAGCTATTGCTGAGCATTTTAGCGTTAAAGTTTATGTATGGTTTCTGTAAAAAATTTATGTAGAAGTTATTTACCACAACCACATGTTGTTTAGTCCAATCCGGGACCAGCAATCACCTTCCTGTTAGGTCAAGCATGTCCCACGCCGTTCACCAAGCCGGTCCAAGCCGGGCCCAGAGCGGAAAGGCAACAGCCAGCCAGCCACACAACCTCCGACCTGGCTAGAACTGCTGTAGTTCGTCTGTGGGTTCTAACATGTGGTCCACTCTCTCCCTCAGCTCCGGTTCCCCCCAAGGAAGAGGAGGGATGGAACCAAGGTGCCATGGTCTGCTGCCACACTCGCCTCTCACTGTCCCGTTTCGGTAAGCCCCTCTAGCCGCCCATTAGTCACCATGCAGTTCCATTGATCATGCTCGCACTGCTGGGACAATAGTGCTCTGTGGGAACAGCGCGCCCCACTCCATCTCCGAGCCCCATTGGAGCTCAGGAATCACGCTGCCATTCGGATAAGTGACGCCACTTCCTCCCTCCAAAATCTGTTTCTTGAGCTTCTGTTTGTTTGGTTGGGGAAGAAAGACACAGTCCTGCACCATGTTGAAGCAGACTCCCAGATATTCCAAATGAGTTGACTGCAGGTGACTCTTTTCGTTGGATAATCAAGGAGCAAAAGGGGTACTCAGGGAGGATAAGGCCATACAGAGAGACTAAATGAATTATTTGTTTTGGTCTTTACAGAAGAAGATGTAAGAGATCTAACTGAACCGGAAATAGTTTTCAAGGGTGATGATGTGGAGGAACTGAAAGAAATCTCAGTGAATCTGGAAAATGTACTAAGCCAACTCGACAAAGTTAAAAAGTGATAAATCACCTGGACCAGATGGTATACATCCCAGGGTTCTAAAAGAACTCAAACATGAAATTGCTGACCTGCTGTTAGTGATCTGTAACCTGTTGCTAAAATTGTCTGTAGTACCTGAAGATTGGAGGGTGGCCAATGTTACGCCAATTTTTAAAAAGGGTTCCAGGGGAGATCTCGGAAATTACATACCAGTAAGTCTGACTGGGAGTGAAAACTTGGAACGACCTCCCAGAAGCAATCAGGACAGAAACCAGCTACACATTATTCTGCAAGAAACTGAAAACTTTTCTTTTTGACAACTGATACTTTTGCCTATTTCTTCTCCCAACTTTAGGACCTCTCCTGTCCCTTCCTTGCCTTCTCCTCTTCCTCCTCCTCCTCTCCCTCGTATTCTCTGTAAGTCATCTTGAGCCTGCTTAGGTTAGTGCAACATACAAATGTAAGATTAGATTAAACTTCAGAACTGAGCAAAATGATGGACACAATTATAAAAAATAAAAATGTGGAACATGTAGACAAACATGATTTAATGAGACAGAGTCAGCATGGGTTCAGGCGAGGGAGGTCTTGCCTCACCAATTTGCTTCATTTCTTTGAAGGTGTGAATAAACATGTGGATAAAGGTGAGCCAGTTGATGTAGTATATCTAGATTTTCAGAAAGCTTTTGACAAAGTTCTTCATGAGAGGCTTCTACGAAAATTAAAAAGTAATGGGATAGGTAGCAGAGTTCAGTTGTGGATTAGAAATTGGTTGTCGGATAGAAAACAAGAGGGTAGGTTTAAATTATCAATTTTCAAAATGGAGGGGAGTAAACAGTGGAGTGCCACCGGTGCTATTTAACTTATATATAAATGATCTGGAAATTGGAACGATGAGTGAGGTGATGAAATTTGCAGATGACACTAAACTATTCAAAGTTGTTAAAACGCATGTGGACTGTGAAAAATTGCAGGCGGATCTTAAGAAATTGGAAGACTGGGCATCCAAGTGGCAGATGAAATTTAATGTGGACAAATGCAAAGTGATGCATATTGGGAAGAATAACCCAAATCACAGTTACTGGATGCTAGGGTCCATCTTGGGGATTAGCGCCCATGAAAAAGATCTGGGTATCATTGTAGACAATACGATGAAACATTCCGCCCAATGTGCTGCAGCAGCCAAAAAAGCAAACAAGATACTAGGAATTATTTTAAAAAGGGATGGTTAACAAGACTAAGAATGTTATAATGTCTTTGTATTGCTTCATGGTGCTACCTCACCTGGAATATTGTGTTCAATCCTGGTCTCCTTATCTCAAGAAAGAATAGTGGCACTAGAAAAGGTTCAAAGAAAAGCAACCAAGATGATAAAGGGGATGGAACTCCTCTCATATGGGGACAGACTAAAAAGGTTAGGGCTCTTCAGCTTGGAAAAGAGACGGCTGAGGGGAGTCTACAAAATCCTGAGTGGAGTAGAACGGGTACACGTGGATCGATTTTTCGCTCCGTCAAAAATTACAAAGACTAAGGGACACTCAATGAAACTGCAGGGAAATACTTTTAAAACCAATAGGAGGAACTATTTTTTCACTTAGAGAATAGTTAGAACATAAGAACTTAAAAATTGCTGCTGCTGGGTCAGACCAGTGGTCCATTGGTGCCCAGCATTCTGCTCACGCGGCAGCCCCCAGGTCAAAGACCAGTGCTCTAAATGAGTCCAGCCTCACCTGCTTACGTTCCAGTTTAGCAGGAACTTGTCCAACTTGGTCTTGAATCCCTGGAGGGTGTTTTCCCCTATAACAGACTCCGGAAGAGTGTTCCAGTTTTCTACCACTCTCTGGATGAAGAAGAACTTCCTTACGTTTGTACGGAATCTATCCCCTTTCAACTTTAGAGAGTGCCCTCTCGTTCTCCCTACCTTGGAGAAGGTGAACAATCTGTCTTTATCTGCTAAGCCTATTCACCTTCAGTATTTTTAATGTTTCAATCATGTCCCCTCTCAGTCTCCTCTTTTCAAGGGAGAAGAGGCCCAGTTTCTCCAATCTCTCACTGTACGGCAACTTCTTAACCATTTTAGTCGCTCTTCTCTGGACCTTTTCGAGTAGTACTGTGTCCTTCATATATGGCGACCAGTGCTGGACGCAGTACTCCAGGTGAGGGCGCACCATAGCCCGGTACAGCGGCATGATAACCTTCTCTGATCTGTTCATGATCCCCTTCTTTATCATTCCTAGCATTCTGTTTGCCCTTTTTGCCGCTGCCGCACATTGTGCCAACGGCTTCATCGCATTGCAAGAGGTTGTGGTAAAAGCAGTTAACGTAGTTGGTTTTAAGAAAGGTTTGGACAAATTCCTGGAGGAAAAGTCCATAGTCTGTTATTGAGAAAGACATGTAGGAAGCCTCTACTTGCCCTGGATCAGTAGCATGGAATGTTGCTACTCCTTGGGTTTTGGCCAGGTACTAGGGATTTGGATTAGCCACCGTGAGAACGGGCTACTGGGATTGATGGCCATTGGTCTGACCCAATAAGGCTATTCTTATGTTCTTATCCAAGCCTGAATATATACAATTTAAAAATGAAAGACAATATTTTACCTCCAAGCAAAATAGTCTCTGCACACCTGGATGTCAACTAATGAAAACTAAAACTAAAAGCTACAATGCTTTTACAATGGCTGACTGTGTGCCACATTTGGAGTGACAGATGATGTCATATCTCCACAGAAAGGCTAATTCCTAAGGGTCTTATCCCAAATTTACAAATTTAAATTTCTGCTAAACTTTTGTATCAAAAGCATTTATTTGGAGAATGCTGTTTACCATATAAACTACTATGCAAGATCATAATTGCATACTGTATTTGCAATCATATTACAGAAAATAGATTGCAAAGAGTAGAGTCTGAGAAGCTCCCATCAAACTAGAAAGCACAAGCAATAACTAGGGCATGATTACAAATAGCAATGAACAGCCCTAAATATTCATAATATTCCATATATCATTAATGAACAACACAGCTATACAAATGTCCACAGAGGGGACCTCTAAGGGAAGAAGTGCAGATGGTCAAAATTGAGCAGTTTAGCTGCCAAAGGATAATATCAGTTCAGATTGTTTTAAGTGATGTCCCTGGGAGGCTCATTATGACAGCTGAGGGTTCAATCATTGAGAAGAGTTGTTAGGGAACTGATAGATGATCATCCTCTATGACTCACAGCAAAAGGACTTCCTGGATAGCTTGCAACCTGTATGAATTTAGTCTCAGTCCTTGCTTCTTGCTCACCCTCACTCCCTACTGTTGATTGTTTGGTTTTAATTGATTGTAAATTCAACAGTTAATGTGCTGGTTTTATGTTTTGTAAATTACGTAACCGCGAGGTATCTGCAATTCATAACTAAAGGTTTATGTTATGTTTATATTTAGTGGGACTTATCAAGTTAAAGTTACCCAGATAATGTATTCAATAATGTTTAACCAATTCATTCAAAAACTTAAGTTTCCAAGTTTATTTAAAATTTGAATGATCGCTTAATCACTAATAACTAAAATCCATATAACTTTCAGGGGGACAAAACATACAACATATATCTAACAGACAAAACTTACGCATCATGAGGGAGGAGGGCAAGAAATACAACATTTTAAAGAAAATAAGACAAAAAGAGAAAGGACAAAAGGAAAGGTGATGCTGAAAAGAGAGAAGGTTGCAGGGTAGATCCTGAGGAACGATTCAAGTCAAGAGAGCTAAAGTTGAAGGCATCTTTATAAAGAAAGCTTTTCAACTTACTCTTAAATCGGTCCCTTAAATGAATAGGGAGGGAGTTGCACAATTGCGGAGTGTATTGATAACCTTGAGAGAGGTAACTGTGAGTAAATGCTGATCATTAGACTTAAGAAGTCTTGCAGAAGCGTAAGGAATTAAGTCTATCGATGAATGCCGGGGCTTTATGAAGAAGGCATTAAGAGTTAATAGACATATTTTGAATGATATTCGATGAGAGACTGGAAGCCAGTGTGCTTCTTTTAGAAGATGCGAGAAATGATCACATTTTTTTGCTTTCATGATAAGTTTTATTGAGTATTTTGGATGATTTGAAGCCATATTATTTCTTTTTGGGCAATTCCCATGAATTGCAATAATCAATTTTTGAGATCACCAAAGAATGGACTAGTCCAGTGGTTCCCAACCCTGTCCTGGAGGACCACCAGGCCAGTCAGGTTTTCAGGATAGCCCTCATGAATATACATGGAGCAGATTTGCATGCCTGGCACCTCCATTATATGCAGATCTCTATCATGCATATTCATGAGGGCTATCCTGAAAACCCAACTGGCCTGGTGGTACTCCAGGACAGGGTTGGGAACCACTGGACTAGTATGTTCAGAGATGTAGGTCTAAGAATTTAACAACACTGCTAATATGTTCATGAAATGTTAACTTTTGATCAAAAATTACCCCTAAGATCTTTATCGAGTTAACTGTCTTAAGTGAATTACCCTTAAGAGTGATGGAATGGCTGAATTTAGGATTGTCTTTCCAGGGCCACTGACTTAACCAGTTATCGAGTTTACAAGGACAGAGATTTTTTTTCAGTCACTTATGTGGTTAACTTTCATAAATTGCATTAAACATATGGTTTAAAAGTATTACTGAGCTGCTAGCACACCTTGGGGCTTAACAACAATAAGGTTTGGAGGGCTATGTATGTTAATGCACACAGTTTGGGCAATAAAATTCTGGAATTAGAGACTGAAATAATGAACGCAGACCTAGACGTAGTGGCAATATCCAAGACCTGGTTCACGGACTCGCACGGGTGGGATATGGTCATACCGGGCTACAACTTACTTCGTCAGGACAGAGAGGGCAGGTTAGGACGAGGGATGGCACTATACACTAAAGAAAACATCAAAACTACAAGAATCACGGATGTTAGATACACCGGGGAATCCCTCTGGGTGAACCTGGCCAGAAGGAACGAAAAATGCCTGTACCTTGGTGTGATATACAGACGTCCAAGACAACAGGAAGACAAAGATATAGAACTGATCAAAGATATAGAGAACATCACGTTGCGTGGAGATACAGTGCTTCTAGGGGACTTCAACATGCCCGATGCAGATTGGAACACACTCTCTGCCACTACCTGTGGCAGCAGAAGATATTAGCCTCCCTAAAGGGTGCACGACTCAGACAACTGGTATTGGAGCCCACTAGAGACCAGGCGATACTGGACCTGGTACTCACCAACGGAGACAGCATATCAGAGGTTTCGATTGGCGATACACTGGCCTCCAGCGACCATAACATGGTATGGCTTAACCTCAAGAAAGGTTTCTCTAGATCAAACACAGCAACGAGGGTCCTCAACATTAGGGGCACAGACTTTGAACGCATGGGACAGTTTGTCCATTGGGAGCTGCAAAACCAAGCACAAACTGACAATGTGGAGACTATGTGGTCAACTCTGAAATCCACCTTGCACGAAGCAACAAATCGCTTTATAAAATCAGTTAGCAAAAGTTGGAGAAACAAAAGACCCCAGTGGTTTAGCACTGAAATTTCGGACCTCGTTAAAGAGAAGAAAAAAGCATTTATTGCCTATAAACATTTAGGAAAGCGGGAGGCAAAAGAAGACTATCTGGATAGGTCTAAAGCTGTCAAAAAAGCAGTCAGAGAGGCCAATCTCCGGATAGAGGAGAATCTAGTGCAGAACATTAGGAAAGGGGATAAATCCTTCTTTAAGTATATTAGTGACAGAAGAAGAAACAAAGATGGAATAGAACAACTAAGGAAATCGGATGGAAATTATGCAGAATCGGATGCCACTAAGGCCGAACTACTAAATGAATACTTCTGCTCAGTCTTCACCTGTGAGGCGCCGGGATCCGGTCCACAGTTATGGACAAGGGAAAGCCAGAAAGACCCATTTCAAGATTTCGAGTTTATGCCCAGTAATGTCTACTGCGAACTATCAAGACTCAAAGTAAACAAAGCCATGGGACCAGACAACCTACACCTCAGGGTGCTCAGAGAGTTGAGTGAAGTCCTGGCGGAACCACTATCCATGCTCTTCAATCTTTCCCTGGGCATGGGAAGAGTCCCCTTGGACTGGAAAACAGCTAACGTTATTCCCCTCCACAAAAAGGGCTGCAGGACAGAGACGGCAAATTACAGACCAGTGAGTCTCACATCCATAGTCAGCAAACTCATGGAAACACTGATCAAACAAAAACTTGATACAATCTGTGTGATCCCCATCAACACGGATTTACCAAGGGCAGGTCCTGCCAATCAAATCTAATTAGCTTCTTTGACTGGGTAACAAGACAACTGGATGCCGGGGAGGCTCTAGATGTGGTGTATTTGGACTTCAGCAAAACTTTTGATAGTGTCCCACACCACAGGTTATTGAATAAGCTGAAATCACTAGGATTAGGGGGGACACTAACTGCATGGGTTAAGGATTGGCTCAGCGGTAGACTTCAGAGGGTGGTGGTTAATGGTACCCCCTCCAAAACGTTGGATGTGGCCAGTGGAGTGCCACAGGGCTCGGTCTTAGGTCCGATCCTATTCAACATATTCATAAGCGATATGACCCAAGGGCTTAGAGGAAAAGTATCATTGTTCGTCGACGCCACCAAACTGTGCAACATAGTAGGTCAAAACACTTTGCCAGATAGTATGACGCAGGACCTACTACTATTGGAACAATGGTCATCGACTTGGCAGCTCAGCTTCAATGCTAAAAAATGTAAAGTAATGCACCTGGGTAGAAGAAACCCATGCAGAACTTACACACTGAATGGCGAGACCTTAGCTAGGACCATGGCAGAACGTGATTTAGGAGTTATCATTAGTGATGACATGATAACTGCCAATCAAGTGGAAAAGGCTTCCTCCAAGGCAAGGCAAATGATGGGTTGTATCTGTAGAGGTTTTGTCAGCAGGATGCCAGAAGTCATAATGCCGTTGTACAGATCCATGGTGAGACCTCATCTGGAATATTGTGTTCAATTCTGGAGACCACATTACCGGAAAGATGTGCTGAGAATTGAGTTGGTTCAGCGAATGGCCACCAGGATGGTCTCAGGGCTCAAGGATCTCCCGTATGAAGTAAGGTTGAATAAACTGCGGCTGTACTCACTCGAGGAACGAAGAGAGAGAGGAGACATGATTGAGATGTTTAAATATATCAAAGGCAAGATCGAGGTGGAAGAGGATATCTTCTGTCCTATATGACCCTCGTCCACCAGAGGGCATCCTCTGAAAATCAGGGGAGGGAAATTTCATAGTGATTCCAGAAAGTATTTCTTCACAGAACGGGTGGTCGATCGTTGGAACGAACTCCCACTGCAGGTGATTGAGGCCAAAAGCATGTCAGAGTTTAAAAGTAAATGGGATATTCACGTAGGATCTCTAAGGATGTAAAGGGGGGTAGGTCAGTTAAATCAAGGGAGTGGGTCATGAGAGTAGGCATACTTGATGGACTATGGCCCTTTTCTGCCGTCATCTTCTATGTTTCTATGGTCTCTCCCTTTTCAAACTGTTAACTTTTGTCTGGAAAACTCATTTTCTAGACATATGTTAATTGTTATACACCAGGGGTGCCCAAAAGGTCGATCGTGAAAGCAACGCGAGTCAATCGCATTGCCTTCGCGTTCTACTTGCTTCAGAAGCACCGAGCCGACCAACTTCCCCCACCCGACATCAATTCTGACATCGGAGAGGAAGTTCCGGGCCAGCCAATTGCTGACTTCAGAAATGACGTCGGGGAGAGGAAATCTGATCGGTCTGACGCTTCTATGTGGGTAAGCAGGGAGAGCGGGTGGCGGCAGTGGCTTGGGAGCAGGCAGGGAGACAGAAAGAAGGGGGAGCAGGGAGACAGAAAGAAAGAAGGGAAAAAGAAAGGAAGGGGGGATAGGAAGAGAGAAAGAAAGGAGACATGGAGAGAGAAAGCCAAAAAGAAAGAAAGAGGGGGCAGGGAGACAGAAAGTACGGGAAAAGTCCCTTTGGACTGGAAAACAGCTAACGTCGTTCCTCTGCACAAAAAAGGTTGCAGGGCAGAGGCTGAGAATTACAGACCAGTGAGTCTCACTTCAATTGTGAGTAAGCTCATGGAAACACTAATCAAACGTGAATTAGACACTATCCTGAATGAGGAGAATCTACGCAACCCCCACCAACACGGTTTCACCAAGGGTAGGTCATGCCAATCCAATCTTATCAGCTTCTTTGACTGGGTAACTAGAAAGCTGGACCAGGGAGAGTCCCTGGACGTCGTATATTTGGACTTCAGTAAAGCTTTCGACAGCGTCCCCCACCATAGATTATTGAACAAAATGAAATCGATGGGATTAGGTGCAACACTAACTCAATGGGTCACTGACTGGCTAAGTGGTAGACTTCAGAGAGTGTTGGTTAACGGTACCCTCTCCAAAACGTCGAGGGTGTCCAGTGGAGTGCCCCAGGGTTCGGTCCTGGGACTGATCCTTTTCAATATATTCATAGGAGACCTGACCCAGGGGCTTCAAGGTAAGATAGCATTGTTTGCTGATGACGCCAAACTATGTAACACTGTAAGTAAAAATGATTTGTCCGACAGCATGAAGCAAGACCTGCTTTTATTGGAACATTGGTCCATGACCTGGCAGCTGGGCTTCAACGCGAAAAAATGCAAGATCATGCACCTTGGCAACAATAATCCGTGCAGAACATACACACTGAACGGCGAGACCTTGGCTAGGACGGCAGCAGAGCGGGACTTAGGGGTGGTCATTAGTAAAGACATGAAAACAGCCATCCAAGTGGAAAAGGCTATATCCAAGGCTAGACAAATGCTGGGTTGTATCCGTAGAAGCTTTGTTAGCCGGAAGCCGGAGGTCATAATGCCATTGTACAGAACCATGGTGAGACCTCATCTGGAGTACTGTGTGCAATTCTGGAGGCCACACTACCGTAAGGACATACTGAGAGTTGAGTCGGTTCAGCGCATGGCCACTAGGATGATCCTTGGGGCTTAAGGATTTCTCATACGAGGACAGGCTGCACAGATTGCGGCTATACTCTCTCAAAGAGCGTAGGGAGAGGGGAGACATGATTGAGACATTTAAGTACATCACTGGCCGCATAGAGGTGGAAGACAACATTTTCTCTTTCAAGGGTCCGTCAGCCACAAGAGGACATCCGCTGAGAATCAGGGGCGGGAAATTTCATGGGGATACCAGGAAGTACTTCTTCACAGAAAGAGTGGTAGACCATTGGAACAAACTCCCAGAGCAGGTGATCGCGGCCAGCAGCATACAAGATTTTAAGAATAAATGGGATGCCCACGTCGGATCTTTACGAGGGCAGTATAGAGGTGATACCACCTGTGAGCGACCCCTTAGGAGTGGTTAGGGGAGGGTTAATGGAGTGGGCAGACTTGATGGGCTATGGCCCTTTTCTGCCGTCATCTTCTATGTTTCTATGTTAAGGGGGGCATGGAGAGAGAAAGAGGGGGTAGGGAGACAGAAAGAAAAAAAAGGGGGCATGCAGAGAGAAAGACAGACAGAAAGAAAGAAAGGGGGCAGGGAGACAGAAAGACAGAAAGAAAGGGGAGGGGGCAGGGAGAGAGGAAGAAAGAGTTGGCGGAGGGAATGAGGTCTGGAAGCATACAGCAGGCTGAAAGATGGGAAGAAATATTGGATGTACAGTCAGAAGAATAAAGTGCAACCAGAGACTCATGAAATCACCAGACAACAAAGGTAGGAAAAATTATTTTATTTTAAATGTAGTTATCAAAATGTGGCTGTTTTGAGAATTTATATCTGCTGTCTATATTTTGCACTAGGGCCCCCTTTTACTGAACCTCAATAGCATTTTTTAGCGCAGGGAGACTATGAGCATCGAGAATAGTGCAGGGCATTCAGCGCAGCTCCCTGCGCTAAAAACCGCTATTGCGGTTTAGTAAAAAGGGAGGGGGTATATTTGTCTATTTTTATATAGTTGTTCCTGAGGTGACATTGCATAAAGTCATCTGCCTTGACCTCTTTGAAAACCCGCGGAATATAAATGATAATTAACATTTTCTCTGCGTACAGTGTACTTTGTGTTTTTAAAAATTTTATTGTTGGTAGATCATTGTGACTTGGTCATTTTAAAAGTAGCTCGCAAGCCAAAAAAGTGTGGGCACCCTTGTTAAACACAATTGAAAATTCATAATTTAAGATTTTTGGGGTAGCTGCTGAAGCTGTGAGAACAAATCTTTGAATATTTATCCTAATACAGTGATACCTTGGTTTGCGAGCATAATTTGTTCCAGAAGCATGCTCGTAATCCAAAGCGCTCGTATATCAAAGCGAATTTCCCCATAGGAAATCATGGAAACTCAGACGATTCATTCCACAACAACAAAAACTTGAATAGAAAATATACTGTACATACTTGTATTGGAAGACCTCGTTTGTTTAAAATAGTCACTACACTCCCGCAACGTATTGAGATTAGGTGGGAACTCAGGGAATTGGGTAGGACTATGTAGACTTTGAGCCAAATGGGATGGAATTGGGCACTGGCAGAATGAGTAGGGGGTTCAGGGAATGAGTAGGGGGTTCAGGGACTGTGCAACAGTGAAGGCAAGGCTGGGATGTATTGGGCCGCTAGGGTATATTGTACTGCAGGCAAATTGTATGTGTTTGTTGTGCATGCATCAAAGTACTCGTATGGCAAAACAATGCTCGTTGATCAAGTTAAAATTTATCGAATGTTTTCCTCATCTTGCAAACCACGTTACTCATGATCCAAGGTTTTATTGTATTTGACATTTTTCTATCCCAGTATCTCTTGGAATTGCCGTGTGCAGAATCATTTCCTACCTCAGAAGTGGAGTTTTTTGGGAGCTACACAGACCTTCTTAGTGTTCCTGACAGCAGGATTGGGTCAAATTCATGTTATTCTCTTACTAGGGAATGAAGGTGAGGACTACAGTCTATGAACACCACCTGGGCTCAATCTATATGTTTCCAGGGCTGGATTATATCCACCTGATGTCCTAAGTGCAGGCCAACAGTGGTAGCCCTTGGCCCTTCCAATACTTAAGTGAAAAGACATAGAAACATAGAAAGGTGACGGCAGAAAAGGGCTACAGCCCATCAAGTCTGCCCACTCTACTGACCCACCCCATTAAGTCTGAGTGCTGCTCGACCCACGTAGGGATGACATGACGACTGAACAAGTGCTGAGAAACATCATTATTCTACAAAACAAAACACCATATATACGACTACTACTATCCATTCAGTCATGTCTAACCCTTGCTTCCCTGTTTTCCACGGCTTCTTTCAAGTGCTTAATGTTCATTCCTGTGTCGATGGTATCCAGCCAACACATTTATATATGATTAGAAAACCCCTGAATTTCATGTTGAACAATAGATGTGCCAGACAGCAGTAAAAGAGTTAAAAGCAGATGGTTAGGGGGGGAACCTTCTGTGGTGCCCCCCTTCCCTTGGTGTCCTAAGCACATGCTTATTTTGCTAAAACTGAGCTAGCTATTGGTCAGATGCCTAACTTGGGTGGTCTTGATTTCTGTATAACAACGCAGGTTGTATAATACAAGGCTTTAGAAGAACACAAAGCAGATGCGAGTCCGACTTTCCCAGCATGTAATGAGCCACACTCACCTCTGTGGTCTAATCTAAACTAATTATAACACAGCAAGTCTTCTGCCGCTTAATGACTTTAGCATTGATTTTAGTAATAAGAATGAGCCGCCAGCTCCCAACGATGCAGGATTAATGCACACAAATCAGAAGCAGCCTTTAAGGAGGGCTCTTCGCTTACTCATAAATAGCCTGCCAGGCTTATGCTGAGCCATTGAAAGGAAATAAAGTATTGGGCTGGGATCAGAAAGACCCTTTAACTGCCTGCTGAAAGCTGCTGCTTCATTTAGGTGAGCAGAGGTGAGGAAAGAGGGAGGAGATAAGCACAACTGAAGAGGCCTCGTGATCGATAAACCACAACGGGAATCTGCTCTGAAACTGGTCCAAGAGGACCAATGGGCAAAGGGGGGCAGGGGCTTGTCGGAAGCTTATCCCCGAGTGCGCCACTTCTCTCACCTCTGCACACCTCAGTGCTTCTTCTCCTCAAGCAAACTGCAGCCTTCTGTTGGCTTCAGGGCTTCTCAGTCACAACTTCCTGTTTTCTGCACAGGAATGAAATGTTTCGTGCCCGCGAAGCCCCAAGACTGGCTCGAGCCTGGCTGCCTATGCAAGCTTCAGTCTTCAGCCAGCTTCAGGGCTTCTCAGACACAATGAAAGATTAGGTTCTTACCTTTGCTAATCTTCTTTCTTGTAAATCCATACTTTATTCCAGGACCATAAGGACATAAGCAGTGCCTCTGCTGGGTCAGACCCGAGGTCCATCGCGCCCAGCAGTCCGCTCATGCGGCGGCCCATCAGGTCCAGGACCTGTATGATAATCCTCTAGCTATACCCTTCTATTCCCTTTTCCTTCAGGAAATCATCTAATCCCTTTTTGAAACCCAATAGCATACTCTGTCCTATCACATCCTCTGGAAGCGCATTCCAGGTGCCCACCACCCTTTGGGTGAAGAAGAACTTCCTAGCAATGGTTCTGAATCTGTCCCCTCTCAATTTTTATGAATGCTCTCTCGTTCTTGTAGTTTTCAAAAGTTTGAAGAACCTGTCCCTCTCCACCCTCTCCATGCCCCTCATGATCTTGTAGATCTCTATCATGTCCCCTCTAAGTCTCCGTTTTTCTAGGGAAAAGAGCCCTAGTTTCTCCAATCTTTCAGCGTATGAAAGGTTTTCCATACCTTTTATCAAGCGGGTTGCTCTTTTCTGAACCCTCTCGAGCATTGCCATATCCTTCTTAAGGTACGGCGACCAATATTGGACGCAGTACTCCAGATGCAGGCGCACCATTGCCCGATACAACGGCAAGATAACGTCCTTTGTTCTGGTTGTAATATCTTTCTTGATAATACCTAGCATTCTGTTCGCCTTCTTAGAGGCTGCTGTGCACTGTGCCGATGGCTTCATTGTTTTGTCCACCAGTACCCCTAAGTTCTTCTCTTGGCTACTTTCACCCATTACCAGCCCTCCCATCGTATAGCTGTACATCGAGTTTCTGTTTCCTACAAGTAAGACTTTACATTTCTCTACATTAAACTTCATCTGCCATTTATTTGCCCACTCTCCCAGTTTGATTAGATCCCTTTGTAAATCTTCACAATCCTTCTTAGTCCTAACCCCACTAAAAAGTTTTGTGTTATCTGTGAATTTTATAACTTCGCACTTCGTCCCTGTGTCTAGGTCATTAATAAATATATTGAACAGCAGTGGTCCGAGTGGGTTATTTCCCTCTACTTGCCAGGACTTTGTAGAACGCCTCAAACTTCAGAGACTTAAACCCCTCCCCCTCTTACTTCATCACTGTTCCTGTGACTTCGGTCAGTCTTAAAGCAACTAGGAACATCTGTAGAGGATAACAAGAGAGGGGGACTAGGAAACTCCCCGGAAAGTAAGACAATTCTGCTCATATCAACAAATGCAAAACGGCAACAATGAAAAACGAGAGAACAGGTTATGAAACATTAGAAACCTGAATGACAAAACACAGCCTGCATTGTCAGAAGGGGGCACCTGAACCAGGGACTCCCCCCTTCCAAACTAAGTGCTAAACCCATTCTGATGGCACTCTTATAAATGCTGGACAGAAAATAGAAATTCAGTTTACTGGTAGATGTAAAGGCAGACAATCGGCGAATCAGCAAGGTACAGGGCGTGTTCCCAGAATAAAGTGTAGATTTACAAGAAAGAAGATAAGAAAAGGTAAGAACCTAATCTTTCATTCTTGTGTAATCCCACTTTATTCCGGAACCAGTAGGATGTAACAGAGCAGTCCCAAAAATTTGGGGTGGACTAATGAGCCTACTGCCAAAACAGAGGCACCAAAAGCAGCATCCTTCTTGGCCACCACATTGATCCTGTATAGGGTTATCAGACATCCGGATTTCCCCAGATATGTCCTCCTTTTGAGGACATGTCCGGGGGTCCAGAATAGAGAGTTGCGCGGGGACAGAAATCCCACCTGTCCCCGTCAAAATCCCACCTGTCCCCGCCCATCCCCGTGAGGAATCCCACCCATCCCTGCGAGGAATCCCTCCGTCCCCACGAGGAATCCCCTCCATCCCCACCCGTCCCCCCGAGGAATCCCTTCCGTCCCCGCCCGTCCCTATAAACTTCAGAAATAGTTATTTCATTTAATTATGCTATTGAATTAAAGGCTCTGGAAGAGACCCATTTACAAATAAGCAAAGAGACTTTATTAATTTGGAAATATTAATTGGGAAGTATACATACTTTGTAAACGGGTTTCTACCAGAGCCTCTAATGTAAATATAAAATATAAATACTCAGCTGATGAGAACCCCCAAGCTGTCAGCTGAGGACTTCCTTTGCAGTTGGTCGGGGGTCCCTTTTGCCAAGCTTGGCAGGCAGCAGTAGCGTCCCTGAGTCACAGATGCTGGCACCTCAATGGCTCATGGATGTTGCCAGCGACTGCTGTGCTTGGTGGAGGGGAGTTCTGGCCGTCTCTAGAGGAGGTCCTCTGCTGGCGGTGCTTGGGGATCCCCACCAGTCACAGCAAGGGTCAGCAAGTACTTCAACACTGTAGAAATAAAACCAGAAATGCATTTCCTTTTCTTTTGAACACAATACAAAGACTTCGGCTATATACATTTCCCAAAGCTAACATATTTTAGTCAATAAATTCCGTTTTTTACCTTTGTTGTCTGGAGACTTATTTTTCCATAAAGTTGGTCCAGTTTCTTTTTTCCGCTTTCCCATCTTCTGTAAATTCTTCTGTCCATTGGTTCCTCCTACCATGGTCCAGCATTTATCCCTTTCTCATCTTTTGTGCCTGCCCACCAGCCCCATGCCCAACATTTCTCCTTCTATCACCCCTCTCCAGCACCATGCCGGAGAGGGGTGATAGAAGCTCCCTCTAACCTTTCCGTAAACATCTGAAAACTTGGCTATTCTCAAAAATGTAACACTTCCTCCCTCTCCGGTATTTTACACCCATCTAAACCTTCTTTACACATAATCCTTTAACCTTCCATTGGAGTTCCTTTCCATCCCAACTCCTGTAAACCGTGATGAGCTCTACGATTGCGGAGATGGTGCGGTATACAAACCTAAGGTTTAGTTTAGTTTACAATGCCACATCTCTCCCTCCATTCCCTTCACCACTATGTCCAACAATCCTCCCTCTTGCATCCATTTCGATCTGTCCCACTGTTCCCTTTCCACCACAATATTTCTCCCTCTCATCTGTACCTCACTCCCTCCCTATGACCAAAAATTCTCCTTTCTTCCATTTCTATGTACACAACCATCTCTTTCCCTCCCTTCCTCTCTTCCAAGTCCATGCCTTCTGTGTCCAAAAACGCATTCCCTCCCCCACCTCAGCATCTCTTTCGCTCCCTTCCTCTCTCCCAGTTGGGAGAAGATGCCACAATTCAGGGCCTTGTATAGAAAAGATCAAGCTGCGATTAGTATCTGAGATAATTTGCCAAACGGTAGAAACAACCGGGCCATTTTGATTGGTGGATCTGAGAGATCGAGGTTAAAGGTCTGCTGAGGTAAAGGGGCATATCGGTGGCATGGGTTTTGCAAACGAGTAGCAGGATTTTATAGGTGAGACAGGAAGCCAGTGCGCGGATTTTAGTAATAATAACAATAACTTTATTTTTGTATACCGCAGTACCACAACAGTTCAGAGCGGTTTACAGAGGAAGAGACTGTACATAGACAGCGATGTTACATACAAGACATTCAGATTAGCTTAGCAAATCGAGAGTAGTCAGGTATATGCAGAGGCATATCAGAGATACAAGGCAGGGAGGGAGTCAGAGAAATTTATCAAAGAGATAGGTTTTAATTGATTTCCTGAAGGTGACATGGTCAAATTTCCTGTGGCCGGTGATTTATTTTTGTGGCAGTATTTTGGATCCATTCATTCAAGCTTGGTGTACTAGGGAGTACTGCTGATAGTACACCCAGTCTGAATGAATGGCCAAAAAGGGCATTTTTGTTCATGTCACCTTCTGGTACATAAAACTGAGAGTATCCCTTCACTTATAATAATATTGATAATCACATATCTAATCTAATCTAAACTTCTATTTCTGCATCGCTCATACCTAAGTAGGCTCAAGGCGACTTAAAGAGGGGGGGTGAGGAAGGAGAAGGGGGAGGAGGGGGAGGAGAAGAGCAGGATAGGAGGGGGTAGGGTAGGGAGAGGGGAAGATATTATATTATAAGACTCATATTAGAGGGCAGAGCAGGTTTTATTGGTGAGAAATTGATCTTCATCTGCCTTCGTTTACTAATTGATTGTGTTATTCCCAGTCACCCGGGGGGGGGGGGGTTCCTTTTGTGAAACAGGGATTAGATAATTCTCACATCTACCTCCTTCAGAATTATCTAAGTCTGTAAGAAACATTTAAAAAGAGATCAGGCCAAATCCATCTGGGAAGCTCCACAAGAGCATCCCAAATGCAGGAAGCCAGTGGCCCGGCCCAGAAGGATCTTTGGCTCATCCCCCCTCCGGAAAAGCTGTCCTACCCGCGCTGGCTCAGCCTCGGCCATCCTCTCTCCCTCTCTCTTTGCCGGCATGAAACCTTCCCTCATGGCGGTGGCTTTGCGTTTGAAACGGCAGGAAACGTTCAGGGTCGGGGGAAAGGAAGGGGAGGACAGAGAGGCCGCCATCTTCTGACTGGCAAAGAACTGCCGAGACTCCAGCCACCACCAAAAAGGATAATAAAATGAAGAGCCAGTGTCTATGGGGGTTGATTCACCCTTTATGAGGCTGGAAATGAGACAATGCTCCCCCCTTTTCAAGTTTCAAGTTTATTAGGATTTTATATACCGCCTATCAAGGTTATCTAAGCGGTTTTTACAATCAGGTACTCAAGCATTTTCCCTCTCTGTCCCGGGGGGCTCACAATCTAGCTAACGTACCTGGGGCTATGGAGGATTAAGTGACTTGCCCAGGGTCACAAGGAGCAGTGCGGGGTTTGAACCCACAACCCCAGGGTGCTGAGGCTGTAGATCCAACCACTGCGCCACACACTCCTCCTCCCAGCCTACATCTGCAAGCAAATTCCTACCTGCCCTGCCGCAGCACACAGCCGAACGGAAGTCTTCCCGATGTCATTGCTGACGTCGGAGGGAGGGCTTAAGCAAAGCCAAAGATCCTTCATGGCAATAATTGGAGGGAGCCCAGATTTCGCAACAGGTCAGGAAGGTTATTCCAAAGCTCAGTGATTTTGAAGAAAAGAGATTTCCCCAATTTTCCCACATAGATGACGCCTTTTAACAAGGGGAAAGATAGTTTAAGTTTTTGGGTGGATCTGGTAGTGTCAGGTCTTGAAGAATTCCAAGATAGTGAAATTAGGGGAGGAACAGTGCCATGTAGGATCTTGAATGTTAGGCAGGTAGATTTAAAGTGAACCCTAGAAATCACTGGAAGCTAGTGAAGTTTTAACAGAAGTGGGGAAACATGATCAAATTTACTTTTTGCGAAGATCAACCTAGCCGCAGTGTTCTGGATTTGCTGAAGTCTTTGAAGGCTTTTCTTGGTTAGGCTTAGATAGATGGAGTTACAATAGTCCAGTTTGGAAAGAATGATCGATTTTACAAGGACAGCAAAATGTTGTTGGTGGAAGCAGGATCTCACTTTTTTCAACATGTGAAGACTAAAGAAACATTTTTTTTACCAGAGAGTTGAGATGGTCATTAAAAGAAAGTGTAGAGTCAATAATGATGCCCAAAACTATGCTGGAGAATTCAATCTGCAGTGTGGGACCAGAAGGTAATGAGATGAGCGTGGGTAGCTGATCTAATTTTGGGCCAAGCCAGAGAAGTTTTGTTTTGGACCCGTTCAGCTTCATTTCTACAGTGAGGGCCCAGGACTGGAGTTTCATTATGCATGCTATTATATTTTCAGTGAGGTTAGTAAGGTTCGAGTCTATCTCATGATCAAACTTATTCAAATCGAAAATCAAACAGATAGCTCCGTTCTGAATGATACACAATGTATAAAGATTTTTTGAACACCAGCGAGATGGACAATGTTATAATAATCAAGCTGGCTCAGAATCAAAGATTGCACCAGAAGTCTGAAAGAAATTGCATCAAAGCATGCTCTGATGGTTTGCAATTTCCATAACATAAGAAACCCATATGGACCAGAGAATCAACCTGGTTCATCATGGTCAAATTTTGATCTAAAATTACTCCTAATATCTTAATCGTAGGTTGAATAGTATAGGTTTTAGTATTTAGGGTTATAGATGTCTCAGTAAACTTCCGATGCATAGAAAAATTTAGTCATTTCCGTGTTAAGTTTTAATTTAAATTCAGCCATCCATAGTTTGATTATCAAAAAAAGTAGGAATGGGAATCAGAATAATTATATCGTCAGCATACCTAAACAACTTGATCTTCAAATGAGATAATCTATCACCCAATGATGACAGATGTTAAAAAGCAAAGTGGACAACAGTGAACCTTGTGGCATACCACTTTTAGAATAGTCATTGTTAAACTGGACTTAATATGTGAATGATGTTAGAAAACCTTTAAGCCACTTAAAGACTTTATCATGTACCCCAATAGCGTCCAAGCACTCTAATAGTGTTTTATGATCCATAAGATCAAATGCGCTACTTAAGTCTAGCTGCATTTACTCTGGTGCCTTTACTAAACAAAGTATACAGGCTATCTAAGATGGAAGCTAGAACTGTCTCGGTGTTATGTAGAGGCCTAAAGCCTGATTGAGATTCATAAGAACATAACAATAGCCTTACTGGGTCAGTAGCCCGTTCTCACAGTGGCCAATCCAGGTCACTAGTACCTGGCTAAAACTCAAGGAGTAGCAATATTCCATGCTACTGATCCAGGGCAAGCAGTGGCTTCCCCATGTCTTAATAATAGACTATGGACTTTTTTTTTCCAGGAATTTGTCAAAACCTTTCTTAAAACCAACTACGCTATCCTCTTTTACCACAACCTCTGGCAATGCATTCCAGATCTTAACTATTCTTTAAATGAAAAAAATATTTCCTCCTATTGGTTTTAAAAGTATTTCCTTGCAGTTTCATTGAATGTCCCCTAGTCTTTGTAATTTTTGAAGGAGTGAAAAATCGATCCACTTGTACTCGTTCTACTCCAATCAGGATTTTGTAGACTTCAATCATATCTCCCCTCAGCCTTCTCTTTTCTAAGCTGAAGAGCCATAACCTTTTTAGTCTTTCCTCATATGAGAGGAGTTCCATCCCCTTTATTATCTTGGTTGCTCTTCTTTGGACTTTTTCTAGTGCTGCTATATTTTTCTTGAGATAAGGAGACCAGAACTGAAAGCAATACTCCAGGTGAGGTCGCACCATGGAGTGATACAGAGGCATTATAATATCTTTAGTCTTGTTAACCATCCCTTTTTAAAATAATTCCTAGTATCTTGTTTGCTTTTTTGGCTGCTGCAGCACATTGGGCGGAATGTTTCATCGTATTGTCTACAATGACACCCAGATCCCTTTCTTGGGCGCTAACCCTCAAGGTGGACCCTAGCATCCAGTAACTGTGATTTGGGTTATTCTTCCCAATATGCATCTGCCACTTGGATGCCCAATCTTCCAATTTCCTAAGGTCCGCCTGCAATTTTTCACAATCTGCATGCGTTTTAACAACTTTCAACAGTTTAGTGTCATCTGCAAAATTTAATCACCTCACTCATCGTTCCAATTTTCAGATCATTTATAAATAAGTTAAATAGCACTGGTCCCAGTACAGATCCCTGCGGCACTCCACTGTTTACTCCCCTTCATTGTGAAAATTGATCATTTAACCCTACCCTCTGTTTTCTATCTGACAGATCGTTTATAAATAAGTTAAATAGCACTACAGATGATTTTAGTGACAGGTTCAGATCACTAACAGCAGATCAGCAATTTCATGTTTGAGTTCCTTTAGTAACCTGGGATGTATCCCATCTGGGAGAGCCGCTATACTCATGTTATCCGTCTCCTAAAGTCACTTCATTGGCTTCCCATCCATTTCCGAATACAATTCAAACTCTTACTGACCTACAAATGCACTCTCTCAGCTGCCCCTCACTATCTCTCTAGCTAAGAAGAAAAAACATTAAAAAAAAAAATAAATTTAAATTGAATCAGGTTGGGCAGACTGGATGGACCATTTGGGTCTTTATCTGCCTTCATCTACTATGTTACTATGTATGTTTATCTCTTCCTATGTTCCTCTCTGCAAGCTCTGCTCAGCTAGTAAATCCCTCCTAACTATGCCCTTCTCTTCCTCTGCCAATTCCAGACTCTGTCCCTTCTACCTTGCTTGGAACAAGCTGCCCGAATCCCTACGGCAGGCTCCTTCTCTGACAGTATTCAAGGCCCAGTTAAAAGCCCACCTCTTCATTAGTGCTTTCAACTCCTAACTCCTCTCACCTTGGATTCTGCATCCCCAACCCTATATGTCATGCCTGTCTGTCCAAGTTAGATTGTAAGCTTGTCTGAGCAGGGACCATCTATTAAATGTCAAAATGTACAGTTCAGTATAGTTTGCCGGTCCTATGTTTCCAGACAGATTTCCTGGGACATCAGGCCACTCAGTGGTACAAATTAATATCTGAATTTTTGAATAAGAAAACAAGGACTGGTCTTCGTGACATTTTGGAGCATTGAGATAAAGCAGCAGTTTTATGCATCTCAATGGCCACAAATTTGGACTTGGAGGATGCGATGTATGGTGTCTGCATCTATGAGACAAACATGTTTTTTCTTGTTACATAGAGCTTTTTGGACCCCTGTTCGTTTACAGAAATTGGATAGTTCTAAGTCTAAGTTCTAAGTCTAATAGATGCTGGCATAGTCATCTCGATGTCAGGACATTGGATCATTTACTGTTCTATTGTCCATTGAGACTTAAATTTTGGAGATCCATTTGGGGTCAAGTGAATAAATTATTGGAAAATCTAGTGGCATTGACGTACAAAACCATGCCAAAACCAAATATCTTCTCATAATAACAAACTTCTTTGTATTATGATAGGGGTTGCCATACAACTAATTTTGAAGATTTGGAAAAGCTGGGATCGGTTAAATTTTACTTTCTGGTGGGAATCTCTATGTCACATTTTTAAAATGGAGCGTATGATGGCCATACAACAGGGACATTATAAGAAATTTATGGATGTTTGGGAGCCACTGTCAGAATTCTGTAAGGAGTGATTGTTGATTTTGCCCTTTGATCATACACGTCCAGGGTGGGTGGGGAGATACTTTTAATTAGAGTGCAACTGTTGGATATGTATAAAGGGGGGTGATATATGTATTTATCATAAATATAATTTGATAGAATTTAAGTGTTGTTAAAGTGTAAAATGTCTGTAAAATATGTTGCACTTATTTTTGGCTTTATATATTAAAAAAAACCCAAAATGTACAGTGCTGTGTATGCCTTTCAGTGCTATATAAGTGATAAATAGTAGTAGTACTAGTAGTATTGAAGTCTACAAAATCCTAAGTGGAGTAGAACGAGTACAAGTGGATCGATTTTTCACTCCATCAGAAATTACAAAGACTAGGGGACACTCGATGAAGTTACAGGTAAATACTTTTATAACCTATAGGAGGAAATATTTTTTCACTCAGAGAATAGTTAAGCTCTGGAACACATTGACAGAGGTTGTGGTAACAGCGGATAGCGTAGCTGGTTTTAAGAAAGGTTTGGACAAGTTCCTGGAGGAAAAGTCCATAGTCTGTTATTGAGAAAGACATGGGAAAAGCCACTGTTTGCCCTGGATCGGTAGCATGGAATATTGCTACTCCTTGGGTTTTGACCAGGTACTAGTGACCTGGATTGGACACCGTGAGAATGGGCTACTGGGCTTGATGGACCTTTGGTCTGACCCAGTAAGGATATTCTTATGTTCGGTCTGATCCAGGTATATAAAGTCAAACTACTCAATTCAGTGGAAAATTTTTCAATTCAATTCACTTTCAATGATACAGCTTTTTAAGTTTAAAGTTGAATTTATGTACGCTGTAAAACTAAACAAGCCAGAGTAATACAGTTACTGTTATTTGATATACTGCCATTATTAACAAAAAAAGTCAAATCAAAGCGATTAAAAAAAGATAAAAATCAAAGGAAAATAATTTTAAAAAACAACAAATAAAATAAACACAACAGGGAAATGTACGCTGTACAATTGGAATACTAGACACAAAATGACAATCAAAGGCAGGAAAGGTTTACAATATCAAAAACATAGTAACATAGTAGATGACAGCAGATAAAGACCCGAATGGTCCATCCAGTCTGCCCAACCTGATTCAATTTAATTTTTTTTTTTTTTTTCTTCTTAGCTATTTCTGGGCGAGAATCCAAAGCTTTACCCGGTACTGTGCTTGGGTTCCAACTGCCGAAATCTCTGTTAAGACTTACTCCAGCCCATCTACACCCTCCCAGCCATTGAAGCCCTCCCCTGCCCATCCTCCTCCAAACGGCCATACACAGACACAGACCGTGCAAGTCTGCCCAGTAACTGGCCTAGTTCAATCTTTAATATTATTTTCTGATTCTAAATCTTCTGTGTTCATCCCACGCTTCTTTGAACTCAGTCACAGTTTTACTCTCCACCACCTCTCTCGGGAGCGCATTCCAGGCATCCACTACCCTCTCCGTCAAGTAGAATTTCCTAACATTGCCCCTGAATCTACCACCCCTCAACCTCAAATTATGTCCTCTGGTTTTACCATTTTCCTTTCTCTGGAAAAGATTTTGTTCTACGTTAATACCCTTCAAGTATTTGAACGTCTGAATCATATCTCCCCTGTCTCTCCTTTCCTCTAGGGTATACATATTCAGGGCTTCCAGTCTCTCCTCATAAGTCTTCTGGCGTAAGCCTCCTATCATTTTCGTCGCCCTCCTCTGGACCGCCTCAAGTCTTCTTACGTCTTTCGCCAGATACGGTCTCCAAAACTGAACACAATACTCCAAGTGGGGCCTCACCAATGACCTGTACAGGGGCATCAACACCTTCTTCCTTCTACTGACTACGCCTCTTTTTATACAGCCCAGCATCCTTCTGGCAGCAGCCACTGCCTTGTCACACTGTTTTTTCGCCTTTAGATCTTCGGACACTATCACCCCAAGGTCCCTCTCCCCGTCCGTGCATATCAGCTTCTCTCCTCCCAGCATATATGGTTCCTTCCTATTATTAATCCCCAAATGCATTACTCTGCATTTCTTTACATTGAATTTTAGTTGCCAGGCATTAGACTGTTCCTCTAACTTTTGCAGATCCTTTTTCATATTTTCCACTCCCTCTTCGGTGTCTACTCTGTTACAAATCTTGGTATCATCTGCAAAAAGGCACACTTTTCCATCTAACCCTTCAGCAATGTCACAGGAGGATAGGGAAAAAATAGGCATGTGGGATCTCTGAGACTAGAGAAAGGAAGAGATAATGGTTACTGCAAATGGCCAGACTGGATGGGCCATTTGGCCTTTATCTGCCACCATGTTTCTAATACAGATCAATCCTGCACAATCAATGCTAACAGAAAACCATGTCCTTATCATACACATAGAACAGATACACCCTCACCCAGTATGTAATAAGTAATCACAAACTAAAAATAGAAATATGTAGACAAAAGATAAACCAAATTGCCAAAAAGCCAGACTGTACAGTACATATAATGCAACTCCACAGAAACAGTAATACTGTGCAAAATATAAAGATAGCAGATATAAATTTGAAAAAATGACAAATAATCACCACTTTGCAAATTAACAAATAAAAATAAAACAAAAATGGAAAAAAAGAAAATACCATTTTATTGGACTAATCCATTTTTCAATTAGCTTTCAGGGGCCAAAACTTCATTCTTCCGGTCACTACAGTATACTTCTGTTACGGTATCCTGTCCTGGTCTGGTTAGTAAAAAAATATATTAAAATTAGTCTAATAAAAAATGACTTTATTTACATTTTCTATTTGTAAACATTTATCAATACAGCAACAAAAATCTTTTTTCTATCTTTTATCATTTCTACTTTAATCAACCTTTTCACTCTCTTCTTTTCATCCAGCGTATGTCCTCTCCCTTCATGCTTCAGCCCTCTCTCTGCCCCTTCCATCCCCATCCCTCCCCTTGTGGCAGCCCTGCCTCTCCTGTCCAGCTGTTCCCCCTCTGTTCCCTTTCTCCTCCGCACCTCAACCCAGGGCAAACATCTCTTTCTCTTTTTTCTCCATTTGAAGCGTTAGCATCTCTCCTACTCTTCTCTCATTTTTCTCTCTTTCCTCTGCTCTTTCAGCTCCCCTGTCCTAGCATCTCTCTCTCTCTCTTTTTCTCTCTCCATGACTTCAGCCTCTCCCACTCTTCCCCACTGCCTTATCTAGTCTCTCTCTTGTCTCTAGGCCATCTCCTTCACTGCCTGCCATTTCAAAGATCCAGCAGTTACAATCTTGTAAGAAACATGCTATCT
Organism: Geotrypetes seraphini; assembly: GCF_902459505.1. Lineage (NCBI taxonomy): Eukaryota > Metazoa > Chordata > Amphibia > Gymnophiona > Dermophiidae > Geotrypetes > Geotrypetes seraphini. The sequence continues at coordinate 193,627,385 of NC_047091.1, read as the reverse complement.
TACTTTAGTTAGATCTGTCTGCAGCGTTTGACGTAGTCAACCCTAATATTCTGCACTAGCTGATGCCCCGGCGTTGCACGGGTATTTAATTATAGCAATAACACTGTAAATGGATTCAAATAAAGATACTTTATAGTGGTGAATGAAAGTATTTTTTTACAGCTTAATAAAAAGTACAATATTCAAATAATAATGTGAAATATTTGACAAAATGAATACAATACAACTAACGCAAAACGTGATTATAAACAACAATTTTAGTTTCACCTCCTGGAGCAAGAACATATAAATTCTTGGGTGAACCCACCCTTGAGCAAGCAACATAGAGTTGTGGGCCGCGAGACCCCCAGAACATATCAACCCAGGTAGTGAGGGATCAGCATACCAAGTTTCGTTCAAATCGGTGAAGCCGTTTTTGAATTAATGTGAGAATTGCAGCTTTTTACATATTTTCCATTGACATGAATGGGTGAAATCTGATTTTCTATTTGTAGCTCCGCCTACATGTGCAGGTGGGCCGCGAGACCCCCAGAACATATCACCCCAGGTAGTGAGGGATCTGCATACCAAGTTTCGTCCAAATCGGTCAAGCCGTTTTTGAATTACAGTGAGAATGGCAGCTTTTTACATTTGTTCCATTGACATGAATGGGTGAAATCTGATTTTCTGTTTGTAGCTCCGCCCACGTGTGCAGGAGGGCCGCGAGACCCCCAGAACATATCACCCCAGGTAGTGAGGGATCTGCATACCAAGTTTTGTTCAAATCGGTCAAGCCGTTTGTGAATTACTGTGAGAATGGCAGCTTTTTACATTTGTTCCATTTACATGAATGGGTGAAATCTGATTTTCTGTTTGTAGCTCCGCCCACGTGTGCAGGTGGACCACGAGACCCCCAGAACATATCACCCCAGGTAGTGAGGGATCTGCATACCAAGTTTCGTTCAAATCGGTCAAGCCGTTTTTGAATTACAGTGAGAATGGCAGCTTTTTACATTTTTTCCATTAACATGAATGGGTGAAATCAGATTTTCTGTTTGTAGCTCCGCCCACGTGTGCAGGAGGGCCGCGAGACCCCCAGAACATATCACCCCAGGTAGTGAGGGATCTGCATACCAATTTTCGTTCAAATCGGTCAAGCCGTTTGTGAATTACTGTGAGAATGGCAGCTTTTTACATTTTTTCCATTGACATGAATGGGTGAAATCTGATTTTCTGTTGGTAGCTCCGCCCACGTGTGCAGGTGGACCTGCGAGACCCCCAGAACATATCACCCCAGGTAGTGAGGGATCTGCATACCAAGTTTCGTTCAAATCGGTCAAGCCGTTTTTGAATTACAGTGAGAATGGCAGCTTTTTACATTTTTTCCATTAACATGAATGGGTGAAATCAGATTTTCTGTTTGTAGCTCCGCCCACGTGTGCAGGTGGGCCGCGAGACCCCCAGAACATATCACCCCAGGTAGTGAGGGATCTGCATACCAAGTTTCGTTCAAATCGGTCAAGCCGTTTTTGAATTACTGTGAGAATGGCAGCTTTTTACATTTTTTCCATTGACATGAATGGGTGAAATCTGATTTTATGTTTGTAGCTCCGCCCACGTGTGCAGGTGGGCTGCGAGACCCCCAGAACATATCATCTCAGGTAGTGAGGGATCTGCATACCAAGTTTCGTTCAAATCGGTCAAGCCGTTATTGCGTGATCGCAGCACATACACACACACATACATACACACATACATACCTCCGATTTTATATATATAGATTACCTGCTCTCAGACATTGGCCTTGATAAGACTATCTTGAACTGGTTTGACAAATTTCTGTCCACCTGTTCATACTCAGTTATTATGGAAGGATCTAATTCAAAATCTTGGAGAGTCCTTTGTGGTTTTCCCCAGTGCTCTCCATTGACTCCAATCTTATTTAACATCTATATGAGTACTTTGAAATACTATGACTTGAACATTTGGGAAACTCTATTAACATGTGCAGATGATATTTTCATATTACTTGAGGTTAACCCAGATCTTGTTAATCTGTCTCCCAACATTATCCATTGCATATCCAAGCTTCGGTCCTGGGTGATGATGGTCTAGATGAAATTAAATGCTTCCAAGACTCTTATTTGCGCTCCTTGTCTCCTAGGGGGCGCAGCCTTATACTCAACACCCTGGTTTAATTGTTGAGTGTACCTTGGTTTGTTCTGGATCTTCGTATCTCTCTGCTCTGGGTGGGGGAGAGGGGGATGCTGGGATTGTCTTTTGGCAGGGGGGTCCCAGACCTGGTGTGTGCCCTAGGGTCATCAGAGTCCAGACCCTGGGGGGAGCATGTTTCTTCTTGTTCCTTTTCTCGTAGAACTGGCTTGTTTGGTCCTATTTTGGACTTTCCCTACTCAGGGGGTCTCCGGACTCCCATGCGTTACTGATACGGCCTTGCAAAACCCCCCTCCATGCTTGGAGGGGACACTGGGGGGGGAAAGGGGGGATTAGGGGGAAGGGGGATTTCTGGGATCTCTGGGGTACGCTGGGTGGATATAACTGACATGTGACTTTGTATTGTTGTGCCTTTTTCTAGCGGATTATACGCTACTGTTTGATGTTTTTATATTTTGCTGTTTTATATTTTGCCTTTTTTCAGTCAATAAAAATTGTTTACAATCTAAATGCTTCCAAGACCAAGCTCTTATAGATTGGTCCAAAGTTAGACTCTTCCCTCAGCTGTGACCTTAGACTCAGGAGAATCTCTGAAAATTGAGTTTTCCTCGCTAATATTGGGTATTATCATTGATTTATCTCATACATTTAAGGATCAGCTAAACTATTTTGTTAAAAAGTGTTTCCTTTGTCTCCATATCCTGAGAAGAGTTAGAGCGCTCTTTCATCAGCAATACTTCTCTGTATTGGTTCAGTCAATTATTTTGTCAAGGTTGGATTATTGTAACTCAATGTACCTGGGTCTTTCAAAGGTCAGTCTGCAGAGGCTTAAGTTACAGAATACTGCTGCTAAGCTCATTTTTGGTTAGAGTAAATTCGATCACATAACCCCATTGGCTTCCAGTGTATCTTAGAATTCAATTCAAGTGCGTTTGTATTACATTTAAGATTCTATTTGGCATCTTTATCACACTGGTTCTTTTAGATTGGAATGTGCATAAATCTCATCTTGCCAGGAGTTCACAAAAATTAAAACTTACATTTCCTTCCCTTAGGGGTAAAAATAGAACTATCAAGAGATTCAGCCACTCTTTCATTTTCAAACTAACTGAGCTCTGGAATGAGTTACTGCTTTCACTTAGAAGTTTAGGCCCCTTCGTTTTATTCCGGAAAGCTCTGAAAGCTTTCTTGTTTACTAAACACTTTGGAAACTAAGCCATTCTAGTTTCTCCATGTTTATGTATTATGCTTTACATTTAGTTTAGTTTTAAAGTGTATGGATTTCTGCAACACCCAGTTCACGGGTTCGGATTGAACACCTACAATACGGAATCCTCCAGGGACTAACAGAAAGATTACCAAAGATAAGATCCTAATCTTCCATTCCAAGGCAAATGCCCCGACAGCTAATGATCTAGCAGAATTGTATAGTAATAACGTGAGTTTATTACATAATACTATTATTCTGCAGGGTGTTAGCCATAATTTAGATGGGGTTGGTGGAACATCTGATTTAGATTCTCAACTTTTACAGATTTCTTCTACTCTAGAAAGCTCCTAAGAATCTTTCAGTTTATGTTCTTTAATTTCTTTAGCTAAGACCATTATAGAAATGAATTCCTTATTTTATGATCTTGGCCCTATACTGTCGGATTGGTACAAATTATCTATGCATGGCTTATCTCCTTTTTCACTTGCTACGGTAAATCAAAGTTTAAACTTAGGCATTGTTCCAAAATACTGGAAGCAATCATTGATTCATCAGATTTTGAAAAATGCTTTGGTAGATACCACTGTGTCATCAAATTAAAGACTTATAGCCAACTTATCTTTTCCGGCAATGTCCATTGTTTACCATTATTTAGAATTTAGGAGTACAATTTTTATTAGACTTTATGCTGATGATTTTTATTAGACTTTATGATTTCTCCTACTACCCCTAATTTTGTTCCTTTACAGACAAGTTTGACATCTATTGCTGTGTGGTTGGCTGACCATAGCCTGGTATTAAAATTTAGTGCCATCCTTTGCAGGAAAGCCAATTCCAACAGTTACTGGCTTTCATTATTTAGGGATTATTATTGATTTCTTCTTTAGTTAAGAAGAGTTTTTGCACTCATAGACAATTGAGATCCATTTTGTATTTACTTGAATCTTCATTACATTCATAAATTCATTCACTAGTAATCTCTCATTTGGATTTTGGGAATATGGCTTATATTGGCATAACACAAACATATATTAAACAGTGGCCTAGTGGTTAGGGCTGAATCTCAGCATCCTGAAGTTGCAGGCTCAAACCTGGCACTGCTCCTTGCAACCCTGGTCAAGTTACTTAACACATGCAGTCCAAAAAAAACCAAGGCAAACAATCTCATGACAAGTAAACAGCAAAAAGGAAACATGGGGAAGAGACTGCACATCAACCTGAGATAAAACTGAGTTTATTGAGTACAATCATCTATTAAAATACTACACATATGAGATCATCAGTTCATCTTTCATATACTACTATACTTGACACAGAAAAAAAAAATATTCCTTTTTATTTATAAAATGTATATGTATTTTTTTATTTTTTTTTAGATTAACATCCACACCCCTGAAGCAGGCTTCCCTTATGAAGCCGAAACACGGACTGTGTCCCCTGATAAAAGGGGACGAGGCATGGAGATAGATTGAGACTGGTAGACCACAAAAGAGCATCCTTTAAGATAAGAATGAAATCAGGCAGGGCATAGAGCAGAGATATTAAGGCTGGATAGTCTCTGAAGTAGCAGGGCTCGGTACTTGGGCCCATCTTATTTAATATCTTCATAAATGACCTGGAGGATGGAACATCTAATGAGATCATCAAGTTCGCAGATAACACAAAGCTATGCCGGGCAATCAAATCGCAAGACAGCGAGGAACTCCAGAGCGACTTGAGCCGATTGGAAAATTGGGCAGATAAATGGCAGATGAAGTTTAATGTGGAAAAATGCAAAGTCATGCACTTAGGCAGAAAAAATAAGGAACACAAGTACAGTATGTCAGGTGCAACTCTGGGAAAAGCCGAACAGGAAAGGGACCTGGGCGTATTAATCAATAGGACCCTGAAGCCGTTGATGCAATGCGCGGCGGCAGCAAAGAACGCGAATAGAATGCTAGGCATGATAAAGAAGGGAATCACAAGTAGATTGAAGAAAGTAATACTACCACTTTATAGAGCGATAGTCAGACCACACTTGGAATACTGCGTCCAACATTGGTTTCCATACCTACAGAAGGATTTAAAAGTACTCGAGAGGGTGCAGAGATGAGCAACGAAGTTAATAAAGGGCATGGAGAACTTGGAATATGAGGAACGACTTAAGAGACTGGGATTGTTCTCCCTTGAGAAGAGGAGACTACGAGGGGATATGATCGAGACTTTCAAAATACTGAAAGGAATCAACCAAATAGAGCAGGATAAAAATCTATTTACAATGTCCAATGTGACAAAGATAAGAGGACATGGACTAAAGCTAAGGGGGGACAAGTTCAGGACAAATATCAGGAAGTTCTGCTTCACGCAACGAGTGGTAGAAACCTGGAATGCTCTCCCATAAGAACATAAGAACATAAGAATTATTGCGGAATCTATTGTTCTAGGATTTAAGGGTAAGTTAGATGTACATCTCCTTATGAGTGGCTTAAGGTGACATAGGTAAGGGTAAGCTAGATGCGCATCTCTTATGAGAAGCTTAGAGTGATATGGGGACTAATACTATGCCAGGGTACACCTGGCGGGGCCTCTGCGTGTGCGGATCGCCGGACTTGATGGACCTAGGGTCTGTTCCAGAGATGGCACTTCTTATGTTCTTAAAAGTGGCAGATAAATTGAGGGAAAAGAACATAAGAATCACCGCTGCAGGGTCAGACCAGTGGTCCATCGTGCCCAGCAGTCCGCACACATGGTGGCCCTTGGTTTACAGACTAGTGCCCTTACGGAGCCTAGCTTTACCTGCGTGCTTTCTGGTTCAGCAGGAACTTGTCTAACTTTATCTTGAACCTCTGGAGGGTGTTTTCTCCTATAACAGCCTCCAGAAGAGTATTCCAATTTTCCCCTACTCTCTGAATGAAGAAGAACTTCCTTATGTTTGTACAGAATTTATCCCCTTTTAACTTTAGAGAGTGCTCTCTACCTTAGAGAGGGTGAACAACCTGTCTTTATATACTAAATCTATTCCCTTCATTATTTTGAATGTTTTGATCATGTCCCCTCTCAGTCTCCGCTTTTCAAGGGAGAAGAGGCCCAGTTTCTCTAATCTCTCACTGTACGGCAACTCCTCCAGCCCTTTAACCATTTTAGTCACTCTTCTCTGGAACCTTTCAAGTAGTACTGTGTCCTTCTTCATGTACGACGACCAGTGCTGGACGCAGTATTCTAGGTGGGGGCGTACCATGGCCCAGTGCAGCGGCATGATAACCTTCTCCAATCTTCTCGTGATCCCCTTAATCATTCCTAGCATTCTGTTCACCCTTTTCACCACCTCCACGCATTGCACTGACGGCTTCATCAACTTGTTTATCTGTACTCCCAGGTCTCTTTCCTGCGGGGTCTCTCCGAGTACCGCACCAGACATCCTGTATTCGTGAATAAGATTTTTGTTACTGACATGCATCACCTTACACTTATCTATATTAAACCTCATTTGCCATGTGGCAGCCCATTTCTCGAGCGTGTTTATGTCACGTTGCAGGTCTTCGCAATCCTTCTGCATCTTCACCACTTTGAATAACTTTATATCGTCTGCAAATTTAATCACTTTGCTCGTCGTACCAGTTTCCAGGTCGTTTATAAATAGGTTGAAGAGCATGGGCCCAAGCACCGAACCCTGCGGAACTCCACTCATGATGCTTTTCCAGTCTGAGTATTATCTATTTACCCCCCACTCTCTGTTTCCTATCCGCCAACCAGTTTTAATCCAAGTGGGGCCTTACCAATGATGCCCCTGTACAAGTCATTGGTAAGGCCCCAGTGAGTATTGTGTTCAGTTTTGGAGACCGTATCTGGCGAAGGACGTAAGAAGACTTGAGGCGGTCCAGAGGAGGGTGACGAAAATGATAGGAGGCTTGCGCCAGAAGACGTATGAGGAGAGACTGGAAGCCCTGAATATGTATACCCTAGAGGAAAGGAGAGACAGGGAAGATATGATTCAGATGTTCAAATACTTGAAGGGTATTAATGTAGAACAAAATCTTTTCCAGAGAAAGGAAAATGGTAAAACCAGAGGACATAATTTGAGGTTGAGGGGTGGTAGATTCAGGGACAATGTTAGGAAATTCTACTTTACGGAGAGGGTAGTGGATGCCTGGAATGCACTTCTGAGAGAGGTGGTGGAGAGTAAAACTGTGACTGAGTTCAAAGAAGCGTGGGATGAACACAGAGGATCTAGAATCAGAAAATAATATTAAATATTGAACTAAGGCCAGTACTGGGCAGACTTGCACGGTCTGTGTCTGTATATGGCCGTTTGGTGGAGGATGGGCTGGGGAGGGCTTCAATGGCTGGGAGGGTGTAGATGGGCTGGAGTAAATCTTAACAGAGATTTCGGCAGTTGGAATCCAAGCACAGTACCGGGTAAAGCTTTGGATTCTTGCCCAGAAATAGCTAAGAAGAAAAAAATTTAAATTGAATCAGATGAATCAGGTTGGGCAGACTGGATGGAACATTCGGGTCTTTATCTGCCGTCATCTACTATGTTACTATGTTACATGAGGATTTCGCCCTCGATTCCATGGCTCGCAATTTTTCGAAGTAGTCGTTCATGTGAGACCTTGTCAAATGCCTTCTGAAAATCCAGATATACAATGTTGATCGGCTCGCCCTTGTCTATCTGCCTGTTTACTCCCTCGAAGAAGTGCAGCAAGTTCGTCAAGAAATCTCTTCCTTTGTTGAAACTATGCTGGCTGGTCCTCATCAGATCGTGTCCGTCAAGGTGCTCAGTGATGCAGTCCTTTTTTCAGTGCCTCTACCATCTTTCCTGGTACTGAGGTCAGATTCGCCAGTCTGTAGTTTCCTGGATCTCCCCTCGAACCTTTCTTGAAGATCGGCGTGACATTCACCACTTTCCAGTCTTCCGGAATCCTTTCCAATTTGACAGATTGGCTATTAGTTGAAGCAGTTAAGCTATAGTCCCTTTCAGTTCCTTGATGACCCTCAGATGGATGCCATCCGATCCTGGGGATTTATCGTTTTTAAGCCTATCAATCTGCCTGCATACCTCTTCTAGACTGGCTGTCATCCCTGTCAGTTTCCCATCCTCGTTTCCTGCATATAGCTATTTCCTCAGCAACCTTTGATATAAATGGAAGACGAAATGGGCATTCACTGAAGAGAAATTTGTTTTGGTGTCTTTTAACATGAGGGTTTATTCCAGCAGGATGGGAAGGGGTCAAAGAAAAAACTAGCTAAGAAAAGGTTGAAGGAGGGAGGCTGGATGTAGTTCAGTTGGAAGAGAGGATAGTTTAAGTAGAGAGACTATTTTGGCCCTTTTTTACTAAGCCACGGTAGAGGTTTCTATCACAGCCCAGGGTGCTAAATGCTCTGATGCTCTCAGGAATTTAGTGTTCCGGGCCTCTGGCACTTCTTAGTAAAAGTGGGGGTTAGTTAGTTGTACTTGAGAGGGAAGGATTAAAAGGAAAGAGGGAAGCTAAAATAGTATTATTAGAGAGTGAGGACTCTATTGGAGGTGGCACAGGCAGTGAGTTAGAATTTTTCCTAAAGTTAAAGATTTTGTCGTTCTCAGCAAAGAGGTACATTGAAGAAAGCTAGTGAGATGATCAAGAGGAATCGAAATCCTGTTGAACTCGGTTACATAAATTCTCCTTCTTTGCCTTAGTCCTGTAGAGATGGGTGTTCTTTCAAACACTGAAAACAGATGAGAGGAATTTGTGCTAGGCACACTCCACATGACAAAGTTGCCACCTTTCTTTCTTCTGAATGAAGACCTCTTTGGATGTCAATTGAATATCCGGGGATCCATCCTCCGACCTTCGGTGGGGAAATCCCAGCACACCACATCCTTTATTTAGTTCTCTGGTCACCCAGTCAAAGAAATCAATCAAATTTGTTTGCCATAATCTGCCTTTGGTGAAGCCATGTTGCTTTGGATCTTGCAACTGAATGATGTTTTGATTATTTTTCCCCTCACTGAGGTAAGGCTTGCTGGCCTATACAGTATTTTCCCAACTCTTTTTTGATACCATTTTATGAAGAGGAATCACTTCCGTTGTTTTCCATTTCCCTTAGAGGTCCTTTCTGTACTTCTCTAAGCTTCCTTGATGCTCTGGGATGTATTCCATTTCAACCCAAAATTTTGTTCACTTTTAATCTTGCAAGTTCATCACAAGCATTCTTTTCTGAATGGTGCTTATCTACATTATTTTTTATAATTATATGTGGCCTCTCTTTTTTGCCCGTGAATGCTGAACAGAAATATTTGTTTACCATTTCTGCTTCTTTCTCATCATTCTCCTTCAACTGCAAACAGCTTAGACAAAATAATTCCCTTTGTCCCAGTCTAAACATAATTATGTTCATCTAACAAATTAATCATTACAAACCCTCCAGATAGAACATTTTCTTCTTTTTTTTCTAGCAATACCAATTACATTTTGGTCTGTTTTAAATAGTCCCACATTTCCTCCTTTAACAACACCTGGCATTCTGCAAAGCCTAAACATTTGCCATTTTTGCCAGATGGTGACCCAAATCTCCAGGGCTAAATCTACCCTACATTCATTTAAGCTGATTGTCATGTCATGTATGGCCAGGATGTACTGAGGATGCTTCGCTCAGGGCATCGTAGCTTTCTTATTGGGTCAATTTTACTGAGTTTGCCACTTCTGTGGCTCGAATATTGCAGATATGAGGTACTGAGATCCGTTAGTTCTTGAATTTGATCACCAACATATCCTAAGGATGTGTTTTAACAAGTCTACCGTTAGTTCCTCTGAGTTTTATTCTTACACGTTTGGTCCTGTAAGGAGCTGTCTGTTTTCCTATTTCTCAGAGCGATACCACCACCTGCTGCTGCTGTTCCTAGCTTCCAGAGGAAACATTTTTCCCTATCTTCTAAGACATGAGAAGTTCTGTCTTTAACAGTCACAAATTTGACTGTATGATTAAGAAATCCAGTGACCAAATAGTAACTGTACAAGACATTTAGAAAGCAAAGAAACTGGGTGAAAGTGCCTGATACCAGGAGTGTAGCCAGCACTCCAATTTTGAGGGAGGCTAAGGGTAGACTGGGGAGGGCATATTAAACTACCTTTGCTGATGAAGATGCCAAAGCCTAGACAGCCAAAGAAATTCAGAGCCCGAGTCACTCCCCTCCTGCTTCTGTAAATGCATAAGTCAGCAGCAACTGAAAACTAGAAAAACCCAAAGTGGGAAAACTGACAAGCAAAAAGTCTTCCCTAATCCTGGAAAAGGAGGAGGGGCAGAGGCATCCGAACCAAAAGAACACCTGAAACAAATAATTAGTGATGTGAGTGGAAAACCCTCAGTCTTACAAGTCCCTAAAGCACCAGCTGTCACAATCAAACCCCAGAACAGGTGTTACTTGTGAAATATCCCTGGGTTTCCAACTAAATTTACTAGTGCACAAAATGTGCTAATGGTGAAAAAATAAAGTGAAAAAATCACTAAACAGTAAAATGGTTCGGATATTTTTGCCCCTCCTCCAAGGGCAAGGAGTGTCCAAAATCACCCGGGCTGGCTAGATGCTGACAAAGTCAAAAGACAAAAGCAAAAATTACTTAGTAAGCTCAGGATGGAGGATTGGACCAGTAAGCGGAATGAGGGAGCATCCAACTGGAAAATAATAAAAAATGTGACACTCAGTGCAATACATTGGATAGCCTACTGCCGGACTGCTACCTGCATCTTATTTATTTATTGTGATTTATTAATAGCCATTTCATGAAGAGATTCACCCAAAGCAGTTTACAATACATTGAATAGTAATCAGATACTATGTATTTTCCCCATGGGTCAGACATTCCTCAAAATGATCATATTTATTAAGAAAACATCAATACACCATATAAAGCGTGCTTTTTAGAAGGCAAATGGCACTTTTTTTCTTTTTCTTTCTTGAATGATAGTTTAGATCTTTCTTATATGTTATGGAGTTCCTTTTCCTTTATCTAATATATGTTTTTATTGTTAGCCGAGAACTGTTGTAAGCTTCTGCGGGATATCAAATTTTAATGAACATAAACATTATTATTATTGGTGATTTCTTAATTAAGTTGCTAAGGGAGTGATAAGATGTAAACTAAAGTCCCCTAAGATTGCTACTTCTATGTGAGGCTATGCTAAGTAGACTGTATTTCTAAGAGCTAATACTGGCTAATAGAGATTTCCTAATTAAATTTGTGGCTTGCTAATTGGTTCAAGTGCCTATAAATCAGAGATCGGGCCAGTGGGTGGGTGAGAGTTGGGGGTGGAAGGGAGGGAATTAAAGTCTAAATTGAGGTTTCCTGTGCCTATTTAGCTGTGCTTTATACTGATACTATAGCAATTTTCAAATAGCCCTCTTAAATGCTAGCCTGTGGAACTGTAACAGACTTTATATGCTAAGAAAAACTATCCCTTAAACTCCTTTGCTAAGTGAGCAGAGTACTGTATTTAAAATAAAGTCCCTGAGCTTACCTGTTTAACTGTCTATGTAGCCCATTCTCACAGTGGCTTCCCCCATGCCTTTCTCAATAACAGACTATAGACTTTTCCTCCAGGAACTTGTCCAAACCTTTCTTAAAACCAGCTACTCAAACCGCTCTTACCACATCCTCTGGCAACATGTTCCGGAGCTTAACTATTCCTTGAGTGAAAAAAAATTTCCTCCTATTGGTTTTAAAAATATTTCTCTGTAACTTCATCATGTGTCCCCTAGTCTTTGTAATTTTTGACGGAGCGAAAAATCGATCCACTTTTACCCATTCTACTCCACTCAGGACTTTGTAGTCTTCAATCATATCTCCCCTCAGCCGTCTCTTTTCCAAACTGAAGAGCCCTAACCGTTTTAGTCTTTCCTCATACAAGAGGAGTTCCATCCCCTTTACCATCTTGGTCGCTCTTCTTTGAACCTTTTCTAGCGCCACTATATCTTTCTTGAGATAAGGAGACCAGAATTTAATACAATACTCCAAATGAGGTCGCACCATGGAGCGATATTGGGGCATTATGACATTCTTAGTTTTGTTAACCATCCCTTTTTAAATAATTCCCAGCATCCTGTTTGCTTTTTTGGACATTGCTGCACATTAGGCAGAAGGTTTCATCGTATTGTCTACAATGATACCCAGATCCCTTTCTTGGAGGCTAACCCCTAAGGTGGACCCTAGCATCCGGTAACTGTGATTCCAATGTGCATCACTTTGCATTTGTCCACATTAAATTTCATCTGCCACTTGGACGCCCAGTCTTCCAATTTCCTAAGGTCTGCCTGCAATTTTTCACAATCCGCATACGTTTTAACAACTTTGAACAGTTTAGTGTCATCTGCAAATTTCATCACCTCACTCGTCGTTCCAATTTCCAGATCATTTATAAATAAGTTAAATAGCACCGGACCTAGTATAGACCCCTGTGGCACTCCACTGTTTACTCTCCTCCATTTTGAAAAATGACCATTTAACCCTACCCTCTGTTTTCTGTCCAATAACCAATTCCTAATCCACAACTGAACTTTGCCACCTATCCCATGACACTTTAATTTTCTCAGGAGCCTCTCATGAGGAACTTTATCAAAAGCTTTCTGAAAATTTAGATACACCATATCAGCAGGCACACCTTTATCCACATGTTTATTCACACCTTCAAAGAAGTGAAGCAAATTTGTGAGGCAAGATCTCTCTAGGCTGAACCCATACTGACTCTGTCTCATTAAATCATGTTTGTCTACATGTTCCACAATTTTATTTTTTTTATTATCAGGAAAGGAATGGAAAACAAAGATGGAAATGTTATATTGTCCTTGTATCACCCTATGGTATGGCTGCACCTCAAATACTGTATGCAGTTCTGGTCACCATATCTCAAAATAGATATAGAGGAATTAGAAAACGTACAGAGAAGGGTGACAAAAATGATAAAAGGGATTGGACGACTTCCCTATGAAGAAAGGTTAAAGTGGATAGGGCTCTTCAGCTTGGAGAAGAGACGGTTCAGGGGGATATGATAGAGATTTATAAAATACAGAGTGGAGTTGAGAGGGTTTATGTGAATCGTTTGTTTACTCTTTCCAAAAATACTAGGACTAGGGGGCATGCGATGAAGCTACTAAGTAGTAGATTTAAAACAGACTGGAGAAAATATTTCTTCACACAACATATAATTAAACTCTAGAATTAATTGCCAGAAAATGTGGTGAAATCAGTTAGCTTTGCAGAGTTTAAAAAAGGTTTGGATAATTTCCTAAAAAAGAAGTCCATTGGCCATTATTCAGATGGTTTGGGAAATCCACTGCTTATTCCTAGGATAATTAGCATAAAATCAGTTTTATTACTTGAGATCTAGTTAGGTACTTGGGACCTGGTTTGGCCACTATTGGAAGCAGGATGCTGTGCTTGATGGACCTTTTGTCTGTCCTAGTATGGCAATTCTTATGTTCTCAAGATGATCTGTATGATTTTCATTTTTCTTTTATGTAAATTTAACAAGCTTAACAAAATAAAGATTTAAAAAAGAGCTAGAGGACATGAATTGCGATTTTAGTATGGTAAACATATGAACATAAGAAATGCCGCTGCTGGGTCAGACCAGTGATCCATCCTGCCCAGCAGTCCGCTCTCGCGGAGGCCCTCAGGTCAAAGACCAGTGCTCTAAATGAGTCCAGCCTCACCTGCGTACATTACAGTTTAGCAGGAACTTGTCCAACTTTGTCTTGAAACCCTGGAGGGTGTTTTCCCCTATAGCAGACTCCGGAAGAGCGTTCCAGCTTTCCACCACTCTCTGGGTGAAGAAGAATTTCCTTACGTTTGTACGGAATCGATCCCCTTTTAACTTTAGAGAGTGCCCTCTCGTTCTCTCTACCTTGGAGAGGGTAAACAATCTGTCTTTATCTACTAAGTCTATTCCCTTCAGTATTTTGAATGTTTCAATCATGTTCCCTCTCAGTCTCCTCTTTTCAAGGGAGAAGAGGCCCAGTTTCTCTAATCTCTCACTGTACGGTAACTCCTCCAGCCCCTTAACCATTGTAGTCGCTCTTCTCTGGACCCTTTCGAGTAGTATCGTGTCCTTCTTCATGTATGGCGACCAGTGCTGGACACAGTATTCCAGGTGAGGGCATATCCTGGCCCAGTACAGTGGCATGATGACCCTCCCCGATCTGTTCGTGATCCCCTTCTTAATCATTCCTAGCATTCTGTTCTCCCTTTTTGCCGCCGCCACCGCGTATTGTGCAGACGGCTTCATCAACTTGTCGATCAGAACTCCCAAGACCCTTTCCTGGAAGGTCTCTCCAAGTACCACCCTGGGCATGCTGTATTCGTGCATGAGGTTTTTGTTCCCGACATGCATCACTTTACACTTATCCACGTTGAACCTCATTTGCCATGTCGATGCCCATAAGAACATAAGCATTGCCTCTGCCGGGTCAGATCAGGGGTCCATCGTGCCCAACAGTCTGCTCCCGCAGCGGCCCCCCAGGTCCATGACCTGTAAGTGATCCTTTACCTAAATTGTATATTCTCTATTCATTTAGTATCCTGTATAGTTACCCTCTATCTGCATCCTTCAATCCCCTTCTCCTTCAGGAAGTCATCCAATCCTTTTTTGAAACCCAATATTGTACTCTGTCCTATCACCTCTTCTGGGAGCGCATTCCAAATTTCCACCAACCTCTGAGTGAAGAAGAACTTCCTAGCATTCGTTTTGAATCTGTCTCCTTTCAATTTTTCTGAATGCCTTCTTGTTTTTGTTGTCCCCGCTAGTCTGAAGAATCTATCCCTCTCCACCTTCTCTATGCCTTTCATGATTTTATAAGTGTCTATCATGTCCCCTCTAAGTCTCCGCTTTTCCAGGGTAAAGAGCCCCAGCTTCTCCAGCCTTTCAGCATACGAAAGGTTTTCCATGCCCTTTATCATCCTTGTTGCTCTTCTCTGGACCCTCTCGAGTATCGCCATATCCTTCTTTAAGGTACGGCGACCAGTATTGGACGCAGTACTCCAGATGCGGGCTTGATTATGTCACTTTGCAGATCTACACAATCCCCCTGTGTCTTCACTACTCTGAATAACTTCGTATCGTCCGCAAATTTAATCACTTCACTTGTACCAATATCCAGATTGTTTATAAAGATGTTGAAGAGCACGGGTCCAAGCACTGAGCCCTGCGGCACCCCACTGGTGATGCTCTTCTAGTCTGAGTATTGTCCATTTACCCCATTCTCTGTTTCCTATGCTCCAGTCAGTTTTTGATCCACGTGAGTATTTCACCCTCGATTCCATGACTCACAATTTTTCAAAGTAGTCATTCATGCGGAACCTTATCGAACACCTTCTGAAAATCCAGATATACAATGTCGACCGGGTCACCCTTGTCTATCTGCCTGTTTACTCCCTCAAAAAAGTGCAGCAAGTTCATCAGACAAGATCTGCCTTTGCTGAAACCGTGCTGGCAGCATGGTAAACTTAGGAGTAACATCAGAAAATTCTTTTTCATGGAAAGGGTGGTGGATTACTAATAAAATAATAATAAAAAAGTTTATATACCGCAGGACCATAAAGTTCTTTGTTGTTTACAATAATTAAAAATGCTACAGATTGAATAAAACTTACAAAGCTAAAAGCTCATAACTAAATCCTAGGGAAGTGATAGGGACAAAACTGATGGAATTCCAAAATGAATGTTGAGGATCCCTAGTAGTTTGGATGGACTATGCAGGGCTTTTTATCCCCATCATTTTTACTCTATAACTCGGATTCCTACGCAATATGCTTCATGTTTTCTGCCTACCCATGAATTCCCACCAAGGAGCGAGTAAAGAAAACTTGCCCATTTGTACCACAGTTCTGTATATATTTAATCAGTTATTATGAGGCTGCTGTGGTACGCACTGCTTATTACTAGCAGACCAATTCTTCAGGCCGCCTACTCCCCGGCTGCTTTCCCTCACAGTGGATGAAGATAAATTGAATAAATAAATAATATTTTTTTGCCAATCCTGCATGTTTTTCCCACCAACTACTTTGAATACTAATGTCCTTAATTATACAATGCAGAGGTTTACCTTCTATGTTGCCCATTCTCTAAATTAGATAAATAAATTAACAATGCAGGAAATTATTCCCATAAATCTGATCTTTTCATTATGGTGCTATGATGGGAATATATTGTAATAATAAATATGCTCTAATTATAGAGATGCTCAGACAAAACTATTATTCAGTATCTATTATCATTAGAGAAGTGTTAAGAGAAAGCAGTGCAGGTTTTTTATTCTCTGCTGGATAGGTCATGAAAGCCCAAGTCTTGCAGGCTCTGGCAAGACCTACAAAACCAAAACTGGCTGGAAGGTTCATTCACTCATGGAGAGGCTGAAAAGAGGATTATTCAATTGGATCCAGGTACACAGAAAGGAACAGGAATTTTATCAATCAACTCAGCTTCCAACTCTGCATGGAATAGAATCTGTGAGGTTTGATGAAACATTTTACTGTATTTGTAATGCTAAAATTGGAAAACTGCTTCTCTGAACAGCATTACATTGTGAGGAATTTACGAAAACCCCTATCCATGGGAGCCAACTCTTCAGAATTATTGGGGGTGCTAAACCGACTGAATATAGGAGTAGCCTAACGACTTGTGCAGTGGGATGAGAACCTAGAGAGCTGGGCTTGATTCACACTACAGTTCCAAGTTTATTAAAAGACAACTGAGGGGCTGGGAGAGTCCTTAGTGCATCTGTCCAGGATAAGATGACTGAGTGACTATGAAAAGCCTGGAAGGAGAAGTAGCTGGAGGGCCCAGTAGAGCCTGGAGCCTAGGTGGGGCTTAGGCTTGACGACCGGCTGTGGGACCAGCAAAGTTTCCAGAGAGTGGGAGACCCAAGAGGCCATGGAGCATAGGGACTGGTGGTGGCCCCACAAGAAGCAGCCAGGAGAGTCAAGGTCCAAGGCTGAGGGGGTCTGGCAAGCAACTAGCAGAAAGACTGGTGGTGACCGATGGAGAGACCGATGATGGCACTGGAAGCTGCCTGAGAAACCCAGAATAAGCAGCCTGACAGACCTGGGAGAATGTTAGCCAAAAGCTCAGGTGAGCAGCAGCAGAGGGACCGGCGACACTGGTGGTGATTGGTGGAGAGACTGATGGCACTAGGAGCTTCTGGAAGACCCAGATGGGCAATAAGGGGTCAGGAGAGGTCTGGAAGAACTGGAAGATCTATAGAGTCCAGGGGAGGATTTGTAAGAAAGACTTGGTCAAGAGTGAATAAAGGATTTAGAACTGTTTTAACTTTGTATGTGTTGTGTTTTAGCAGGGTCAGTGGAAGACCAGAAGGAGCTGGAGGATATATGTGACGGGTACTAACTGCTTGGCCTGGTCACATGACCACACACTGTTGTTTGTAAATCATAAATAGAGCCTTCCATTTCAATATGGTTTTGGTAAAGCCTTCCCAAAGATTTGGTTGCCTGTGTTTTTACACCATCTAGGAAGATAATTGGATAGACTTTCTGACATGGGTGTAGAAGAGAGCCAACACAATGTAGTGAATGAACAGGAAAATAAGTATCTATTAAGTAAATGTTGGAAATGCTCCTTGATGCCAGTAACAATAGAAACATGATGGCAGATAAAGGTCAAATGGCCCAACTAGTCTGCCCACCCGCAGTATCCATTATCTCTTTCTATCTCTCAGAGATACCACGTGCCTATCCCAGGCCCTTTTGAATTCAGACACAGTCTCTGTCTCCACCACCTCTTCTGGGAGACTGTTCCATGCATCTACCACCCTTTCTGTAAAAAAGTATTTCCTTAGATTACGCCGGATAACTTCATTCTATGCCCTCTCATTGCAGTGTCCTTTCATATTAAAGAGACTCGACTCATGCGCATTTACATTACATAGGTATTTAAACGTCTCTATCATATCTGCCCTCCTCCAGCCTTTCCTCTAAAGTATACATATTGAGATTTTTAAATCTGTCCCTATACGCCGTATGATGAAGATCACGCACCATTTTAGAAGCCTTCCTCTAGACCAGGGGTGTCGAACTCAATCAGAGAAGGGGCCAAAATCTAAAATCCAGCCTAAATCGCGGGCCGAATGGTTTACTGAACAGTAATAAACTGACAATGTTAACCAGAAATGTGAATTTAAAATGAGTGGAACAATCTTTTCCTTAACAGTGCTGTTAACCAACTCACATGCTATCAAGCAAAACAGTAATATTGGTATCAAGCAAAACAGTAATATTGGAATGTACCTAAAATGCTCATTGTTTTGTTTTCTGGCTAGATGTCTGACACCGTTTTCCCCGTATCAATGAGTCAATGTTCGGTTTTATTTCTTGGGCTGTAGCAACCCGCAAAACAGCATGGAGGTTGTCATCGGTAATGCGTGATCTGTGCTTATTTTTGTTCAGATTCATTATTGAAAACATCTGTTCACAAAGATAGGTGCTCCCGAACATGGATAGAATACGGGCAGCATGAAGTCGGAGCTCTGGCATTGAGTCAGGGGGCAGTAGAGGGTAGAAGTCCTCAATTTCAACATCCTGAAACCTTGATTTCAGGCCACTGTCAGACTGAAGCTCGATTATCTCCATCTGAAGGTGATGGGGCACATTGTTGACATCAACTGTAAAAGGATTGGCAAAGATGTCAAAGCCTGAGTGCTGTGTTCTAAAGTCAGAGAAGCGCCGCTCAAATTCACTTAGTAAACGGCTAACTTTGATAGCCAGCCGACTGCAAGGAAAAGTACCAGAAATAGTGGTTGAGATACTCAAACAAACGGGAAAGTGGGCAAGATTGTCCTGTTCCAGTTGGGACTTCCATAGTTGAAGTTTACGCTGGAATGCTGTGATCATGTCAGACATCTTCGTGATGACTTGTTTGCGTCTCTGCAGCTTCAGATTCAGTTGGGCGAGATGCGCGCATATGTCACACATCATAGCAAAATCACATAGCCAGGTGGGATCCGACAGTTCAGGCAAGGGCTTTCCTTTACTTTCCATGAAAAGAGCAATTTGTTCTCTGAGCTCAAAAAATCTTTTGAGGACTGCGCTCTTGCTCAGCCATCTTACTTCTGTGTGGTATGGCACGTCTCCATGCTCTGCACCCACCTCCTGTAAAAACTGCTGGAACTGGCGATGATTCAGGCCACGTGCCCTTATAAAGTTAATAGTTTTAATGACTGTGGTCATTATGTCATTCATGTCCAGAACTTTTCCACACATAGCCTCTTGGTGGATAATGCAATGATAAGTAATCAAGGGTGTGTGGCAGTGACTTTTTTGCATTCTTTCCTTCATTAGTCCAACCAAGCCTTTCTTTTCTCCGCACATTGAAGGTGCGCCATCGGTAGTTAGCCCCACCAACTTTTCCCAGGGTAATTTAAAATTATTTATAGATTTCTCCACAGCCTCAAATATATCTCTACCAGTCGTCGTCCCATGCATGGCAGCTACATCCAAAAGTTCCTCAGTGACAGAGAGGTCGGTCTTCGTAGCACGTATAAAGATGGATAGCTGCGCTGTATCAGTGTTGTCTGTGCTTTCATCGATAGCAAGTGAAAAAGCGAGATAACTGCATGCCTGTTCGGCCAGCTGTGATGATAGATTTCCTGAGAGTTCTTGAACTCTGTCTGCAATGGTGTTTCTTGACAAACTGACAGTTTGAAAACTCTGTATCTGGTCTGGGCATACTTTCTCACACACTTTTAGCATGCATTGCTTCAAAAAGGCACCCTCTGAAAAACACCTTGAAGTACGGGCAATTTCTTCAGCCACTATAAAGCTTGCTTTCACTGCAGCATCATTTTTCGCTGTAGCCTTTGTAAACATTTGCTGCTGTGATTGTAGTTTGCCTTTTAGTTCTTTAACAATTTTATGCTTTTCTTCCAAAGTATATTTGCCATACTTAACATTATGTTTGGTGTCAAAATGACGACGTATATTGTACTCTTTCATCACCGACACTGTCTCATAACACAATATACACACTGGTTTGCCCTCACTAAGCACAAACATGTATTCATTTTCCCATTTGTCATTAAATTGTCTGCCTTCACCGTCAACTTTTCTTTTCCTGGACATTTTGGGATCAATATTGGCAGTAAAAGATGTAGTTTATTGGAAATCTGCGTTAGAATGAAAAAGTCAGTCAATAAATGCCTGGCTGGGTACAGATAGCAGATTCTGTTGCGATTTTTATGCCTACACTTTATGCCAGGAACTGGCAGCTTCTGCTGTGTATTTTTTTTACATAGTTCCCCCCCCCCCGACGTCCGATTCACCCCAAGCAGGACCGCTCGCACGCACCTGCACCCCCACCCCGAAGGACCGCCGGGGCAAAAAGGAGCCCAAGCCCTCTTGCCCCGCCGATTCCCCAACTCCCCGACAATATCGGGCCAGGAGGGAGCCCAAGTCCTCCTGGCCCTGGCGACCCCCCCCCCCCCGCTAGTTGTTCGGGCCAGGAGGGAGCCCAAACCCTCCTGACCACGGCGACCCCATACCCCCACCCCGCACTACATTACGGGCAGGAGGGATCCCAGGCCTTCCTGCCCTCGACGCAAACCCCCCTCCCCCCATCGACCGCCCCCCCAAGAACCTCCGACCCCCCTGGCCGACCCCCACGACACCCCCACCCCCCTTCCCCTTACCTTTCTGTAGTTGGCCGGACAGACCGGAGCCAAACCCGCCTGTCCAGCAGGCAGCCAACGACGGAATGAGGCCGGATTGGCCCATCCGTCTCAAAGCTCCGCCTACTGGTGGGACCTAAGGCTCCCGGGTCTATTCTGATTGGCCCAGGCGCCTTAGGCCCCACCAGTAGGCGGAGCTTTGAGACGGATGGGCCAATCCGGCCTCATTCCGTCGTTGGCTGCCTGCCAGACAGGCGGGTTTGGCTCCCGTCTGTCCGGCCAACTACAGAAAGGTACGGGGAAGGGGGGTGGGGGTGTCGTGGGGGTCGGCCAGGGGGGTCGCGGGTCGGCTGGGGGGCGGTCGGAGGTTCTTGGGGGGGGCGGTCGATGGGGGGAGATAGATAGCAAGTACGGCCGGCGAGATCACAAGCCTCCTATGTCACCGCGCGTCATTGTGATGGAACGCAGCGGCGTGCAGTGATGACAGCGCGGTGCGGGCCACATGCAAGGCCTGGCGGGCTGGATTTGGCCCGCGGGCCTTGTGTTTGACACATGTGCTCTAGACTGACTCCATCCTTTATATATCTTTTTGAAGGTGCGTTCTCCAGTATTGTACACAATATTCTAAATAAGGTCTCACCAAAATCTTATATAGGGGCATCAATACCTCCTTTTTCCTATGGCCATACCTCTTCCTATGCACCCTAGCATCCTTCTAGCTTTCGCTGTCACCTTTTCAACCTGTTTGGCCACCTTAAGATCATCACATAGAGGGGCGTGGCTTAGCGCGCACACAAAATGGTCGTGTGATCGCAGCGCTCCTCTTACCTGGGCAACCGTTGAATAAATAAAGATTTCCTTTTAAACTGTTTTCGGCTGAAAACATCGGAGAGGACAGCGGGAGCATGGCGAGCACCCGACAGAGTAAGAGTGAAACCGGAGGGGCTGTGAAAAGGCAGAAGCAGGATCAAATTACCCCGAATAAGGTTCCGCTTCCTGCTGATGTATCAGAGGAGTTAAGCAAAGCTGAAGTTATGGGGGAACTGAGGCAAATCAAACAAATGCTGACAGACACTGTGAGTAATATGGCAGAACTGAAGGAAGAAATCCTGAATATACACAGACAAATGGAAGTAGCTAATAAAAGAACAACAGAGTTAGAAGTTAAAATGGAGAGCTTAGAATGTGAAGGAAAAAGATGCAAAAATGACAGTTTGGAAATAATTCAATTGAAAAGTCAGCTGGAAGATTACGAAAACCATGGAAGAAGAAAGAATATAAAACTTTTTGGAATACAGGAAAATTTGGAAGGAAAAATGCAATACAGTTTTTAGAAAATTTAATTCCTAGATTATTGCAGTTGGATTTCAAACAGCCTTTGGAAATAGAACGGGCACACAGGATTCCAATAAAGAGTCTGGAAAATCAAGGGAGACCAAGACCATTAATATTCAAGATGTTAAGATACCAGCAAGCAATAGAAAAGATAAAAACTTAAACTATAAAGGATCCAAAATATGGTTTTTACCAGACTTTGCTAAAAATACAGCAAATATTAGGAAGAAATTCCTTGAGCTGAGATCTCAATTAAAGGAAAAAGGATATAAGTATGGGTTATATTACCCAGCAAAAATGAGGGTATCTTGTGGGGATAAATCTTTGTATTTTGTGGATCCGGAAAAACTAAAGACCTTTCTTTCAAAATCAGAACCTATGTCATTTTAGCACAATGGGTGTTGAAATGAAGGGATAAATACTAAGACTGGATTGGTGGATATTGAACAAAAAATTAAATATAAAGAACTATGAGACTTTAGTTTGTTGGAAAAAGAAGAATATGCAACAAAGAACAGGAAATTAAAATGGACAAGTGAAAAAGAAAATAAAAGAATGTAAAGAAGAAAGAAGAAAGAAGGATAGACTGGAAAGACATTAAAGTGAAGTTATTAGACTGAACTTTTAGGAGACTGAAAGATGGATGGTTGGAGTAAAGAATGAACAAGAAGGATTAAAGGACTGGACAAATTAACACAAAAGGAAAAGTGAAGACTGAATAGGAAAATAAATAGATGTGAAGAAGAAGAAGAAAGCAGGACTGATAGACTAAAAGGATATTATATATATAAAAAAAAAAAAAAAAGAATGACAATTGGCAGTCAAAAGTCTTTAAGAGTGGATGGATGGAGATAAGAAATAAATATGAAAGTTCAGTTTATTTAATAAGTCAGAAAAGGAGAAAGTAAAGAATGAAAGGACAATAAGGAAAAGATTGCAGAATGGACTAATGATAGAAAGGACAAGTTATATGATATTTAAGTGCAAGTAAAGGAAAGGAAAATTAAATGAAATTAAACGTTTACAAATTATACAGAATGTCTCTATAAAACTTATTACTAAATCTAAAAAATTTGATCATGTCACTCCCCTACTAGAAAAGGCACATTGGCTCCCTGTCATCCATAGAATAACTTATAAAATCTGTTTACTTACATTTAAAACACTACTATATAAGACACCTGCTTTTATTCATAAACTTTTAATACCTTATCATCCAATTAGAACATTAAGATCAATTGATCAAAACCTATTAACAGTACCTTCATTGAAATTGATTAATACTAGACGGCAATTTATATTTTCCGTAACAGCCCCTCAAACCTGGAATGCTCTTCCAATTTTTATACGGAACGAGCAAGATTTGGTAAAATTTAAATCATTATTAAAAACATTTCTTTTTAATGATGCTTTTAACTCTTGATTTTTATTTATTGTTTCTCCTAATGTGTTTTCCTATGTTTAATCTTTTATATAACGAATGTATTTCATAACCCTATTTTTACCCAATGTAGTATAATAAGTTTTAACCTTTGTAAGCATTGTGATTCCCAACTGTTTGTTTTAAATGTTTGTTTGTTTTCTTTTAACTAAATTTGATTTGTACATCACTTTGAATTAGAGAAAGCGATTAATCAAGAAAAAATAATAAACTTGAAACTTGAAACTTGAAAATGAATAATATAAAAGAAAGATACATAAGAATTTATTGGTAGCTGAAGGAATGTAAAGATTGATGTGATAATATAGTTTTAAAAAGATTGGATTTAATTTGGAGAAGAGGAAATATAAAAAGGGGGAAAAAAATTATTTTGAAAATGAAATACAAATGTTTAAATACAAATAGGGGATAAAAACTTATAAAATTGAAGTTTGTTTTTTTTTAACAGAAATATATGAAGAGATGGATATTTGTTGTTGGATATTTAAAGGAGGATAGGAGAAGATGGATTAGATAATATAAGATATAGGAAAATGATACTTTTTATTAAATATATGACTATGATAGAATTTTCTTGAATGAAATAAAATGTTGGGGGAATGAATTAGAGATTGGTGAAATGATAAAAATGCATTAATGGAATGTTAGGAAATAAATATGGTTATGTGACTAAAGGTTAAATAATAGATAGAGGAATTAATTACTTTAAAATGGAACAAAAAAAAAAAAAAGGTTTTATGATTAGAAGAGAGATATAATTAGATATATTGTGGAGAGGTAATGAGTTTGTCTCAATAAAGGATAAAGGGGTTATTAATAAATATTGGTTGCCTGGGGGGGAGGGGGGAAGTTGGGATTACTGTCCAATGTGTGTCCTTAAGCAGTCATTATATTGGGGGGGGAGGGGGGGGAAGAAGGTGGGTATTAAAGATATTACTAGAATGATTACGGAAAAGATTAATAAGGGATTGGGTAATTTGGAGGTAAGAATGTGTGCCATGGGGAGAAGTTTTTTAGATCTTAGTTATGGAAGAAGGGAAGAGGAAGATTATGATAAGGAGTATAAATATATTATGTCTTTTAAGATATTTTCTATTAATGTCAATGGCCTGAATCATGTAATCAAAAGGAAAAAGGTATTATCATTTTTAAAGAAGCAAAACGCGGATGTTTATTGTCTGCAGGAGACCCATCTTAATATAAAGGAATCACAGAAACTAACGGGTGGGTGGGTGAAAGAATGTTTTTTTGCTCCAGCAGAGGGTAAAAAAGCAGGAGTAGCAGTTCTTATAAATAAAAAGTGTATGGCCAATTTTAAGATAGTAAATTCGGACCCACATGGAAGATGGCTACATGTTGATATAAGTATGGGAAATAATGCCCTGACGTTGTTCAATATATATGCCCCTAATTCGAATCAATCAGAATTCTTTAAAAAATTGCAGAGTATGTTGTTACCACTGGCTGCTTCTAATTTAGTGGTGGCTGGAGATTTTAATGCTGTAATGGATCTATTAATGGATTAAAAACCAGGTAAAAGTATAAAATCTTTAGGTTTAGATAATTTGGTTCAATCATGTGATTTGAAGGATATATGGCGTATTCTTCATTTTAATGATCAGGAATTTTCATTTTGTTCACAGGTTCATAAATCATTTTCAAGAATAGATTATATTTTTATTTCATCACATAAGGTGCAGCAAGTGATTAAGGCTTCCATTGATCCCATTATCATTTCGGATCATGCGGGAGTATGGATAGATTTACAATTAGATCAATTAGAAAATAGAAGACCTCTTTGGAGATTTGATAATGCATTGCTTGTGGATGAAAAATTTTTGGAAAATTTTAAAACACAAATTAGTGATTTCTTTCAAATTAATTTAGTGGAAGATACATCTATTGAAAATGTATGGGACGCTTTTAAAGCAACTATGAGAGGTCATATTATATCATATTCGGCTTTTGTTAGGAAACAGATTAAAAAACAGTATATAGAGTTAGAAAATGAAATTAAAATACTAGAAACTAAGTTGGTAAGCAAATGGGAACATGATGTATTACAAGCTCTTTTGAAAGCAAAAGGTAAATATAACGAATTAGCTTCAAAAATGATAAGAAGAGACTTGTTTTCCAAACAGACAATGTATTATGGAAATTCTAATAAGGCGGGAAGATTATTGGCAAATTATCTTAAAGCAAAAAAAAGAACTAACATTAATGGGATAAAAGATGATAATGGTATAATAACCAATCAAATGGATATAATTTTAAAGCAATTTCTAAAATTTTATAAGGACCTGTATTCTTCCGAGCCTTATTTGGAGAGGCAAAAAGATGGTAAAAATTTTTTAGATTTAATTATTGGACCTAAGGTTCCTGATCATATAAAACGGAGTTTAGATGAACCTATATCATTAAAAGAATTAGAAACAGCGTTGAGATCTCTTAGAGTTGGATCCACTCCAGGTGGTGATGGTTATACAGTAGAATTTTATAAAACATTTCAAAATGTCCTTTCCTCATATTTACTAAATTTATATCAGATACAACTTATAAAAGGTGATATTAAAGGTACTTTGGCTGAATCAATAGTAATTGTTTTGCCTAAGCCAAATAAAGATCCTACTTTGGTTTCAGACTACAGGCCTATATCTTTAATAAATGTGGATAATAAACTTTTGGCGAAAATTTTGGCTTTGAGATTAGCCAAAGCTCTCCCACATATAATAGACACGCATCAGACGGGTTTCGTTGCTAAAAGACATTCCTCTAATAACTCTAGATTATTGTTTCATATGTTAAATTTATCAAAAAAAATGGATGAACCGGCTTTTACAGTTTCCTTGGATGCAGAAAAAGCGTTTGATAGGGTAGAATGGAATTTTATGTATCAGGCTTTAGAATGGTTTGGTATAGGTTCTGGATTTATACAAATGGTAAAAACATTGTATAGCTTCCCGATTGTAAGATTAAATATTAATAATATGATATCTGATGGTTTTCAATTGCAGAGGGGAGTTAGACAAGGTTGTCCTTTATCTCCTTTGTTATTTGATGTTGTATTAGAACCCTTATTGTTAACAATACAGCAAGCAAGGGGGATACAGGGTATTCCATATTCTGATATGGAATATAAAATTTCGGCTTATGCGGATGATATTTTACTTTATTTGAGGAATCCAGAGTCTACCTTATCTTGTCTATTGGAATTAATTGATATGTTTGGCAAATTTTCAGGTTATAAAATTAATTGGAGTAAGTCTGAACTTATACCTTTAAATGTTCATTGTGTAAAAGGATTATTTGACGCTTTTCCGTTCATATGGAAAGAAGAAGGATTTAAATATCTTGGCATTCAAGTTAAAAATACAATTGAAGATACAGTAAAAGAAAATGAAAAATTTGTATTGAAAAGAGTTAGAGTTATGTGAGCAATGGAATCCGTTACATCTTTCTTGGTGGGGGAGAGTTCAAACTATTAAAATGATGATCTTGCCTGTAGTTTGCTACCAAATGAGTATGATACCTATTTATTTTCAGGGGTCCTTTTATAAAAAGCTTAATAGCATTTTAACGAAATTTCTTTGGCTTGGTAAAACGCATAGAATAGCTTTGGTATCTTTGCAAAAATCAATTAAGGAGGGAGGGGTAAATTTTCCAAATTTTTATAGGTACCATCAAGCCTATATTTTACATCAGGGTATGTATTGGATCCTTCCAGAACTGATAGATAATGCACCGGATTGGTTATATTTGGAATGGCGCCTTATGTTTCCCCTAAATTTAGTTCATCTTCCAAGTATCAACATGCCTAGAAGATACAGAGAAAATAAGATATTAATGGATACTTGGAAAACCGTTAAGGTTTATTAGTAAATTAACACCTGTCTCAATAAACAAGTCAACTAATCAGTCTTTATGGATAAACTCCAAGATTAAAATTGGCGGAGCTCAAATCCTTTGGAAGGAATGGATTATTGCAGGCATTAGATCTCTGAATGATGTTATTTCGGAAGGTAAACTGCTGGAATTTTCACAATTGCAACATAGATTTGGTCTTAGTAAAAAACAAAGTTTTAAATGGTTGCAATTGAAGCAGGCCATTCAGGTTGGGTTCCCTGAATGGAAAACATTGAATAATCAATATAGTTTAGAGTTCTTATGCTTCCAAGCAGACTTCCTAGGGCATCAAGCCGCATTGTGGTATAAATTAATATCTGGATATTTGAATAAAAAACCAAAAAATGGTCTAAGAGACATTTGGAGCATTGAGATTAAGCATCAAATTACTGCATCTCAATGGCCACTAATTTGGTCTTGGAGAATGAGATGTACAGTGTCAGCATCTATGAGACAAACTTGGTTCTTTTTATTACATAGAGCTTTTTGGACCCCTACACGTTTGCAAAAATTAGATAGTTCTAAGTCCAATAAATGCTGGCACTGTAATCTGGAACCTGGGATGTTGGATCATTTACTGTATCATTGTCCCTACATTAAAAGTTTTTGGAATGCAATTTGGCCACAAATTAATAAATTGATGGAAAATCATGTAGCAATATCATATGATACAGTGTTATTTGGAATGATGATGAGAAAAAAAAGTCAAATTTCACCAGAAAATAACAAGCTTTTACTAGTCATGACAGGGGTTGCCATTCAGCATATAACCAATAACTGGAAGAATCATAGTAACCTTAATTATACATTTTGGTGGAATACAATTTGTCATATATTCAAAATGGAAAGAGTAATAGCAATACAAAGAGGGACATATCCTAAATTTATAAAAATATGGGGACCACATGTACTGAATGAATAGTAGGATTTATCTTCTTCTTTTCTTCTTTTTCTTGTCTTATTTATGGCACACATGGAGGGGGGGTAGTGAAAATAATTTTACATAACATGTTATAATATGGTATACAATATGTATAAGGTGATTGAAAAGTACTTGAAGGGTGGGGGGTGGGAGAGGGAATAAAAAAATTTGTTCAGAATATTATGTAATAGATATAAAAGTGATATTATGTATTCATTAGTTGTAACTCAATATTTTGTACACTTCATGTAAAATATGAAAATGAATAAAGAATTATAAAAAAAAAAAAAGATCATCACATACAATCATACCCAAGTCCTGCTCTTCTGACGTGTACTTAAGTTCTTCACTTCCTAAACTGTATTTGAATTTTTGCAGCCCAAATGCATGACCTTGCATTTCTTAGTATTATATTTTCCTCTAAGCAAATTCCATTAACCACCACCTTCTGGCATCTGTCTGGCTTCTGTCAACCAGTTTCTAACTTTGGCTCCTAACTTCAGCCCATCAAGTTTATTCAAGAGCCTCCTGTGAGAAACTGTGTCAAAGGCTTTGCTGAAATCTAAGTAAATTACATCTAGCGCACACCCTCTATCCAACTTCCTGGTCACCCAGTCAAAGAATTCAATCAGATTCGTTTGGCACAATTTACCTTTAGTAAAACCATGTTGCCTCTGATCCTGTAAGACATTAGATTCTAAGAATTTCACTATCCTTTCTTTCAGCAATGCTTCCATTATTTTTCCATTATTTCCATTATTTACAATGTCCAATGTGACACGGACAAGAGGACATGGACTGAAACTAAGGGGGGACAAGTCCAGGACAAATATCAGGAAGTTCTGCTTCACGCAATGAGTGGTGGACACCTGGAATGTTCTCCCAGAGGAGGTTATTGCGGAATCCACTGTTCTAGGATTTAAAAGAAAACTAGATGCACATCTCCTTACAAGAGGTATAGAGGGATATGGGTGACTAAAATTACACCAGGTGTACACTTGGCTGGGCCTCCGCGTGTGCGGATCGCCGGACTTGATGGACCGAAGGTCTGATCCGGAGATGGCAGTTCTTATGTTCTTATGTTAACCAACGTGAAGCTTATTGGCCTGTAGTTTCCCGCTTCATCTCTGCAACCACTTTTGTCAATAGGGACCACATCTGCTCTTCTCCAATGCCCAGAACTTCTCTGAGCTCCCGCAATATCCTGGGATGGATCCCATACGGTCCCATTGCTTTGTCCACCTTCAATTTTTCAAGTTGTTCATAAACACTTTCTTCCGTGAACGGCGCAGAATCTACTCCATTCTTGTGTGTAACTTTGCCAGACAATCTCGCTCCTTCTCCAGGATTTTCTTCCGTGAACATAGAACAGAAGTATTTGTTTAGCATGTTTGCTTTTTCCTCCAGTAGCCAAACATGAGCCTTTCCTGGCCAGTTAAATTGTTTTCAATATCTAATCTAACACAATTACAAACAAATGGCATTGCATTAATGTAGTTGGCCCAAGATCACTGCTAGCAGGATTGATTGTAACTGAGAGGGATCTAGAATTGGTTTAATTCAGTGTTGCAATTTGAGTTTACTTAATGCTTTCTTATTTTGTTTACATATTTGTCTACACTGAGTGCAGAATTGAATGTCACACCAAGGATTTTAATATGTGCCTGGATGAGAATTTCAGCCGTAGATCGTTTAATTTTAAATTGTGGTACTTCCTCTTCTTTACCTCCTACCCAGAAGAAATTATTTTTATCTGGATTTATCTTCATATCATACAGTAACATCAATTGGCAGATTTTATCAAACATCTTTATCATCAAAAGAGAGGTTTCATGTAGTGATTTTTCTACTAGGAACAGTAAAGAGATGTTGTTAGCATATGAAAAATATGTAATCTTGAAAGAACTGAGCACTTGTTTTATTCCACATTGAAAAGAATAGGAGACATATGCCAGGAATTAAAGAGAGATTTATTCCATGTGACTTGAAGGGTTCGCTGCTGTTGAACGACAAGAGCAAACAAACAAACAAAAAAAACCCAGAAAAATATCTAAGAGATTCCTATTTGATTCAATCTGACTATAAGAACCCCATGATTGACCAGGTCAAAAGTGATTGATAAATCTAACTGTATGGGCAAAGTAGATACTCTTATCTCTAAGTTGTTCCTCAGATTCATAAAACCGTATCTGTACTGTAATTAGGATGAAATCCTGATTGCAAAGGGTCTACTATTGATATTGGTTAAGATGATCCACTTTTGCGACGTTACTCCTGGTATCAGCTCAAATTCGATCACATTATGATCACTGTTTCCCAGCAGACCCAACACAGTTAACTCCCGTACTATGTCTTGCATTCTACTAAGGACTAAATCTAAAATAGCACTCCCTCTTATGGGTTACTCCATGAAGCAGTCATTTATGACATCTAGGAATTTTACCTCCCTAGCATTCCCCAATGTAACATTTAACCAGTCAATGTTGGGGTAATTGAAATCAGCAAGTAACAAAGCTCATACTCTATCAACAAATATATCTATAGAACCCCCTACAATTCCACTCAGTACTGCCAAATAATTACTCACAGATAAAGGAAATACACCACACACTAAATTCAAAGCAGAAACAGAGGGAAAAGGAGCACCAGAGAACCAGAAAAAAAAAAGAAAGTGGAGAGTTCAGCTTCATGGGCTCAAAAACTCTACTTTCTCTCATATGGGCTCCTTTTTTCTGAATCAAAATGTTCACTGAATCAAGTATTAGAGGTAGCCACTCCCCAGTTGGAGAGTGAAACATCCAAAAGTCTTGGAAATTGCAGGGAAAGTTCAAAAATCACTAACAGTCACAGATTCAACTTAGCGCCATGATCCCCCAAACAAACATGCACATGCAAGACAGCAGAACTTGAAACGGCGTCTTCACTACAGGACCCGACAGGGAACTTCCTTGTTTCGCCGAGGCAGTTAGAGAATCCGGGCCTAAAAGTTCAACAGTGGAACCTTTTGGAGGTACCTAATTTTGAGAGAATAGCCTCCAAAACATTTAAGAGCATATTTTTTTTGTTCTTCCTCACTACATGATGGAAAGTGTAGGCCTATGGGCAAAACAGAATCACCATGACTTCATCGGTCTCCTTCAATCAGGTTTCAAAGTCAGTAGAAGTCCAAGTTTTGTCTACAATGAATTCAATTTTGTTTACTACAGACCTAATATTGGTGTACTACACCAGTTCCCATAGAAGTTTTCTGAGCTTTGATTGTTTGTATGTAACACAGTCTGCTATTAAAATATCTTCTAATGTTTTGACTGGGATTTCTATAATTGCCTTTATCTTTAATGACATCTAGGGCTCCTTTTACAAAGCCATGCTAGCGGTTTTATCGCACGCACCGGATAAGCGCGTGCTATAGCGCACGGTAGCCGGAAATCTACCGCCTGCTCAAAAGGAGGCGATAGTGGCTAGTGCATGCGGCAATTTAGCATGTGCTATTCCCCATGTTAAGGCCCTAGTGTGGCTTTGTAAAAGGAGCCCCTAGTGTACAATTGGTTAACATATAATTAATTTTGTTCTTGCACTGATTTCACAAAAGTTGTTACAATATTTTCTGTTTCCCCAAATGATTCTAATAGGAACAGGTAGAATTAAGGTAGAATTTCTAGTGACATAACAACATTTGTATACCGCATTACCCTTCAGATCTATACCACAAACACAGAATATAGTACAAATTCCGTCTTTCAGAAATTTCCTAAATAAGTAGGTCTTCAACAATTTCCTGAAATTTTGATATGATGTAGATGCAAATAACTAACGAAAGTCGGGATCCTAGATGGCTGCTTGGAATGACAATAGATGATTATGGTATCTTTTTTAGCGACAACCTTCGGGCGATGGAAAGTCAAAAAGTGTAGCTATTCCAGGAGAACGTTCCGTCACTGTTTTTGCCTCCACCACCTCTACAGGGAGGACATTCCAGACATCTACCACCCTCTCTGTGAAAAAGTATTTCCTGACATTCCTCCTAAGTCTACCGTCCATCCTGCAACCTCATATCATGTCATCTAGTTTTACCGCTCCTCCATCTCTAGAAAATATTTGTTTTTATATTACAGCCACTTAATACCATCCAGTCAGCTATTTAAATCTGTGTGGATAGTACTGCTGAAAATCCTTACGCCTTCAATTTGGACCTCAAATTTTACAGTCTGCTTTGTTCCACAATAGCAGAGCAGATCCTCTGCTCCCCATTAATCGAGTTTGTGTACTTAGTTCACACATGTGTTCTTTGTACTGATCAATATTACTTTGAGATTATATAAGAGACTCATGATGGTTAAAATGATCTGGCTGCAAAGATTATTTCACATCTGTGCAGTATGTTAGTGCTGTCGGGGCACTTACCGTACTAACAGAGGACAAATAAAAGAACAGCTTGCAGGGTCAGTGACAGTCTCTCTAGTAGAAATGCTGAAAAATCCCAAGGAACCAAGAGAGCAATTAAATGGTTTATGGACTTCATTCGTTTTTTAGATTTTTAGAAAAAGAAGCAAAATTGCATTTGAAAGCATTTTCTGGCCTTGTATTATGATCTCTGAATGACAATCGTTCCATGTGTTTATACAATACAATACCAGGACTTTATTCCATCTAACCAGGAGGTTTAGTGCCAGTTACAATAAAAATAAATCTAGAACTCTAGGAAGGAAAATATTCATTTCCAAAGTTACAATACTAACACACATTCAGTGCCTTATTTTTAGTTGTATTCTTGTGTTCCAAACTCTGCTGTTCAAAATAGGAAGCGCTGGGAAACACCAGCTGAATCCTAGGGGTAATAGAGCAGAGGTGGCTAACATTTTAATTTAAATGCTGGCTATGGTATTTATATTAATACACATATATTCAGTGTCAATATATATTTACCGGCTGCCATTAAACATATAACTCTGGGCCTCTTTTACAAAGCTGCAGTAATGGTCATGAAGCCCATAGGGATTTAAAGGGCTTCAGGGCAGTTGCCGTGTGGCTTTATGAAAGGTGGGGGTCTGTTTGAAATTTTACCCCATAGTTTTCTTACATAACATAACTTTATTTTTCTATACCACCTTAATCAAAAGAATTCTAGGCGGTTTCCACAAAAGAGAAAAACTGGAGAATCGGTGAAATTCAAAATAAGAAAAGGAATACAGCCTGTTATATTAAAAAATGACACAAAAAATTTAAAATTGATGGAGTAAAATTAATTATGTTAAAGATAAAAGCACAGATTAAGAGATAAATTTGGGATAATTTTCAAAGTGGAAGTATAGTATGAAAATCTGAGCCAGTCTATAAAGGCAAAAACTTTACAGTTAAAATTTTTCCTTCCACTGAAACAAAAAAATTATAAAATCTCACCATTCTGCTGTTCTACAAAGTGAATGAAAATAATGCATTTCACTGTCATGCCGAAGGAGGCAGAAGGATTATTAGTAGACCATTACATTAAACTTTAAATGCTACTGAAAGGCCAGAGATGTTACTAACCAAATCAACTTCTTTGCTGAGTCTGGTTTACAGATGAATGCTGCTGACACTGTTGGACCTTTTGCCTATCAAACACCTTTATTACTTGTTCTGCTTGTGTAACTAGTATCTGCTTAACCACTGCAGCTGTTGGCTCCACTTTCATGTTCTAGCCAGGGCAGGATTAATTCGTCGAGGGCTCCTAGGCACACAAGTACACTGGGCTCCCTGCCCGCCCCACCCCACCATGTGCCCAGGCGGAAACAGGAAGCTGCATCAGAGGGAAGTTTTGGGCAAGCAGTACCGCTTGCACAATTACAGTTCCCGTTGTCTTTCTTACCCGCATTGCTTGCTTGCTTCATTGGGCCCCTCTGACCATTTCTGGCCCTAGGCACGTGCCTAGTTGGCCTATTGGTTAATCCTGCCCTGGTTCTAGCCACAATCCTGCCCTACTGGAAGTAAACTCACACACCAGGTAGGAAGCCCAGCTATATCCTTCCCAGCACTTCTCCAAACCCAGACTGAAATGGAGCCCAAATGAATTCTGATGAAATTCCTGTGTTTCAGACCTGGAAGAAGAGCATTTGCTGTTGTTTCTCAGGCCTGAGACCCACTGTTTTGCATGTATGCGTGGGTCAATCTTTGCTTACTCCAAAGGCCAATACCTGCATTTCATCTGGGATTGATCTGTACAGCACTGAGGCAAGAAACTCCTGACTTTAATAAGGGACTTCATGTTTACTAAATGTGACAAAATGGTCAATACACTAATATACTCTAGATTCAATGTGATACAACCATTCCTGGCATCGGATTCCTTCACATGCTCAACCTTGAATATAGTTATAGCATTCAATGCAAAAGATGTAGACAAAGATGCTACATTGGAGAAACAAGCCAGCCACTAAAAACTAGGATTAATTTACAGAGATATCATATTAAAAGTTGTAATGCCAACCAGGATATTACCTCTGGGACAACTTTTCAGAAAACCAGAACACTGCATAAATGATTTTATGGTGAGGATATTAAAAGGAAATTTTAAGACAATCCAGGTACACGAAACTTTGAGATCAAAATTATAAAATACATTTTGACAGAATTTAACAAAGACATTGGTTTTCTTTTGCATTACAAAACATAATTTTCACTGCTTTGACACCTTACCACCCATTTGGTTTTGTATTTCTCCTTTACTGGTGTAATATTTTTTTTTTCATAACTTGTTTATATTGTAAACCACTTAATACCTGGTTGTCAATAGCAGGATATTAAATTAATAAATCCAATCCAATGGAGCCTAGAAATTTTAACCTGGCATCCAGGATTTTCCTGCCATCAAGCAGCTGTTTTCTTCTGGAAGCACCCTATGACTTTTACATTACATTACATAAGCATTTATTCCCCAATAGGAGTTCAATGCGATTTCCAAATTAGTAAGTGGCTGGTCATCTCCAGGAATTACAATCAGAAGGGGTGGTTCCACGTGCATGGTCTCTTCAGCTTGAATCCCTCATGAAGGAAGTGAAAGAACAGAGAGAAGGTGGCAAGACTGAGAAGCAACTGCAAGAATGAGAGATACATCGATGAAATGCTTCATGAGGCATCAAAGATTTTCAGCAATGGGGAAAAAGAGGCCTTGTTGTTGGAGAATTGCTGGACTCGGGTTTCAAGACCCTGCAGGATTGATACTGTGACTCCACCTACCCTTGAACTGAAGAACCGGTATGCAGCCCTGGAAGTGGAGGAGGTGAGAGCATCCCAGGGAGAGGAAGGACCAAAGTTGCTGGATCCATAACCACATGGAGGTGAAAGGTAGTGGTGGTTGGCAATTCACTTCTGAGGGATACAGAGGCATCCATCTGCAGACCAGACATGATGTCCCGGAAGGTGTGCTGTCTGCCTGGTGCCAAAATTCAAGAGGTTGCCAAGACCCATGAAACCTAATGACTATTATCTGAAGCTACTCATCCATGTTGGCACTAATGATAC
This sequence comes from Geotrypetes seraphini, assembly GCF_902459505.1. NCBI lineage: Eukaryota > Metazoa > Chordata > Amphibia > Gymnophiona > Dermophiidae > Geotrypetes > Geotrypetes seraphini. The sequence continues at coordinate 193,591,297 of NC_047091.1, read as the reverse complement.
TGCAAGGTATCCCTCCGAACGTATCAAAAGTGACTTTGTGGCTCTCGGAGAGAAGGTGAAGCAGTCAGATGTGCATCTGGTGTTCTCATCGATCCTCCTTGTTGAGAGTAAAGGCCAGGGCAAAGAAGCTTGCATCCTGGAGATAAATGCGTGGCTGCACGGATGTTGTTGGGGACAGGGACAAATTTGTCCCCATGTCATTCTCTAGTGTGCATCTATCAAAAAAGGGTAGAAATGTATTCAGCAGCAGATTGGCTAACCTACTGAAGAAAGTTGTAAACTAGAATCATCAGGGCAAGTATAAGCCCTCAGGTAAGTGAATCACCAAATAGCTTTACACAGATGAAAAATAGGGGTAATGCCTAGAAAGCCGGAAGTGGCGTTAGGCATCATAAAGTGTCTCTGTAGCTGTGATTCACGTGAAAGGTAAGCGCTACATTTCACGAAGCTGCGATTCTACAAACTGGTGTCTGTGCTTAAGTGACATTTTGTAGGCAGCCGCCTATACTGGCACCATTTGTAGAATCCGAACCATACTCAGGGGTGAAGTAAGGGGGGGCAGAGCACACTAGGTGCTGTTTTGGTGGGAGCGCTAGCAGCATTCCTCCTCTTTGCCCCCACGCCTCCACCACCATGCACACACGGGCTTTCACTCCCCCTCCCCCCATACCTCTGGCTCCTCGCTGGCGTGAGTGGCTGTACGTGCCAGCCTTGGCTCTCCCTCTGACGTCACTTCCATGTTCCACGACTAGAAAGTGACAAGAAAAAAGGTTTTCTTTTCTACGGAGAACTTAATTTAATGACGCTGATTTCAGATTTGTAATTGAAATTCCGTTAGCACATTAGATTTCTGATTTTTTTTAGACAGTTTGCCATATCAGCAAAATATTGCGAGTATGAATTGTGTCCCAATAAACTTGTGTTAAGGAGTTTCCTCTGAAAACAAACACAAAGACAATAAGGAGACATGTTACAGCCTATATTTACTCCTCTCTTAACTCACTCAAAAGTGATGCCAGCATGTTCAGAAATGTTTGAGACAATATAAGAATTGCCACTGTCACTGTGGTCCATTGTGCCCAGCAGTCCACTCACGTGGCGCCCCTTAGGTTAAAGACCAGTGCTCTAACTGAGATTACATTTGTACTGGACATTTGTCTCTCTTTGCAAGAACCAACAATAGTCTCCCATCATACTGGGATTGAACTTTCCCTGATATCTGCTTTCCATCACCCTGATATCTTGATGAAATCTTTCCCTATGCTCATCACTGACATCAATCACCAATTACCCTAGGCATGGGTAAAGTCCCATTGGAAAACAGCTAACGTCATTCCGCTCCACAAAAAGGGATGCCGGTCGGAGACCGCAAATTACAGAAAAGCGGGGCAGAGTGTGTCTTTGTTCCCGCTTGGCCTTTGGTACTGTTTTCGTGGCTCTACCACTTCTATTTCTCTGCCGACTGATAGAGAAGAGGAAGGGAGCAACGTGGCTGAATCCTCCAGCAGTCGCGAGCTCTGGTAACCTGATCCAGACGACACTCGACGTAGGATTCGCGTGTCATCAGAGAGGGACTCTACTGGCATCGGGAGGAGCACCAGAGTCTTCAGTGAGCCTTAGCATGGATCGGGTTTCTCTTAGCCTGATTGAAATACAGGCTCCTCTTCAGCCTGGGAGTGGCAACCCTGTGGAAGGAGAGGTACTCCTGCAGACCTGGAGACAGGGACAGCTGGAGAACCCCGGAGGAGTAGTGGGAGCTGAGTTGTTGAGAGGTGAGACTCCCACTGTAGCCACTTTACTTGCACCATCCAAAGAAGATGGTAAGAACTTAATTTCTGCTCCTATTAGCCAACAATTTGGAGAGATAGTTAAACCTGTTACAGTCAGTTTATACACACTGTGGGAAGCCATTGCAGCAATGGACTCCAACCTCAAAAAGGCAGTATCAATGTTACATTTGGATAGTGGTACTGTCAGCTCTCAGGTAAAGGAACATCAACTTAAATTAAGAGAGCAGGATGAAAAAATACAGATACATGATGACCAGATCAATTCACTTAAATCACGGGAATTGGAAACTATTAAAGAGCGATCTTGTATGTATAGAAAATTTGAATTTATGGAAAATAAACAGAGGCGGAACAATCTCAGGTTTTTGAATTTTCCAAAGTCTCCTGTGATTTCTGGACTGGAAATGGTCCAAAAATACTTAAAAGAAGTTATTTTAGTACCAGAAAAAAGCCTACCACCTATTCTTAGAGTACAATATATTACCTTGGAAAAGAAACAGGAAAACTCTACTCCTACGGACCCAGCAGAAACGGATAAAAGTGGACTGAACGTAACAAATTTTCTGGAAAGCTCTCTGGAAATAATAACTGAGAGGACCACCCTTATTGTTTCATTTGCCTTAGAGTTTGACAGGGATTTGATTTTTCAAACTTATTTCCAACATATGAATAAAACTTTTTTGGGTTCAATAATTCGTATATTTCTAGATATTTCTTGTGAGATGCAGAAGAGACTTTCTGATTTATAGACCTAGAGTTATTGCTCTGGGTGCTTCCTTTGTATTAAAATTTCCTGCTAAGTACTGTATCTCATTAGAAGGAAAATCTTTCCTATTTGTTGAACCCAAACAGTTGTTACAATTTATTGTGGCCAAGGAAGGGGGGGGGGGGGGGGGGAGTAACCATAGGACCAATGGTGATTCCGACAGTTTAGCAAAGTGGCAGCCGGAAGCGGTCTCTCTTATTTCTATTATATCCCGATAAAAAGGAACAGATCACAAGAAACAACTGCAGGGAAAAGAAAAAACCAGGACTTAACTTGCTTATATGCAAATGCAAGGAGCCTAAGGACCAAAATGGGAGAACTGGAAGTCACGGCCATCAGAGAGGACCTAGACATTATTGGAATCACAGAAACATGGTGGACTGAGGACAACAAATGGGACGTGACTTACAAGAAGGGTGGAGGAATAGCAATGTATATAAAGGACACCATTCACTCGACCAGAATGGATATGGCAATGAGGGCAGAAGGATTGGAATCATTATGGGTAAAATTACCAAGAAGAAATGGAGCTGACATAAAATTGGGACTGTACTATCGCCCACCTGGACAAACATAAGCAAACGACAAAGAACTGGAAGCAGAATTGAGGCGGGAATGCAAAAGTGGTAGTGTGATGGTGATGGGGGATTTTAACTACCCCGGGATAGACCGGAACATTGGAAACTCCAACTGTGTGAGGGAAGCAGAATTCCTAGAGGCTACAAGGGACTGCTTCATGGAACAGCTTGTCAAGGAAGCAACCCGAGGGGATGCCACTTTCGACCTAATCCTCAACGGGCTAGGGGGACCTGCAAAGGAAGTGGAAGTAGTAGGACCACTAGGAAACAGCGATCACAACATGATCCGGTACAAATTGGAAGTAGAAACATCCAGAGTAAAGAAAACCATAGCGACAACGCTCAACTTCAATAAAGGGAACTACGATGCTATGAGAGCAATGGTAAGAAAGAAACTCAAAAACAGCTCAAGGATGGAGACTGTAGATAAAGCCTGGACCCTATTTAGAGACACGGTACAAGAAGCACAAAACCTGTACATCCCCAGGTTTAGGAAAGGGTGCAAAAAAACCCCCAAACAAACGAAAAAGAGACCCGGTATGGATAACAAATGAAGTGAAGAAGGCGATAGGTGACAAGAAAAAATCATTCCGAAAATGGAAAAAGGACCAAAACAAGGAAAACCGGAAGGAACACAAAAAACACCAAAAAGAATGTCACTGAGTGGTTAGGAAAGCAAAAAGAGAGTACGAGGAGAGGCTAGCTGGGGAAGCGAAAAATTTCAAAGCGTTCTTCAGATACGTTAAGGGGAAGCAACCGGCGAGGGAGGAAGTAGGACCATTGGATGATGGACACAGAAAGGGTGTGATAAAGGAGGATAAAGAAGTAGCTGATAGGATAAACAAGTTCTCGTCGGTCTTCACGAACGAGGACACATCCAATGTACCAGAGTTCGAGGAGATCATAAGTGGAGATCAAAAAGAAAAACTGGCGCAAATAGAGGTAAGCCATGAGGATGTCCTCCAACAGATAGATAGGTTGAAATGTGACAAATCACTGGGCCCGGACGGAATCCACCCAAGGGTACTAAGGGAACTAAGAAACGAAATAGTGGGAACCCTCCGACATATTTGTAACCTCTCCTTGAAAACTGGGGAGATCCTAGGTTAGCAAATGTCACACCTATCTTTAAAAAGGGATCGAGGGGTGACCCGGGGAATTACAGGCAGTAACCGAAGCAAAAAATCAAACTAGGATAACCTGATTTCCCAATCCAAAATTTCCTCCCAATGTCTCTTTAGCATCTATAACTCACTGATCTCCACCCAAGATACCATATGTTTTATTTATTTTCTTTTAACCCATCCTCCCAACGGAGCCCAGAATGGGTTACAAGAGTACATTCACAGTATAAGTAGGACAAACTATGGTGGGAAAAACAAGCCTGTGCATAGAGGTATAAATTTCAGCTTTTTCAGTACAGTTATAACAGACAGATTTGGAAATACAGACTTAGTGGATATAGGGTGTTTTAAAATTGGAGCATTTTCCGAAGAGACATATGGTGGTTTAAATTACATCAGTTGCCGAATGGACAGCCTAACATAAAATATAATACCTTTGCATGTTTGTGCATCATTGAATTGTGGTGGGTTTTAGGTCCAGTGGTCAGACGAAAGGTAAGCTAAGGAGCTGGTTTTATAAAGAGAAAGGTTTTCACGGCCTTCCTGAAGTTCCATAGACTGTTTAACGATCTGATAGATGGAGGGATGATGTGCCATAATCTGGGTATGAAATACGAATAAGAGCGTTTCCGGGCTGTTTCAGATGTGAGTGAGCATCCAGGTGGAATGGCTAGTCGTTTCTCTGCGTGGGATCTCAGTGATCGGTTGGGGACATAAATTTGTAGTTCTGATGCTATGTAGCTTGGTGTCATCTTGTGGAATGTCTTGAAAACTAGAACCAGGGCTTTAAAGGCACAGAATTTATAAACCGGCTCTTGATTCCTCATTCTTCCCAACATTCCCATAGATCTGCAACCAAAATTGACTTGCTATCCCGTCACTTACATACATCAATGCTATGAGAACCAGCATCGTTTATGTCCCAGCCCCATGCTTTGGAATGCTGCCCCAAGCCACTTAAGATAAATCACACTTCTTAATAGATTTAAATCAAGTTTAAAATCTTTTCTCGTCAAAGATGCGTTTGATGTATAATCGTCCTCTTAAGGATGTTTTTTTAACCTAATCTAATCTAATCCTTAGGTTTGTATACCGCATCATCTCCACGTTCGTAGAGCTCGGCGCGGTTTACAGTAGATGAAATAGGAAGGAACTACAACAGAGGGTTAGAGGTAGAAGTGTGAAGAATATTAGAGGACTTGGGATGCCAGATGTAAGAGTTTTCTTGATTCCTAAGTTGGAGAGAGGCTTACATTTTTTGAGAAAAGCCAGGTCTTCAGATGTTTGCGGAAAACTTGGAGAGAGCTCAAGTTCCGAAGAGGGGAGGTAAGGTTGTTCCAGAGCTCAGTGATTTTGAAGTGGAGGGAGGTCCCTAGCTTTCCTGTGTGGGAAATGCCTTTTAGTGAGGGGAGGGATTAATTTGTGGGAGGATCTGGTGGTATTAGGGTATGAGGAATTCCAAGAAAAAGGGATAAAGGGAGGGAGGATACCATGTAGGATTTTGAAAGCTAAAGAGGCGCATTTATAGTGGACCCTGGCGATTATCGGAAGCCAGTGAAGCTTGGCCAGGAGCGGGGAGACATGGTCAAATTTACTTTTAGCGAAGATGAGCTTGGCCTCTGCATTCTGAATCCGCTGGAGTCTGTGGAGGTTTTTCTTAGTTAGGCTTAAGTAGATAGAGTTGAAATAATCCAATCTGGAAAGGATGATGGATTGGACAAGGAGGGTAAAATGTTTTTGATGGAAGCAGGATCTAACTTTCCTCAGCTTGTGAAGGCTGAAAAAGCATTTTTTTACCAAGGATTGGAGGTGGTCATTGAAGAACAATGCGGAATCAATGTTGACGCCCAAGACATTGCTCGAGAATTCAAGTTGCAGAGAGGAGCCAGAGGGTAGTGGGATGGAGGTGGGTAGGTGGTAGGTAGTTTTAGGCCGAGCCAAAGAAGTCTTGTTTTGGACTCATTCAATTTCATTTGCACAGTGTGGCCCAGGATTGTAGGTTCATTATACAAGAGGATATGTTCTTGGATAGGTTGGTGAGGTTCGAATCGATCTTGAGAAGGACGAGGATGTCGTCGGCATAAGTGTAAATTGTTTCAAGGGGGGATAGGTGGAGGAGTTTTAGGGAGGACATATAGATGTTGAAAAGGATAGGAGATAGTGGAGAGCCTTGCGGGACTCCACAATTCGGTTTCCAGGGGGAGGATGAGGTGCCATTCATGTTAACAATGTAAGAACAAGAGCGGAGGAATTTAGAGAACCAATCTAGGACTGTGGAGTTGATGCCTATCTCAGAGAGTTGGTAAACAAGAATATCATGGTAGACAACGTCGAAAGCAGCGGAAAGGTCAAATTGTAGGAGGACAGTTAACTTGTTTCGAGAGTGAAGTTGTTGGACCCTTGAAATCAGGGAAGACAGTAGGGATTCATAGAAACATAGAAACATAGAAAGATGACAGCAGAAAAGGGCTATAGCCCATCAAGTCTGCCCACTCTACTGACCCACCCCAATAAGTCTAGATGCTAGTGATTCGTCCTACGTAGGGATCCCACGTACATGTCCCATTTACTCTTAAAGTCAAGCACGCCGGTGGCCTCGACCACTTGCACCGGAAGCTTATTCCAGTGATCTACCACCCTTTCTGTGAAAAAATACTTCCTGGTGTCGCTACTAAATTTCCCTCCTCTGAGTTTAAGCGGATGCCCTCTTGTGGTCGAGGGTCCTTTGGGGAAGAGGATGACATCTTCCACCTCGACACGTCCTGTGATGTATTTAAATGTCTCAATCATGTCCCCTCTCTCCCTGCATTCCTCTAGAGTGTAGAGCCGCAGTCTGCTCAGTCTCTCTTCGTACGAGAGACCCTTGAACCCCAAGATCATCCTAGTGGCCATCGGTGCTGAAGTTAGGCCGAAAGCCATATTGATAGGGTAGAAGAATAGAGAATCTCTCTAAGTATGATGAGAGTTGGGTAGAAATGATTGGCTCTAGCATCTTGGTTAGGAGAGGGATATTTGCAATTGGGCGATAGCTGGATAGTATGGAAGGGTCAAGGTCAGATTTTTTCAGTAGTGGGGTCAAGGCAATATGACCCATTTCTGGGGAGAAATGGCCCGACTGAAGGGCGGAGTTTATGAGATTGGTGATAGAAGAGATAGCCTGTGCGGGAATGTTCTCATATAGGTAGGAGGGAATGGGTCCAAGGAGCAGTTACAGGATTTCAGTTTGAGGCAGAGATTGAGGACCAGGGATTCAGATACGCGCTCAGAGGTGGTCCATGATCTGTCAGCTGGGATAGGGTTGGAGACCATTAGGGTGGGAGTGGTATCGGTGGAATCGGTGGGCACCAGGGAGTTGTAGGAGACTGAAGGAGGGAAGGAGCATCTCAACGTAGAAACCTTATCGTTGAAGAATTTTGCTAGAACATCGGCTGAGGGAGAGGAGAGGAGCTCGGTGGGGTCTCTTTTGGAGGTTAGGGAGCGCCAGATGTTGAATAGTGCACTGCTCTGATTGTTGGACCTGGAGATTTTGTCACCATAGAAGTTCTTTCTTGCTTTTATTAGCGTTTTATTGTACAGCTTGATATTGACTCTCCAGGACTGTCTGTCTATGGGACATTTTGATTTTTTCCATATGCGCTCCAGAGCTCGATAGTTCTGTTTTAACTCTCTGTGATATGGGAGGTACCAAGGGGCCTTGAGGGGGTAGGAGATGGATTTAGTGGAAAGAGGGGCAAGGGAAAGATAGGTGGATTCGGATAGAGCGACCCAGTTATGCCAGTTAGTACCTGAATCTGCAGGCTTAGGGGCAGAGGAGAATAGATTGAGAAATTTAGACCAGAACAGATCACTTGTGATTTTTTTGCGGAAGGTAATGGGGTTGGAAGTGCGGGGTTGGTCCCCAAGGTGCGACATAAAGATGGGGAGACAAAAGCTTGTTGGGTCTGCGCAAAGGTGGCAAAACTGATATTGGGAATGGGCCAGATTCTGTGAAATCATATCAAACACGGTGGGAAGACAATGGGATTTTTGTTTTAGCCGCACGATTGAAAGAATAATTTACAGGAATTGGGGCTGAGTGCAATACATTGGCAACACTTCTTCTGGAACAGATTAGATAAAATAGAGAAAGCCAAATACATACATGGTAATTTAACAAAGCCATGATACTAACCTGTAGTTAAAAGAGGTTAAAAAAAGGAGAAAATAGATTGTCTATTAATGTAGAATTGGATTAGTAACTCTACGTTTGACCTTAAGATTAAAATGAGCTAAAAATATGAAATTCGAAGTGCTTATCAGTCTAAGATAAGCACTTCGTCTCCCACACCGTCCCGAACAAGGTCCCTGCAGCGGAGAGGAAGTTGAGTCGGTGGGGCAGCTCCCGTTGGAAGTGGAGCTACTCTGAAGAGGGGTATTTTCAAAGTTTAGCGCTGCTAGGGATGTCGAGAGGTGGAGTTCGTCTCCCACACCGTCCTGAACAAGATTCCTGTAGCGGAGAGGCAGTTGAGGCGCTGGGGCAGCTCCTGTTGGTAGTGGAGCTGATCTGAAGAAGGGTATTTTCAAAGTTTAGCGCTGCTAGGGATGTCGGGAGGCAGAGTTTGTCTTCCACACCGTCCCGAACAAGATCCCTGGAGCGGAGAGGCAGGTGAGGCGCTGGGGCAGCTCCTGTTGGTAGTGGAGCTGCTCTGAAGAGGGGGATTTTCAAAGTTCTAGGCAATGTAACATTATTTCATGGTCAACCAAATCAAAAGCGCTGCTAAAATCCAATTGCAAAATTAAGACACTAGTGCCTTTACTAAAAAGACCATAGAGGTGATTTAAAATTGAAGCTAAAACCGTCTCTGTACTAAAATCTTTTCTAAATCCTGATTGATGTTCATTATGGATATTAAATATGTCTAAATAGTTCACTAATTCTAAGTTAACCAATCCCTCCAGGAGTTTGGCAATTGATGTCTTTTGATCTTTTGGGATAGGTGTAATCAAAATATGTCCCATTTCCTCGTAAAATATCCCCCTGGTAAGAACAGCAGTTAACCAATTAAATAAATCCCTTTTGAAGTCGAGTGTTGCATCTTTCATAAGTTTTGAAGGACATTCATATAGCAAACAATTTGATTTAGTATATTTGTTAATATACTAAACAAAGAATTGGAAACTCAAAGTGATCCCAAAACATATCCACTCTGGATTCCTTTTCCTGAAGTCCAGATTGGAATTTGAACTAAACTAAACTAAACCTTAGGTTTATATACCGCATCATCTCCACAATCGTAGAGCTCGGCACGGTTTACAGGAGTTGAGAGAGAAAGGAACTCCATGAAGGTTAAAGGGTATAGAGAAAGGGTGATTGGGGGCTTACGATGCCAAAGATGGGGTAAGTATTACATTTTTTAAAACAGCCAGGTTTTCAGATGTTTGCAGAAGAGTTGGAGAGAACTCAGGGTCCGGAGGGGGGAGGTAAGGTTGTTCCAGAGCTCATTGAGTCTGAAGGGGAGGGAGGTCCCTAGTTTTCCTGCGTGGGAAATGCCTTTTAATGAAGGAAAGGATAATTTAAATTTGTGAGTGGGTCTGGTGGTATTAAGATTTAAGGAGTTCCAGGAGAGTGGGATGAAGGGAGGGAGGATGCCTTGGAGGATTTTGAAAGTTAGACAGGCGCATTTAAAGTGGACCCTGGCGATAATCGGAAGCCAGTGGAGCTTGGACAGGAGCGGTGAGACATGGTCGAATTTACTTTTTGCGAAGATGAGCTTGGCCGCGGCATTCTGGATCCGCTGAAGTCTACGAAGGCTTTTCTTGGTAAGACTTAGGTAGATTGAGTTGCAGTAGTCCAATCTGGACAGGATGATAGATTGGACGAGAACAGTAAAGTGATTTTGATGGAAATAGGATCTTACTTTCCTCAGCATGTGAAGGCTGAAATAGCATTTTTTTGCCAAGGAATTGAGGTGGTAGTTGAAAGACAAAGTGGAGTCGATGATGATGCCCAGAACATTGCTTGAGGACTCCAGCTGCAGAGTGGAGCCAGAGGACAGGGGGATGGAGGTGGGGAGTTGGTCAAGTTTAGGGCTGAGCCAAAGTAGTTTAGTTTTGGACTCGTTCAGTTTCATTTTGATAGTATGGGCCCAGGACTGGAGGTTCGTTATACAGGAGGATATGTTCTCCGAGAGGTTGGTAAGGTTTGAGTCGGTCTCGAGGAGGACTAGGATATCGTCAGCATAAGTGTAAATTGTTTCTAGGGGTGATAGGTGGAGGAGTTCAAGGGAGGACATATAGATGTTAAACAGGATAGGAGAAAGAGGTGAGCCTTGCGGGACTCCACACGTTGGTTGCCAGGGGGCAGATGAGGTGCCATTCATGTTGACGGTGTAAGAGAGAGAGCATAAGAATTTAGAGAACCAGTCTATGACTGTGGAGTTGATGCCTATCTTGGAAAGTTGGTAGACTAGGATGTCATGGTGAACAACGTCAAAAGCAGCGGAAAGGTCGAATTGAAGGAGGACGGCAAACTTATTTCGAGAGTGGAGTAATTGGACCTTAGAGATTAAGGAAGTCAGTAGGGATTCGGTGCTGAAATTGGGACGAAATCCATATTGGTAAGGTAAGAGGATAGAAAATCTCTCTAAATAAGATGCGAGTTGGGTGGCAATGATGGACTCGAGCAACTTGGTTAATAGTGGGATATTTGCTATTGGGCGATAGCTGGTTGGTGTGGAGGGGTCTAGGTCAGATTTTTTCAGTAGAGAGGTCAGGGCTATATGGCCCATTTCTGGGGAGAAAAGGCCAGAGTGTAAGGTGGAATTGATGAGTTCGGTAATAGAAGAGATGACCTGCATGGGAATTTTCTCATATAGGTAGGAGGGGAATGGGTCTAAGGAGCAGTTGCAGGATTTCAGTTTGAGGACCGTGGATTCGGATACGAGTTCAAAGATGGACCAGGATCTGTCGACTGGGATGGGGTAGGAGGTCGTTGGGGTAGAAATGGAGTCGGTGGGCACCAGGGAGTTGTAGGGAACTATGGGTGGGAAGGGGGATCTCAAGGTGGTGATCTTATCGTTAAAGAATTTCGCCAGAACACCAGCTGAGGGGGAGGAGAGGACTGAGGTGGAGCCTTTTTTGGAAGTTAAGGAACGCCAGATATTGAATAGAGCACTGCTCTGGTTGTTGGATCTGGTAATTTTATCTCCGTAGAAGTTCTGTCTTGCTTTTTTCAGAACTGTATTGTAGAACTTGATGTTGGCCCTCCAGGACTGTCTGTCGATAGGGGATTTAGATTTTCTCCATTTGCGCTCCAGAGCTCGACATTTCTGCTTTAGTTCTCTGTGATAGGGGAGAAACCAAGGGGCCTTACGGGAGTAGGAGATGGTTTTAGTGGAAAGAGGGGCGAGGGAGTGGTAAGTGTACTGGGAAAGTGTGACCCAATTAAGCCAGTAGGATTCTGGGTCTGCAGGCTGAGGAGTGGAGGAAAATAGGTTGAGAAATTTAGTCCAGAACAGGTCGTTCATAATTTTTTTGCGGAAGGTGATGGAATTGGGAGTGCGGGGCGGGGCCCCAAAAGGCGACATGAAGATGGGGAGACAGAAGGTCCCTAAGAGGTGGTCAGACCAGGGTACATGATCCCAGTGAGTATCGCCGGCTAAAGTTTTGTGGGCGGTGAGGTCGAGGAAGCTGATGAGGTCAAGTGTTTGCCCCTTTTCATGGGTTGGGGATGGGGCAGGGGAAGCCAATGGAGGTGAGGAAGCTAATAAATTCGGTTGTGTCCTTGCTGGTGAGGTCGTCTAGGTGGAGATTGATGTCCCCTATAATCAGTAGTCTTTGGAATTTGAGGAAGGCATTTGTTATAGTCTCGAGGACAAGTTCAGAGGATTTGTTCCAAGGGGTGGGTGGGCGATATAGAAGCAGGATACCCAGTGCATGGGGGTGGAGTTCATCATTTACAGAGGCTAGCATGTATTCTATTGAGGTGTGACTGCCTTTTTCGAGGAGCTGGATATCGAAAAATGATTTGTAGAGTAATGCCAGGCCACCTCCTTTACGGCAATTAAACTCAATAAAATTGACAACCAAGAATAAAATAAATAAAAAATTCCATGCCAGTAGAGGCAGGATTGACCCCACAGAATTTTGGTCCCATTATGAGTTAATCTCTAATCAAAACGAGAAGATAGATCAATTCATGGACTCTTGGAATAACACTAGCATCCACATCCTAAATGAGATGGCACCTATTAAAATTTGCAGGAAAAAAGTTAGAAATCTAGATGGATGGTATGATTCAGAGTTATTAATGGTAAAAAGGGATTTAAGAAAACTGGAAAGACAATGGTTAAAGTCAGAAACCCAAAAACACAGAGATGCCTGGAGGCATAAATTGAAAATCTACAAAAATCTGACGAAGGAAAAACGCAAAAACTTTTACGCCCAGAAAATTGGCAATGTGACAACCAACAGTAGTAATTTATTCAAACTAGTCAATGACTTATACAACGTAGAGACATTTACCTGCAAACAGTTTGGCTGATTTTTTTTAACACCAAAATACAAAAATTAAGATCCAATGTCGCCAACTCTACTGATTCCCACTGGTGCTTTCCCATTCTACAGGAACCAGATGCCATCATAACAGATCTGAGTTGGAACAAATTTACAACCATTGACTGGCAAGCTTTTAACAAATTATACAACAAGTATGCTAAATCCTATTGTAGACTAGACCACAGCCCACCTAACGTCATGAAAATTGCCCCGCTCAACTTTAAGGCTAAACTACTAATTTGGGTCAATTCCCTACTATCCTCAGGAAAATTCCCAGAGGAATACGGACAAATTGTGATCACTCCAATTAGAAAAAATACTAAAGAACCATCTAATATTGCGTCTAACTTTAGACCTATTGCTAACATCCCCTTGGTCACTAAATTACTGGAGGGGTAGTCAACGCCGAACTAACCATATATCTAGAGAAGCACAATATTTTACACAACAATCAATCAGGTTTCTGCTCTGGATACAGTACTGAAACAGTCATGGGCTCCCTAGTTGACTACTTGCACTCTCTATTCAGTCAGGGCACAAGTGCCATGATCTTACAACTCGACCTGAGTAGTGCCTTCGATCTGGTGGACCACACCACCCTGCTGGAGTGTCTGGAATCCATTGGGATCTCGGGCAATGTCCTGAACTGGTTCTGTGGGTTCCTAGAGAAAAGATCCTATCAAATATTCAAAGATGACACTCTGTCCTATCGTTGGGACAACTACGGTGGTGTCCCTCAAGGTTCCCCTCTGTCTCCCACCTTGTTTAACGTCTACCTCATTTCCCTGGGAAATCTTCTACAGAGCTTAAATCTCAAATTTTACGTTTATGCAGATGATATTACTATTGTCATCTCGCTAACTTGTTTGTCAGCAGAGTTCATAAACTTACTATCAACAATTTTAAAGCAGATCGAACTATGGATGGCTGCCTTTAAACAGAAATTAAAAACAGAAAAAAACAAAATTTCTCTTAGTAACCCCCAACGATAAAATTAAAGACTCAAAGATACATGTAAATGGACTGGAGTAACTTTGGACAAACACATGACACTGGAAAAACACTCCGACTTAATATTTAAGAAAGGTATCTCAGTACTCTGGAAACTCTGTAGCATCAAGAAATATTTTGACGAAGCTTCATTCCGTTTGTTAGTCCAGTCTTCTATTCTAAGTATTCTAGACTACTGTAACATCATATACCTAGGAGCTTTTTAAAAAGCCACTAATAAACTGAGAGACCTCCAGAATATGGCTGTCCGCCTTATTTTCGGTCTAAAAAATAGGAGTACAGCTCCCCTTTTTACCAAAAGCTTCATTGGCTACCATTTGAATCCAGAGTGCTATTTAAGTTCTCCTGGATCTGCTACAAAGCAGTGTTTGGTATGCTCCCAGATTACCTCACTCCTCATTTCACTCTGAGTCACTTCAATAAGAGCTCCCGAAGAGCACACCTGTTCTCATACTCTTCAATAAATCTCTGTCACTATAAAAGGTTCCTAAAGAGAACCTTTTCTTTCCAGTTGGCCAAAATGAATATATGGCTTGCAAAAATTGCTTTAGATGCTTCCTCCTATCTAGACTTTAGAAAACAGATAAAAACCTATCTATTCAACAAGCTAGGATCTTAACGGTTATTCCTAATCCTTTTCTCCTTTTAAACTGCTCTTATTTCTCAACACAGTCAACTTTCTTCATGCAGGTCCTCCAGAACTTTAAATCTGATGTTTGCATTAGTATTGTTTATCCTACATTGTATGTATTTGCTTTCAATTGTTGTAAACCACCTAGAACTCTCAGGTATGGCAGTATACAAAAAATAAAATTATTACTATTATTAGATGCAATGGGACTTTCGTGAAGAATTTGGAATTGGTTTCAGGGTTTCCTGACAAAAAGATCATATTGAGTGGTTAGTGATGGAAAACACTCTCGTTCTTGGAGTAATCCATCTGGGGTACCTCAAGGTTCTCCGTTGTCACTCACCCTATTCAACATTTATATTTCATCCTTAGGAAATTTACTACAAAAATTGAACTTAAATTTTTACATATATGCAGATGACATTTCTTTTTAATTCCTTTAAATAATATAACTAATGAAATTTTAGAGCAAATCTCTCATACCATGACTGAAATAGAACAATGGACAATCAATTTCAAATTGAAGCGAAATACAGAAAAGACAAAAATCTTTCTAGCAAGTCCAAAAGATAAAATAATTAGATCATTGCTGTACTCCTATTTTTTAGACCGAAAATAAGGCAGACAGCCATATTCTGGAGGTCTCTCAGTTTATTAGTGGCTTTTTTAAAAGCTCCTAGGTATATGATGTTACAGTAGTTCTGTACCCTCTGGAAACTGCGCACCATCAAACGTTACTTCGACCACCAAGCCTTCCGACTACTCGTTCAATCTCTGGTACTAAGCATATTAGACTACTGCAACATTATTTACCTTGGAACCTATAAAAATACCATCAAACGTCTAAGAATAGTCCAAAATGCGGCCGTCCGCCTCATTTACGATCTCAAAAAATACGACCATGTTAGCCCCTACTACACCAAACTCCACTGGCTTCCAGTAGAGGCAAGGATCATCTTTAAGTTCGCCTGCCTATGTTTCAAAACTCTAACTGGCTCTTCCCCAATTTACCTGTCTGAGCACCTTGAAATAGCAGGCCCCTCTCGCATACGAAACGCCCACTTATTCACCTTTCCCTCCCTAAAAGGCTGCCTCTACAAGAGATTCATTGATAGAACCCTAGCATTCCAAGCGGGCAAATGGAACAATTGCCTAACCGACCTCATCTCCAACTCTCCGCCCTACCACCTGTTCAGGAAGTCACTAAAAACCTACCTCTTCGACAAATTCCGCTAACTCTGCCTTCCCTCCTTCCCTGCACCCTCCCGACCTCGATATGCCTCCATTCCCTCTGACTTCGCCTTCCTTATCAAGCCACTTATGGCCACTCTTACCCAATCTCTGTTTTGATCTAATGGCCCTTCAGGCCTCCATAGTATATGCCTTTTCATGGCCATATATTCAATATCGCGGTAAATGTAACACCGTTATAATAAGTAACATCGCGGTAAATGTACAGTCTCTTCTTTAGTATATGCCTTTTCACTGCCATATATATAACATCGCTGTAAATGTAACAACGCTGTAATATGTAACTTCGCTGTAAATGTACAGTCTCTTCTATTGTTAACCGCATTGAACTTCCATGGTATTGCGGTATACAAGAATAAAGTTATTATTATTATTATTATTATTATCTAAATCAGGGCTGCCCAAGTCCGGTCCTCGAGATCTACTGGCAGGCCAGGTTTTCAGGATATCCACAATGAATAGGCATGAGAGAGATTTGCATACCAAGAAGGCAGTGTAGGCAAATCTTTCTCATGCATATTCATTGTGGATATCCTGAAAACCTGGCCTGCCAGTAGATCTCGAGGACCGGACTTGGGCAGCCCTGATCTAAATGGTCATGATTACCTAATTTCAAAATCTATAAAAATATTAGGAGTCACATTAGACTCTCATTTAACTATAGAAACATAGAAACATAGATTATGATGGCAGAAAAGGGCCTTCGGCCCAACAAGTCTGCCCACTCAAATAACCCTCTCCTCTAAGTTCTTCTTTGAAGTGAACTCACATGTTGATCCCATTTGTTCTTAAAGTCAGTCACATTATTGGCCTCAACTACCTGAAGTGGAAGATCATTCCAATAGTCAACCACCCTTTCGGTGAAGAAGTACTTCCTAGTGTCACCATGAAATCTCCTGCCCCTGATTTTTAGCAGATGCCCTCTTGTCCTGTAAGGAAAAAGATGTCTTCTTCCACCTCAATACGGCCAGTAACGTATTTAAACGTCTCTATCATGTCACCCCTCTCTTTGCGTTCCTCAAGAGTCCTTGAGTCCTGAGACCATCCTGGTGGCCAACCGTTGAACCGATTCTATTCTCAGCACATCCTTCTGATAATGTGGCCTCCAAAATTGCACACAGTATTCCAGATGTGGTCTCACCATCTACCTGTACAGCGGCATTACCACTTCGGGCTTTCGGCTGACAAAACTTCTCCGGATGCAACCCAGCATTTGTCTAGCCTTGGATGAGGCTTTCTTCACGTGATTGGCTGTCATCATATCTTCACTAATGATTACTCTCCGGTCCCGTTCTGCAACAGTTCTAGTTAATGTCTCACCATTCAGAGTGTAGGTTCTGCATGGGTTTCTGCTACCAAGGTACATAACTTTACACTTCTTGGCATTAAAATTCAGCTGCCAAATAGTAGACCAGTGCTCCAGTAAAAATATGTCTTGTGTCATAGTGTCGGGCACAGTACCTCCGCCCACTATGTTGCATAATTTAGCATCATCGGCAAATAATGCAATTTTACCCCGAAGTCCCTGAGACAGATCTCGTATGAAGATATTAAATAGGATTGGACCCAGGACCGAGCCCTGCGGTACTCCACTGTGCACTTCTGACTTTTCATAGGGAGTACTGTTTACCACCACCCTTTGATGTCTGCCACTGAGCCAGTCTTTAACCCATGCAGTTAATATTTCTCCTAGCCCCAACAAACTCATCTTGTTCAAAAGTCTACGGTGTGGGACGCTATCAAAAGCCTTACTGAAGTCTATAGATACACTACATCTAGAGACTCTCCCTTGTCTAGTTGTTTTGTTACCCAGTCAAAGAAGCTGATCAGGTTGGATTGGCAGGATCTCCCCCTTGTAAATCCATGCTGGTGGGGATCCCTCAGTCTCTCATCATCCATAATCGTATCTAATTTGTGTTTAATTGATGTTTCCATAAGTTTACACACTATTGACGTGAGACTTACCTATTTAAGCCACCTGTGTGATGCTTTACTAGGATTTTCCATACCATTGCTGCTGTTCTAGAGAGAGGGATGTGCTGTTTCATTCATCTTGGTAGAACATACAAATTTAGTGGTGAAGAAGTGCTTTTTTGTGCTATGGAAACTAAGGACCATCAAAAAATACTTTGATGCTCTATGCTTTAGACTATTGGTACAGGCATTGGTGCTATCCTATACTGGATTATTGCAACATTGTTTATTTGGGAATACCAAAGAAAATTCTGAGAAAATTGAGAATAGTGCAGAATACGGCTGTCCGTCTGATATTTGGGTTCAAGAAAAATTATCATGTTAGTCCTTATTACCGAATGTTGCATTGGCTGCCAGTAGAGGCACGAGTAATATTTAAGTTTTCCTGTATTTGCTTTAAGCTGGTTTGGGGATTGGCCCCTACCTACCTTCTATCTAATTTCGTGCTATACAGCTCTATGAGGATAACCAGGAATTGCAATTTATTCACATATCCAAAGATCACTGGTTGTAGATACAGGTCTTTTTTGGTTAGGACGCTTGCATTTCAAGCAAGTAAACAGCAGTCCTGGTTGGGTAATTATATTAGTGGGTTGGGTAATTATATTAGTGGAGCTGTCTTATGGCACATTTTGAAAAGAAATTAAGACTGTACTATTCATTTCTTAACTGAAGTTTTTTTCATAACAAAAATCTTACATTGTCTATACTTTAGGTAACATGTTCTACTTTTACTATTAGTTTCCTGTATTTCGCTGATTGTCCAGCTCTCTTCTGTATAAACCGCCTAGAAATTGTTTGATTGTGGCAGTATAGAAGAATAAAGTTATGTTATGTTATGTATTATACTGGCTATTATACTTTATTACATGTAGTTTGAGAGTTCATTACTTTTACATTTTTATAATGTATTAATAGTTACAGACAGGTTTCCCTTCTTTGAAGAGATTAGGGTGAGAGAAGAAATCATTTTATCAGTGATTTTGTTATTGTGTATGATGATATGGTTCTCCAAAGGGAAGATATTGGGGGAAGGATCTTCCTTCTATTCTGGGCTAGCAGTTCCCATAGGGCCTCAAACTTTGGAAAGTCCTGGCCAAGGACAACTGGGTAAGGTTACCAAGGTAAAACCCCTACTTCCAAATGGGCTTCTCTCTGATCCCCATGCATGGACAATTGTGGCGGTAGAGGGGGGAACCCCCCCTCCCACTACACTTTAAATATTCACTTGCTATCTAGTGAAGTCTCAGCAAATCGGGACCTTCCAGATTCACGTGCCACACTTGTCCATGCGCAATTGTTGGCCCACATTTTATGTCAAATATATTTTATTGAGCAAACAAAAACAGCATCACAACAACGGTACAGGAAGCAAAACAGCTCAACTTTTTCCACAAAAATCCCAGACCACATGTCCCAATCTCCCATAACCACCCCCCACCCCAAAACCGCCCCACAAAGCATCCCCCCATCCCGGGTCCTCCATCCAAAGAAATAGTACAAAAGTAAACCCAAAAGACACAGTCATACCAAGCAGAACAAAAGGAACAATGGACTAGAAAAATTAACAGTTGAGCAAGCGGCTGCGAGCCAGAGGAGTCAGGGTAGTCCAAAACGGTTCCCAGGTGCTCTGGAATAAACGACCTGATAGAGAGGACAGATCTTTCACATCCCTCCGCTCCCACATCAGAAGATTAATCATCCGGCAACACCAGAGGGAATATTCAGGAGCATCTTTTTCAAGCCATTGCAGCAAAATACATTTCAGAGCAATAAGCACAGTCCATTTGAGAAAAGTTGCAATTCCCTTCACACGAGGGAAATAATGAGGAACCTTTCCAAACAAAAGCAAAGGGGAACGATGAATGGTAATGTCCCAAATGCTTTCCACAAAAGCAAATATAGCAGTCCAAAAAACCTGAACAGCAGGGCAGGACCAGAACATGTGACCTAAGCTTGCTTCAGGAGCGTGACAACGAAGGCAGGCTGCAGTTTCACATAGACTAGATAAATAAGCCCTTCTAGGAGAAGCATACAAGCGGAAGATCAGCTTATAGTGTTGTTCCCAAAAGGTGGTATATTTGCGATAGGCAGGCAACCGACGTACAGTCTGAAAAATCACATCAGTCGGCAACTCCACTGCTGGATCACGAGCCCAAGCTTCTCGCAACTTAGAATAGTCAAACAAGGGGGATTCATCTTTTAAGTGACGGTGATGAAATTTTAGCGGGACCGAGAGTTGGGAACCAATGGTGAATGCCGTAGACAATAGCTCTTGGCAAGAGGTTCTCAAGGAACTAGAGGGTGAAGAGGAAAGATAATGATGCATATAGGCGAAAAAATCAGTGGGCGGAAGATCAAATTCTTCTCGCAACTGTGCAAAGGACTTTATTTTCCCATCATCGTCAACCAGGTGAAAAACATAATGAATGCCCCTTGCTTCCCATCGAGCAAAGCTCGGCCTATCTATCCCAGGCAAGAAAGAACTATTAAAGTGGATAGGCAGAAAGGGAGTGACAGAAGCAGAAAGAGAATGAAATTTGCAGACCCAGTGCCAAACCTTCCACAAGGGACGGTGGAGCACCTGTACAGTGAGAGATTCAGGCTCAAGAGAAGAAAGAGAATGAAGATAAGCACTAAAGTGAGCAGATTGAAAACAAGAAAGTTCCAAAGAAGTATTGGTGAATGCTGAAGTACCCCTAAAGAGATCATTAATATGGCGCATGCCACAACCAACAGTCAGATATCGAAGATTCAACAAACCCAAGCCACCCCTATACCACGGTGTCGCCGCCCATTTATAAGGCAGGCGGGACCGCTTCCCAGCCCAAAGAAACCTCTGGACCATGCGTTCCAGTCGTCTCTCATCCCGAGACGTCAAGTACAGAGGTAGGACCTGAAAGACGTAAAGCCAACAGGGGACTATGAGCATATTATACAAATGAACCTGACCTAAGAGCGAAAAAGGAAGAGATTCCCATAAACGCAGTTTATTCTGAAGGGCTTGAAGCAACAGTTCCACATTCAAGCGGTATAGACAAGACAAGTCCTGAGGAATAAAAAACCCCAAGTATTTCAAAGTTGAATCGGCCCAGGAGGAAAGGGTAAGGCCAAGGACTTATCCAAATTGAGAGACAGTCCCGAATAGAAGCCAAATTCAGAAATCAGGTCCAAGGCAGATGATAATGACTCCTGAGGGCGCGTGAGAATCAAAAACATGTCATCTGCAAATGCTAAGGTCTTTAGCTCAATCTCACCCACTTGAAGGCCCCGCTCCTCAGCGAACCTCCTAAGAGTACACAACAATGGTTCCAGAGAAAGAAGAAATAGCAAGGGGGAGAGGGGGCATCCTTGCCGAGTGCCACGAAGGATGGAAAAATAATCCGTTTGGGTCCCGTTGACCAGAAGTGACGCCCTGGGGTTAGAATAGAGAGAACGAATGGCATCTAAATAGAACCCCCCCAACCCTACATATTCAAGAGTACGAAACAAAAAAGGCCAATGGACATTATCAAACGCCTTAGAAGCATCAAGACTAACAAACAGAGCTGGAATCTGATGAGTTTGACAATGGGCCAAAAGCAAAAAGAACCTTTTTAACATTACAAACGGATTGGCGACCCCGAACAAAGCCTACTTGATCCTCATGGATAAGCTGGGGAAGGTGAGGAGCAAGACAATCAGCCAACATTTGAGCAAAAAGTTTTAAATCCACATTGATCAAAGAAATAGGACAATAGGATCCGGGGGAATTAGCCCTTTTTCCAGGCTTCAACAGTAATGTGATAATGTCCTAGGGAACTGCAAAGATGACATGACTTGTGTCAAGGAAGAAATCTTTGGTCCAGTTATGTCTATCCTACCTTTTAATACTGAGGAAGAAGTTCTGGAGCGGGCCAACAACACAGCATATGGCCTGGCAGGGGGAGTCTTTACCAGAGACATTCAACGTGCCCACAGGGTGGCGGCAGCTCTCCAGGCTGGCATGTGCTTCATTAACAACTACAACATCAGCCCCGTGGAGCTTCCATTTGGTGGATACAAGAAATCGGGTTTTGGAAGAGAAAATGGAGAAGCTGCAATACACTATTACTCTCAGTTGAAGACCGTGTGTGTGGAGATGGGAGATGTGGAGTCTGTATTCTAAGTACTCCAGTAATAATCAACACCACAATCCATGGAGAAAATCTTTTTCTAATGTTGCGTCTAACCATTTCAATATGTACCAGATAGAAGCATTATAAAATCCTATTTCACTAAAAAAAAAAAAACAGTAATGTGATAAGGGCCTCGTTAGCATAACGGGGAAAAGAACCGTGAGTTATGGCAGCATTAAAATAACCCAGTAAGGGGCCATAAAGAGTAAAGGAAAGAATTCGGTAAAAGTCACCCGAAAAACCATCCGGGCCCAGTGCTCGATCAGAGTGAAGAGCTTTAATGGCAGACTCCAACTCAGCCGCCTGGAATGGGCTATTAAGAGAGGACACTACTTTCTATGATAGGCGGGGAAGTCCAGAAGACTGGAGGTAATCTGTCAACAAAGCCAAAGAGACATCTTCAGGAGCATCATAAAGCCATTGGAAAAAGTCAAAAAGGACCCCTGAAATATCAGGCGTAGTAGTCGCCAACCCCCCGCTCGGAGTCCGAAGAGATAGAATCGGTTTCCTACTAGTCTCAGTAGCAACCAACCGGGCCATAAGGCGTCCAGGTTTGTTCCCAAAACGTTGAAAACGGTGCCGATGAAAAGCCCTCCATTTTTGGAAACGAGAATGAAGTAAGGAGTTCAATGCAGCCTGAGTTGACAAATAGTCCTCACGAGTCTCCCTCGAGGGATGCGCAAGAAAGGATCATTTAGCCACTCGCAAGGCCCGTTCTAAGTTAACAATGCCACCATTAATGCGTTTATTGCGGGCACTCAAAAAAGAGATAATGTGTCCACGAAGCACAGACTTCCCAGCCTCCCAAAACAAAATTGGATCATCCATGTGTGGAGCATTATTGGTTGAATAATCATCCCATTGAGTCTGCAGAAATGTCCGAAATTCCACATCCTGAGCAAGATAGAACGGGAACCGCCATGATGAAGTATGAAGATATGTAGTGGCCAGGTGAATGTCCACCCAAATCGGTACGTGATCATAAATATTCAAAGGACCAATCTCGGCCGACTGAACGGAAGAAAACAAAGGCGTAGATAGAAAAATATGGTCAATCCGAGACCAGGAACCATGGGCGCGAGAAAGATGGGTATAGTCACGAACCTCAGGATGGAGAAGGCGCCAAGGGTCCACTACAGAAAGAGCATCACAAAAGTCAGAAAGAAGACGACCCCTGGCACCCAAAGGGGTAGCAGAGGATCCAGACTTATCCAAGGCAGGATCCAACACTGTTCCGCCACGGCTCAGCACATCACGTGACTCTCTCTGTTGGCCCACATTTTAAGGAGCGCAATTGTCCTGCGCTCATTTGTCAGTGTACCTCACAGACATGCATTCCCCATTCCAGAAGAAGACTAAACATCTGTGTCCTTAAAGATTGATGTTGGGAGTTGCATCTACTACCAAGCACATTTAGGATTTGGCAAACAGCTGCTATAGAGTACCCTACACTAACCTGCATGTCTCAAGTCCTACTTCTATGACCTGTCTAAAATGCACATGCACAAATCTTTGTACTCTTGAAATGTACACACTTATTTTGGACATTGGAGACCTACATTATGTTTAAATATTTTTATTAAAAGTTTGCAATGAAGTGCCAGCAAATAATACAAAACGAACAACAAAATTCTCAAGTATGTGCACAAAACACACCATTGCCCCAAACCTCCCCCCTCCCCCCCACAAACCCACATTACATCATCAAAAATATTAAAAGGATTTGATAAAATAGACCAAGAAGAAGCATTGCTAACATTTTCAGATGTGACACGGACAAGAGGCCATAGCCTGAAACTGAGTGACAGCAGGTTCAGGACAAATGCCAGGAAGTTCTGTTTCACACAGCGAGTGGTGGGTGCTTGGAATGCACTCCCGGAGGAGGTTGTGGCAGAGACTACTGTACTGGGATTCAAGTGCAAGTTGGATGCACACCTTCTTGCATATCATATTGAGGGATACGGTAAAGTCGGGTCTCCAAAAGGGAGTACCTAAATGGGCCGCCGCGTGTGCGGAGCACCGGACTAGATGGACCTCGGTCTGATCCGGTGAGGGCGTTTCTTATGTTCTTAAGAGCAGGTGTGAGAGACAGGGAAAAAAAGATAATCATAGATTTAAGAGTCTACTGCGGGCACATGGAGTTAAGGGCCATCCAAAAGTGCTCCCAGATAGAGCAAAAGCGCCTTCCGAGCTTAGAGTCCAGGTCCCCAAGTTGTCTACGCTCCAGGGAGGCATGTACAATCATCAACGGGGCATATGACGGAGGTTCAGGGGACAACCAGTTGAGCAAAATGGCTTTTCTACCAAGGAGCAAGAAAAGCAAGTCAATCCTTTAGGTTTTGGTGATGTAATGATATAGTGTCCAAAGAATGCTCTTGGGGCCAGCGTCCAATGTCGTCCCCACAGGGAGGTAATGTATTGTCCCAAACAGTGCCAAAACTGGAGAATACGCGGGCAAAACCAGAACATGTGTCCCAGAGAGGCATTGTTACAGGAACATTTAGGACAGGTGTGCACTGGAGTGATGCCCATCCGATAAGCTAGCAAGGGAGATATAAAAAGACGTAACACAAACTTTAGTTGTAGTTCCCAATGTGTAACGTTAGCAGATACCCATCCCATTGATTTTAGCACTCGCTGTATCTGCAATGATGTCAGGGAACACTGCAGATCCTCTGCCCATAAAGTTGCCACAACGTCTAAGTTAGGACCTGGTTGTGCATCCCTGATGCCCACATGATGAAATCGAAGTGATATCAGTTGTTGAGTGGAGAGACTAAAGAGTTCTGATATGGCTTCTCTACAGTCTTCAACCAAGTGGTCGGCTGACAGAGAATGAACATAGTGTCGAACTTGGTAATATGCAAAAATGTCCAAGGCTGGTAAATCAAACGTATGTTGTAAAGATGGAAAAGACGCCAGGCGACCGGCTTCATCGAACAGCTGAAATATGAACTGTAGTCCCTGAGTAGACCAGCGCCGGAAAGACTCATTTTGGAGGCCTGGTAAAAAATAACAATTGCCTTGAATCGGTAAGTATGGAGAAAATACAGATGAGAGTCTAGCACATTTACACACCCAGCGCCACGTCCGTCTTGCTGGGGCAAAAACAGGATAAGATGCCATCAGGGGACGGAAGAATGCAGCAGTGGAGATTGGAGACCTACATTAAAAAAAAATAAATAAATGTAGGGCTCCTTTTTCACAGTTTCTAAAATATCGGTACACATTAGGCAGGACAAAGTTCCAGCCTACAGTACTCTACTCAATCTGTATGACGAAAGTTGCTACATTTTTCTTGTGATTGATTTTCTTATGCTAAGTATCCCTATCTATGAAACACCAGTTTCTAGTTTTTAGTGGTTATTTGGAAGGGAAGTGGATGAGGGAAGATGGGCCCTGTCTGCCATTTTCAAAGTTGTAAAAATATGAAAAATGTAGAGTTTCTCCAGAAAGCTTTGCTGACTGCATTATGCTGCAACACCTTCAAAAACAAGCGGGGGCTTAATAACTGTGGTGTGCTTATGAAATTTTCCATTAACTGCTTTAAAAATTCATAACTGTACAATACATCAAGGCCTAAAATCAATCTGCTCTGTTCTCCTGGGAAGCTCTGAGCTGTCTGAGTGAGTTTGTTTCATGTTCTGCATTAGGATACAAGATTAGACCCTCTTAGACAGTGGTCAATATTTTAGGCTATCAGGGAGCTAAATGATCTAGCCCCTGGTTACATTGATTCAGAGATAAGTGAGCCACTGATCTATTTGGGAAGGTAGCTCTGGTTCCCCCCCAGTTTCCAGATGTAAACTGCTGCATGTGCATCTCTGTCTTGGTCTGGACTTCCTTATTGCTTCCTGCATTTAAAGGCAAGTCTAACACAAGGCTCCTACATAGAAGTGTGCATTTGCCCATGAAAGTGACAATATTCTGCACCCTTTTGTGCCCAAGGGGCAGGAACATATCCAGGTGGCACAGCACATAAATTCAAGGGGAATGACCACACGGGTGGAGCATAGGAGGGGCAGGGCCGTCACTTACACACACAGTACCACATTTACGCATCCCAATTACAGCGCACCCATATCAGCGTCTGTTAGCTTTCTCCAATGGAATCCAAGTGCCATTATAGAAAAGGATGTCATTGAGTGGCATCAGACTAGCCACAAGGAAGTGCCCACTTACAGAATGGCTCTAGTCTACCCTTCAGCTCAATCAACTCTTACTTTCAAGCTATCTCTGGTGCCAGCCATAACATCCTTGCAAACTGTGACAAGAATCTGGGTTCCCTGCCCCCTCTTTTTGGAACTCTTTAGAGAAATCATATCAATTTTCTGTTTTCCTGAATTCCTTGTTCCATAGCTTGTACTCAATGAGCTTTGCTTATTATAGTATATTTTAAAAGCTGCTGTTTGGAGAAACAGATTATTGAATTATTTTATTGTAACTCGCTGTAGCAGTGTGAGTGAGGGCTGGCCAGGAGCTTTGATAAAACACAGAAGTTTAAATGAAAACCAAACCAATGTATGTTAACATGCAGAGTAAAGGGATGACCTGTTTCTTTCACAAGTAAAGAGAAATCAGCAAGCACAATGTCTGTCTGTGTTCTAAAAAATTCTCTTCCATGGCCTGCTGCTCCAGAGCCTTTTTCTCAGTACAAACAGCTTGCCTCTGACCTGGAGTCTCAGAGATAAAGTTTTGTTTTAAAATGCAGCAAAATTGGGCCAAGCTTGGCCCTGAGTTCCAAAGTTACACTTTCAGTAGGGTTCCAAGATAAACTTGGCATGCCTGAATGGAGCTTCTGTAGTCTACATATCTACTGGACAGCATCTCTTGCTATCTTAACTAAAGCTTTGATAACCCACTTTATCCCCAAAAAGTTCAGAGCAGGTTAACAAATGTAAGAGTCTAATTATCAGAGAACCAGAATTGGGGAATATACAATGTTATATTAAAATTTGATGATTCATCATTGCTGCATAAAATGCTTACAAAATAAGTACGTTTTCTATCGATCTTCTCTCCTCTGGGCCTCCCTAACAGAGCTCTGTTGTGGGTTTTATTCTGTCTTCACCACACTATCTTTGCTCTACTCTTGCTGAGTCATCTTTTCTCTGATTTGTAGACTGACTTTTAAGGTGGCTTTGTGGCTGTGAGAAATTGTATTTAAGGAGGAATACACTCAGCTTGAGCTGCTTGCGGGAGGCATGTAGGGGGAAGACAAGGGATTTTGTATTTGGCTCATGCCTTTTTAACAGTAGTAGTTCAAGATGAGCTACATTCGCTGTCCCTGGAGGGCTCAGACTAAGTTTATACCACAGGCAATGGAGAGTTAATTGAGTTTCCCAAGATCATAAGAAGCTGCAGTGAGATTTGAATCTGCATCTCATGTTCTCAGACTCCTGCTCTAACCGTAAAAATACAAAAATATAGCTTTGTGACCATTTGTCTGCTTCTATTTCTGTGCTTCTAAAAATCCCTTTGGGGGGAGGGGAGGATACAACAGAGGTCTACAAAATCTTGTGTGGAATAGAACAGGTAAATGAAAATCTATTGTTCACTCTTTCAAAAAGTAAAAAGACTAGGAGATGGTCCATAAAGTCACATGGTAATACCCTTAAAACAAATAGAAGAAAATATATGAATATTTAACCTCTGGAACTTGTTGTAGGACTCTGTGGTAATAGCAGTTAGCATATTCAGGTTTAAAAAAAAGGTTTGGAAAAAGAAGTGGGACACTTTCAGGGGCATAATCGAAAGGAACGTCTAAGTCCGTTTTCGTCTAAGCTGCAAGTCATCCAAAATAAAAAACAGTCCAGGACACATTTTTGAAAAATACGTCCCAAATTTTTCTTGTTTTGAAAATCATCTAACTATAAGTCCTGCTGATCTGATCGTCCAAGCCGCTAAATCATCTATCTTTATACTACATTTTCGTCCAACTTTTCGTTCAAGTCAAAAACGCCTATAACAAGCCCTGTTGGACGTGGGAGGGGTCTGCAAAGTGATAGACTGAACACCCAGACATGGCACCTAAATAGTGGGGTACCTTATAGGGCACTGCTGTGAACTTCACAAAAAGGTTGCCATGTCTTCTCCTCACTACAGCTCCCTTATAGGTCATGGTGAGCCCCCCAAATCACCTTCAGAATCTCCTAGACCCACTTATCTACCACCCTAATAGCCTTTATGGCTGCAGGAGCCACGTATATGCCAGTAAAAAAGAGTTTTGGGGGTGTATAGAGGAGTGCACATGTTTAAATATCAATGCAGTGATTTCATGAGTCCCTAACCCACCCCCAAGACAGTTTAAGCTGCCTCTGTGCTGGACGACTAGGCGCTCCTATGCCAGGCTGCCAGGTGATGATGGTCTGGAGGCTGAATTTTAAAGGTGTGATTATGATTTTTATGGGGTTGGGGGGGGGGTCAGTGATCACTGGGTTAATGTGTAGGGGTCTGTATTATGTGTTTGCAGTGCTTATCTGGTGACTTTTGGTGGGATTTTGTGACTTAGACCATGTTTTAAATGGTCTAAGTCACAACGTCCAAGTTCCGTCTAGGCTCTGTTATAAAACTTTCAGTTATACTTGCTGTACGACTAACTCTAAGCCTGCCCACATCCCGCCCAAATTCTGCCCTAGATACTCCTCCTGAAACGCCCTGTTTAGCTATGGTCATTCAGCGGCACTATGAAGGCCTAGGTCATTTAGAAATACATCCAAAACCCGGTTTGATTATTGGCACTTGGACGTCTTTCATTTATGATCGTCCAAGTGCCAACTTAGAACGTTTTTTTGGACGTTTTTCTCTTTCGATTATGAGCCCCTTTACATATATGGAGATGTGGATCTGGGACTCCCATTGGAGGCCCAGGATGTACAGTATGTCACTTAATTAAGAGAATACCAGATATTTCTGTGAGTGCAGATTTAAGAGAATGTCAGTTTTGTATTCTGTACCATGCATACTTCTGGGGTGGACAGATTCTCCTCTGTGAAGGAAATGTTCAAAGGTAAAAAGGTTTTTGACAAGTTTTGGCTCTTTGGTGCATTATCTGGAGAGTCTACTAGGGCACTAAATTCCATTCTTGCCGACAGGTTTCCTATTGGGTAAAAGTGAGTTATTTCGCGTTCAGAATCGCTATCATTGCCTCTTTCTAAGGAAAGTGAGGTTTTTGATTATGAAAGTCATTTTAGGGGTGTGGATCAGCTGCAGAGACTCCCTCTTTTTGAGTATGGCATAATTGAACTGGATGACTCCTCTATCAGTACATCTTGTGCCCAGAAAAGTTGGTACATATCAACTGGCTCACTTTTATCCACATGTTCATATCGTATATTTGGATTTTCAAAAGGCATTTGACAAAGTATCTCATGAAAGATTTATGGGATAGAAGGTAATGTCCTATTATGGATTAAGAACTGATTAAAAGCTAGAAAACAGAGTAGGACTAAATGGTCGTATTCTCAATGGAGAAAGGTAAATAGTGGGGTTCCCCAGGGGTCTGTGCTGGACCACTGCTTTTTAACATATTTATCAATGATCTAGAGATGGGAATAACTAGTGAGATAATTAAATTTGCTGATGATACAACATTGTTAAATCGCAAGAGGATTATGAAAAATTTGCAAGAGAACCTTGTGAGACTGGAAGATGGCATCACTGTCCAGGAAAAGGATCTAGGTATCATCACTGAGGATATGTTGAAACTCTCAGCTCAATGTGTGGCGGCGGCTAAGAAAGCAAATAGAATGTTAGTAATTATCAAGAAAGGAATGGAAAACAAATATGAAAATGTTATATTACCCTTGTATCTCTCTATGGTACAGCCACATCTTGAATACTGTGTGCAGTTCTGGTCATCATATCTCAAAAAGATGTAGCAGAATTAGAAAAGGTACAGAGAAGGGTGATGAAAGTGATAAAAGGTTTGGGCTGACTTCCCTATGAGGAAGAAAGGCTAAAGCAGCTAGGGAAAGCCGACAGTCGACCGGGTGTCGATGATTCGGAAGACAGTATCTCGAAAGGATACTGAGTGGAGAAAGTGCTATGAAGCCACCAAAGACACAAAACAGGTGATGGAATACCAGCAGAGTCAGACGAATCAAGAGGAGGTTAGGAGGAGTCTACTACAAGGGGGAGGACAAAATGGAACAAGAGGAAGGAAAGAAACGCAAGGAGGGAAATAAGAATGTACCACAAGGGGATGACAAAAGAGACAATAAACAGGAGACTGCAGAACAGGAAGGGGACGGAAAGAACAATAAATCGCAAGGGAAAGTAACAAAGAAACAAATATATCAATTTTTAAATTGTATGTACACTTACACAAGAAGCCTAAAGAACAAAATGGGCGAACTAGAAATCATGGCCAGAGATGAGAACCTAGACATCATAGCGATCACGGAAACATGGTAGAATGAAGAAAACAAATGGGACATAGTACTGCCAGGGTACAAGCTCTACCGAAGAGACAGGACACATCAGAAAGGAGGAGGAGTAGCACTTTACATAAAGGATACCATTCAATCGACCGGAGTGGACGCAGCAGAGACAAATGACCAATTGGAATCAATATGGGTTAAAATATCAGGAAGTTTCAAGTTTATTAAAATTTTGATGTAAACGCAATATCAAATATTTTCAATGCATATAACAATAATAATTTTAGGGGACAAGATAAAACAATTTATACCAATAAACATACAATTGATATACATACTAGATAGTGATACATAAGGAGAGAGGGGGTGAGCTACAATTATTTAAGGAATAGAAAAACATTTAAGGGAAACAACATCAGGAGGGTAATTTTGTGGAAAAAACTAACGTCCTCCACCCCAATCAAACAGGTTTTAGAGAACATCACAGTACAGAATTATCACTAGTTGGCTTAACTACTTCCATTCATTATTTTCTTGATCATCACAAAACTACTTTATTAATTTCACTAGATCTTTCCGCAGCTTTCGATACAATTGATCATAAACTTCTCATAAATCGACTTCAATCTATTGGGATCACGGATCAAATTCTTTCTTGGTTTAATTCTTACTTTACAGATCGCTCTTCTTCTGTTTTCTTTAAAGAATCTATATCTAATCCTATTTCAACCACCTTCGGTGTTCCCCAAGGGTCTATTCTTTCCCCATTACTATTTAATATCTTTCTATCACCACTCCTTACATTGTGTCAATCTATAGGTTTTCAAGTTTTTGGATACGCAGATGACATTCAACTTTTACACCCTGTAGATACTGATAATATATCAGAAATACATGAGATCAGTAAGAAACTTGATCAAATTCAACATTGGCTAAACACTAATAAACTGGCCCTTAATATAAAAAAACCAAATTTGATGATCTTTCCATGGAAGGAAAATCCCACACTTATCTCCCCTATTACTATAAGAAATATTCCTCTACAGATAGTTAATAAAATGAAAATATTAGGAGTAATTGTTGATTCTAAATTAAATTTTCATGACCATATAAGTCACATTGTTAAAACTTCATTCTATAGATTACGACAAATTAGATCCATCTCAAAATTTCTGAATGCTCAATCTTTAAATATTCTTATCCACTCATTAGTCATATCAAAAATAGATTATTGTAATTCTCTTTTTAGAGGTATTGCATTAAATGAAATCAAACGTTTACAAATCATACAGAATGTCTCTATAAAACTTATCACAAAATCTAAAAAATTTGATCATGTTACTCCCCTACTTGAAAAGGCACATTGGCTCCCTGTCATCCATAGAATAACTTATAAAATCTGTTTACTTACATTTAAAACACTTCTATATAAGACACCTGCTTTTATACATAAACTTTTAATACCTTACCGTCCAACTAGAACATTAAGATCTATTGATCAAAATTTATTAACAGTACCTTCACTGAAATTGATTAATACTAGACGGCAATTTATATTTTCCGTAACAGCCCCTCAAACCTGGAATGCTCTTCCTATTTTTATACGGAACGATCAAGATTTGGTAAAATTTAAATCACTATTAAAAACATTTCTTTTTAATGATGCTTTTAATTCCTGATTTTTTAATTATTGTTTTTCCTAATGTGTTTTCCTATGTTTAATCTTTTATATAACGAATGTATTTCATAACCCTATTTTTACCCAATGTTGTATAACAAGTTTTAACCTTTGTAAGCATTGTAATTCTCAAAGTTTGTTTTGTTTGTTTGTTTGTTCTCTTTTAACTAAATTTGATTTGTACATCGCTTTGAATTAGAGAAAGCGATTAATCAAGAATAAATAAAAAACTTGAAACTTGAAACTTGAATTTAAAAATATTTTAAATAAAACTAGATCTAAAAGTGAATAGGAGAGATTGTGACCTATATACAGATCTGGTTAAATTTAATTGTTTGATCCTAAGATTGTTGATAGAAAAAGTTATCCAATTTATGACTCATATGCATCTTTGTATAGGTGGCTTTTTCTAAAGAGGTTTCAGTACGTAGATAAATTGGTAGCTTGTTCCAAAGCTGGAGTGCTAGGATAGAAAAAATTGTAGCTCTTCAAGTGCCTATTATTTTCAAAGACGGAATGGTGAGAAGATGCTGATCTGTTGATCTTAGAGATCTAGCTGGAGAATATGGTATTAAATAACGATGTAAGAATATTGGTGTTTTGGTTTGTTGAATTTTGAAGGTTAACAATGCAATTTTATATATTATTCTGTGTGAGATAGGTAGCCAGTGTGCTTTTTGCAAAAGAGGAGTGACATGATCATATTTTTTGGAGTTAGTAATAATTTTTATTGCTGTGTTTTGTATAATTTGTGACCTTCTTATTTCTTTCTGAGTTACGCCTTGGGAACTGAGATAAAGATGGGTCTGTACTACCGCCCACCTGGACAAACAGAAGTAACGGATGAAGAACTGAGAGCCGAATTGAGGCGAGAATGTAAAATCGCAAACACTATAGTTATGGGAGATTTCAATTTCCTGGGATAGACTGGAGCCATGGTGCTTCAAAGTGTTCAAAGGAAACGGAGTTCCTGGAGTCTGTACGGGACTGCTTCTTGGATCAGCTTGTCAAGGAACCAACGAGATGGACAGCTATACTGGATTTAATCTTCAGCGGGCTGAAAGGACATGCCCAACAAGTGGAAGTAGTAGGACCATCAGGAAATAGTGATCACATGATCCAATTCAAAATGGAAATAGGAATGCCAAAGGGGAAGAGAACCATTGCAACAACGTTTAACTTCAGGAAAGGGAACTATGACGCCATGAGACAAATGGTAAAGAGAAAACTCAGGAACAGCTCCAGGAAAACACAGACGGTGGAGCAAGCCTGGACCTTATTCAAGGACACGATAACCGAGGCACAAAACCTGCATGTGCCCAGATTTAGAAAAGGGTGCAAAAAGAATCAAGCAAAAGACCCGGCATGGATAACCAATGAAGTTAAGAAGGTGATAAGAGACAAGAAAAAATCATTCAGGAAGTGGAAAAAGGATAAAACCGATGAAAATTGGAAAGAGCACAGGAAACATCAAAAAGAATGTCACTGGGTGGTCAGAACAGCAAGAAAAGAGTATGAAGAGAGACTTGCCAAGGAAGCACGAAATTTTAAACCATTCTTTCAATATGTGAAAGGAAAGCATCTATCGAGGGAGGAGGTGGGACTCCTGGATGACGGAGACGGGAAAGAAGTGGTAAAGGAGGAAAAAATGGTGGCAAACAGATTAAACATGTTCTTCTCATCAGTCTTCACAAAAGAGGACACGTCCAACGTGCCGAAACCGGAAAAAATCCTCAAGGGGGATAAACAGGAAAATTTATTGTCAATGGAGGTGAGCCTTGAAAACGTACTCAAACAGATAGATAGATTGAAAACTGACAAATCTCCGGGACCAAACGAAATCCACCTGAGAATATTGAAAGAGCTCAGAGACGAAATAGCGGAGTTGCAACCTATCCTTGAAAACAGGGGTAGTCCCGGAGGACTGGAGGATAGCGAACGTTACACCTATCTTCAAAAAGGGATCCAGAGGCGACCCGGGGATCTACAGACCGGTGAGCTTAACCTCAGTTCCGGGGAAGATGGCCGAATTATTGATCAAGGACAGCATAAGTGAGCATATAGAAAGAAATAATCTGTTGAGAACCAGCCAGCACGGCTTCTGTAAAGGAAGATCTTGCCAAACGAACCTACTGCACTTCTTTGAGGGGATAAACGAACAATTGGACAAAGGTGACCCCATAGACATCATATATCTGGACTTCCAAAAAGCCTTCAACAAGGTACCCCACGAGCGCCTACTAAGAAAACTATGGAACCACGGTGTGGAAGGGGATGTGCACAGATGGATCAGAAATTGGCTGGCGGACAGGAAACAGAGGGTGGGAGTAAAGGGACACTACTCCGACTGGAAAGGAGTCACGAGTGGTGTCCCGCAGGGGTCCGTGCTGGGACCACTACTGTTCAATATATTTATTAATGACCTCGAAGTAGGGATGAAGTGCGAAGTTATAAAATTCACGGACGACACAAAACTCTCCAGTAGGGTTAGAATGTTCAGGAATGTAAAGAACTACAAAGGGACCTGAACAAACTGAGTGAATGGGCAAATAAATGGCAAATGAGCTTCAATGTAGAGAAATGCAAAGTCTTGCATATAGGGAAAGGAAACCCCATGTACAACTACACAATGGGAGGGATGGTATTGAGAGTAAGCAACCTAGAAAGGGACTTGGGGGTTTTGGTGGGCAAAACAATGAAGCCGGAGGCACAATGCGCAGCGGCTTCAAAGAAGGCGAACAGAATGTTGGGCATTATCAAAAAGGGTATCACTACCAGAACCAAAGAAGTTATACTGCCGCTGTATCGGGCGATGGTGCGCCCGCATCTGGAGTACTGCGTTCAGTACTGGTCGCCATACCTTACGAAGGATATGGCGATACTCGAGAGGGTCCAGAGAAGAGCAACAAGAATGATAAAGGGCATGAAAAACCCTTCATATGCTGAGAGGCTAGAGAAGCTGGGGCTCTTTTCCCTGGAAAAGCAGAGATTTGGGACATGATAGAAACTTACAAGATCATGTAGGGGAGAGTGAAGGTAGAGAGGGACAGATTCTTCAGACTGTCAGGGGCAACAAAAACAAGAGGGCACTCAAAAAAATTGAAGGGAGACAGATTCAGAACAAATGCTAGGAAGTTCTTCTTCACTCAAAGGGTGGTGGATGCCTGGAATGCGCTTCCAGAGGAAGTGGTAGAGCAGAGTACAATTTTGGGTTTCAAAAAGGGATTGGACAAATTCCTGAAGGAAAAGGGGATTGAAGGGTATAATTAGAGGGACACTATACAGGATAAGATGTCTTAGTAAAGTATCACTTACAGGTCATTGACCTGGGGGGCTGCCGCGGGAGTGGACTGCTGGGCACGATGGACCTATGGTCTGACTCGGCAGAGGCGATACTTATGTTCTTATGCTTCAGCTTGGAGAAGAGATGGCTCAGGGGTGATATGATTGTTTCCCCTGCTTCCCCGAAAATAAGATCGATCCTGAAAATAAGCCCTAGCATGACTTTTAAAGAAGCTCCTAATATAAACCCTACCCCCCAAATAAGCCCTAGTTAAGATCGACCACAGAATGTTCCCGACACTCCCTGACTCCATCCTGGACACTAGTGCTGCCTGATTTGCTGAAAAAATCAGATTTGTCAATTCAGCAAACCCCCAACCCCTGCTGCTTTAGGAGGCCTCGGAGCAAAGGTATGTCAGTCTCACGGTGGGAGGGTCAGTGGGATTCTGCTGCAAAGGGGGATGGGAGGGAGGGATAAGAAGATGCTGCACAAAGGGATGGGTGAGAAGGGAGGAAAGATGCTGCACATGGGGGGGGGGTAGAAAGGAAAGAGGAAGAATTGGGGTGGAGGAGAGGAAGGGAGAGATGATTGTTGTACATGAAAAAAATAAAACACCCCCAAAAGTAAGTCCTAGTGCATTTTTTGGACCCAAAATTAATATAAGACACTGTCTTATTTTTTGGGAAACATGGTATTATTTATTGAGAGCTTCTATACCACTGCTAATGACTGGGGAGTCAATTCAGAGTGTTTGACATGAGCCTCTCCAAAGGCACTACAATACATGAGATTCTGCAAAGATATTACCAGCATTGGTAGAGCGATGGTAGATGGTACAAAGTTACAAGTGCTTTGGTGAGGTGTTACAATATTTGGGCTCTATACTGAAATACACAGAACTTTGTGGTGGTATTGCAAAACAGAATTATTAATACCAGCATGATTATGCCATAATCCATCATCCTACTTATGCTACTGGCACATTGATCATCATACTTATATGCACATGTTTATAAAGGTCTATAAAATACTGAGTGGAAAGCGTAGCTGTGCATCGCTTGTTTACTCTTTCTAAAAATACTAGGACCAAGGGGCATGTGATGAAGCTACTAAGTTTTGACACATCATTCTCATAAGAACCTAAGAATTGCCGCTGCTGGGTCAGACCAGTCATCCATCGTGCCCTGCAGTCTGCTCATGCGGCAGCCCCTAGGTTAAAGACCAATGCCCTAACTAAGACTAGCCATACGTAACTTTGTCTTGAATCCCTGGAGGGTGTTTTCTCCTACAACAGCCTCAGGAAGAGCGTTCCAGTTGTCTACCACTCTCTGGGTGAAGAATTTCCTTGTGTTTGTATGGAATCTATCCCCTTTTAACTGTAGAGAGTGCCCTCTCGTTCTCTCTTCAGTACCTTTTTATGTTCTGTTCCAGTAGGAACTTATCCAACCTTGTCTTGAATCCCTGGAGGGTGTTTTCCCCTATAACAGCCTCCGGAAGAGCGTTCCAGATTTCCACCACTCTGGGTGAAGAACTTCCTTACGTTTGTACAGAATCTATCCCCTTTTAACTGTAGAGAGTGCCCTCTCGTTCTCTCTACCTTGGAGAGGGTGAACAACCTGTCTTTTATCTACTTTGTCTTGAATCCCTGGAGGGTGTTTTCTCCTACAACAGCCTCAGGAAGAGCGTTCCAGTTGTCTACCACTCTCTGGCTGAAGAATTTCCTTGTGTTTGTATGGAATCTATCCCCTTTTAACTTAGAGTGCCTTCTTCTTCTCCCTACCTTGTCTTTATCTACTATGTCTATTCCCTTCATTATCTTGAATGTTTCAATCATGTCCCCTCTCAATCTCCTCTTTTCGAAGGAGAAGAGGCCCAGTTTCTCTAATATCTCACTGAACAGCAACCCCTCCAGCCCCTTAACCATTTTAGTTGCTCTTCTCTGGACTCTTCTGAGTAGTCTTTGTTGGGTTGAGAACTTTTCAGCAACCCCTTGTAAAAAAAAAAAAGCCCATTATATTCCTATGGGCATCTTTAGCGGTTACTGTGCATTAACAAGATTGTTAATGGTCTAAATCATAGAAACATGATGGCAGATAAAGGCCAAATGGCCCCATCTAGTCTGCCCTTCCACAGTAATCATTATCTCTTTTTCTCTCCGAGAGATCCTACGTGCCTATCCCAGGCCATTTTGATTTCAGACACAGTCTCTGTCTCCACCACCTCTTCCGGGAGACTGTTCCATGCATCTACCACCCTTTCTGTACAAAAGTATTTCCTTAGATTACTCCAGAGCCTGTCAAATGAAAAAAAACTGCTACAAGACCTTTATAATACACAAGCTGACATTATCTGTTTTTAAGGAATGCACTTAAATGCTGCAAATCAAAAATTGCAAAGAGTAGAGTTCACTCAATGAAGTTACAGGAAAATACTTTTAAAACCAATAGGAGGAAATATTTTTTCGCTCAGAGAATTGTTAAGCTCTGGAACGCGTTGCCAGAGGTTATGGTAAGAGCCGATAACGTACCTGGTTTTAAGAAAGGTTTGGACAATTTCTTTAAGGAAAAGTCCATAGTCTGTAATTGAGAAAGACATGGGGGAAGCCACTGTTTGCCCTGGATCGGTAGCTACTCTTTGGGGGGTTCCAGAATCTTGCTATTCTTTGGGATCTGTATGGAATGTTACTCTTTGGAGATTCATCATGGAATGTTGCTACTCTTTGGGGGGTTCCAGAATCTTGCTATTCTTTGGGATTCTGTATGGAATGTTGCTCTTTGGAGATTCATCATGGAATGTTGCTCTCTTGGGGGGGTTCCAGAATCTTGCTATTCTTTGGGATCTGTATGGAATGCTGCTATTTGATGATTCATCATGGAATGCTGCTACTCTTTGGGGGGGGTTCCAGAATCTTGCTATTCTTTGGGATTCTGTATGGAATGTTGCTCTTTGAAGATTCATCATGGAATGTTGCTACTCTTTGGGGGGTTCCAGAATCTTGCTATTCTTTGGGATTCTGTATGGAATGCTGCTATTTGAGGATTCATCATGGAATGCTGCTACTCTTTGGGAGGGGGTTCCAGAATCTTGCTATTCTTTGGGATTCTGTATGGAATGTTGCTCTTTGAAGATTCATCATGGAATGTTGCTACTCTTTGGGGAGTTCCAGAATCTTGCTATTCTTTGGGATTCTGTAAGGAATGTTGCTCTTTGGGTTCTTGCCAGGTACTTGTGACCTGCATTGGCTGCTGGGCTAGATGGACCATTGGTCTGTCCCAGTAAGTCTGTTCTTATGATGTTATGTTTATATTAAAATGAATTAAAGCAGGATGGATAGAGAGTGCCCATTCTTCAGCTACAAAAAAGGGAGGCACAACCATTCTAATTTAAAAAATCTGCTCAGATTGATGTAATTGCACAACAGGGCTGATAGTGAAGGAAAGTTGATGAAATTTGATTTACAAATTGCAAAACAACTCTCACTAATCAACATACGAATATGTGCCATCTACTGGAGCAAAACAGTATTTTTCCACATTGCCAAACTGGGAAACACCAGTAATTATGACGAATACAAGAACCACTAAAAGATTAAATGCAATCTAATAAAACTATGATTCCCACTAAAGAGCTTTGTGATAAGATATCAGAAAATGGTCTTGTAGATGACATATGGAAATTATTACATCCTACTGGAAAGGAATATATTTTTTTGTTCCCAAGTACATAAGTCATTTTCCAGAATAAATGTCTTCTTGGTTTCAAAGCTACTACTGCCTAATGTAACTGAAACACATATTGATCCCCACATCTATATCCAACCATGCTAGAATAGGATTAATATTTTATTTTAATATTCCTTTATGGTGATTTAAAGAAGACTTTAGAATGCTATTGAGGAATAATGCAATGAGAATATTCCTATTCCATGTCATGGGCTGCATTTAAAGCTACTGTACGTGTTATTATCATGGGTTATGCTGCCAAACCTCTTAACTGCAGAACTATCACAATATGAAGTTGATCTGAAAGAATTACAACAGAAACTATTAAATAATTGGAATAATTGCAACTTAAATTTAAAATTAATAATGGTTTAAGTGCGAGAGCAACAATTGAAATCTTCCTTCAACAATCTACCTATCACATTTCTGCTAATAAGCTGGAAAAACATTG
Source organism: Geotrypetes seraphini (assembly GCF_902459505.1). Lineage (NCBI taxonomy): Eukaryota > Metazoa > Chordata > Amphibia > Gymnophiona > Dermophiidae > Geotrypetes > Geotrypetes seraphini. The sequence goes on along the minus strand of NC_047091.1, from coordinate 193,551,965 downwards.
GCAGCTTATCTAAAAGGTTAAAAAAAAAATCACAGCAAAGCAATAAATGAAGGCAATGGTCACTTACACGTTTGTTAGCACTAATCATTTTTCATATAGCGCTACAAGATGGGCTCACAATCTACATAGGGGGCCATATTAATCCAGAGGAATATTGGCCACAATATGAGTTGTTAATAGAGCTTGGTGAAGGGGTTGATTTTTAGGACCATTGGATAGAAACAAGTACATCTATTTTAGATAAAATTGCCCCTAAATGAAAAAGTAAACATTGTTTGAATAAACATAATAAGTGGTTTGATAATGAACTCCTAAAAATGAAACAATTAGTAAGACGATTAGAAAGGATCTGGCATAAAACTGGAAAATTATTAGATCAGAATAATTGGAGATCTAACGTAAAAATTTACAAACAATTGATAAAAGAAAAATGTAAAGCATTTTATTAATCTAAAATTGATTCATCTAATATGGGTTCAGTGGATATCAATACAAAAGAACTGTTCAATCTGGTTACAAATTGATTTGATACCACACGCCATATACAATCTATACATAATATTATATTATGTTTAGCAAATGATTTAGCTCAGCATTTTGATTTAAAAATTAAAAATCTAAGAAATAATTGCTCGATAAATGATACTCATGAATATCAAATGCCTAATATGCAAGGAAATGTAATACAAGCGGGTATAATTTGGAGCTCCTTTCATGATTTAGAATGGAATAATTATATTAAATTATATAACAAATATGCTAAATCATATTGTGTTTTGGACTCTTGTCCACTGGAAATTATGAAATCAGCTCCATTAGATTTTAAACTGAATTTGTTGAATTATCTGACTGATAATTTAAAGAATGGAAAATTCCTCACTAATAATGGTTATTTTATAATAACTCCAATCCCAAACCCCCCCAAAGAATCATTAGCATTAATCACTGATTATAGACCTGTAGCATCCATTCCATTTTTTGTAAAAAATTATGGAAGGATTGGTCCATTCTCAACTAATGGAATATCTTGATCAATTTTTTCTCTTGCATGAATCTGGTTTTAGACCTTTATTTAGTACTGAGATAGTAATTGAGGCTATTATGGACAATTTACGTTCTTTGTTTAGTAAAGGTCTTAATGCCTTGATCATGCAATTCGATATGAGTTCTGCATTTGATGGGAAATTGCTGCAATGTTTGGATGCTATTGGTATTAGAGGAGAGATGTTAGAATGGTTTCGGGGCTTTCTCATGTCTCGCACCTATCAAGTTCTTTTCAATAATGATCTTTCAAGTATTTGCTTTTTAACGTTTATATGTCATCATTAGGTGCGCAATTGTTCCAGCTGGGGATAAAGCTGTTTAGCTAAGCAGATGATTTTACGATCATTATTCCATTTGCTATTTCTCTTTCTGAAGTTATTCCTAAAGCACAAGAAGTATTAGGTCTAATGGAGCAATGGATGACTGAATTTAGACTGAAGCTTAACTCAGGAAAAATGAAATTTTTGTAGCTTCACTGCGCCCATTTGATACTAAAACATCATTGCGTAAAAATAAATTCAATCTACCATTAAGGTTTTGGGAATAATACTGGACCAGGGCTTGACTATGAAGAACCAGGTGGGCTCTTTGGTCAGAAGGGATTTCTTTACTGTTTGGAAGTTTCGGTCCGTTAGGGTGTATTTTGAAGTTTCATCATTTAGAGTTTTGGACCAGTCCAGTGGCGTACCTAGGGTATGTGGCACCCGGGGCCCATCATTTTTTGACACCCCCCCCCCCCCTGATGTAAAATTTTTTTTTTTTTTTTTTTTTTTTTGCAATAACCATGAAATGGAATAAATGGTCAGAATAGAAACAGGCAGTGAAAATTTTCTTTTTTTTTTTTTTTTTATTTTTCCCAAAGTATTTTTATTGAGAATGGCAAAAGGTCCAGACAAGCAACCATGGTCTGTACAGAAACTTATACATTATCAAAAAGAACACAGAATGAGAGTAACAGCAACAACAAGCATGAACAAGCCTCTCCCAAGAGAAAATTGCCAATGAGAGGCATAGCAATACACAACAAAAGGCCAAAACTTGGGGCAAGCAAACAAATCCCACCCCAGAACCCACAAGAATAATAAGCCGGACTAGACCCTCAGCCATATTTTATAATGAAAAAAACCCCCACAAGCAACAACACCCAGACCGCTCACCAGACACACCAATCCGCACAACAAGCACCCAAGAAACACCCAGCCACCACCCAGACAAAACTACCAGACACACCTACCCCACCAAGCCCAGACCCAACCCCCCCTCCCCAGAGAGTGCAAGCGCAAAGTGGACCGTGAAAAGGGCAGCTGCAGAAGTGGAAAGCCCCAGATAAGTAGGTTAGCTAAAGAAAGCCCACAGATAGAAGAAATCAGGATAACAGAAGTTCCAACAAATGCTCCCACAGAAAATTTTCTTTTATTGAACCTCATTTATGTAACCATTATTCCAAACATAACATAACATAAATTATGTCTGAATTGTCATGACATCAGAAGTACATATGGAGTAGTTGCAGGTGATGCTTGGGACAGTTCTGATTATGTTAGTTTGGTTTTATGTGTTTTTTTAATAGAAGGGTTTTTATTTCTTTTTTTAAGGTTTTGTAGTTTGTGGTCGAGGTCAATAGGTTGTAGAGTTGGGGGTCAAGTGTTGCAGCTCGAATGGCTAGGAGGTTGTCGAACAGTTTTTTTCTTTTGACGTTTTTGGTTGGAGGGTGTGTGAATGGTGCGTGAGTTCTCCTATGTCTGTTTGAAGTGGATTGAATTATTTAGCTGAAGAAATTAGTTACCCCCCCCCCCATTCCACACACATTAATTCTCTTCCATTTTTGTTCCCATTATAAAAAAACACTGATAAGTTCCCAGGAAAAAAATACATTAAAATAAGAAGTGAAAACAAAGGCCCCTACAGATGAGAACATAACATAAGAATAGCCTAACTGGGTCACACCAATGGTCCATCATGCCCAGTAGCCCATTCTCATGGTAGCCAATAGTGCTGCCCGATTCAGAGAAAAATATTTCATTCGATCCGATTCACCCTGTTGAATCGATTTTTCGATTAGATTCACTGTTAATGACACCGCTTTTTAAGTTTAAACAAAGTATAACAATAAATTTCACAACAACAATAAATTTCACAAAGTACTTAAAAAAAAAAAAATCACATTTTTCCATTAAAGCAGTTCTGGAGACATTTGCTTGAACAGTCTTTTTTCCCAGTCCATAAGCAAGCAATATGAAAAAGATTTCCTTAATTATCTACTCAAACATTTTTGCTATTTACTTTCATTGTACCTATACTATTATTCAGTAGAAAAAATGGACTTAACTGTGCAGGAAATGAATCTCCTCATACACCCACCATATAGTGCAAAAATGTGCAAAGGTCTGTTTTTTTCTTTCGATCACTACATAGCCTAATGCCACACAAGCAGCGCTGTTACAAACATATTCTGAAGGTCAATGCTAAGGTTGACAAAGTTTCCTTCCTTGGACCAGAAGGAGATACTGACAAACCACTGGAAGAGATTCTAAAAACAACTACCCAGAAATAACACCCAAAGACCCACTCAGTGTGTGAACCAGTTGAGTGGAGTGGACTAACTGGGGGTGGAAATGGGCCCAGAGTTTGCTCAGCAGAATTTCCCAGACTACCTCTTCCTCTCAACACACTGACATGCTACCACCACCACCAACACTAGGAACACCTCACCGAGTATGCCAGCAATGCTTATAAACTTTATAAAACACATTATTATATTTTCTTATAAAGCATATATTTTAACTGAACTCAGCCTTGCCATTCACAAAAATAGAAAAGTTCCCATTTCAAGCTGTCTCATGTACACTTTTCAAATCTAACATATTGTAATCACAAAACAGAAAATAAAATTATTTTTTCTACCTTTTGTTCTCTGAACAATATTCAAATCTTGTTGGTCCCAGGCTCTTGTTGTCTTGCTTGCCAGGGTCTCCTTTCTCCGTGCTAACCATCCGTCTGCCATCTCTGTTCTCCCCTTCCGTTTCCCTTCCCTCTCCCGGAGATCTGGCATCTTTCCTTTTTTTTGTCTCCATCCACAGATTCACCTTTTCTCAACTCCCCACCACCCCAGGATCCACCATCTCTCCCTTTCTGTTCCCAACTATCCTCCTATCCAGTATCTCTATCCCCCCTCCACACCATCCCCTGTTTCCAAGTTCTCTCCCTTTCTGTTCCTTCCCTCCCTAAATCCCATTATGCACCATCTCTCTCCCACTCCTCTGTTTTTAGACCCATTATTTCTAACCCCCACAGTCCGGCATATGCATGTATCTTTGAACCCCCCCTTCCCTCTCTCCCTCTGTGTACTTTTACACCAGGACCCCCCTCCCCCGAAGGTCTGTCCCCCCTCCGAAGGGCTACACCCCACCCCTGAAGACCTGCACCCCCCGAAGGACTTTACCTCCCACCCGAAGGTCTGTCCCCCTCTGAAGGCCTAAACCCCACCCCTGAAGGACTGCACCCCCCCCCGAAGGCCTGCACTCCCTTGAAGGTCTGCACCCCCCCGAAGGCCTGTCCCCCCCTTGAAGGCCTGTCCCACCCCCTTGTAGGCCTGTCCCCCCTTTAAGGCCTGCCTGCCTGCCTTTCCCCCCCTTGAAGGCCTGTCTCCCCCTTGAAGGCCTGCACCCCCCTTGAAGGCCTGCACCCCCCCTTGAAGGCCTGCACCCCCCCTTGAAGGCCTGTCCCCCCCCTTGTAGGCCTGTCCCCCCCCTTGTAGGCCTGTCCCCCCCCCTTGTAGGCCTGTCCCCCCCTTGAAGGCCTGCCTGCCTTTCCCCCCTTGAAGGCCTGCACCCCCCTTGAAGGCCTGCACCCCCCCTTGAAGGCCTGCACCCCCCCTTGAAGGCCTGTCCCCCCCCTTGTAGGCCTGTCCCCCCCCTTGTAGGCCTGTCCCCCCCCTTGTAGGCCTGTCCCCCCCTTGAAGGCCTGCCTGCCTTTCCCCCCTTGAAGGCCTGCACCCCCTTGAAGGTCTGCACCCCCCCAAAGGCCTACACCCCCCCCCCCGAAGGTTTGCACCCCCCTGAAGGCCTGCCTGCCCCCCTTGAAGGCCTGCACCCCTTGAATGTCTGCACCCCCCCCCCCGAAGGCCTGTCCCCCCTTGAAGGCCTGCCTGCCTGCCTGTCACCCCCCTCCCCCTTGAAAGCCTGCTTGCCTGCCCGCCCGCCCCACCCTGAAGGCCTGATGCCCCGACCCACCCCGAAGGACCGCTCGCCCCCCTGGCCTCCCCGCACCACCTATGAACAGCCGCAGCAGGATCGCGAAGTCAGCGTCGGGTACCAGCCCTAAGGGGGTGTTCCCGGCCTTGCCGTTCAGTCCCCCGCCACCCCCGAAGGACCGCTCGCCCCCCTGGCCTCCCCGCACCACCTATGAACAGCCGCAGCAGGATCGCGAAGTCAGCGTCAGCGATCCCTGCTGCTTCCTGCGCCACGGTCCCGCCCCTCCTCTGACGTCAGAGGAGGGGCGGGATCGCGTCGTAGGAAGCAGCGCAGGGATGCTGACGCTGACTTCGCGATCCTGCTGCGGCTGTTCATAGGTGGTGCGGGGAGGCCAGGGGGGCGAGCGGTCCTTCGGGGGTGGCGGGGGACTGAACGGCAAGGCCGGGAACACCCCCTTAGGGCTGGTACCCGGGGCGGCCCGCCCCCCCCGCCCCCCCCTAGGTACGCCACTGGACCAGTCTCTTATACGAAGCCAGCTTGATTACTGCAATATTGCCTATTTGGCAGTTTCCCAGAAGAATATGCAATGATTGTAAATAGTACAAAATGCGGCGGTCAGGCTGATTTTTAGGTTGAAGAATTACGATCGTGTAACACCCTCCTATTGAGTACTGCATTGGCTGCCAATGGGGGCGCGGTTGAAGTTTAAGTTTGGTTGCTTCTGTTTGGTTTAGCTCCCAAATATATAATTGCGCTTTTCTCTTTTGCAACCAACAGACATAAGAGAAACTCACATCTGAATTTTGTTTTCTGCCTGTTAGAGGATGTAAACTCAAAAAAACATCATCAAAATCTTTTTTCCTATCAAGCAGTGTTATGGAGAAAGGATTTAGAACAGTTGCTTTTGCTTACTGACACTTATGGGAAATTTAGGAGACATCTAAAAACATATCTGTTTTCGAAGTTTTATTATGCACTATCTTGATCATTTTAGTGTCTCTAATTATTGGCTTTTAACTTTTTTAGTTCTATTCAACTTCTTTTATTGTTATTTTAAACTATTGTAAACCGCATAGAACTTTACGGCCTTGTGGTTTATAAACTGATTATTATTATTTTTATACATACCATGAGAATAATAAACTTCTCTCCTAAGACAGTTTCTCCAATGTACTGCTAAGACTCGCATTGGGTCAAAGAGAGCTGTGTGGAGTTTATAGAATGTTATATGTATAGGTAATTTATCCAGGTGTGCTTGAAAATTCTTCTGAGGCCTATGGCTTAGTAACACAGTAAATGACAGCAGAAAAAGACTCTCACTGTCATTCCAGTTTGCCTAACAAGGTGACCAGAGTTCCGCCTGCTACTTTGTGGGGTTCCAGTCACCATGTTTAAATAAAATAAATAAATAAACTAAGACTCCAAGGCCCAGATGCACTAAAGTCAGCGATTGCCGCTAACCTGTTTTGACAGCTTTAGCAATGATTGCATTTGTCGACCTGATGCACAAAGCTAAAGAACCCGCTGTGTGCACAAAGCTGCTAATTGGGAATGCGATCGTGGGCGTGGTTCCCGGAGGCTGGGCGTGTACATCGGGTTCTCTGGCTATAGAAGCAATGTGTGTCTGGTGCTGCTATTGAATGCGATCGTGGGTGTGGTTCCCGGCGGGTGGGCGTGTCCATCGGGTTCTCTGGCTAAAGAACCCGCTGTGTGCAGTGCTGCTAGTTGGGAATGCGATCGTGGGCGTGGTTCCTGGAGGCTGGGCGTGTCCATCGGGTTCTCTGGCTATAGAAGCAATGTGTGTCTGGTGCTGCTGTTGAATGCGATCGTGGGCGTGGTTCCCGGCGGGTGGGCGTGTCCATCGGGTTCTCTGACTATAGAAGCAATGTGTGTCTGGTGCTGCTGTTGAATGCGATCGTGGGCGTGGTTCCCGGCGGGTGGGCGTGTCCATCGGGTTCTCTGGCTATAGAAGCAATGTGTGTCTGGTGCTGCTGTTGAATGCGATCGTGGGCGTGGTTCCCGGAGGCTGGGCGTGTCCATCGGGTTCTCTGGCTATAGAAGCAATGTGTGTCTGGTGCTGCTGTTGAATGCGATCGTGGGCGTGGTTCCAGGAGGCTGGGCGTGTCCATCGGGTTCTCTGGCTATAGAAGCAATGTGTGTCTGGTGCTGCTGTTGAATGCGATCGTGGGCGTGGTTCCCGGCGGGTGGGCGTGTCCATCGGGTTCTCTGACTAAAGAACCCGCTGTGTGCAGTCTGCTAGTTGGGAATGCGATCGTGGGCGTGGTTCCAGGAGGCTGGGCGTGTCCATCGGGTTCTCTGGCTATAGAAGCAATGTGTGTCTGGTGCTGCTGTTGAGTGCGATCGTGGGCGTGGTTCCCGGCGGGTGGGCGTGTCCATCGGGTTCTCTGACTAAAGAACCCGCTGTGTGCAGTCTGCTAGTTGGGAATGCGATCGTGGGCGTGGTTCCCGGAGGCTGGGCGTGTCCATCGGGTTCTCTGGCTATAGAAGCAATGTGTGTCTGGTGCTGCTGTTGAATGCGATCGTGGGCGTGGTTCCAGGAGGCTGGGCGTGTCCATCGGGTTCTCTGGCTATAGAAGCAATGTGTGTCTGGTGCTGCTGTTGAATGCGATCGTGGGCGTGGTTCCAGGAGGCTGGGCGTGTCCATCGGGTTCTCTGGCTATAGAAGCAATGTGTGTCTGGTGCTGCTGTTGAATGCGATCGTGGGCGTGGTTTCCGGAGGCTGGGCGTGTCCATCGGGTTCTCTGGCTATAGAAGCAATGTGTGTCTGGTGCTGCTGTTGAATGCGATCGTGGGCGTGGTTCCTTGAGGCTGGGCGTGTCCATCGGGTTCTCTGGCTATAGAAGCAATGTGTGTCTGGTGCTGCTGTTGAATGCGATCGTGGGCGTGGTTCCAGGAGGCTGGGCGTGTCCATCGGGTTCTCTGGCTATAGAAGCAATGTGTGTCTGGTGCTGCTGTTGAATGCGATCGTGGGCGTGGTTCCCGGCGGGTGGGCGTGTCCATCGGGTTCTCTGACTAAAGAACCCGCTGTGTGCAGTCTGCTAGTTGGGAATGCGATCGTGGGCGTGGTTCCAGGAGGCTGGGCGTGTCCATCGGGTTCTCTGGCTATAGAAGCAATGTGTGTCTGGTGCTGCTGTTGAATGCGATCGTGGGCGTGGTTCCAGGAGGCTGGGCGTGTCCATCGGGTTCTCTGGCTATAGAAGCAATGTGTGTCTGGTGCTGCTGTTGAGTGCGATCGTGGGCGTGGTTCCCGGCGGGTGGGCGTGTCCATCGGGTTCTCTGACTAAAGAACCCGCTGTGTGCAGTCTGCTAGTTGGGAATGCGATCGTGGGCGTGGTTCCCGGAGGCTGGGCGTGTCCATCGGGTTCTCTGGCTATAGAAGCAATGTGTGTCTGGTGCTGCTGTTGAATGCGATCGTGGGCGTGGTTCCAGGAGGCTGGGCGTGTCCATCGGGTTCTCTGGCTATAGAAGCAATGTGTGTCTGGTGCTGCTGTTGAATGCGATCGTGGGCGTGGTTCCAGGAGGCTGGGCGTGTCCATCGGGTTCTCTGGCTATAGAAGCAATGTGTGTCTGGTGCTGCTGTTGAATGCGATCGTGGGCGTGGTTTCCGGAGGCTGGGCGTGTCCATCGGGTTCTCTGGCTATAGAAGCAATGTGTGTCTGGTGCTGCTGTTGAATGCGATCGTGGGCGTGGTTCCTTGAGGCTGGGCGTGTCCATCGGGTTCTCTGGCTATAGAAGCAATGTGTGTCTGGTGCTGCTGTTGAATGCGATCGTGGGCGTGGTTCCAGGAGGCTGGGCGTGTCCATCGGGTTCTCTGGCTATAGAAGCAATGTGTGTCTGGTGCTGCTGTTGAGTGCGATCGTGGGCGTGGTTCCCGGCGGGTGGGCGTGTCCATCGGGTTCTCTGACTAAAGAACCCGCTGTGTGCAGTCTGCTAGTTGGGAATGCGATCGTGGGCGTGGTTCCCGGAGGCTGGGCGTGTCCATCGGGTTCTCTGGCTATAGAAGCAATGTGTGTCTGGTGCTGCTGTTGAATGCGATCGTGGGCGTGGTTTCCGGAGGCTGGGCGTGTCCATCGGGTTCTCTGGCTATAGAAGCAATGTGTGTCTGGTGCTGCTGTTGAATGCGATCGTGGGCGTGGTTCCTTGAGGCTGGGCGTGTCCATCGGGTTCTCTGGCTATAGAAGCAATGTGTGTCTGGTGCTGCTGTTGAATGCGATCGTGGGCGCGGTTCCAGGAGGCTGGGCGTGTCGATCGGGTTCTCTGGCTATAGAAGCAATGTGTGTCTGGTGCTGCTGTTGAGTGCGATCGTGGGCGTGGTTCCCGGCGGGTGGGCGTGTCCATCGGGTTCTCTGACTAAAGAACCCGCTGTGTGCAGTCTGCTAGTTGGGAATGCGATCGTGGGCGTGGTTCCCGGAGGCTGGGCGTGTCCATCGGGTTCTCTGGCTATAGAAGCAATGTGTGTCTGGTGCTGCTGTTGAATGCGATCGTGGGCGTGGTTCCCGGAGGCTGGGCGTGTCCATCGGGTTCTCTGGCTATAGAAGCAATGTGTGTCTGGTGCTGCTGTTGAGTGCGATCGTGGGCGTGGTTCCCGGCGGGTGGGCGTGTCCATCGGGTTCTCTGACTAAAGAACCCGCTGTGTGCAGTCTGCTAGTTGGGAATGCGATCGTGGGCGTGGTTCCCGGAGGCTGGGCGTGTCCATCGGGTTCTCTGGCTATAGAAGCAATGTGTGTCTGGTGCTGCTGTTGAATGCGATCGTGGGCGTGGTTCCAGGAGGCTGGGCGTGTCCATCGGGTTCTCTGGCTATAGAAGCAATGTGTGTCTGGTGCTGCTGTTGAATGCGATCGTGGGCGTGGTTCCAGGAGGCTGGGCGTGTCCATCGGGTTCTCTGGCTATAGAAGCAATGTGTGTCTGGTGCTGCTGTTGAATGCGATCGTGGGCGTGGTTTCCGGAGGCTGGGCGTGTCCATCGGGTTCTCTGGCTATAGAAGCAATGTGTGTCTGGTGCTGCTGTTGAATGCGATCGTGGGCGTGGTTTCCGGAGGCTGGGCGTGTCCATCGGGTTCTCTGGCTATAGAAGCAATGTGTGTCTGGTGCTGCTGTTGAATGCGATCGTGGGCGTGGTTCCTTGAGGCTGGGCGTGTCCATCGGGTTCTCTGGCTATAGAAGCAATGTGTGTCTGGTGCTGCTGTTGAATGCGATCGTGGGCGTGGTTCCAGGAGGCTGGGCGTGTCCATCGGGTTCTCTGGCTATAGAAGCAATGTGTGTCTGGTGCTGCTGTTGAATGCGATCGTGGGCGTGGTTCCCGGCGGGTGGGCGTGTCCATCGGGTTCTCTGGCTAAAGAACCCGCGTGCGGTCGCTGTTTGCTCCAATTGTGATCGTTGCGAAGCCTGTTAACTTGTGTTGGTCTGATGAACTTCATGTCAAGTCGGAGGTTGGCCCCGGCGTCCCGGGCTCTGGTGCCCATCTATCGCCGCCTTCTGTCTTCCATCGCCTCGCAGGCGCGGCGCTCTGCTGACTCGGAGCCGGTACCGGGGCCGCTGAAGCGGTGCTCGCTGCGGACGCAGGTGGAACACATGCAGCGGGCAGAGGACGTGAACGAACCCTCCGCCTCGGCTGCCGCCCCAGACATCTGTTTCCGAGATCCCCAGGAGGCGTACCGTAGCAAGGCCACCTGGGAGCTGCTCCGGAGCCTGCTCGTGTTCCGCCTCTGTTCCTACGATGCCCTGGTGAACCGAAACGAGCAGGTGAGGAACAGGAGGAGCATCCGGATGCCCGAGGCTTAGGAGATCGAAGGAAGCGAAAGGGTTAAATTGGGGGAGAGGAGGAGCATCCGGATGCCCGAGGCTTAGGAGAACGAAGGAAGCGAAAGGGTTAAATTGGGGGAGAGGAGGAGCATCCGGATGCCCGAGGCTTAGGAGAACGAAGGAAGCGAAAGGGTTAAATCCAAGCTAAAAGCCCACTTTTTTAATGTCTTCAACTCCTAACTCCCACTCACTGCTGTCAGATACCCATACCTACTGTATCATTTCCTCTACCATAATCTCCCCAACCCCGAAACGTTCTGTCTAAATTAGATTGTAAACTCTTCTGAGCAGGGACCATCTATTGTATGTTAAAATGTACAGCGCCTTTCAGCACTTTAGAAATAATAAATAGTAGTAATAGTAGTAGAGGGGAGGAGAATCCGGATGCTTGAGGGTTACAATAAAGGAATCAAAAGGGTTAAATGTGGGGAAGAGGAGAATCCGGATGCCCGATTGTTTAAGAGAGGCTTAAGAGAGCAAATGAAATGAAAGGGTTAAATTTTGAGAGGAGGAGGATGCGAATCCATATTGCTGAGGGTTAGGATAGGCTTAAGAGAGGGAAGGAAGCTATAGGGTTAAATTGGAGGGGTGGAGGAGGAAGTTCCTAATCCAGATGCCCTAGGGTTAGGAGAGGCTTTAAGACAGTGAAAGGGTTAAATTGGGTGGGGGAGGGGGCGAATCCGGATGCCCGAGGGTTAGGAGAGGCTTAAGTGAGAGAAGGAAGTGAGAGGGTTAAATTGGAGGGGTGGGGGAGGAGGAGGAGGTTGTGAATCAGGTTTAAGAGAAGCAAAAAAGTTCAATTGGGGGGGGGAAAGGGATCCGGAAGGGAGCGAAAAGGTTACATGTGTGTTTGGACTCCTTTTGGTTTTCAGGCTCAGGTTGAGTTCTTTCCCTGCCCCCTTTGAGACCAGCTGATAGGAGCAGTGCCATCATACTTCCCAGTTTGCTTACACTGTACCCCGGCCTTAGCTTTATGCTGTTGTGTTATATTGCAGCACTGGCTGCCAAAGTGCTTTAATAGTACATAGCACAAAGTCTTTGCCTTGCTGGGGTTCAAACTGCGATAGATATCTGTTGTTCAGTCAAGTATGAGCCACGATTCTGTTGGTAGGGTGTGATGAGGACATGCTTTCTCTCTGGGTAGGGAGGCTTTTCTGATCTTTTTTTTAAAGAGATTTTACATTTTTTTCTCTGATTACAGTAATGGTATTTTCAAAATTTATTAAAAGTTCAAAATATAAGTTGCATGGTAGCTACAAGGGAAATAACTTGGGGGGTGATTCATCTTTGAGAATGGGATTTAGAGAAGATAAATAATTTTAAAGGTTTAAAACAAAGTCCACAAATGGTTAAGGTAGACGAGAGAGATCCACGGCATGGCATCTTTTGGGATTCTGCCAGGGTGGAAAATGCAGGTCACAAGATACTGAGCTTCAGGCATACTTGATCTGGCCTAGTATTGCAGCTCTGATTAAAATCCAAATTATTCTTTTTATTAGAATAAAGAAGCTTAAGAGTTCTGAACTGGTTAGCAAGACGAATGTAAATAGAGCAGCGTAACAGAGAATGGGGTTAAGTATCAGCTCCTTAAAAGTGTACTAGAGCAGTGTTCTTCAACCTTTTGACATCTATGGACCGGCGGAAATAAAATAATTATTTTGTGGACTGGCACCAGTCCGCGGACCGACAGTTGAAGTAGTCGTGCCCATCGCCACCCAATCTCCACCCCAGACCCCGCCCCCATAATAGTACTAATTGTAACACCATTTATTCATATTACACACACACACAATATAATCGTATTAACAACACATAATGGTTAACCACAAAATTAAAATACGGAGGTCCACAATCAAATGAAAACATCCCCAAAATGCCTAAGTTGGCAGTTGGAGGTCCTAATCGCTGGAGGTCTAGCGAGATGTTTCATCCGCCAAGAGGGGGAGATGTTTTGGCAGGGCTTAACTTGGATGTCTTGTAGCAATAATTGAACCTTTCCTAAGGCGTCCTGGGTGGAATTTAGACGTTTTAGAAGCGTCTAAGGGACACAAAGGTACTCAAACTGACCAGACGACCACTGGAGAGATTAAGTTATGATTCCCTCAATGATCACTGACCCCTCCCACCCCCCAAAAAATCTGAATGAAACAGTACATACCTGTCTCGGAACACCAGCACTTGGTTTGGGAAAGCCTAGCAGAGGAGCAAACAGGTGTCTTAATTAGCCTGGTGAGTGGGCTAGTGAGCCATAGAGAGGAGGACCCAGGCCCATAAACCACTCTAGCTACTACATTTATGGTGGAAAGTATGAGGCTAACAAATACTATACTATCATATAGATGCCACCTGCAGTCATAAGGGCTATTGGGGTGGTAGACAAGTTGGTCTAGGACAGACTTGGGCAACTCTGATCCTCGAGGGCTGGAATCCAATCTGATTTTCAGGATTTCCCTAATGAATATGCATGAGATCTATTTGCATACACTGTTTTCAATGCATATTCATTGGGGAAATCCTGAAAACCTGATTGGATTCTGGCCCTCGAGGACTGGAGTTGCCCATGTCTGGTCTAGTAGATTTGGGGGAGTTTTGGAGAGCTCACCATAAATTATATGGGGTATACGGTGAAATGTACTTCTGGCACTCTTTGTGAAGTTCACAGCAGTGCCCTCAAAGTTATCTCCTGCTCTGTTGGCACGTCTGTGTGGCAAGTCCATCACAATAACGGCTATTTCTACGTCCAAATGGTTTGCATTTAGATGTTTTCAACTTGGACTTTTCTTTGGTCGAAAATGGGGTATAAAATTAGTCATCCTAAGGGTTGGACGTCTAAGTAAACAATTTTAAAAGATATGTATATTTTTGGAAGTCTAGCAGTTCAGCTTTTGAAAATGGATATTTTTATGCTTCCAGTTTTGTAGTTGAACATAAATCTCCTTTTCAAAAATGGCTTTCAAATGTCTAGTGACCATCTTCTCTTAGAATGATGGTTAATTTTCTTGGCCAATTTTGAGGTGCTCCTACCCATACCAAAAACTGACTATGGAAGAGGTCATTTAGCCACAGTCCTGAGTATTAAGTATTCATGATTTAATAAAATCCTGGGGCCAGCATGTCAAATAATGACTAGTTCTTATATAATCACATTCTATTCCTGGACTAATGGGTTATTCTTTTATGGTCACCAGACAGTTTGTAGGAAGCCTCAAACAAACAATGCTTTGAGCTCCTCCCTTCTTACCTCAGGCCTGCCCCCCCCCCCCCAGACTGTAGGAGCTTGTCTTTTATGCTCATGTTTATTTTTCTTTAAACTTAGTATTTTTGTTTGCAAATTCTGCCCTTGTGATGCAGAGGTTCCCCTTGGGGACAGCTCTGGCTGTGGGAGATTGCAGACTTTGTGCAAAGTCTGTTTCCAGGGGGTTGGCTGACTGTCAATGTACCCTCTGGACATCCAGCACTTCGGTTCGTCCGCTAGTGCAGTGTTTTTCAACCTTTTTTGGGCAAAGGCACACTTGTTTCATGAAAAAAATCACGAGGCACACCACCATTAGAAAATGTTAAAAAATTTAACTCTGTGCCTATATTGACTATATATAAAGTAATTCACTTGAGTGCCACCGCCACCATCAGGCCGGCGCCTAGTTCTCCCTGCTTCTCTTCCCTGCGGGGCCGACCAACTCTTGCCACCCGTCGTCAATTCTAACGTCGGAGAGGACGTTCTAGGCCAGCCAGGCAGCGATTGGCTGGCCCAGAACGTCCTCTCCGACGTCAGAATTGACGCGAGTGGCGAGAGTTGGCCGGCCCCACAGGGAAAAGCAGGGAGAACTTGGCGCCGGCCTGTTCCCGATGGCGGCGGTGGCACTCAAGTGGCTAAAGAGCCGCAGTTTGCCGGCCTAGGGACAACACTGGAGGGTGGCCAGCTGTGCACCCCCTTGGGACGTAAACCCAGGGTGGGGTAGACCGCCCCCCCACCCTGGTATGCCACTATCTGTACCTCACTCCCTCCCTATGACCAAAAATTCTCCTTTCTTCTATTCCCCGTGTACACAACCATCTCTTTCCCTCCCTTCCTCTCTCCCAAGTCCATTTCTTCTGTGTCCAAAAACGCATTCCCTCCCCCACCTCAGCATCTCTTTCCCTCCCTTCCTCTCTCCCAAGTCCATTTCTTCTGTGTCCAAAAACCCATTCCCTCCCCCACCTCAGCATCTCTTTCCCTCCCTTCTTCTCTCCCAAGTCCATGCCTTCTGTGTCCAAAAACCCATTCCCTCAACCACCTCAGCATCTCTTTCCCTCCCTTCCTCTCTCCCAAGTCCATGCCTTCTGTGTCCAAAAACCCATTCTCTCCCCCACCTCAGCATCTCTTTCCCTCCCTTCTTCTCTCCCAAGTCCATGCCTTCTGTGTCCAAAAACCCATTCCCTCCCTCACCTCAGCATCTCTTTCCCTCCCTTCCTCTCTCCCAAGTCCATGCCTTCTGTGTCCAAAAACCCATTCTATCCCCCACTTCAGCGTCTCTTTCCCTCCCTTCCTCTCTCCCAAGTTCATGCCTTGTGTCCAAAACGCACTCCCTCCCCCCTTTTGTTTTCCGCGTTTGCCTCCCAGCCCATTTTTGCAACTTTCTCAGCAAAACGAAGCTCAAGCCGCGAGGCTTGTCTTCTGCTTCCTGCCTACCCTGCCGCGCACAAATAGCCGAACGGAAGTATTCTCCGACGTCAGCGCTGACGTCGGAGGGCAGGCTTTGCTTAAGCCCTCCCTCCGACGTCAGCGCTGACATCGGGGAACGCTTGCGATCGGCTATATGTTAGCTGCAGTGCAGGCAGGAACAGAAGACGAGCCTCGCGGCTCGAGATGTATTGAACTCCGCGGGTCCCCCGTCCAGCTCTCTCCTGTCCATGTGGGGCGGACCGCCCCTCTCCCTAGACTGTGGCCTAGGACCCTGGGGGAGCCCAGGTCCCCTGTCAGCTCCGGGCCCCTGAATGCAGGACTGGTGGTACTGCCCTGATGGCGGCCCTGACCGTACGGCACACCAGGCAACATCTCACGGCACACTAGTGTGCCGCGGAACAGCGGTTGAAAAACACTGCGCTAGTGGGTCTGAGCGCAGGCTGCGCGGTTCAATGGAGATGTTCCCTGGATCGGGGCCAACTGTGTTCTTTCGCCAGGTCAAGTGTGCAATGTGTCCAAGGGTCGCGGAGGTCCCTGACCATTGATGTCAGCCTGAGGGGGGAGGGGCCAGTCAGAATACCAGAGGTCCGACATGCATGCTTGTAGAGGATCTCCCTGGAAGCTATTTCAGCTTCCATTTCAGCAGTACACGGCACCACATGGAATAGTGAGTGTGGGGCTGACAGCCTGAATCAGCGATTTTGGGGGGGGCTTAGAAAGAGTTTTTTAGAATGTTTGGGAGTGTGCTCAGGTCCTCCTCCTAAAATTCCAAAATTGCCATTTTTTAGGGGTCCCTGTGCTTTTTCTGGGCTGTTTTATTCTAAAAATAGCACCTGTGGTGGCCATCTTGGATTTTCCTGATTTTAATTTAGTTACTTTTAACCTCTACAAGCTTTGATTTTGCAAGAAAACTGCTCAGATGGATTCCCCAGTGTTGATTCTGTGGATTCATGCTTTATTTGCAGTGGGTGGCTAACATAAGAATTACCGCTGCTGGGTCAGACCAGTGGTCCATGCTGTCCAGCAGTCCACTCACTTGGCGATCCCTAGGTCAAGACCTATCCAGGGAGCGCCATGTTCCACGTGCGCTGCAATGTGGGAGGGGTTGAAATGTCAGCAGTCCAAGTACCCTTGGCCTCTGAAGGGGATCCTGCTTCTGATTGTGGCCAGGGGAACCTTAAAAAGTCAACCGAGGGCCCCGAGGACAGCACAATTGTTGTTCCTGCTAAGCGCAGCCATGATTCATCGGCCAAAGCTCATAAGTCCTCCAAGCATGCTAAGAAGGGTCTGCAGGAGGCAGCTCCTGCCACAGTTGAGGGGTTTTCCCCTGAATTTATTAACTTGATGTATTAGGCCGTCAGTTCTCGGGATACTGGAGTTCCTCCAGGATGTCCTAGCAAAGACTTCTCTCAAGGTACAGCTCGCCGATTTTTCCTGTCTAGGCTCCTTAGCCTTTCATCCAGATGTCATCCGTTTTCTGAGGGGGGCGCTGAGGCTTCAGCTTCCCCTGCGGCTGCCCTGTCTATCATGGAATCTCAACCTAGCCCTTCACTCTTTGGCTTGACTGCCTTATGAGCCTCTGGAACGTGCATCCTTAATGGATCTCAGTCAAGTCTGGCTTTCTGGTAGCTATTACATCCACCCGCAGGGTTTCTGGGCTTCAGGCTCTTTCCTGCTGGGATCCTTTTTCGCGTATCATGGATTCCGGCATGAAGCTGCGCTCTGTTCCCTTCTTTCTTCCCAAAGTGGTTTCTGCCTTCCATGTTAATCAGGAGGTCTGGCTTCCTTTCTTTACTTTCTTCGGTTTGAGGGAACAGGACTGGGTGTTGCGGTCCTTGGATGCGTGCAGGATCCTGTTGCGGTACCTGGAGGTCGCAAATGAGTTTTGTGTCTCTAATCATCTGTTTGTACTGGTGGGTCCCTCCCACAAGGGCAGGCTGGCTTCCAAAGTCACTATTTTCAGATGGATCCTTATGGCTATTCCCTCTGATGAAGTCTGTGATATCTGATACTATGAATTGCATCGAGTGTTTGTATTACTGAACATGGATTGTTGAACTGATGAACTTGGACAATGGTTTTTTAGAAGTGGAAGTTTTTGGGATGTTGAATTTTTTTGTTTTCACTTATGTTTTTGTTTGGGAGCACTGAGCACTTTAAAATCTGCAGCTGAGCCCAGGATGAGACGACAATTCTAGAGAAGATAAGTACTCCTTTACTTTTCCATTTTTATGAATTGACTGGTTTTTCAAAGGAGTACTTTGATGATTTGTTATATGATAAATTGGTATCCTGTGCCTATATATTTAATATATTGTATACTGACTGTGTGTATTTATATGAAAAATATTTAGAATTAAAGAATATTTAAGATTAGCCATTCTTTTTTAGTAGAAGTTTTATTCCCTCTGCTTACATAATGACCAGTAAGAAGACCCCTCTTTCGGAGGGGGCTCACTCTACCAGAGGCGTCTCTTCTCTTGGGCAGAGTCATTGTCGATCTCTTTGGAGGAGATTTGCAGGGCTGTTACCTGCTCCTCTTTGCATACTTTCACCAAGTTCTACAGGATCAATGTGGTGACAAAGCAGGTTGTTGCTTTTGGCTCCTCCTGTTTTGGTAGCAGATTCATCAGTCCCACCCTGACTCTACAGGACTGCTCTGTTATGTCCCACTAGTCCTGGAATAGAGCGGAATTGTACCAGAATGAAAGATTAGGTTCTTACCTTTGCTAATCTTATTTCTTGTAAATCCATACTCTATTCCTGGAACCCACCCTGGGAGTTGCTGATTCGCCGATTGTCTGTCTTTACAAGCAGTGGTGTACCTAGCATATGTTACACCCGGGGCCCACTATTTTTTGACACCCCCCCATCTATATGAAAAATATAATTTTTAGTAACAATCCACATATCGCACAACAAGAATGTACCTAGGAAAAGGCAGCATTTTAAACACTGCAGTGAGCACTAGAACACCAACACATACATTGTAAAACTAAACCAGCCAGATCACACACAGTCAATTGATCCTGCAGTCAATGCCAACTGAAAACTATGTTCTTTTCATACACACAGAACAGAGATACACCCTCGCCCAATATGGAATAATCACCAACTTAAAATAGAAATATATAGACAAAAGTTAAACTGAACCGCCAAAAACCCAGACTCGGCATACAATGCAACACCACAACACCA
This sequence comes from Geotrypetes seraphini, assembly GCF_902459505.1. NCBI lineage: Eukaryota > Metazoa > Chordata > Amphibia > Gymnophiona > Dermophiidae > Geotrypetes > Geotrypetes seraphini. The sequence goes on along the minus strand of NC_047091.1, from coordinate 193,533,045 downwards.
CAAAAACAGTAACATGTCCTCTAATTCTGTGCAAAATATAAAGACAGTAGATGTAAATTTGAAAAAACTGATACATAATAATTACCACTTTACAAATTAACAAATTTAAAAAAAAAAAAAGAGAAATAAGAAAATACCATTTTATTGGACTAATCCTCGTATGCTTGGTCCCCATCTCCGCAAACCACCTGATTCCATCCACAAAAGCCTTGAATTGTTTTATATTGAACTTATTATATTAAAGTATAAAAAGAAACAATATTCTGTACAATTGTCAATTTATAAATCAGCATCTTCTCCCCACTCTCTTCCCCATTTCCCTTCAGCGTCCTCAGCCCACTCTCTCTCCACTTTCCTTCAGCGCATGCACATAAAAACAAGCAAGTAATTTTATATCATTTTCATTCTATTCATTCATAGAAATTAAAGTCTAAATAATGCCAGTCACATAACAAAACATGATTTTACAAAAAATAATTCCTTGCACGGTCAAGCCTGCAAGGATTACTAGATGTCTTTCTGCAGCTCCCCTCCCTCCCTCCCCCTTACCTTTGTGGCCAAGTCAAAATGATCTACCAACAATCAAATTTTAAAAAGACAAAGCACACAGTACGCAGAGAAAATGTTAATTATCATTTATATTCCACGGATTTTCAAAGAGGTCAAGGCAGACAACCTACACCCTAGGGTACTCAGGGAGTTGGGAGATGTCTTGGCGGAACCACTATCCGCGCTCTTTAATCTCTCCCTTAGTACAGGTAACGTCCCGATGGACTGGAAGACGGCTAACGTCATTCCACTACACAAGAAAGGCTCCAGGGTGGATATGGCAAACTACAGACCAGTGAGTCTCACTTCAATAGTGAGCAAACTAATGGAAACCCTAATCAAACACCAAATGGATAGGATCATGGACGAGGAGAATCTGCGGGATCCCCGCCAACATGGATTTACTAAGGGGAGATCGTGCCAATCCAACCTGATCGGCTTCTTTGACTGGGTGACGAGGAAGCTGGATGTTGGTGAGTCCCTGGACATCGTCTATCTGGATTTCAGCAAAGCATTTGATAGCGTGCCACACCGCAGGTTGCTGAACAAGATGAGTTCTTTAGGTTTGGGCGACACTTTAACAAAATGGGTTGGGAACTGGCTTGGAGGTAGGCTTCAGAGGGTGATGGTGAATGGCACTCCCTCCGAGATGTCGGAGGTGATAAGTGGAGTGCCACAGGGCTCCGTCCTAGGCCCGATCTTGTTCAACATCTATATAAGAGACCTGACAGAAGGGCTTCGAGGTAAAATAACATTGTTTGCCGATGATGCCAAACTGTGCAATGTAGTGAGCAAAAGCACAACAGACAAAAAAGCAATGACAGACGATATGGTGCATGACTTACTGCTGCTGGAGCACTGGTCTAGGTCCTGGCAACTCAGTTTCAATGCCAAAAAATGCAAAGTCATGCACCTGGGAAGCCAGAATCCATGCAAGATCTACACCCTAAATGGCGAGATCCTGACAAGAACTGTAGCAGAAAGAGACTTGGGAGTGATTGTCAGGGAAGACATGAAGTCGGCAAACCAAGTGGAGCAAGCTTCATCCAAAGCAAGGCAAATCATAGGTTGCATACGCAGGAGTTTCATCAGCCGTAAACCTGAAGTCATTATGCCACTATATAGATCCATGGTGAGACCGCACCTGGAGTACTGTGTGCAATTCTGGAGGCCGCATTACCGCAAGGATGTGCTGAGACTGGAGTCGGTCCAGAGAATGGCCACCAGGATGGTCTCGGGACTCAGGGAGCTCCCGTACGAGGAGCGGTTGGGGAATTTGCAGCTCTACTCACTCGAGGAGCGTCGAGAGAGGGGAGACATGATCGAGACATTCAAATATCTCACGGGCCGCATCAAGGTGGAAGAAGACATCTTCTTCTTCAAGGGTCCCGCGGCAACAAGGGGGCATTCGTGGAAAATCAGGGGCGGGAAACTGCACAGTGACACTAGGAAGTTCTTCTTCACTGAAAGGGTGGTTGATCGCTGGAATAGTCTTCCACTTCGGGTTATTGAGGCCACCAGTGTGGCGGATTTTAAGGCCAGATGGGATAGACATGTGGGATCTATCCGCAAAGATAGATAGTGAGGATCACTGGGGTGGGCAGACTTGATGGGCCTTGGCCCTTATCTGCCGTCTATTTCTATGTTTCTATGTTTCTATGTTTATGCAATGTCACCTCAGTAACAACTATACAAAACAGACAAATATACCCCCTCCTTTTTACTAAACTGCGATAGTGGTTTTTAGCGCAGGGAGCTGCGCTGAATGCCCCCACGCTGCTCTTGACGCTCATAGGTTCCCTGTGCTAAAAACCGCTATTGCAGTTTAGTAAAAGGGGGCCATAGTGCAAAATATAGACAGCATATATAAATTCTCAAAACGGACACATTTTGATCTCTAAATTGAAAATAAAATCATTTTTCCTACCTTTGTTTGGTAATTTCATCAGTCTCTGGTAATGGCCACCCGGATGGTCTCGGGACTCAAGGATCTCCCGTATGAGGAACGGCTGGATAAGTTGCAGCTGTACTCACTCGAGGAACACAGAGAGAGGGGTGAAATGATCGAGACATTCAAGTATCTCACGGGCCGCATCGAGGTGGAAGAAGATATCTTCTTTTTCAAGGGTCCCGCGGCAACAAGGGGGCATCCGTGGAAAATCAGGGGTGGGAAACTGCAAGGGGACACCAGGAAATTATTTTTCACTGAAAGGGTGGTTGATCGCTGGAATAGTCTTCCACTTCAGGTTATTGAGGCCAGCAGCGTGCCTGATTTTAAGGCCAAATAGGATAGACACGTGGGATCTATTCACAGAGAAAGGTAGGGGAGGGTCATTGGGGTGGGCAGACTAGATGGGCCGTGGCCCTTATCTGCCGTCTATTTCTATGTTTCTATTCTTCTGACTTTGCATCCAATATTTCTTCCCATCTTTCAGCCTCATGTATGCTTCCTCTCCTCCAGACCTCATTCCCACCCCCAACTTTTTCTTTGTTTCATCTTGCCCTCTTCTTTTTTTCTCTCTCCATGCCCCCTTTCTTTCTCTATGTCTGTCTTTTTCTCTCTCTCTCCGTGCCCCATTTCTTTCTTTCTTTCACCCTGCCCCTTTCTTTCTTTCTCTCTCCATGCCCCCTTTCTTTCTCTGTCTGTCTTTCACTCTTTCCACGCCCCATTTCTTTCTTTCACCCTGCCTCTTCTTTCTTTCTCTCTCTCTCCATGCCCCCTTTCTTTCTCTATGTCTGTCTTTCTCTCTCGTCTCTGTGCCCCATTTCTTTCTTTCACCCTGCTTCCTTCTTTCTTTCTCTGTCTGTCTTTCTCTCAGTGCCCCATTTCTTTCTTTCACCCTGCCCCCTTCTTTCTTTCTCTCTCCATGCCCCCTTTCTTTCTCTATGTATGTCTGTCTTTCTCTCTCTCTCTCTCCGTACCCCATTTCTTTCTTTCACCCTGCCCCCTTCTTTTTGTCTCTCCCTCCATGCCCCCTTTCTTTCTCTGTCTGTCTTTCTTTCTCTCCGTGCCCCATTTTCTTTCTTTCTCTCTCCCCAAGCCACCGCCATTGGGGAAAGTCTGCCATTGCCACCATTGGGAACAGGCTGGCGCCGAGTTCTCCCTCCCTGCTTTTCTTCCCCATGGGGCCGACCAACTCTTGCCGCCCGACATCAATTCTAACATTGGAGAGGACGTTCTGGGCCAGCCAAGCAGGATTGGCTGGCCCAGAACGTCCTCTGTCGGGTGGCGAGAGTTGGTCGGCCCCGCAGGGAGGAGAACTCTTTCTCTCTTTCTCTCTCTCTTTCTCTCTTTCTCTCTCTCTCTCTCTCTCTCTCTCTCTCTCCCCAAGCCACCGCCATTGGGGAAAGGCTGCCACTGCCACCGCCACCATTGGGAACAGGCTGGCGCCGAGTTCTCCCTCCCTGCTTTTCTTCCCCATGGGGCCGACCAACTCTTGCCGCCCAACATCAATTCTAACATTGGAGAGGACATTCTGGGCCAGCCAAGCAGGATTGGCTGGCCCAGAACGTCCTCTGTCGGGTGGCGAGAGTTGGTCGGCCCCGCAGGGAGGAAGAACTCTGCGCGGGCTTGTTCCCGGTGGCGGCAGTGGCAGCCTATTCCCCAGTGGCAGCCTATTCCCCGGTGGGTGGCCAGTTGTGCACCCCCTTAGGGCGTGCACCCGGGGCGGACCGCCCCTCCTTGGTACGCCACTGTTTACAAGTACTGGTAAGCTGGATTTCTGAATTTTTGACCATCCTTTCTAAGAGTTCCAACCAAATGTGTTTAGCAGTTTGTCTTGGGGATCCCTAGGCCCAACGACCCCTTCCGTCAGTGCAGGCTGTGTGTCTCCTTATTGCACTGTTTTTATTCAGGTTTCTGATGTTTTAATGAACTGTTTCAATTGTTCATGATTGTTCTGGTTTCATGTTATGAGCAGGTTAGACTTATTGGTCGGGGAGTATCCCCGAACTCCTCTCTTTTGCCTTTGGCTGGATTCCTGGGGGACAGTTCTGAGGTAAGAGGGGAAGGGATCAAAACATTGTTTGAGGCTTCCTTAAAGCTGTCTAGCTATCATAGAATAACCCACTAGTCCAGGAATAGAGTGTGGATTTACATGAGAGATGATTAGCAAAGGTAAGAACCTAATCTTTCATCAGTAGTGGTCCACAAATAGTATCAAAGGTAAATTTTACAGCAAAAGTCTTGTTATGAGAATTGATCACTTGAGTGGTGTCGGGAAGCTGTTAGCTCATCACAGTCAATTAAAGGCCTCTTCTCTCTGGCTTAGCAAGTTAGTCACCCGCAGTATAAGGTGCTTTAGATTCAGCTCGGCAAAGTGAGGTGGGCTCAATTCAAGAAGCTGATGCTCACAAGATTCAGCCATCTTGACACCCAGTTCATAAGGTGCCACCAGCTTCAGACATGACTGAGAGTAAAGTGTCGTAGTAAGAAGTAGCAGCCTGTAATAATAGGGAGAAGTGAAGTTTTCTGCTTTGCTCTTTGTCCACAGCTGATGAGTCTATGCAGAGCCATTCTGGGACAGCAGCTGTTCAAGGAGCTGATGAAGATGACATTTTATGGACAGTTTGTGGCTGGAGAAAACCAGGAGTCTATCAAATCTGTCATTAGAAGGAACAGGGCCTTTGGAGTGGGCTCGATTCTTGATTACTGTGTGGAGGAGGACCTGACAAAGGAGGAAGCGGAGAAGAAAGATGTGGTGTGAGTAGTAAACTTTTCCTTGTGACTTACAATTTTCTATCCCATTCTTCCAGGGGAGCTCAGAAGGGTTTACATGAATTTATTCAGGTACTCAAGCATTTTCCCTATCTGTCCCTGTGGGCTCACCCTGTGGGCTATCTGGGGCAATGGGAGGATTTAGTGACTTGCCCAGGGTTACAAGGAGCAGCGTGGGTTTGGTTAGGTAGGGAAAACTTTCAGGTCATGGACCCTGAGGGCCGCCGCGGGAGCGGACTGCCGGGCACGATGGACCCCTGGTCTGACCCGGCAGAGGCAATGCTTATGTTCTTATGTTGGCATAATGTATTGATATTCAATGCCAGCCATGTCCAGTCACTGGCATCAAATATCTGGGTTGTGCGGCTGGCTATTTCTTAGCACTTAAGTGCGATCTTCAACATGTAACTGCCTAAACAAAACAGGATATAGAGCAGTTTCATGCGATCTGATCTGTCTTGCCTGTTTAGAGTGTAAGCTCTTTCGAGCAGGGACTGTTTTCTTACTCTTTGTGACTCTGTGCAGCGCTGCGTGCATCTGGTAGCACTATAGAAATAATTAATAGTTGTAGTATCGTGCTTTGGATAAAAATGGGTTATAAATGGAAATGAAATGCAGACTAGCCAGTTTTCACTGTAGTGGTTGATGCTGGTATTCGGTGGCAGTAACCAGTTAATCCTGCTGAATATCAGCAGTTAAAAAGTGGTGAGTAGCCACAATTACTTGTGATCTGTTCTAAATGCCAGGCACTCCTTTGCAGAATGGGGTGAGTACTGAAGTTGCTTTGTCACTTAGCACAACAGGCCAGGGTTTTGGAAATGGTAATTGCAAAGTCATATTTATTCTTCAGTTCTGCTTTATTAAATCTCTTCTCCCATAAATGCTTCAGTTGTGTAGACAACTTAGGGGCTTAGGGGCCTGCATGCTCTTTCTTGCTCCACCAGGAGCTGTGGGTGCCTCTGTAAAGTTTTAGGTGCAAACTGTTTCCCAGGAAGTCTAAAAATATTCGCTGAATGAACTTTGTCAAGGTAGTCCTGGTGTTGGCTTTACCATTTTCTCCCATGGGGATGCTATGCATCCTGTGGATAATAGCCCATATTCTTTCTCTCCGGATGGGGCAGCATATTCTCACAGATGGGTGACATTATCCATGGAACCTGGTACTTTAAGCATTAGAAAGCTTTGCAACTGCCCGCACCGTGCATGTGTGAGTGCCTTCCCACCCGATCCCAGCTCGTGAGGTCATCAGTTTTGTTGTTTTCTGCAGAGCGAGGAAGACATATCTTGACTTTATCCAGTCAAGTTTGCCTTCCCGCTTCATTTTTCATTATTTTCTTCATCTTAGTTTTTTAAACCTTTAATTTTCTAACAAAAATTGATTTATGTTCACCATTAGGGCCTATAAGCAATTTTAAAGCCTTTGCTCCTAGCTATAGCATCGATTGGCTTTTCAGCCTACTTTTTACTCAACTGGTGGTACTCTGTATTTTTTTTTCCTTTCTAGCTGGAACTGTTCCTGATCTTCCAGGGCTACAAAGAAAAAACACCCAACAAAACACTTCAGCAGTCAACACAATGTTTTGTTTGTTTCTTCATATTAAGGCTACTAAAATGGTGTGTGGTCTTCGTCATAAGGTGTATGGGGACAGACTTAAAGATCTCAATTTGTATTCTTTGGAGGAAAGGCGGGAGAGGGGAGATGTGCTAGAGCTGTTTAAATATCTATTAATGTAAATGCGCATGAGTCGATTCTCTTCATTTGAAAGGAAACTCTGCAATGAGAGGGCATAGGATGAGGTTAAGAGGTGATAGTCTCCGGAGTAATCTGAGGAAATACTTTTTTACAGAAAGGGTGGTAGATGCCTAGAACAGTCTCCCAGAAGAGGTGGTGGAGACAGAGACTGTGTCTGAATTAAAAAGGGCCTGGGATAGGCATGTGGCATCCCTCGGAGAGAGAGAGAGATAATGGTTACTGTGGATTGGCAGACTGGATGGGCCATTTGGCCTTTATCTGCCATCATGTTTCTCTGTTTCTATCTTTAGAAGAAGATATTAGGCTTGTTATCGGGTAGTACTGGTGGACATAGACATCATCATCGATATCATCGCAGCATCGTCACTTGATGCATGCCTCTCATCGATGCCATCATTCATTGACGCAGCTTTGTCATTTCTGAAGCATGCCTACTGCACTTAAAGTACTGCCTACATGGCATACTGTTTGGTGCATCCAGTTACCATATGCAGTTGTAACTGTACGATGTAGAGTTGGCCATGCAATTGCAACAAAGTTGGCCTCGATGCCCTCTCTCTCTACTCAGTACCGACCCAGCTTAAATAGCTTCAGAGGCCTTGCGGTACTGTTCTATCCTTGCTGTGCGCTCTTAACTCCATCGAGACTCAGTACTGATTCTAACTCGATACATTGCAATTTCTGTGACTTAGCTACATTGAATGGCATTGGTGCCTCCACTGTCTTCCTCAGCATAGTACATCATTGCACTACCAACAGACCATGTCCATACTGGGCTCCGTAGGAGGATGATGTTGCTCATCTGTGAGAATATCTGCCTGCTTTCCTGGAGAACACCTATTACAGTAAAAATTGGGCTTTCTGCACTGGTAAAAATCAATAAACCTGTGCATACTCTTAAAAAAAATTTATCCCCTGATTATTTCTGCTGGGGCATTTCTGATCTAGAGATGATTCTTGAAAACTAAGGGACGATTTTGAATAGCCAGAAACAGCTCCTGGCTATTTAAATAGCTTTTTCTAGGGCTAACTGGGAATACATAGGAAAATGAAGGCAGATAAAGACCATCTGGCCTAGTCTACCTATCCATGCCTTTTACTCTCCCTTAGCTTGGGGCAAGTACATTGGATCTCCTTAATTGAATTCTGATACAATTTTTTTTCCACCTTTCCACGAAGAGTATTTTATGAGGTCACCTTTCATCATCATCTAAAGTCCTCTTATTCCAGAGTTTCCTCTTAATTGAAAGTCTCGCCTCATGAGGTACATTTATGCCTTTCTCATATCTACGCTCTCCTGCATTTTCTCCAAAGTATAATATTGAAATCTTTAACAAAGACCACAGACCATTTTAATAGCCATTCTCTGGACCAACTCATCCTGTTTATATAGGGGGGGGGGGGGCAGTTAGGTGCAGTCTCTACAGTTGTGTACACTATTCTAAATTAGATCTCCCTAGAGTCTTAGAGGAGCATCATTTTCCTCCCTTTTCCTACTGGCCATTCCTCTTCCTATACACCCAAGCATTCTTCTAGCTTGTTGCAAGTTTCCAAGCCATGCTGCGTCTGTCAGGTAGAAACCGACGTTTCAGCCACCATGCTGTGGCTTTCTTCAGGATAAGGTCTGAAGTCTGCAGTCTGCAGTGTGGTGTTTTCTTCTACCTGGTTTGGCTGAATTAAGATTTATCACATGCTGTACTATCATATCCTCTGAGGAGAGGAAGCCTCCAGCATGCATCCTACTGATATCACACTCTCCCCATAGCTCCCAAGAGTACACTCAAACCCACTGTCCATAGCTTCCTGTCCATTTTGGCTCTCTTTTTGCACCCCACCCCACAGCGTTTGCACACATTTCACCTGAGGCAGCCTTTTTCTGACTTCATCTTGTTCTCCTTTGCCTTTCAACATAAAGGAGAGCAGTAGCATGCCAGCCAATTCTCACTGCAGAACTGACACAGCAAAGGAAGACAATGTGGGCAAACCTACTGATCACTTCCCAAGCAGGGAGATTCAATAGTGCCAGTTGCACAGAATTCCCCAAAACAGGCAGTGGCAACAGCACAATGCAGCGTCACACAGAATTCCTTGCATTGGGAATGTGGATGTCAAGCCTTTGATTCTCAAAATGCCTTAAAAGCTGAGGATTGCCAGACCTGTCGAGCCACTGACTACTGGGGAAGGCATTTGGGGGTCATTTGCAGTACTCTTAACAAGGTGTGTACAGCAGTCCTGCTTCAAGGATAGCTCAAGTGCTTTCTTAGCTATAAAGCCAAAGCAGGGGTTACCAGCTTTTAACATTTCCAGTGTTCAACCAGTAATTGCTCCCAGCTCATAAAATCTTTAATTCCTTTACTGAGGTAGAAGGGTCATGTGAGGGGAGGGAGAGCTGCCAAGGGGTGTGTGGCGATGCTTTCCTGAGCATTGGTTTGTTTTGTTTTTCTGTTTTGCCTCTTGCCTCATGGAAAGGAACACAGTGAATGTTTGTTCATTGCTGGATGCAACATGTGACTTCCAAGTACGGGAATTTGATTTATTCTGGCTGCCCTCTCTGGTATTGCTGGGTCTTGCGTAATCAAAAGCTGCCTTTACATTGGGGAGGGTGATCTGAAGAATTTCAAGTGGCTCAGAGCCAGCGAGGCACACTGGAGGCAGGTCTTGATTGCCAGTGAGCGGGGGTGTAGTTTTCTGACACCTTATGTGAAGAGTGCAGGAGTAACCCAACATACCCTAGAGGAAAGGAGAGACAGGGGAGATATGATTCAGATGTTCAAATACTTAAACATAGAAATATAGAAACATAGAAGATGACGGCAGATAAGGGCCATAGCCCATCAGGTCTGCCCACTCTACTGACCCACCCCCAAATCTACTATCCTAGGGTATTAATGTAGAACAAAATCTTTTTCAGAGAAAGGAAAATGGTAAAACCAGAGGACATAATTTGAGGTTGAGGGGTGGTAGATTCAGGGGCAATGTTAGGAAATTCTACTTTACGGAGAGGGTGGTGGATGCCTGGAATGCGCTCCCGAGAGAGGTGGTGGAGAGTAAAACTGTGACTGAGTTCAAAGAAGCGTGGGATGAACTCAGAAGATTTAGAATTAGAAAATAAGATTAAATATTGAACTAAGGCCAGTACTGGGCAGACTTGCACGGTCTGTGTCTGTATATGGCCGTTTGGTGGAGGATGGGCTAGGGAGGGCTTCAATGGCTGGGAGGGTGTAGATGGGCCGGAGTAACTCTTAACAGAGATTTCGGCAGTTGTAACCCAAGCACAGAACTGGGTAAAATTTTGGATTCTTGCCCAGAAATGGCTAAGAAGAAAAAATAAAATAGCTAAGAAGAAAAAATAAAAAAAATTAAATTGAATCAGGTTGGGCAGACTGGATGGACCATTTGGGTCTTTTTCTGCCGTCATCTACTATGTTACTATGTTACTGGAACTGGATTCGTTGCCCACTGTAGTGCCTTGTGATCCTGGGCATTGCCCCAAGTACAGAAACTTGTGTGAGCTCAGGAAGGACAGAAAGTACCTGCATATAATGTGACCTCTTGTAGCCTATCAAAATGACCAGTAATAGTGCCTAAGAACATAAGAGATCCATCAAGCCCAGTAACATAGTAAATAACGGCAGTCTGCCCAACATTCATGGTTAAATTGACTTTTTTCTTTAATAGTTCTGGGTAAGAAACCATAGAAGTCCGCCCAGTACTGTCTTTACATTCCTAAGGTTACCAGATGTCTGGGGCTTTGGACAGCTTTTCAAAACCCGGCACTTTGTCTGGATTTTGAAAAGTTCTGACAACGAGCGACGTCAGGATGTGTGTGACGTCATTGCATTACATCAGCGTATGCGCAAATGCTGTCTGATGTTGAGGGGGCAGGGCCACCTGGAACCAGGTGGGCATGGGGATGGGGCCATTGAAGCCCACTCTAGCCTATTTTAACCATCCTGTTGCTGGAACTTCTATCAAAGCCCTTCCCAGCTCATCCCAAACCAAATCACTATATACAGGACACAGACAGTACAGGATTACCCAGTTTATTTTATACCATTCCTTTTCTAATTAGAAATCCTCTGTGTTCATCCCACACTATTTTGAATTCCGTCACTGTTTTCCTCTCCACCACTTCCCTCGGGAGGGCATTCCAGGCATCCATCAGCCTCTCCATGAAAAATAATTTCCTAACCTTGCTCCTAAGTCTGCCACCCTGCAATCTCAATTCATTCCCTCTAGTTTTACCATTTTCCTTTCTATAGAAAAGATTTGTTTCTATATTAATACCTTTTTAAGTATCTCCCCTGTCCCTCCTCTCCTCTAGAGAATACATATTCAGGTCTTCCAATCTCTATATAACATCTTTATAAACGATCTGGACATAGGTACGACGAGCGAGGTGATTAAATTTGCAGACGATACAAAGTTATTCAGAGTAGTGAAGACGCAGGGGGATTGCGAAGATCTGCAACGTGACATAATCAGGCTCGAGGAATGGATATCGACATGGCACATGAGGTTCAATGTGGACAAGTGTAAAGTGATGCATGTCGGTAACAAAAATCTCATTCATGAATATAGGATGTCGGAGCGGTACTTGGAGAGACCTCCCAGGAAAGGGACTTGGGAGTTATGATCGACAAGTCGATGAAGCCGTCCATACAATGTGCGGTGGCAGCGAAAAGAGCAAACAGAATGCTAGGAATGATAAAGAGGGAGGATCACAAACAGATCGGAGAAGGTTATTATGCCACTGTACCAGGCCATGGTGCGCCCTCACCTGGAGTACTACGTACAGCACTGGTCGCCGTACATGAAGAAGGACATGGTACTACTTGAAGGGTCCAGAGAAGAGTGACGAAGATGGTTAGGGGTTTGGAGGAGCTGCCGTACAGCGAAAGATTAGAGAAACTGGGCCTCTTCTCCCTCGAACAGAGCAGATTGAGAGGGGACATGATCGAAACATTCAAGGTACTGAAGGGGATAGACTTAGTAGATAAAGACAGGTTGTTCACCCTCTCCAAGGTGGGGAGAACGAGAGGGCACTCTCTAAAGTTGAAAGGGGATAGATTCCGTACGAACGTAAAGAAGTTCTGCTTCACCCAGAGAGTGGTGGAGAGCTGGAATGTTCTTCCAGAGTCTGTCATAGGGGAAAACACCCTCCAGGGATTCAAGACAAAGTTAGACAAGTTCCTGCTGAACAAGGACGTACCCTAATAGGGATAGTCTCAGTCAGGGCACTGGTCTTTGACCAGAGGGCCGCAGTGGTAGCGGACTACTGGTCTGACCCAGCAGCGGCAATTCTTATGTTCTTCATGTATGTCTTTCATTGCTTTTCTCTGGACTTCTTCAAGTCTTTTTACATCCTTAGCCAGATACGGCCTCCAAACTGAACGCAGTACTCCAGGTGGGGCCTCACCAATGACCTGTACAAGGCCATCAACGTCCTCTTTCTTCTACTGGTTATGCTTCTTTCTATATAACCCAGCATCTTTCCGGCTACAGCCATTGCTTAGTCACACTGTTTAGTAGCTTTCTGATCCTCAGACACCATCGCTTCAAGGTCCCTCTCCCCATCCGTGCATATTGGCCTCTCACCTCTCGGCACATACTGGTCCCTCGAATTTCTACTCCCCAAGTTCATCACTCCGCACTTCTTCAGATTGAATTTTAGTTGCCAAACATTAGACCACTCTTCTAAATTTTGCAGATCCTTTTTCATGCTTTCCACTCCTTCTGGGGGTATTCACTCTGTTGCAAATCTTGGTATCATCCACAAAAAGGCAAACCTTATCTTCTAACCCTTCAGCAGTGTCGCTCATTGGAAATTCACTATCCTTTCCTTCAGCAACACTTCTGTTATTTTTCCAACAACTGAAGTGAGGCTTACCGGCCTGTAGTTTTACGCTTCATTTTTGCGACTACTTTTGTGAAGAGGGACTAATCTTTTCCAATCCTGTGGAACCTCTCCCATCTCTAAGGAGTTATTGATAGGATCTACTAGAACCTCTCTAACCTCCTCAATATCCTGGGATTGATGCCATCTGGTCCCATGGCTTTGTCCACCTTTAATTTTTCAAGTTGTTCATAAACACTTTTTCCGTGAACAGCGCTGTGTCCACTCTAGTCTCGCGTGTAATTTTACCAGCCAATCGTGGTCCTCCTCTAGGATTTTCTTCTGTGAACACAGAGCAGAAGTATTTGTTTAGCAGGTTTAGTTTTTTCCTCATCAGTCTCCACATGGCAATTTGAAGCTTCACAATTCCATTTTTTGTTTTCCTCCTTTCATAATATACCAGAGAAAAACCTTTTTATCATCCTTTTTTACGTTTCATCCAGTATTCTATTCTATGCTTCTCTTCTTGCATTATTTTTGTATTTCACAAACACCAACTCTTTGCTTTTATTTTCTCCGTCACTTTTTTGGAAAACAATATCGGTTTCCTTTTTCTCTTGCTTTTGTTTATTTTCCACATCCTTCAATCATGTGCCCATCTGCTCAAGCATCTTACTGTTACTACTATAGATTCACCCATCATTGCTGGCTTCAAGGAGCATTTCCAACATTTAATAGACAATTAGGAGTCCTTTTATCAAGCTGCGGTAGGGGTTTAACGTGTGGAATACCGCACCTTAAACCGCCTGCCGTGCTAGCCGCTAACACCTGCATTGAGCAGGCGTTGGTTATTAGCCGGCCGTGGGGATTAGCATGTGATGAAATGTCTAGCGCGGCTTGATAAAAGGACCTCTTATTTTCCTGTTTATCCCCTACTGTTCAGGTTCTCTTCTACACTCATAGAAACATGTTAGCAGATGAAAGGTCAAATGGCCCATCCATAGCATCCACTATCTCCTTCTCTCCCTAAGAGATCCTATGTGTTTGTCTCCACCAGGAGACTAATCCGCACATCTACTACCCTTTCTGTAAAAAATATTTCCTTAGATTACGCCTGAGCCCATCACCTCTTAACTTCATCCTATAGCCCTCTCATTCCCTCAGTACTTAATTTCTGCCTTGGCCGTTACACCTCCCACAGAGTTTGAAAATTCAATGGAACAAATCCATACAAGCTCTGATGTTTTAGAATAAACCCTTTGTGACACTGGGAGCCATTGCAGCTGTTTTAACACAGGAGTCATATGTTCTCTGCGTGAAATTCCCAAAATCAGCCTCGCAGTAGAATTCATTAATTGCTGTAATGCTCTACATTTAATCTTAGTTAATCCCAAATAAAGCATATTACAATAATCTAGGTGTGTCGGAATCAATGCCTGTGCCACCGAACGAAAGTTGGTTTCAGCCAATAAAGTACCCGCAGCTGCGAGTACCCACCCTGAACAACCCTGAGAATCTCTCTTCCCATAGTCTAAACGCCTTCTAACCTGCAACTTCATTCCTTGAACCTGGATTTCAGTTAGAAGTTTCTCCACATCATCCTCACTCACTGTCATTTCTTCAGACTTTCCAACCTGTGCCAAAACTTGTCCCCGTGTCATTCTCTAGCTTCTGTAACTCTTGAGAAGTAGGGACCTGGTGCAGGGCAGATTTCTATAGTCTAGGACAGACAGTTATGTATAGCAGTGTTTAATTATGAAGAAGTGGAACTTGTGTAGGGTGTCGCATTCAACTCAGCCACCTTTTTGGACAGACTAGATGGACTGTGCAGGTCATTTATCTACTGATATTGTTACCATACATAAAGGTCTGAAGTTTTCCTGCAGTAATTTCAAAGCAGAAGTAGGCATGTACTCTGAATTATCCCAAGCACTTACATGAAAGTCTGTGTGTGTTATAAAAGTACCCTTACAGATTTAAAAGTGTGATCTTTCGTGTTCATTTTTTTGTGTAGCTGGTAGATTCATTGCTGAGTAGGGGATATCCGAGAAAACACTAAAGACGTCCTGGATGTCAGAAGCAAATTGTTCATTGCAACTTAATTTTTATTTATTTCAGTGTTTGAGCTGTCCATCTTCAATGTGCTCTTCAGTCACAGCTAAGTGACTCAGCCTCTCACAGTGCAGGCTTGTGTGGCCACAGGATGAGATGGAAATTTGAGCTCGGGTGTTTACAGAGTACAATGTACTTTTTGCTGTGACCCATCCCCTGAAGGGCACTGGCTGCCATGGAGGCTGTGCCCTTACCCAACCTCAGCTCAGAGGGAGCGTGACTTCAGCTGGCAGTGTACAAGAGATTCTGGTTTGTCAGCATTAGCCAGTCTTCAGTCTGTGAGAATATGAAACAAGCAGGATTCTAATCCTTTAATTCCAGCGCTCTTAAACGCTTGTTCTGATAGGATGGGAGAGAGGTAGTGTGTTCAGCCTTGTGGTTGTCTAAAAGAAGGCTAGTGTTTATCTAGCTGAGGAACACCAGTGTTCAGAAGACTTTTTAATAGTTCTCATGGGTGCTCACCACCAAGTACATAAGAACATAAGAATTGTCGCTGCTGGGTCAGACCAGTGGTCCATCATACCCAGAAGTCCGATCACGCGGTGGCCCTCTGGTCAAAGACCAGCACCCTAACTGAGACAAGCCCTATCAGTTCTTGTTTAGCAGGAACTTGTGTAACTTTGTCTTGAAGGCAGATATCTGCCGCCTTTCTTTAGGCAGGTGATTGAAGGCCTCAGCATTGTGTCAAGGCCCATTTATTGGGTTAGGGATCCATCACTCCTTTTTCCTCTTACTTTTTAATGTTGATTTGTCCTCTTTGGGACCTAGGTTAGCTAATTTGGGTGTTAGACTTTATAGTTAAGCAGATGACATAACTATTGCGATTCCTATTCTCTTCATTATCTCAATCTATGCAGTCGATTTCTACTGCAATTTCAACTGTTGAATCATGGATGGATGAATGAATTCAACTTAATTTCATTTTTATTCTATGCTACACCATATAAGAAGAAAATGGAATAGAGTATAAACTTGAACAGATCTTTCTGTATCTGATTAATACCACAATCAAAATTGTTTGGTCATTTTTAGACCAAAATCTTTCAATGAACTCTAATACCGATGCTTTAGTAAGGAAAAGTGGTTTGTTTGTTTGTTTTTTTTACATGCTGTGGAATTACGAACATTTACACCATATTTGATATTTCTTCCTTTAGACTGCTGGTGCAATCTTTAATTCTGAGTATTTTAGATTACTGTAATATTTATTTTGTGGGTTATCAAAAAAAACCTTCACAGATTGCATATTTTACAAAACACAACCGTCTGACTTTTTTTTTTTTTTTAATTTTAAAAAGTCAGATCATATTTCATCTTATCATAAATTACTTTGGCTTCCAGTTGAAGCTAGAGTAATATTCAAATTTGGATGCATATGTTATAAGGTTTTACATGGTCTTGCACCCAAGTATCTTGTGGATCATTTCTTATCTGTTAATTCAAGATATTCACAGTATATATATATATATATATATATATATTTTTTTTTTTTAACGTTATTTGCCTTTCCATCTGTAAAAGGTTGTTTATATAAAAGTTACTGCCAATGGCTCTTATCGTTTCAGGCGGCTGCTTGGGATAAAGAGTTGAGATGCTTTTTAGTCAGTTCTGTTTATCAGCATTTTAGAAACTGTTGAAGACATATATATTTATTTGCAAAAGTTTTTTAAACCCAATGTTTTGTATCTTGTTTAGTTTTATTTTGTGAACTGCATAGAACTCTCAAGATATTGCGGTATATAAATACATTTTTTTCTTGCCTTTTTGTAAGGAGAGGGCAGGATTGTATGCCCCTGGTTAACTGACAGATGGGTGAGCCTGCCTGCAAAGTCCTTGGTTGCTTCTGTTATGGGGATTGCAGTGGGCAGTTTATGAAGCCAAATAGGTCTTATGTTTCCTACTGCTTAGCCATTCCTCATCCAGGTGGGATCTACACATGATTTGTCTTTCACATTTAAGGGTCCGATGTTCCAGAGAGAACTCTTCCATAAAGTCGGCGTTTGAGTGGAATGTATAATATAGGCAAAGGAGATGGGTTACAATCAAAGTGGTTGACTTCTTATAAACAGGAACTTATTTTGTACCCAGGGCAGTGAAGTCACAAGGTGCTGGGGGGGGGGGGGGGTCTGGTGCTCTAGTTGATGCCATTCATAAGGGGATAGTCCAAGCCTCTAGGAAATTCTCAGCAGTCAGATTTTTCTTTTTTTCTGATCTTCTTCCAAATCTTGGAAGGAACCATTCTCTCAAGTGGTCACATTTTAGAAAGGTGGTCTGTCCATGAGGTGTTTCAACACTAAGTCCAGTGTTCTGGGATGTCAACCCTCTTGCAAACCAGTGTAGTTTGTGGTTTAGGGAATTCATCACCTGTGCAAATCTTTGTAGATTAATTTCCCGTGTCTTCCAGCCTAGAGAAAACTGATCACCTCAGTAATCTCAGAGTTCCTAAACAGATAATACAATAAGAAATGTTGAGGCCTCTAGCAAAGGGCTGATCATTTCCAGGGCTAACATTTCAATTCTAAAATACAAGTGTAAAAAATGATCTAACTTTTTGAATGTTTTAGCTTCTTTCTAAAACTTTCAGGGGAGTGTATGGCTAGTTAAAGCTATAGCCTCAGCACCCTGGGGTTGTGGGTCTGCTCCTTGTGACCTTGGCAAGTCACTTAATCCCCCCATTGCCCCAGGTACATTAGATAGATTGTTGGCCCATCAGGACAGACAGGGAAAAATGCTTGAGTGCCTGAATAAATGAATGTAAACTGTTCTGAGCTTCCTATAGAAAATTGAATGAATGAATAAATAAATAAATTACTTCAGGAGGTAAATTATTGCACATAGCACTGAGTGATGCAAGAACTGTAACTGAAAATTTTTAAATTATTTATTTATTTATAAATTTAAACATCTTGTACAGCAAAGTTTCTTTACATGCAGCACTGGTCATTGGAAAGCGTGGACAAAAGCACCAGCTATCTGGTGGACTCGAATATAAACCAATATCCCCATTTTTTTGGCCTAAAAATCAGTTGAGAATATATAGAGTACCTCCTTGTTCAGATATTCTTTTAAAATGGTTTGCTCAAACTGAAGATAATAATATAAGTTGGGTCCTCATTGTTAAATTTTCTGTAACAAGTTTTGCTAATATAAAATTGTGTTCCTCGGATATGACTCCTTGTCCAACTATGGCCATCCTGTATCCTAAACAGCAAGTTCTAATATAACATAGTAAATGATGGCAGATAAATAGTTCTTTTTCTTAGCTATTTCTGGGCCAGAAACCCAGAGCTCTGCCCAGTACAGTACATAGGTCAAAGCTCACTCCAGCCCATCCTCAACAGAGCACAGCCCATGGCCTTAGTTCTTCCATTATTTTCTGATTAGAGATCCTCTGTGTGCATCTTGTGCTCTTTTGAACTCCTTTCCACCAATTCCCTTGGGAATACATTCCAGGCATCAACTAAGTCAGCACAGAAAGCCTTTGTAGCCTCAACATTAGAGAATTATTCAGTGCTTAAAAATTCTGATCATCTGGCCTATTCTTTCCTGCATTCCTGTTCTAGGCTTTAACATTTTTGTGTACCATGAGCTGGATGAAAAGGGATTCTCATTCTCTTAGGAGAAAGAAATGCAGAATCGCTTTCCCTGAAATCAGCACTCCTACACTTTCAGATGGCACAAGTTGCTTAATGTGGGGAAGTACAAATTGTAGCTACATGATGCAAGGTTGTATTTTTGTCACCGCCCAAGAAAGTGTTGAAATCCTCTGATCAGGAAAGGAAATTTGGTTGGTTGGTTTTTTTTTTTTCCTGTGTTCTTTCCTAACTCTTGAAGATAACATAATGTGTTTAGCACTCATGATCTACCTTCCCCTTATGTGCTGTTCATGACTGCATTTCCGATTTAATCGAATTAGAAAGTGTAGAGAGGAGGGTAGCCAACAATGAGAAATGGGTTGGAACCATTCCCTGTGAAGAAAGAAACTTGATGGCAGATAAAGGTCAAATGGGCCATCCGCAGTAACCATTATCTCTTCCTCTCTCTAAGAGACCTACGTGCCTATCCCAGGCTGTCTTGAAATCAGACATAGTCTCTGGGGGGGAAAGGCTAGAAATAACTGCACTGGTGTTAAGGTTAGTCTTGGGGTAGTTTTGGGCTATAGGGAAGTTAGGTTAAACTTGGGCTTTGCTACATAGTTGGCCAGGCCAGGCCAGGCCTGAACTGTTTTTTTGTTTTTGTTTTTTTTTTAAAAAGAGAATTCAGCTGTCAGGCTGGTACTGAAAAACATGGCAACATAGAGCTGGATTGTTTTATTCTAGATGAGTTCATGGGTCAGAAGAATCATAGTGGAAGGCCATTTAGGTCATGACGATCTGGGACAATTATGGGTTGTGTATACTTAAGCTGGCTTAACCTTTGCATCACAGAACCAATTCCCATCCTCCTCAAGCTTAACCAATCATGAATTGCCAAGCTCCATTACTTCCAGCCAATGACAGGACTTGCCATTAATGGCTATGGAGACAAATCATATATAACTATGGATTTTCTGGACATTAGAAGGAGGAGAATGAAACTGAGAGAGAACTGGTGGCTTCTAACCCTGCAGAGGGACTGGAAAGATGTGCCATGGAGAGGAATGCCTTGCAGGGAAGGGAAAGATAGGTGTGTGGGTGGGGGGGGGGGACAGAATGATGACAATCTCTTCCTGGGCAGAGGTCAGAGGTGAGAAATGCTGCTACAGTGACATTCTGTTTTGAATCAGACTCTCTGACAGCGATTAGCAAAGTTCAAGTCCATTCACTAAACAAGGTGTAGGCTAGAGTAAATATGTAGTATTGACTGTGTGGAAGCATTAAACATAACATCTTACTGAGAGACAGATTGGAGGTTTTTATATATATATTTCTTTAATCTGATCCTAATTAAGATTGTTGATTGATTTTGGCCAATAAAGTCAATTTTAAATACCAAGCACCTCGTGTACAGTATTCCCCCGAAATACGCTGGGGTTATGTTCCTGGAGCATCTGCGAATTTCAAAAAACTGCAGATACTGTACTGTATTGGATGTGGGGTCGGAGGCGGGAGAGTGCTGGGGGGGTTGGCATTTCTCACTTCTTCATCCGCTAGAATTTTGGCACACTTTTCGGTCTGTAATTAGCTGTTAGTCTGTGTCTCCTGTAAGCCCTGGGACTTTCTCTGGAGTCATTATAGTTTAAAAACATGCACGGAAAATTACTGAGTCCATGAAGTTGGAACCGCAAATTTGCAGGGGTATACTATATATAAAGCATAGCACTGAGAAGGTTATAAACAGGAAAATAGGTAACACAAATTTAACTTGCCAGGGTCTGCACCAGCTCCCTCCCAATGCCTTGCAGAGGCCTCCACTGGGTCTTCCATAAGATCTGGTGGTCCATTGGTGGGCTGGGACAGGAAGAATCCTTCCCACCTCATGTCCCTGTAGACTCTAAAAACTTTTACTTCCTTCCCACCTCCCCTGCATACCTTTTTGAATTCCATGGTGGTCTCGCGGTGGACCAGGACAGGAAGGATATCCCTTCCGCCTCCTGTCCCAGCCGACTGTGATGATTTTTACCTCCCTCCTGCATCACCCGCATTCCTTTCAATTCCCTGGTGGTTCAGTAGTGGTGACCTGAGCAGGAGTGATCTTCCTGTGCTCCTGCTTGGTGAAGAGCCGCTGGCTGAATGACTGCCTCGAGTTCTTGACCACCAGGGAATTGACAGGTACGCAGGGGATGCAGGAGGGAGTTAAAATTCAGTCAGCCGGGATAGGAGGCAGGAGGGATCCCTCCTGTCCAGGCCCACCACGAGACCACCAGGGAATTCAAAAGGTATGTGGTGGAGGTGGAAGGGAAGAAAAAGTTTAGTCGACAGGGACAAGAGGCAGGAAGTATCTCTCCTGTCCCAGTCCACTACTGGACCACCGGGTCTTATGGCAGGCCTGCAACAGGTCCGAGGGGGAGGGGCAGATGGGTGCTGACCTGAATATAAGCCGAGACCCCCATTTTTGGGCCTTTTTTAACCCCAAAATCTCTGCTTATGTTTGAGTATATACAGTATTGTCTGATTCTGCCAGATAGTTTGGTAAGATCCATGGAAGCCCATTCTGACTACTTCTAGGTTAAGCAGTGTATCGCAAACAGTGTGTCATAGCACGGGTGGGGGGGAGGAGAGGAGGAGGAGAGGCACCGGCTGACTGCCTACAGGACATGCCTCTCGAAGCGAGAGGCATGTCCTTTAGGCAATCGGCAAATGCTTCCTTCTCTCCAGCTCTCTTCCCTGCTGGAAACCCCCCACTGGCAGCTCAGGGCCTGTCTGGAGGGCCTTCACTTATGTGCGGATGTCAATATGATGACATTGCACATGAGTGATGTCGTCATGGTGATGTCCATGCACTTCCAGGAGTCGCAGCCACTATGTTTAGTGTCGGCTTTGTTTTGTACTGTTCCTTATCTATGGAATTCCTTTTCTTCAACTTTCTCTTTAATCAGAATAATTGTACAAGAAGTTTAGAGCAGGTCTGAAAAGTATCTTTTCATAAAAGCAGCCAACTTAAAAAAAATAAAAAATTGTGCATTTTATCTATTGATGGGCGTTCCTTTCAACCTTTCTTAGGAGAATTTGTTTATGGTAAACAGCTTTCATTTGCTGTAAAAAGCAGTATCTAAAGTCTAAAACTGGAAACAGAATACAGTGCTCCCCCGCAAATTTGCAGTCGGCGGTTCCCGGTCATTCACGGTATTTTCTGACCAGGAGAGGACAGCTGGAGAGGGCACTCGGAGCGCTGGCGAGTGAAGGAAATCACTCGCTGTATGCTCCGACCGCCTCTTCCTGTACTAAAGTCGGGAGCTGTGGGTCAAAGCAGGTCCTGATTGGTGAGGCCCGACTTTAGTACAGATTTCCTTCACTCGCCGGTGCTCCGGCTGCTCTCCTACCTCTCCCACTGCCCTCTCCAGTCTCCCCCACGAAAACCGTATTTGCGGTTTTTAAAGATTCGCGGGGGTTCCTGGAACGGAACTCCCGTGAATATCGGGGGCCTTGATAGATCTTTGATCTGCCTCAATGTGGCCTTTCCTTTGAGATACAGTATTAACCTGTTAGAGATCCTTGGTCTCTCTGAGCACTTTGGATTGCTTTTGGCCATAAAATTCCTTCATTAAGGTTTATTAATACCATGAGAAATAGTATTTTCTCTGTCACTGCTCCCACACTATGTAATTCTGCACCAGTGTATATACAAGAGATTAACTCATTAGATAAGTTCAAAACTAGTCTTAAAACCATGCTTTTGCAGTGCAATTGTCCTTTTTAAAGATGTTTTTTAAAATTTAACAGTAGAACTTTTTTCTCTGACAAGGTCAACTGCTTAGGAAAACTCTAGTGGCCACCTAACCTTTTGTTTTTTCCTTTCAAAAATTGTAGTTCTTCCCCTTCCTTGTGTGCCAGTCTATACGTTTGTCCTAAAATTTTAGTTGTTTTCTAAAAAAATAATTTTGATGTTAATTGGTTATACGTCTGTCTTAAAGCTTAGTTTACCCCTCACTTAAGTGTATTTTTATTGTAAGCTGCTTTGATATTTGAAAAGGCGGGATAACAAAATTTTAATGAAACTTGACTGTGTGCTCAGATGTTGGTAGAGAAATGTGAGTCCCACAACCAGCTAAGTTCTTTGCAGGGCAGGCAGTGTAAGAGCATTACATGGTCTTATCTTGGGAGACTTTTGCCCCTCTCATTTACTGACTACCTTCAGACAAGCTCTCTGTCTTTGAGCCTGTTCCATAAGCCCTTGGCTTCTTCCTAGGGGTGAATATTAAAGGGGGGGGACAGATCCTCTTTCAATTACACTTCTTGGGATTCTGGTCTAGATGTCTCCTGGTTGAGTTCCAATGCGTTGTGTGTCGCAGGAGGTGGCCAAATACAGAAAAGTGTAAAGGTTGATGGTGAAATAGCTTGTCTGGCTAACCTTCTAGGGTTTAAGGGTAAGTTAGATGTACATCGCCTTATGAGTGGCATAAGGTGACATAAGTAAGGGTAAGCTAGTTGCACATCTCCTTATGAGAAGCTTAGAGTGATATGGGGACTAAAACTATGCCAGGGTACACCTGGCGGGGCCTCCGCATGTGCGGATCGCCAGACTTGATGGACCTAGGGTCTGTTCTGGAGATGGCACTTCTTATGTTCTTATGTTATATTTCCCTTGGACCACTACCCATTCCTCAGATTAGTTTGCCCCAGATAAGAGCACAGAGGGACACGGTACAACTTTTTTCATTGTCAGGGTGCATCATTGGACCAGGTAATTGGAAAAATAACTGCTTTTTATCCAGAAAATTCAGTGGCCTCCTTGACATGCAATCTGGGTAAATTTACCCTAAATATCCAGAAATATGGAACTGTACTGCTCCATAGCTTTTTCAGTATGAATTTGGGGAGGGGAGGGTCAAAGCCAGCAAGTTGTCTTGCTGGCTACTTTTGGAATATTTGTAAGGATCAAGACAGCAAAGGCTTTAAAGGACAGTAACACAAATCTCTTATCTTGGTCAGGTCTTGCACTGCAGAAGCCGAGAGAGAGCAAATGGGTATGTATAGACTCGCCTATCCTTGTAAAATACTCGGCTTACACTGCTAGTGCTGTTTTCCTGCATATGTGCTAGGACACTTTCTGTGAAAAGCTAGAGCTGTATGGACTTAAGGCTCAGTGTTATATAGTACCTAGAAATTCAAGGTTGGGCTCCTTCTGAGTTCTGGCATTGAATTTCCAGATATACAGAGCTAGTTAAACGCAATAGTCCATACTTAAGCAGCTGTGCCGAGCCACATAAAGATAGGACTGACTTTTATGCGGTTACCATGGTCGATTAAATGCTGATATTGGCGCTTAACCAGCCAAGTGATAACTCTGCACCAGAACTCCAGTTGGGCGCCAACCAGACACTTTCAGTCAAGTGCCATTTCTGGCCGGTTACATTGTTTTGAATATCAACTCCAACTCCAGAACAGATAGATAAGGACTTTATATGCCATTCCTACCAAGAGGGAAGACAAAGCAGTTACAGTTAAGCTATGCAATTATGATGTATGCTAATTCTTCTGCACTTCATGCTTAACTTGGCCACTTTTCATTGCTGCCTTAACTTTGTCCCTGAGTTATGCCACACTCTAGGGCATGGTTTGAAGTGAATTGCAAGTATCCTCCATTCAACCATTGCCTTTGATGGGGAAACCTGCACCGTCTCCATCTGGCTGAGGCTCCAGGAATGTAACTGAAACAGCTGAATTTTGACAGAGGTGTCTGGGTTCTCTCCTTCCTCTTAGTAAATTTAGGTACATGAAGGGGCCCTCTGCTATAAAGAAAAGAGGAGCATACCATATTTCCCCATATTTAGGCTGCGGCCTATACATGGATTTTACAAACCCGTGTATGAGGTGCGGCCTATGTAGCAATTTTAAATCATCCCCCCCCACACCCAGTACCTTTTTCAATCATCCCCTCTCCCATACCTTTTTTTGGAGCGCCCCTCGCAGCAGGCATTTGTGATCACTGCTCTGTCTGTATTGGTGAATAGATAGGCTGGATAATATTACTGATAATTTGTCATAACTTAATGTTTGTACCTTATTTTTATTGGCATGGAATCATAGTAGATTACGGCAGATAAAGATCCGAATGGTCCATCCAGTCTGCCCAACCTGATTCAATTTAAATTTTTTTAATTTTTTCTTCTTAGCTAATTCTGGGCAAGAATCCAAAACTCTACCCGGTATTGTGCTTGGGTTACAACTGCTGAAATCTCTGTTAAAACCTACTCCAGCCCATCTACACCCTCCCAGCCATTGAAGCCCTCCCCAGCCCATTCTCCACCAAACGGCCATATACAGACACAGACCGTGCAAGTCTGCCCAGAACTGGCCTTGTTCAATTTTTTATTTTTTTTTTTTAGTTCAAAATATTTTTTATTGATTTTATAGATATAAAAAAGACAACAAGAGGCTTCCGAGAAAGCCCAACAAGAAAAAACAAGTGACAGCTCCTTTCCGGTACATCATATCACAATAAGATATTATATCGGTATTAAACATAGAAATCAGCAAATAATAATAATAAATCTAATATAATACAGTCTTCTGGCCAGAGTACATTGCAAGATAGAGTGGCATGGCCATGAAATAAGTATAACAATGATGCCATAATGCAGGCGGTTATATAAAGCCATAGATAATATAAAAGCTCAGTGAAATCCAATATTATAAACATGGAGAGGGTCATATTGATTCCTAAGATACATCAGATAGAGAATTCAATGATTGTGCAAAGAAATAAAACAGATAAATGAGTGATGGTTATATCAATAAGTGATCTCATACGTATTAGTTCAAAGGTCTTAAGTAAAATGGTCCATAAGTATCGACCAAGTTTTATCATAAGTGGATAGTGACTTAGAGCGTTCTGCCATATGCCTCTCATATTTAGCATGGAGGGATACTGAATTCCACCAATGAGTAAGGCTGAGGTTAGAAAAGTCTTTCCAATTTTGTAGAATTAATTGCAGAGCTATAAATAACAAAAGGGTCAAAAGGCTATCATGATACATAGATAAAGGTGAGGACAGTGCCGAGGATCCCAGAAGTAAGACATCTAATGTGAAGGGATCGTTAATAATAAAAAGTTTGGTGATCACATTCCATATAGAGGACCAAAAAATCTGTAAATGGGGACAATCAAATAACATATGTCGTAGGGAGCCTTCGGAGGATTTGCAGGTCCAACAGGAGCCATCTGTGGACCTCTTAATTTTGGCTGTTTTGGACGGAGTCCAGAAGGCTCGATGATATAGAAAAATCGCAGATTGTCTATGGGAGGCCGAGTGGAGCGATTTGAAAATCCTGATCCACAGTTCCTCCCACATACGATCAGTTAATGGAGATTGCAACACCAAATCCCACTTGGTCAGGGAAGCCGTGATTGCAGGAAAGCATTTCGTATGTATATATTTGTACCAATTAGATGATTGTCCCCGGGGTGCAGAGAAGGAGATAGCCATAGAGTGTAGGTCAGAAGTGGTATGAAGAGATGTTGGAGAAGGATACCTCGCAGAAAGGCAATGGTGGAGTTAAATCCAATTGAAATATTGAGAAGGAGGAATGTTAAATTTGGCCATAATATCCAAAAAAGATATCCATTTGTCATTAGTCAAAAGATGGGAAATATGCCAAATTCCTCGCTGCTGCCAAGTTTTCCAAACTATCACCGCGTTGCCTATCTTGAGTTTGGGGTTATGCCAGATTGGTGCAAATACTGAATCAGTCAGTTTCTTGTTTGAAAGGGAGTCAATATAATTAAACGCCTGCCAAGTGCTTAACAATATCGGGTTTTGTTTTGCCAGTTGGGGAAGAGGAATGGCAGGAGCATGACACAATATATAAGAATCAACCAAAGAGAACTCCAAAGGTAGCCACGTAGGAGTTACACGCATAGACTCAACATTCAACCATAAGGAGCTCTGAGACATCAAAAATGCATAGTGATATTCACGAAAGCTAGGGAAATTGACTCCTCCCTGCTCCTTAGAACATTTCAGTTTACGAAGTGCAATCCGAGGCTGCTTGCCTTGCCATAAAAAGGAGGTGAGTAAGTGTTCAATTCGAGAATAAATTGAATGGGGGAAGAGAAAGGGAAGCATACTAAGGATAGAAACATAGAAATAGACGGCAGATAAGGGCCCACGGCCCATCCAGTCTGCCCACCTTAATGTCCCTCCCCTACCTTTGCCCTGTGAATAGATCCCATGTGCCGATCCCATTTTGCCTTAAAATCAGGCACGCTGCTGGCCTCAATCACCTGTAGTGGCAGACTATTCCAGCGATCAACCACTCTTTCAGTGAAAAAGAATTTCCTGGTATCACCTCGTAGTTTCCCGCCCCTGATTTTCAACGGATGCCCTCTTGTTGTCGTGGGACCCTTGAAAAAGAAGATATCTTCCTCCGCCTCGATGCGGCCCGTAAGATACTTGAACGTCTCGATCATGTCCCCCCTCTCTCTGCGCTCCTCGAGCGAGTATAGCTGTAATTTGTCAAGCCGTTTTTCGTATGGTAGATCCTTGAGTCCCGAGACCATCCGGGTGGCCATTCTTTGCACCGACTCCAGTCTCAGCACATCTTTGCGATAATGCGGCCTCCAGAATTGCACACAGTATTCCAGGTGGGGCCTCACCATGGATCTATACAATGGCATAATGACGTCCGCCTTACGACTGACGAAACCCCTTCGTATGCAGCCCATGATTTGTCTTGCCTTGGACGAAGCCTGCTCCACTTGATTGGCAGACTTCATGTCCTCACTGACGATTACCCCCAAGTCTCGTTCTGCTACCGTTTTTGCTAGGATCTCGCCATTAAGGGTATAAGACTTGCATGGATTCTGGCTGCCCAGGTGCATAACTTTGCATTTTTTGGCATTGAAGTTGAGTTGCCATGTCCTAGACCATCGCTCCAGTAGGAGTAGGTCGTGCATCATGTTGTCGGGCACTGAATCTTCGTCTGTTGTGCATTTGCCCACTACATTACTCAGTTTGGCGTCATCGGCGAATAATGTTATTTTACCTCGTAGCCCTTCTGCCAAGTCTCTTATAAAGATGTTGAATAGGATTGGGCCCAAGACTGAGCCCTGTGGTACTCCACTAATCACCTCCGTCATTTCGGAGGGGGTGCCATTCACCACCACCCTTTGGAGCCTACCTCCAAGCCAGCTCCCAACCCATTTCGTCAATGTGTTACCTAATCCTATAGAACTCATCTTGCTCAGTAACCTGCGGTGCGGTACGCTATCGAATGCTTTGCTAAAGTCCAGGTACACGATGTCCAGGGACTCCCCAATATCCAGCTTCCCCGTCACCCAGTCAAAGAAGCTGATCAGGTTGGATTGGCAGGATCTCCCCTTAGTAAATCCATGTTGTCGGGGATCCCTTAGATTCTCCTCATCCAGGATCTTATCTAATTGGTGTTTGATTAGAGTTTCCATTAGTTTGCTCACTATCGATGTTAGACTCACTGGTCTGTAGTTTGCTGTCTCCATCTTGGAGCCTTTCTTGTGGAGTGGAATGACGTTAGCCGTCCTCCAGTCGAACGGGACGCTGCCTGTACTAAGGGAGAGGTTGAAGAGCGCGGACAGTGGCTCCGCCAAGACATCACTCAGCTCCCTAAGCACCCTGGGGTGCAAGTTGTCCGGCCCCATTGCTTTGTTAACCTTGAGCCTTGACAGCTCACCGTAGACACTGCTGGGCGTAAACTCAAAGTTACTAAACGGGTCAACTGAGCCAACCCTTGTCTGTAGCTGAGGGCCGAGCCCTGGCGCTTCTCGGGTGAAGACTGAGCAGAAGTATTCATTTAATAGTTGGGCTTTTTCCGAATCCTTTTCCACATAGTCTCCGTCTGGTTTCCTAAGACGTACAATGTAGTTGATTTTTGGAGTGATCATCATACGTATTGTAGACAGTCTACCCCACCAGGAGAGATTAAGAGGGGACCATCTGGAAGTACAGGAACGAATAATAGAGAAGATATAGTCAGAGTTGAGTTGTGAAGTGGATTCGAGAGAGGGCCCAAAATACAATCCAAGATATTTGAGCTTAGAAGGGGACCATATGAAACCATATTGGGAGGAATCAGACTGAATATCTATACAGTTTAACGGTAAAAATTCAGATTAATTGATGTTTAATTTGTATCCGGAAATAGCCGAATAGCGATTAATTTGTTCGAGGATAAAGATGATAGATTCCGGATGGACGTATAGAAGAACATCATCGGCATATGCCGAAAGCTTAACTGAAAAATCATTGTATTGAAAGCCAGCAATTCGAGAATCATTCCGTATCGCAGATAAAAGTGGTTCAAGAGCAAGATTGAAGAGTAAGGGAGATAGGGGGCATCCCTGTCTCGTGCCACGGGAAGAAGAGAAGGTTTGGGAAAGGTGTCCGTTGATCATAATTCGTGTCGTCAGATGAGAGTAGAGAACTTTAATCATAGATAAGAAGAGGTCAGGAAATCCATACCAGCGTAAAATGTGAAATAGGAAAGGCCATTCTAGACGATCAAAGGCTTTTTCGGCGTCTAAAGCCATGATTACAAGTCTGTCTGCGTGGGATGTGGAATAATGGATAATGTGAGACAATAGTCGGGTATTATTAGAAGAGTAGCGATTGTTTAGAAAGCCAGATTGGTCCGAAGAGATGAGCAAAGGGAGTACAGTTTGTAGCCGAGAAGCAAGAATCTTAGCGAAAATTTTAGCGTCGACATTGATTAATGAGATGGGACAGTAATTTTTGACCTCTTGAGGGTCCTTGCCCGGTTTAGGAAAAACAATAAGATTAGCTTCTGTAAAAGAGCCTGTGGAAAGGCCCTGACTGCATAAGAAGTGAAAGAAAGGAAGCATATATGGGAGCAGAGTGGGTAGAAAGGCTTTGTAAAACTCAATTGTAAGGCCATCAGGTCCCGGAGATTTGTTCGGAGCCATGGAATTAATGGCATCCGTGATTTCCTGGGAAGTGAAGGAAGAAGAAAGTGAAATAGTATCCGTAGGAGAAAGAGTGGGGTGCGGAAAGGACAAAAATGAATTTAGGTTAGATTCCGAAGAAGTGATTTCTGAAGAATAAAGATCTTGATAGAAATTATGGAAGGCGGTTGAGATGATTGAAGGATCCGTAGTCAGTATTCCTGCGGGGTCCTTAATGGATGATATGGTAGTTTTATCCTGGGATTTTTTCAAGTAATTCGCAAGCAGATGTCCGGGTTTGTTATTCTCTGCGTAGTACGAAGCAGCCTGGATGAAGACAGAATTGGCAGCAGATGAACTCAATAAAGAGTTATATTGGATTCTAAGGTTACGAAGAGTGGTCAGGGCCATAATATTAGCAGTGTCTGAAATATGGGTAGCTTCCGCTTCACGTATGCGAGATTCTAGGTCTCTTAGGGTTTGTTTTCTAGAGGAGTGGAGTCTAGCAGTGAATTGAATTATTGTCCCACGTATGAAAGCTTTGAAGGCGTCCCAGGTGGTGATCCAATTGGACTGGTTGGGGATATTAAAATGAAAAAATTCTTGGATGGCTGCAGTAATACATTCAGAGAATCGGTTTTCAGCGAGGAGTGAGGAATTGAACCGCCATTGCCTACTGCGAGGTGTGAGAGAAAAGTAAGAGCAAGACAGGGTAATAGCAGCATGATCAGAAATTGTAATAGAGTGTATATCTGAGGTGGTGATGTGAGGTAAGATAGAAGAAGAAACTAAAAAATAATCAATCCTGGAGTAAGTCAAGTGTGGCGCCGAAAAGAACGTAAATTGATCACAGGTCGTATGTTGCAATCTCCAAGGATCTGTTAAATGTAGCTGGGAAATAATATCATGTAATGCGTACCAGGATTTTGGTTTCTTGTAGGAGGCATGTGATCTCCTGTCCTTGGTTGGATCTAAAATAAGATTAAAATCACCTCCGATAATAATAGGGGTGTCAGGATCCTGTAAAATATGATTAGCCAGATTATGAAAAAAATCAGGAGAATCTAAATTTGGTGCATATATATTTAGAATGTGCGATTGGATATAGAAAGTTTGGCACTAACCCATCTTCCATAAGTATCATGAGAGCTAGACAAAATAGAGATGTATGGATGATGCTTAATTAGGCTGATTACACCATTCTTTCCATTCAAAGCAGGGGAAAACAATGGCACACAGAAACCTTGTTTAAGAAATTTACTTGAACCAGATTAGAAACATAGAAACATAGAAATAGACGGCAGATAAGGGCCACGGCCCATCTATTCTGCCCATCCCAATGACCCTCCCCTACCTTTCTCTGTGAATAGATCCCACGTGTCTATCCCATTTGGCCTTAAAATCAGGCACGCTGCTGGCCTCAATAACCTGAAGTGGAAGACTATTCCAGCGATCAACCACCCTTTCAGTGAAAAAGAATTTCCTGGTGTCCCCGTGCAGTTTCCCGCCCCTGATTTTCCACAGATGCCCCCTTGTTACCGCGGGACCCTTGAAAAAGAAGATATCTTCTTCCACCTCATAGAAACATAGAAGATGACGGCAGAAAAGGGCTACAGCCCATCAAGTCTGCCCACTCTGCTTACCCACCCCCTGTCTATGCCCTAATGACCCAATTTCCTTATCTTGACCCTCGTAGGGATCCTACATGGGTATCCCATTTATTCTTAAAGTCTGGCACGCTGTCTGCCTCGATCACCTGCACTGGAAGCTTGTTCCAATGATCAACCACTCTCTCTGTGAAGAAATACTTTCTGGTGTCGCCATGAAATTTTCCGCCCCTGAGTTTGAGCGGGTGCCCTCTTGTGGTCGAGGGTCCCTTGAGAAAGAAAATATCATCTTCCACTTCGACACATCCCGTGAGGTACTTAAATGTTTCGATCATGTCTCCCCTCTCCCTACGTTCCTCGAGAGTGTAGAGCTGCAATTTGTTCAGTCTCTCTTCGTACGAGAGACCCTTGAGCCCCGAGATCATCCTGGTGGCCGTCCGTTGAACCGATTCAATTCTGCGCACATCTTTACTGTAATGTGGCCTCCAGAATTGCACACAGTACTCCAGATGAGGTCTCACCATGGCCCTATACAACGGCATTATGACTTCAGGCTTTCGGCTGACGAAACTTCTATTGATACAACCCAATATCTGCCTTGCCTTAGATGAAGCCTTCTCCACTTGATTGGCAGTTTTCATGTCTGCACTGATGATTACTCCTAAATCTCGTTCTGCTGAAGTCCTAGTTAAAGTTTCTCCGTTCAAGAAGTACGTCCTGCATGGATTTCCGCTTCCGAGGTGCATGACCTTACATTTCTTAGCATTGAAGCCTAGCTGCCAGGTTGAGGACCAACTTTCCAATGTAAGCTGGTCCTGCGCCATATAATTCTTTAAACTGCAATCACTTACTATATTACATAGTTTGGCGTCATCGGCGAATAGTGTTATTTTACCTTGAAGCCCTTGAGTCAGATCCCCTATGAATATGTTGAAAAGGAGTGGACCCAGGACCGAGCCCTGCGGCACTCCACTGGTCACCTCCGATGTTTTAGAGAGGGTACCATTAACCACCACCCTCTGAAGTCTGCCACTCAGCCAATCATTGACCCATGCAGTTAGTGTCTCTCCTAACCCCATCGATTCCATCTTGCTTAGCAGCCTGCGGTGTGGGACACTGTCAAAAGCTTTACTGAAGTCCAGGTACACGACGTCCAAAGACTCTCCCAAGTCCAACTTTCTTGTTACCCAGTCAAAGAAGCTGATGAGATTGGATTGGCAGGACCTACCCTTGGTGAATCCGTGCTGACTGGGATCCCGAAGATTCCCTTCATTCAAGATCGTGTCCAATTTGCTTTTAATTAGCGTTTCCATGAGTTTGCACACTATTGATGTGAGACTCACCGGTCTATAATTCGCAGCCTCTGCCCTGCAACCCTTTTTATGCAGAGGAACGACATTAGCTAAGTTCCAGGGGAACTTTCCCCTTACTTAGGGAGAGATTGAATAGCTCAGCCAACGGTTTCGCCAGGACATCGCTCAATTCTCTGAGCACTCTTGGGTGCAAATTGTCTGGTCCCATGGCTTTGTTCACCTTGAGTCTTGCCAGTTCACTGTAAACTTCACCTGGTGTGAACTCAAAATTCTGAAACGGGTCTTCTGTGCTTTGTGTTGCCTTTAACTGCGGACCGTGTCCCGGTGCCTCACAGGTGAAGACTGAGCAGAAGTATTCATTCAGTAGTTCGGCTTTATCAGAATCTGCTTCCACGTAACTTCCGTCCGGTCTTCTAAGGCGTACTATCCCGCCTGTGTTCCTTTTTCTGTCACTAATATACCTGAAGAAGGATTTGTCCCCCTTTTTAATGTTTTTTGCCAGAATTTCTTCCACTCGAAGTTTTGCCTCCCTAACTGCCATTTTGACCGCTGTAGACATGGTCCTATATTCTACTTTTGCCTCTCTTTTCTCCGTGCGCTTGTAGGAGAGAAACGCTTTTTTCTTCTCCTTAATGAGTTGCGAGATCTCCGCGGTGAACCATTGGGGTTTATTGTTTCTTTGTCGTTTATTTACTGATTTTATGAAGCGGCTAGTTGCTTCATGTATGGTTGATTTCAGTGTTAACCACTTAGCTTCTACATCATCGGTCTCCGCTTGGTCCTGCAGCGTCTGATGGACAAAATCTCCCATGCGTGCGAAGTCTGTGCCCCGGAAATTGAGTACCTTTGTTTTCGTGTTTGATCTAGGGAAGCCTTTCCTAAGGTTGAACCATACTATGTTGTGGTCGCTGGAGGCTAGCGTATCTCCTACTGAGGCCTCTGAGACGCTTTCCCTGTTGGTGAGTACCAGGTCGAGGATCGCCTGGGCCCTAGTGGGCTCCGTTACCATTTGTTTGAGACGTGCTCCCTTTATGGAGGTTGAGCCTCCTGCTACCGCTGGTTGTCGCTGAAAATGAGTTCCAGTCTGCATCAGGCATATTGAAGTCCCCTAGCAGTACAGCTTCTCCTCGTAGAGTGATATTCTCTATGTCTTCAATTAATTCTGCGTCCATGTCTTCCAGTTGTCTTGGGGGTCTGTATACCACACCTAGATACAGGCATTTTTCTCTGCCTCTTGCCAGGTTTACCCAGAGGGACTCCTCGATGCGGCCCGTGAGATACTTGAATGTCTCAATCATGTCACCCCTCTCTCTGCGTTCCTCGAGTGAGTACAGCTGCAACTTATCCAGCCGTTCCTCGTACGGGAGATCCTTGAGTCCCGAGACCATCCGGGTGGCCATTCTCTGGACCGACTCCAGTCTCAGCACATCCTTACAGTAATGCGGCCTCCAGAATTGCACACAGTATTCCAGGTGGGGCCTCACCATGGATCTATACAATGGCATAATGACTTCAGGCTTACGGCTGACGAAACTCCTGCGTATGCAACCTATGATTTGCCTTGCCTTGGATGAAGCTTGCTCCACTTGATTGGCAGTCTTCATGTTCTCACTGACGATCACCCCTAAGTCTCGTTCTTTTTTTTTTTTTTTTTAATAAATTTTTATTAATTTTGAAAATATAAAATACAAAAGAAAACACCATCATAACATCATAAAGCACATACAGCCAAAAGTCATAGCTTCTCATCTAAACAAATATCCTTTAGCGAAATACTGCAGACATATCATTCATCATATGGTAAAACAATCCGAATCTCAATACATCCCCTTCCCCCCCCCATCCCACCCCCCTACCCTCCTAATCCAATACTAAGCTCTTGTGGAGTGAGGAAGACCTCCAAGCAACATAACCAGACCATACCATCCTATAAGGCTCCATGCGCATCCGCCGCATGGCAGTCAATTTACACATCAACTGAATCGTATCCAAACGATTAAGCAAGTATTCTCGCTCAGGCACCTTAGCGGAACGCCAACAACCCGCCAAAGCCACCCTTGCTAAAGAGATCACAAAAACAGCCAACCTATGTTCCTGGGAAGAAAACCCAGGAAAAGGCACATTGAGTAAGCAACACTCCATCAACAACAGAATATGCTTCCCTATAACTTGAACCAATATCTGCCCCACCATATTCCAATAATCCCGAACCTCAGGGCAGGACCACCAAATATGCCTGAAAGAACCTACCTGACCACATCCCCTCCAACAGAGATCCGACAGAGTGACCCCAAAAGAAACTAATTTTACTGGTGTCAGATACCAACGATAGTAAAGTTTATACCCATTTTCCAAAAGTAAAGACGTGAGAGGCAAAGAAAAAAGACTCCGATAGCAAAAACCCCATTCCTTATTATCCAAAACTCTTCCAATTTCCCTCTCCCAAATAGACCGATAACTATCCTCCGGATCCTCCCTCAATAATAAAGCCTGATATAAATAAGAAATCCCTCCCCTCCCAATCCCTTTCTGCAAAGCCACTTCCAATTTTGTATCCCCCAAGAGCAAGTCCCAATATGCCTGTTTATATAAAAAGGTGCTCAATTGCGCATACGGTAACACATCAGTGTGCTAAGTCTCGTTCTGCTTCAGTTCTTGTTAGGATCTCTCCATTAAGGGTGTAAGTCTTGCATGGATTTTGGCTGCCCAGGTGCATGACTTTGCATTTTTTGGCATTGAACTTGAGTTGCCAGGACCTAGACCAGCGTTCCTGTAGGAGTAGGTCGTGCATCATGTTGTCGGACATTGAATTTATGTCTGTTGTGCTTTTGCCCACTACATTGCTTAGTTTGGCGTCATCGGCGAATAATGTTATTTTACCTCGCAGCTCTTCTGCCAAGTCTCTTATAAAGATGTTGAATAGGATCGGGCCCAGGACCGAGCCCTGCGGCACTCCACTGATTACCTCCGTCATTTCAGAGGGGGTGCCAGTCACCACTACGCTCTGAAGCCTACCTCCAAGCCAGTTCCCAACCCATTTCGTCAATGTGTCGCCCAATCCTATAGAACTCATCTTGCTCAGCAACCTGCTGTGTGGTACGCTATCGAATGCTTTACTGAAGTCCAGGTATACGATGTCCAGGGACTCCCCAACATCCAGCTTCCTCGTCACCCAGTCAAAGAAGCTGATCAGGCTGGATTGGCAGGATCTCCCCTTAGTAAATCCATGTTGACGGGGATCCCGTAGATTCTCCTCGTTCAGGATCGTATCCAATTGGCGTTTGATTAGAGTTTCCATTAGTTTGCACACTATTGATGTGAGACTCACCGGTCTGTAGTTTGCTGTCTCCATCTTGGAGCCTTTCTTGTTGAGTGGAATGACGTTAGCCGTCTTCCAGTCCAACGGGATGTTACCCGTACTAAGGGAGAGATTGAAGAGCGCGGATAGCGGTTCCGCCAAGACATCACACAACTCCCTGAGCACCCTGGGGTGTAGGTTGTCAGGCCCCATTGCCTTATTAACCTTAAGCTTTGACAGCTCACAGTAGACACCTCTGGGTGTAAACTCGAAATTACTAAACGGGTCACCTGCGTCAACCCTTGTCTGTAGCTGAGGGCCGAGTCCTGGCGCCTCGCGGGTGAAGACTGAGCAGAAGTATTCATTTAACAGTTGGGCTTTTTCTGAGTCCGCTTCTACATAGTCTCCGTCTGGTTTCCTAAGACGTACTATCCCGCCTGAGTTCTTATTTCTGTCACTGATTCATTGAGATGAGTTTCCTGAAGTAGAATAATATCCGATTTAAGATCATCTATATAAGATAATAGTTTACGCTTTTTAATCACATTATTTAGACCTTTGATATTTAAAGATGTTATAGACAATGACATTGAAAGCATAGATATATGATAGGTAACATGACTGATATACCTGTATAAACCAGACAAAATTTGATGTGGGACTTATAAGCTATAAGTATGACTATGCCAAAAAAAGCAGAAGCTGTATGCATCTGAAAAAAAAAGAAAAATCAACAAAAGGATTATAGTAGAGTAGTAAGGGATGTACCCGAAAAGAGAAAGAGCCCACGGAAAAAAAAAACAGCAAGCGAAAAACTGTGGGTAGCCGAGGACGGGACAGATAGCCGAGTGAACAAACAGACTCAGCAACCATTTAAACAGCATATTGCAAAAAGTAGCTCTAGCTGCATGCACAATTACCTAGAGCACAGGTGTCAAAGTCGGTCCTCGAGGGCCAGAATTCAGTCGGGTTTTCAGGATTTCCCCAATGAATCTGCATGAGATCTATTTGCATGCACTGCTTTCAATGCATATTCATTGGGGAAATCCAGAAAACCCGACTGGATTCCGGCCCTCGAGGAGGGACTTTGACACCCCTGACCTAGAGCAAGGAACAGGTTAAAGAGTTCAAGTACTGTGTTTGTAGTGAATTAACTATGCCAACAATGGCTAATCAACAGCAACCATTAAAACTAGTGAGTCAACAGAGTAAAGAGGCACATTCAATGTCAGTCAGCCATGAAAGCCTGTTGTGAAAGTAACAATAGTGAAAGAATTAAAAATGACAGGCAGTGATTGAATAGATAGGAGGATAGTCACATGTTAAAGAATTATTACAGAATACAAACCTATGCATTAGACATTTAATATAAGTTTCTGAAAATTTAAAAGTATAAATTTAAAATTTAAAACTCACTGCACTCCGGTTCTGTATATCAAATCAAATAGCATCCGCACCAATTAGAAGGAAAAAAAAAAAAAAAAGGAGTGAGAAGTTCTAAGGGTTACCTCTTAGGTAGAGAGAGCATGAGGGTCCAATAGCATAATATTAACATCATGCGCTCGGGAGAAGAAATCTCTACCTTGCAGCGATAGGCTCCCTCAAGATCCGCCAGGGACAGAAACACCAGCCATCCGGACATGGGCCAACACGGGCGGCCTTGTTCAATTTTTAATATTATTTTCTGATTCTAGATCCTCTGTGTTCATCCCACGCTTCTTTGAACTCGGTCACAGTTTTACTCTCTACCACCTCTCTCGGGAGCGCATTCCAGGCATCCACCACCCTCTCCATAAAGTAGAATTTCCTAACATTGCCTTTGAATCTACCACCCCTCAACTTCAAATTATGTCCTTTACCATTTTCCTTTCTCTGGAAAAGATTTTGTTCTACGTTAATACCCTTCAAGTATTTGAATGTCTGAATCGTATCTCCCCTGTATACATATTCAGGGCTTCCAGTCTCTCCTCATATGTCTTCTGGCGCAAGCCTCCTATCATTTTTGTCGCCCTCCTCTGGACCGCTTCAAGTCTTCTTATGTCCTTCGCCAGATACTCCAAAACTGAACACAATACTCCAAGTGGGGCCTTACCAATGACCTGTACAGGGGCATCAACACCCTCTTCCTACTACTGGCTAGACCTCTCTTTATACAGCCCAGCATCCTTCTGGCAGCAGCCACTGCCTTGTCACACTGTTTTTTCGCCTTTAGATCTTCGGACACTATCACTGCAAGGTCCCTCTCCCCGTCCGTGCATATCAGCTTCTCACTTCCCAGCATATACGATTCCTTCT
This sequence comes from Geotrypetes seraphini, assembly GCF_902459505.1. Classification (NCBI taxonomy): domain Eukaryota; kingdom Metazoa; phylum Chordata; class Amphibia; order Gymnophiona; family Dermophiidae; genus Geotrypetes; species Geotrypetes seraphini. The sequence continues at coordinate 193,495,048 of NC_047091.1, read as the reverse complement.
GATTATTAATCCCCAAATACATTACTCTGCATTTCTTTGCATTGAATTTTAGTTGCCAGGCATTAGACCATTCCTCTAACTTTTGCAGATCCTTTTTCATATTTTCCACTCCCTCTTCGGTGTTACTCTGTTATAAATCTTGGTAACATTTGCAAAAAGGCACACTTTTTCTTCTAACCCTTCAGCAATGTCACTCACAAACATATTGAACAGGATTGGCCCCAGCATCGAACCCTGAGGGACTCCACTACTCACCTTTCCTTCCTTCGAGCGACTTCCATTAACTACCACCCTCTGGCGTCTGTCTGACAGCCAGTTTCTAACCCAGTTCACCACTTTGGGTCCTAATTTCAGCCCTTCAAGTTTGTTCAACAGCTCCTATGAGGAACTGTATCAAAGGCTTTGCTGAAATCCAAGTAAATTACATCTAGCATATGTCCTCGATCCAGCTCTCTGGTCACCCAATCAAAAAATTCAATCAGGTTCGTTTGGCACGATTTACCTTTTGTAAAGCTATGTTGCCTTGGATCTTGTAACCCATTAGATTCAAGGAAGTACACTATCCTTTCTTTCAGCAGCACTTCCATTATTTTTCCAACAACTGAAGTGTGGCTCACTGGCTTGTAGTTTCCTGCTTCATCCCTGTGACCACTTTTATGAATAGGGACCACATCCGCTCTCCTCCAGTCCCCAGGAATCACTCCCGTCTCCAGAGATTTGTTGAACAAGTCTTTAATAGGACTCGCCAGAACCTCTCTGAGCTCCCTTAGTATCCTGGGATGGATCCCGTCTGGTCCCATCGCTTTGTCCACCTTCAGTTTTTCAAGTTGCTCATAAACACTCTCTTCCGTGAATGGCGCAGAATCCACTACATTTTCTCGTGTAACTTTGCCAGACAATCTCAGTCCTTCTCCAGGATTTTCTTCTGTGAACACAGAACAGAAGTATTTGTTTAGCACATTTGCTTTTTCCTCATAACTCTCCACATATTGATTCCCAGCATCTTTCAGCTTAGCAATTACATTTTTCATCTTCCTCCTTTCACTAATATATCTGAAAAAATTTTTGTCTCCCTTTTTTACATTTTTAGCCATTTGTTCTTCCGCCTGTGCTTTCGCCAGACGTATCTCTCTCTTGGCTTCTTTCAGTTTCACCCTGTAGTCCTTTCTGCTCTCCTCTGATTGGTTTTTTAAATATTTCACGAACGCCAACTCTTTCGCCTTTATTTTCTCAGCCACTAGGTTGGAGAACCATATCGGCTTCCTTTTTCTCTTGTTTTTATTGATTTTCTTCACATAAAGGTCCGTAGCCATTTTTATCGCTCCTTTCAGCTTAGACCACTGTCTTTCCACTTCTCTTATGTCCTCCCATCCTAACAGCTCTTTCTTCAGGTACTCTCCCATTGCATTAAAGTCCGTACGTTTGAAATCTAGGACTTTAAGTATCATGCGGCCGATACAGACAGAATCTTCTATCTGTATGTCTCATCCTGGGACCTTGGCTATAGGAGCTAGCTCTGTGGCTGCTTAATGCCTCCAATATTGGACAAATGTCTTCACTTTGTCCACGCATGGATAAATACACGGATGATGGTTTCAGCACCCCTAATTTTGAACTGTGGGCTGCTATCAATGTTCCCTCTAATTTTTTCCTGGCCCAAGAAAAACATTTTGTGCACAAGTTGCTCTACATGTGAGGCATAACCTATTTTCACAATAAAAAAAAATAATTGTGCACACAATTGCTAGGTATGTGCCCTGCCTTTCTGACCCATGTGTGTGCATTCATGCACTGGCTCCTCTGACCTCTACTGAATTTCATACAAGAATTCTTTGTATTTTTCTTGCTATTGTCTGAATTTAGGTGCGAGTTAGACTGTCAGGGCCAGTTTGCAAGTCCAGTCCTTTGGATAACCAGCCTCTCATTTCCTCTTTCCATGTTGGTAGCTGTAATGCTCACAGACAGTGTCCGGTGGTCCACGACAGTGTTCTTATACATTCATCTAGGTTTTGTGCCACTTTTCTCGGTGTACAGTTTTCTCAGCCTTTACCAGGTTGAATTCAGGGGATCTGCTGACTTCCCAGAAAATCCCAGCTTCTAGAATTTAACTTTGCTCACTGTATCCTGTCTCCAGAAATAGAATGAACTGTCAACAAAGCATTTTTCTTAAACCACATTATAAATATGCATTCAGACTCTAGAATTCAGTGCATAAGTTCCTTTTTTTACCTCTGTTCTTTACTGCAGTTTGTCCAGTTGCCTGCGTTGGTTTGCAGGTCCAGCTCATGGCTGCTCAGCCCTATCATATTCTGCCTCTGAGGGTGCATGGCATTGCTCTGTGGCTTGTGCTTACGTTGCCTGTACCCCTGTCTTTCTCTTCAGTTCTCTTGGGTGGCTCCACTATTGGAGGTAGAGTGAACTGTCCTCTGTGGCTTGGTCATAGCTTCAACTCTAGAATTTGGGCACTCCTCTGAGCCTCGGACATGATCTCATCTCGGAAAGTAGTATTCTCCCACCCCCCCTCTGATTCTCGAGTATAGGTTAATCTCTGGGTATGGAGCACCATCTTTGGCTCTTGAGCTTCGCTCCTTTTCTGAGTGTAGAGCACACTGGACATCTCCAGTGTCTGTCTTGGCACCTCTGCTATTACAGTATACCTAAGATAAAGAAAGATGTGTTTCAGGTATTGGGGGTTTCCCTTTCTTTTTCCTCCTGGGAGAGTCTCATAGCTCCTGCTTCTTACCCTTAGTAGGTTGTATCTGAGTTACTCATGCAAGTGTTTATTGTTCTCTGTTTGCTTGTTAAATGTTGATTGTTCTATTTTCTAATTTTCAGAGCAGAGCAGAATGTGTTTCAGCTGGGGAAGTTCCCCATGCCTCTCCTTCTCTTGTCTTATGTTTCAGTGGAGTTTGATTGCTTTGGTACCAACTGAGGAGAGTGCCGTGCTCTACTGCAGAAGGGGAGGAATTCTCAAGTTCTTAAAGGGATATCCTTCTGCAGTTCATGGGAATCAATAGCTCAAGTATGGACTCCTGTGTATCCTAACACAGAGAGGTAAGAACCTAATCTGTTGTTTGCAAGGAGATATATCGGTTTGGGACAGCGTGAGAAGAGCATTGTGGCATTGACTCAAGGCATTGTTACTTCTCAGCTTCCTTCTTCTGCAGTACTTAAGCATAAATTGGCCTGTAAAAACCCAGAAGCTGATTTGTAGCTTTTTGCCTGTTAAAATCTACAAATTGTAGACTAGAACTAACCACTGCATAACTTCTGCTTCTCAGGTGCAGACCATCGGGAGAAAAAATACCAAATACACCCAGGGTTTGGGGATCGAAGAGGTGATGTTGTTAGTGCCAGGACGTATTTCTATGCCGACGAGGCCAAGTGTGACCAGCACATGGAGATATTTTTGAAGTGCATTGAGGCAACTGGTATGTGTCATGTGGTGAAAGTTTGCAGGTGTTTGCACCACCCCTGGGGAGAAGTAGGCAAATTAGAGGCCTGTAAGGGGTAATTGCTTGTGTTCTGGAGCCCTGTGAGTATATATCAAAGGATGGGAAAATTGCTGAGTAGAGATAATGAAGCGTTGATATGGAGGGGCAAGAGGAAATAGGTACAAGTGAGCTGTAATGCTGTAAATAGCTTAGGTGAGGGCTGATGTGGAGGGACCATCTCTTATCATAGTTATGTGGAAAGGTCCAGAGCAGTGGCTGAACAGAATGGGGCACACAAGTCTTCTGATATTGGGTTTAACCGTCTATGGCCATTCAGTTGAGGATGGGATGGTTTAGATGGGCTAGAGTGAGCTCTGACAGACTCCAGTAGATGGAACCTATGCACACTACTGGGCAGAGCTCTGGGTTTCTGGCCCAGAAATAGCTAATAAAAATAATAATTTAATTTAAATCATTATAGAGTGTATGGACCATTTGGGTCTTTATCTGCCGTCATTTACTATGTAACTATGTAAAACACTGGTAACAGACCCTGGTACAAAAAAATAAACTTAGTGTTGGATAAACACTAGAAACTCCTCTTCCCACTTCTCTGGTTTTGTTTGTGTGCTTGATGCAGTCTTGTCTTCTATGGGCAGTGGCTAAATAACAAATATGTTTGATTCTACCAGACAAGGTACCCGGCATAGTAAATGACTGCAGAATGATCATCCAGTCCCTCTTAACATTTTTTTTTTCAGCCTAGCTTAATCATTCAATTAATGTGTTGGCATCTGTGCCATTACATCCATCTCTGTACTATGTCTAATTTCAGGGTGGGCTTTCCTTGGTCACTATCTGAAAGCCACTGACTTCTGAATTCTTTTCCACGATTGAGTTATAATTGTGTACAAACTTTAGAAGTTTTTGCACATAACCAAGACTGCTGTTAAATGGCGCAGTTGAGGGACTGGTGATTTATCCAAGCTTTCAACTCTCCACACCCTTTCTGCCCATGTCTGGCATTATCCTATATCTTTTCCTTTTAACGGTTTCTTTGAGGTCAAGTGTGACCTCAAAGAACCCCTAATTAGCTAGAAAATAGCCTAAATTTCGATTTCCTTAACTTTAAGACAAAAAGCATGGGCACCCTGCCTTCAAAAAGATATAAACAGGATGGAGTCGGTCCAGAGGAAGGCTACTAAAATGATAGGTGGCCTTCATCATAAGACATATGGGAACAGACTTAAAGATCTCTATACTTTGGACGAAAGGTGGGAGAAGGGAGATATGATAGACAAACTAACACCGCAGGACTCATCCCAATTCTCTAAAGCAACTCACTCTACTCTTCAATTCCTCTGGAAATGGCCAGATAACTTCTTTTGTAATCCGCCTTGAACCGCAAGGTATTGGCAGAATAGAAATCACTAATGTAATGTTTAATAAGCGAATCTCTTTCAATTGAAAGGAAGCTATATTAATACCTTGCCAAGCCTTATTAAGGGCACATTTGGACAGAGCATCTACCACAGTGATGTGAGAGTTATGGAACCTGCCTTGATGTGTCAGACACTTTGGTAGTTGGAGTAAAGATCGAGTCTTTTATTTTCAGAAGTCGAGGTCAAGGAGTTATACATACCATATTTTTTGCTCCATAAGACGCACTCCCCCCCCCCCCAAAAAAAAAAAAGTGTGTGGAAAAAAGGGTGCGTCCTATGGAGTGAATACCCAACCCCCCTCCCCCGCCCATTACCTTATTTAGATCGGCACCCGCCGCTGCAGCTACTGGTGGCTCGCTACAAGTAGAGAAAGGGAAGAGCCAGGCAGGTGCAGTGATTGCACACTGCTGGCCCAGAAGCCTTATCCCCAAAGTCAATTCTGACGTTGGACAGAAGGTCCAGGCCAGCCAATGGCTGGCCCGGACCTTCTCTCCGATGTCAGAATTGACATCGGGGATAAGGCTTCTGGACCAGCGCTTTGCAATCGCTGCACCCGCCTGGCCCTTCCCAGGAATTGGTTTTGTTCGGGGGTGAAAAGCCGCTGTAGGGGGTGAAGCGCTGCTGGGTCCTGCTCATCTCTCGCTCTCGGCCACTCTCGGTGCCGCACTTTAAGAGTTCAGCCCGCTGCTTTAGCCAGGAGTCCTGTCTGCTCCCAGTTGCTGCTGCTTCATGGACGTGTTCTCACAGCAGCAGCAGCAGGAGGCAATTTAAACCAGTGGGCGGGCAGGCTTGGGAGGGGACCGGAATAGGACAGGCTGGAAGGCAGTGAGGGGAACATAGGAAGGGTGGAAGGGTCAATTATTGGGCCTGAGTTGGCAGGGGGAAGAGGACAAAGGCAGTGAGGGGAACATAGGAGGGAGGGAAGAAGGGACAATTGTTGGGCCTGAGGAAAGAAATAAAGGAAAGAAACAGACAAAGTAGGAAAAATGATTTTATTTTCAATTTAGTGATCAAAATGTGTCAGTTTGGAGAATTTATATCTGCTGTCTATATTTGGCCTATATTTGTCTATTTTTCTATAGTTGTTACTGAGGTAACATTTCATATTTTAAAGTCATCTGCTTTGACATCTATGCCCCGTCCCAGCCTACCACTAGACCACCAGAGGAGGTACAGGGTGCAGAGCCTGGCAGGGAGAAATTGGTTTCGAATATGTTTTTTTTCTTGTCTTCCTCTAAATCTAGGGTGCGTCTTATAGTCAGGTGTGTCTTGTGGAGCGAAAAATATGGTGTGTGTGTGTGTTTTTTTTACTGTAGGTACTAGGACTCCTTTTGATCTTGTTTTCCCTTGGTTTTATGATCTTTCTTTCATCAAAAGATCATTAGGCCAAGGAAATTGTTTACAGACTAAACTTCAATCTTTGAGCTCTATGGAAATGCAAAAGCTTCTCTTCTCGCTGCTCATGCATTATAGTTTTCAAACTACAGCAGCATGTCTCTACTTTTCCAGACATTTTGTGTGTTTTAAAGACCATATGACCTCCCAGTCTGCCATCCATACTAACTGCCGAGATCTATAAACCTTTCTTTCCCCTCAGATTCTATGCTTTTCCCATTCTTCTTTGAATTTTGATGACTCTTATCTCCACCAAGAGGCTGCTTCATGCATCCACCATCTTGTCATAATAAAGTATTCCTTAGATTACTACTTAAGTCGTCTTCTTTCACCTTCATCCTTTTCCCCCTCGGCCCTTTGCTGCTTTTCAGTTTAGAGGCTCTCCTCCTTTGCATTTTTACATGAAGGTATTTAAATGTTTCCCCCTCTTTCACCTTTCTTCCCAGAGTACTCATATTGAGATATTTGTCTTTTCCTTTAAGCTTGGTCAAAAACCACTGGCCATTGTAATGTCCAACCTTTGGATAGACTCCATCCTGTTTATATCCTCCTGAAGGTGTAATCTCTAGAATTGTACACAGTAGGCCAGGTGAGTTTGTTCCTCCAAATAGTCAATAGTTGGATTTGATGGCAGAAAGCATTAAGACCACAACTTAAGAGTGGAGATATGTTGACAATGATTGATCGCCACAGGAGTAGTGCCAGCTGTAACAAATTGATATGGTTCTTAACCTGATGGTTGAGACACCATTCATTGCTGATGGTAAGCAATGCCTCTGCTGGGTCAGACCTGAGGTCCATCGTGCCCAGCAGTCCGCTCACGCAGCGGCCCAACAGGTCCAGGACCTGTGCAGTAATCCTCTATCTATACCCCTCTATCCCCTTTTCCAGCAGGAAATTGTCCAATCCTTTCTTGAACCCCAGTACCATACTCTGCCCTATTACGCTCTCTGGAAGCGCATTCCAGGTGTCCACCACACGTTGGGTAAAGAAGAACTTCTTAGCATTCGTATTGAATCTGTCCCCTTTCAACTTTTCTGAATGCCCTCTTGTTCTTTTATTATTCAAAAGTTTGAAGAATATGTCCCTCTCTACTCTCTCTATGCCCTTCATGATCTTGTAAATCTCTATCATATCTCCTCTAAGTCTCCTGGGAAAAGAGACCCAGTTTCTCCAATCTCTCAGCGTATGAAAGGTTTTCCATCCCCTTTATCAGATGCATTGCTCTCCTCTGAACCCTCTCGAGTAACGCCATGTCCTTCTTCAGGTGCAGCGACCAATATTGGATGCAGTACTCCAGATGTGGACGCACCATCGCCCGATACAATGGCAGGATTACTTTTTTCGTTCTGGTTGTAATACCCTTCTTGTTATGCCTAGCATTCTGTTTGTCTTCTTAGCGGCCACTGCGCACTGTGCCGTCGGCTTCATTGTCATGTCCACCATTACCCCCAAGTCCCTTTCTTGGGTACTCTCATTCAATAATATCCCTCCCATCGTATAGCTGTACCTCGGGTTTCTGCTTCCCACATGTAATACTTTACATTTCTCAACGTTGAACTTCATCTGCCATCTCATCGCCCATTCTCCTAGTTTATTCAAGTCCCTTTGCAATTCTTCGCAGTCCTCTTTAGTCCGAGCTCCACTAAATAGTTTGGTGTCGTCTGCAAATTTTATTATCTCACACTTCGTCCCTGTTTCTAGATCATTTATGAATATATTAAATAGCGGCTCGAGCACCGAGCCCTGCGGGACCCCACTCATGACCCTCCTCCAGTTTGAGTAGTGGCCCTTCACTCCTACCCTCTGTTTCCTACCCGCCAACCAGTTTCTGATCGATCTATGTATGTCTCCTTCCACCCCATGGTTCTTCAGTTTCCGGAGTAGGCGTTCATGAGGCACCTTGTCAAAGGCTTTTTGGAAATCTAGATATATGATGTGTATGGGGTCTCCTTTGTCCATTTGTTTGTTAATTCCTTCGAAGTGCAATAAGTTCATTAGGCACGATCTCCCCTTGCAGAAACCATGTTGGCTGGTTATCAGAAGTTCGTTTCTTTCAAAATGTTCATCGATGTTTTCTTTTATCAGTGCTTCTGCCATTTTTCCCGGAACTGAGGTCAGACTCACCGGTCTGTAGTTTCCCAGGTCACCTCTTGATCCCTTTTTAAAGATGGGTGTAACGTTGGCTATCTTTCAGTCCTCCGGGATCACGCCTGTTTTCAGGGATAGATTACAAATTTGCTGCAGTATTTCCGCTATCTCCTCCTTTAATTCCTTCAGAACCCTTGGATGGATTCCGTCTGGACCCGGGGATTTGTCAGTTTTTAGTTTTTCTATCTGCTTGCGTACATCTTCAAGGCTCATTTCCATGGATGTTAATCTTTCTGCTTGATTTCCATTGAAGAATTGCTCAGGTTCCGGTATATTGGATGTGTCTCCGTTTGTAAATACAGACGAAAAGAACATGTTAAGTCTTTCTGCCACTTCTTTCTCCTCCTTCACCACTCCATTCCTGTCTCCATCGTCCAGCGGTCCTACCTCCTCCTTAGCCGGTTGCTTCCCTTTAACATATCTAAAGAACGGTTTGAAATTTTGTGCTTCCCTGGCTAGCCTCTCTTCATACTCTCTTTTGGCTTTTCGAACCACTCGGTGACATTCTTTTTGATACTTCCTGTGCTCTTTCCAGTTCCCCTTAGTTTTGTCCTTTTTCCCATGGGCCCACAATGGTGGAATTCTCTCCCTCAATATATTACAATTGAAAGAGACTTACATTCTTTTAAAAAATCTTTGAAAACACATCTTTTTAAAGATGCTTTTAATTCTTAATATTATTTAATCTTTTCTTAGCATTTTAACTTTTAATCTTACCCTTTCCCTTAAGTTTTTTTTCCCTACTTGTTTTCCTAACTAAGACAGATGTAATCTTTTCCCTATCTTTCCCTCCACCTCAAGTTTGTCTTGTCTTAAACTTATGTTATTGAGTTTTAATTTTGTATCTTTATAGTTTGTTTTATTTTGTACATCGCTTTGTAAACAGATTTAGCGATAAATCAAATATTAATAAACCTTGAACCTTGAACCTTTCCATTTCCTGAATGAATTTTTCTTATTGCCTATCGCTTCCTTCACTATTTTAGTTATCCACACCGGGTCTTTTGTTCGACTCTTTTTGCACCCCTTTCTGAATCTGGGGATATACAGATTTTGCGCCTCGCTCACCGTGTTCTTGAGAAAAGACCAGGCATGTTCTACTGTTTGCCATTTTTTTGGAAGTGTTCCTTAATTTCTTCCTTACCATTTCTCCCATTGCTTCGTAGTTTCCTTTCCTGAAGTTGAAAGTTGTCGCTATGGTTCTCTTTCCTTTCGGTATTCCTACCTCAACCTTGAACTTGATCATGTTATGATCGCTGTTTCCTAACAATCCCACTACCTCTACTTCCTTTTGAAGACCTTAGGCCTTTACAGGCAGACCACTCAACTCTCTTTATGCTGATACAAATAATATGAATTTTAATAATCAAATAGTAATAGCTTACAGGTACAAATCACAAAGCATACAGAGTGATAGAGCATACACCAGGCTGGCCAGGCTGATAGAGAACCTCCGATGAATTCTGAAACTATGGTTCAGGGAGCTTTCTTTTATATGATTCTGGCAGCTCTGGCCCACTTTGGTGCATGTTACATTTCACACTTTCATTGGTTAATCATATTCATTATTTCATATATTAAGCTATGGATTAGTTAATATAATTGAGTGATTCTGTGTCAGCCTTTTTCCATCTAATTCTACCCTCCTTTCTCCATAAGTGTTCTCTTAATATATCAAGAACCTCCCTCGAGCACCTGGGCCTAACGGTTTTCCTGCTCTGTGGTTAGCCTTCTTGTATACTTCTGTCTGTGGTTCGTCTTTCCTCTGGTGAAACTTTCATAAAGTTATCATGTTGCTTATTTTTTTCATCAGAATTGTTTTCTCTCTAACTACGCTCTCTGTTTGCCTTACTTCTAAGAAAAAACACAAGTGTGTTTCAGAGTTGACAATTTCTAGTCAGAGAGCCCATTTGCTTTTTCAGCAACCATTTTAGGTCTTAGCTGTACTGGCCTTGCTTTGGCTTGCTACTGCTGTGACAGGGAAATTCTTGGGGGTCTTCACCTGAGCTTTATAGGACTTTCCCTCCCCCTCCTCATCCCCCTGTTTGAAGATTACGAAATCTTCAACTCCAAGGTCAAGGTGTGGTTGAAGGTCATGTAGGTTCTTGGTCACGTAGCACAGGCATAAGGCCTTGGTACTCAATAAGTAGGATGGATTAAGAGGACAAATAAACTAACCCAGTCCAAACTAAACTATAATGGCATGTGTCACAGTATAACTCAGCAATTCTATAGGCTATATATGCAACTATTAGTAGAAAAGAATAATGTTGATAGAGTATTAATATACCATTTGTCTAAACAAAGAAGGTGCTATACCAATGACTCTTAATGATTTGTCATATCCTGATCCATATAGCTAATATTGTAGGTGTAGGGAGTCTCTATTTCAACTTTTGAGATAGTTCGGGCAACTAAGCATCTGCGGGGGTTCATAATCTGATATTCAGGATGTGGATCAAGTGACAGTAAATATGGGAGGCTAACATTTTAATATACCTTTCTTTTATGGCTTCATCCTGTCATGATCATACTATATCCAAAAGGGATGAAGGAATAAATTAACCAGTTAGACTATTTCCATGCCCCTCCAAAATAGCTGGGATCAGTGCAAACTCGACTGGGTCCAGACACCATCAAGTTACGCTCAAGGCCAGGGTGGACTTCCAGGTAACCGCATCAATTTTTCCTAAGTCATCATCCTTCAGCGGGGCTCGTTACTTCTTCACTGCACTTCCTCTCAACTTAGGAGCAAGAAAGGGAATGGAAAGAATCTAACTGAAATGAAAAACCAGCTAGGGAGTGATTGTGGGAGTCAAATCAGGATGAAAATGCATAAAAGTCACAATCAAGTGAAGCACATGAACCTTGCAATAGGGCTTTTAGAAATAATTACCAACATGCAAATATATATATATATATATATACTAATACTGCATGAGTCCATTAAAGAGTTAAAGTGTAAATCAATAAGGCCATAATTAAAGCTGTAGAAGTCCAAGGTAACGAAAGTCATCCCGTTCTTAGTGGCAGTAGTCAAGAAGTCTTCGCTGGTAAGTCTTTAGGGTTTCTTAGGCGCTTATCAGATTCCTTCTCGGGTAGCAGGTTCTTTCGCTGGGGCTCATCCATGTCAGGATGCCATACGGATGAAGATTCTCAGCAATGATGTTTCAAATAGTATTAGTCCATGATCGTGCAAATAAGTCATTAACAGACATCAAAAGGCGCAAACACGGATTTTCCATGTAGCAGTCAGCTTCCCTTGGTATGGCAATTGTCTTTGTGAAGTGATCCGCAATTAATAAGGCAGAAATATCTGTACTGTGTATATCATTTAATTTGTTTCCAACTATACCTGGGTAATATTACTAACAGGATAGGTACAGCATTAAAGGATGAAATATAAAAGAAACCAAAAACTTAACTGCTTTCATTTAAATAGCCTAAGGTCTAATATTTGGATAGGCTGAATTATATTTTTCAGCCTACAGGAATTAGTCAAAGGAAATCAACCCCAATAAAAGGATGGACATATGGATGTAATAGGACAGAATACATTAAGAGGATTCAAAGAGGAATTGGATAAGTTCCTGAAGGATACGGGGAATGAGGGATATAGATAGAGACAGAGGTAGGATGATGAAAGGGTATTGAAAGGATTTAGACAAAGGATCACTTACAGGTCATGGACCTGATGGGCCGCCGTGTGAGCGGACTATTGGGCGCGATGGACTCCTGGTCTGACCCAGCAGAGGCAACTTCTTATATTAACACATATGTTATATTGTAACTTTGCTGAAACAAAAAAAAAAAAATGATACAACCTAAAAATTAAAACAAAATAGGATCTATGTGGGAAATGTCCTTCCCATGAAATTCTATCAAATCATGGGTACAGTCTCATTTGGCTCATAATATATTTTGCTAAGGAAACAAACAAAGTAATACATATTGTTTAGACCAGGGGTCTGCAACCTTTAAGACATAAAGAGCCACTTGGACCCGTTTTCGAAAAGAAAAAAAAACTTGGAGCCGCAAAACCATTATAAAACAAATCTAACACTGCATATATTGTTTCTTATCTTAATGCTATATACAGGATCATTAAATTGAAAATAAAATCATTTTTCCTACCTTTGCTATTTGGTGATTTCATGAGTCTCTGGTTGCACTTTCTTCTTCTGACTGTGCATCCAATCTTTCTTCCTTTCTTTCAGCCTCCTGTATGTTTCCTCTCTTCCAGACCTCATTCTCTCCCCCAACTTTTTTTTTCTGTCTCCCTGTTCCCCCTTCTTTCTGTCTCCGTGCCGTCCCCCAAGCCACTCGGTTTGCTGCCACTGCAATCGGGGAACAACCCCCAAGCCACCGCCGTCCCAAGCTTTCCCTGCAGAAGTGTTGCGCTGACCAGCATTCCGCTCCTTGACGTCAATTCTGACGTAGGAGAGGAAGTTCCGGGCCAACAAGGCATTTCTCCTCATTCCATCCAGCCTGAGCCCCATCTCTCCTTGATCCAGCATTTCCCTTCTGTGTCTGTTAGAATTACCATTCCACCTATTTTCCAGCATCACCCTTCTTTGTGTCCATCTCACCTATATCCCTATCTCACCACTTTTTCAGAATCTTCATTTGTCTCTGTCCTTATCTTTACGCCATGTTCACCATTTGCCCTTTCAATGTCTTTATCTCCCCCCACACACTTTTTCAGCATTACTTCTATGTCTCTTTTTCACCTCCTCTTCATGTCCCCTCTGTATCTCTATCCTTATTCAGTAGGTCCTGCTTACCCTTTCTCTTCTTTGTATCACTATCTCCATTTTCAGCTTTCCCCCCTTTTCCTTTGTTACTGCACCCTGTAGCTAGAATCTTTCCACCCTCCCTCCACTCCGGCCCAGCCCAGTATGAAATATTTCCTTTTGTTTCCCTCCCCTCTCTCTTTCTCTCTCTCTTCTCCTCCCTCACCCACGAGTCCTGCATCTGGCCCTCTCCCTTCTACCTGCACCTGGCAACACCCCCCTGCTCCGCGGCTCTCTTCAGCAACTCGTCAGCAGCAGTGATCAAGACAAGCTGCCGACATCGAGGCCTTCCCTCTACGAGTCCCGCCTTTGTGGAAAAAGGAAGTTGAAACAAGCGGGACTCGCAGAGGGTAGGCCCCGACGTCAGAAGCTTGTGTCGATCGCTGCTGCTGAGTTGCCGAAGAGAGCCGCGGAGCAGGGGATGTGGCCGGAAGCAGGTAGAAGGGAGAGGGAGATAGGAAGGCTGTAGATCTCCGGAGCATGACACCGACCCCCGGCCAGGATGATTTCTTTTTCAGGCGTGCACCTTACAAGTCCAGCGTCGCGGCGGGAAATAGCCATGCTGAGCAGTGAGCTCAGCACTACACAGATGAAAGCCTTGCTTGCTGATTGGTCCGGCAGCACGGCGGGGCGGGGCCGCCGGACCAATCAGCAAGCAAGGCTTTCATCTGTGTATGTGCTGAGCTCACTGCTCAGCATGGCTATTTCCCGCCGCGACGCCGGACTTGTAAGCTGCATGCCTGCGTGACACACTACCGGAGCCGCAGCAAAGGTGGAAAAGAGCCGCAGGTTGCCGACCCCCGGTTTAGACACATGATTTTCCTAACAAGCAGTGAACAGCCTATAACGGGTTAACAGTATAGTGTATCTCTCTGTTGAAACACTCAAAGCATTTCTATTTGTGACCGGGGAGATGAAAAAGCAGAAATTAGTTGCTTTCGCTTTGGTAACTTCGGTATGTGGTAAATTTGAAAAAAAAAAAAAAAAAAAAGACTTTCACTAACATTCTGAATTTCAATCAATAAAACTGGACTTTTTTTCAGCAACTTATTAGAAAAGTTCTTAAGCAAAGTTAGAAATGGTTTTCAAATAAAGCTAAACACTGATCACATTGTGTTAGAAACCAGGAAGTATTAGAAACCAGAACGTAACACTGTATGCATCAGATAAATAATAAAATAAAAAAAGGGGAAGTAGCATTTCTTTTTGCCTGTCACACCCTTAGAACGCCTCATGACTTTGCAGGTCCCCTTAACCCATTTAGGATTAGATCCAGAGTGGCATTTTCTCTCGTTGGTTCTCTAACAAGCTGCTCCATGAAACAATCTTGTATAGCCTCCAGGAATTCTGTCTCCCTAGCGCATTTTTAACTTCCAAGACTCCAGTCTATTCCGGGGTAGTTGAAGACTCCCATAATTACCGTGTTACCGCTTTTGCATTCTCGCTTCATCTCGGCATCCATTTCTTCATCGATATCTCCGGTTTGCCCAGGTGGACGATAGTATAGGTCTATCTTTATTTCATGCCCTTTCCTTCCCGGTATTTTAACCCATAGCGATTCCAGCTTGTTGGTCGTCTGTGCTGTGTCCATTTTTGTCGATTGTATGCTTTCTTTTATGTATAGGTAGAAAGGAGGGTGGGCCCCAGTGAAATGAGCACATGTGCGTGACCAGTTGTACTTGATATTTGACTGAAAAGCGTTTAATCAAATATCATAATAAACTTGAAACTTGAACTTGACTATTCATTTGCATTTTTACACAGATAGGAAAAGGGGGTAATGTCTGGAAAGCAATACTGTATGTACTATTGCTCGAAGTATGGGAAACAAGATTCTGGATCTAGGTGCTGTGATGGAAGATAGAAACATAGAATATGATGGCAGAAAAGGACCGACGGCCCAACAAGTCTGCCTACTCAAGAACCCTCCCTCCCAAATAGCCCGCCTACTCAAGAACCCTTCTTCCCTGGAGTATCTATCGTATGAGCATAATTCTGTAGTACTCCCACCTGTTTGTCCCAGCAATTCTTGAAGTCGAGCACGCTACTAGCCTCGACCACCTGGCGGGGAAGATCATTCCATTGATCAATCACCCATTCGGTGAAGAAGTATTTCCTGGTGTCACCATGAAATCTTCCTCCCTTAAGTTTTAGTGGATGCCCTATTGTCGCCATGGGACCCTTTAGAAAAAAGATTTCCTCCTCCACTTTGATGTGACCCATGATGTATTTAAATGTTTCTATCATGTACCCCTTTCTCTGCGCTCCTCGAGAGAATATAGGCGCAGTCTGATCAGGCGTTCTTCATACGGGATGTCTTTAAATCCTGAGATCATCCTAGTGGCCATTCTCTGTATCGACTCCATTCTCTTCACATCCTTTTGATAATGTGGCCTCCAAAATTGGACACAGTACTCCAGGTGAGGTCTCGCCAAGGATCTGTACAACGGTAATATGACTTTTGGCTTTCGGCTGATAAAGCTCCTTCTGATGCAACCCAGCATTTGTCTGGCCTTTGCTGAAGCTTTCTCCACCTGATTAGCAGCCTTCATATCTTCCTGGATGAGAACTTCCAAGTCCTTTTCTGCAGTAGTTCTTGTTAAGTTTTCACCGTTCAAGGTGTATGTTTTGCACGGATTTCCGCTCCCAAGGTGCATTACTTTACATTTCTTGGCATTAAAGTTTAGTTGCCAAGTACTGGACCATTTTTCCAGTACAAGCAGGTCTTGTTCCATAGTTTTGGCCTGGTTGCGCTGTCTGGTTCTGATGCCCTGCCCACAACAGAGAACCATGACTGGAATGTAGTTATACCAGGCTATAATCTGTTCAGGAAAGACAGGGTAGGAAGAAAAGGAAGGGGAATAGCGTTATATGTTAAAGATCATATTAAATCAGCGCGTGGAGGCAGCGAGGGCGGGCAGCGGCTGAGGTAGCAGGAGAGCCAAAGGGAGAAGAGAGGAGGCGTTTTTCCTTTTTTTTCAGGTCGGAGGAGGAGGCAGGGGCTAGCGACAGCGCGGAACGGGTGGCGAGAGGTAGCTCCGCCCATCCGTGCCGCGTCACAGCAGCGTCGGTGCCTGGACTCCCCCCCTTAAAAGGAGGGGCCAGCGGCGCTAAGGCTCATCAGCGCGTGGAGGCAGCGAGGGCGGGCAGCGAGTAGCAGGAGAGCCAAAGGGAGAAGAGAGGAGGCGTTTTTCCTTTTTTTTCAGGTCGGAGGAGGAGGCAGGGGCTAGCGACAGCGCGGAACGGGTGGCGAGAGGTAGCTCCGCCCACCCGTGCCGCGTCACAGCAGCGTCGGTGCCTGGACTCCCCCCCCTTAAAAGGAGGGGCCAGCGGCGCTAAGGCTCATCAGCGCGTGGAGGCAGCGAGGGCGGGCAGCGGCTGAGGTAGCAGGAGAGCCAAAGGGAGAAGAGAGGAGGCGTTTTTCCTTTTTTTTCAGGTCGGAGGAGGAGGCAGGAGCTAGCGACAGCGCGGAACGGGTGGCGAGAGGTAGCTCCGCCCATCCGTGCCGCGTCACAGCAGCGTCGGTGCCTGGACTCCCCCCCTTAAAAGGAGGGGCCAGCGGCGCTAAGGCTCATCAGCGCGTGGAGGCAGCGAGGGCGGGCAGCGGCTGAGGTAGCAGGAGAGCCAAAGGGAGAAGAGGAGGCGTTTTTCCTTTTTTTTCAGGTCGGAGGAGGAGGCAGGGGCTAGCGATAGCGCGGAACGGGTGGCGAGAGGTAGCTCCGCCCACCCGTGCCGCGTCACAGCAGCGTCGGTGCCTGGACTCCCCCCCCTTAAAAGGAGGGGCCAGCGGCGCTAAGGCTCATCAGCGCGTGGAGGCAGCGAGGGCGGGCAGCGGCTGAGGTAGCAGGAGAGCCAAAGGGAGAAGAGAGGAGGCGTTTTTCCTTTTTTTTCAGGTCGGAGGAGGAGGCAGGGGCTAGCGATAGCGCGGAACGGGTGGCGAGAGGTAGCTCCGCCCACCCGTGCCGCGTCACAGCAGCATCGGTGCCTGGACTCCCCCCCCTTAAAAGGAGGGGAGCCAACGGCGCCCAGCCGTTCGGCGCGCGGCGAAGGCGAGTGAAGGAAGCCTGTGAAGGAGCCCAGGCAGCCCAGCAGCAAATCTAACCCAACTTCTAACTTCTAACCTCAATAACTTCTAACCTAAAAAAAAAAAAAAATTTCTATTCTCCACTTATCACTCTTATCACTCTTTCTCTCTCTCTACTTTTTCAGATGACTGCACAGGCACCGCTCCCAAATCACCGAGGCTACAGGAACCCAGGGGAGCTACCCAGTTTTCTGCATCGAGTGCCATATGTATGACTACCTCCCCTCCGGGAGGCAGGTATACATTTGCAATCGATGTCAGGAACTGGATAGCCTGAAGAAGGAGGTTGGGAGACTGCAGGTTCGAGTACAAGAACTGGAGGGACTGTGCACCCTGGAAGAACAGTGTTGGACAACCGTGGACACCGCCAGAGAGAGCCACATCGCAGAACAAGTTAGGGAGCTCGATAAATTCATTGAGGAGGCCTGCAAGATGGTAGAGGCACAGGACCACCAACACACCAGGAGGGAACCGACAGTTGGACGACAGGAATCACTAGACACCATGGAACTAGGACCTTGCGGAGGACCTGGGCAGGCAGAGGAGGAGGAGATCCATCAGAGCCAGGAGAAAGGACTAGCGAACTGCGCAGATGACACAGACCTGAGACCAGGGGCGGAGACACAGCAGAGCCCAGAGGACGGACAAACGGACTACACATATGACACAGATCTGAGACCAGAGAGACAGTTGAAGAAGGGGAGATCGGCTATCGTGGTCGGGGACTCAATCCTGAGAGGAGTAGACAGTCATATAGCCGGAGGGAGAGAGGACAGACTGGTAACATGTCTCCCGGGGGCAAGAACAAAAGACATCATCAACAATATCGAGAGGATCCTGGAGGGAGCTGAGACGGAGGAGACAGCAGTAGTGATCCACATCGGAACCAACGACATCAGCAGAAGAAACTTCAACAGGACTACACTAACTGACCAGTTCAGGACCCTGGGGAGGAAACTGAGACTAAGGACAAGGAAGATAGCCTTCTCAGAGATCCTGCCAGTACCGAGAGCGGACACAAAGAGACAGAGCGAACTACAATCAATTAACTTTTGGCTGAGGAGATGGTGCGAGGAGGAGGGCTTCCACTTTGTTAGGAACTGGACTACCTTCTTGGGGAAGAACAAGCTCTACAGAAGAGATGGACTGCACCTTAGCACAGCTGGGACGAGGATGCTGGCACGCAACGTCCAGAACGTCATAGACTTGGCTTTAAACTGAGAAGAAGGGGAAAGCCGATAGTCGACCTGACCTCGACACATCGGACATCAGTACCTGACAAAGGTACTGAACTGGGACAGTGCAAAAGAGGACTAGGGTCTGAGGGTGTATGGGTTGAAAAAGGACCTAAAGACGCATTGCAGGGATCGAGGGAACAAATGGACCAGGTAAGCGGCACCAATACAGAACAACAGGAAACAGAGGGGCAAAGTCATTGTGAAAAAGAGCCCAGGACTGAGTGGGAATTAGGAGAGCAGGAGGTGCAGGGGAAACAGGCAGAGGACGTCACACACACACAACAGGAGGAGGATGAAGCTCAGGGGCTGGCGAACCATGAGGGAAACTGCAGGAATACCAAAGCACAAGGGAAACAAAGAGAGAGGACAAAAAACTGGGTCTTAAACTGCCTATACACAAATGCTAGGAGCCTGAGGGCCAAAATGGGAGAACTGGAAATCACAGCCAGCAATAAGGACCTAGACATAATTGGAGTCACAGAAATGTGGTGGACTGAGGACAATCAATGGGATGTGGCCATACCAGGGTACAAACTATACAGGAGAGACAGGACACATAAAAAGGGTGGAGGAATAGCGCTATACATAAAAGACTCCATACCATCAGCCAGGACGGAAACAACAGTACGGGCGGATGGCCTGGAATCACTATGGGTTAAGCTACAGGGAGGAGCAGGAGCAGACATTAAATTGGGTCTGTACTACCGCCCACCTGGACAACCGGAAGAAATCGACCAGGAGATGGAGGCTGAACTGAAGCAGGTATGCAGAAGCGGAAATGTGGTGGTGATTGGGGACTTCAACCATCCTGGGATAGACTGGAGTATTGGGCACTCAAACTGCGCAAGAGAGACAAAATTTATAGAAGTCACGAGGGACTGTTTCATGGAGCAGCTGGTCACGGAACCAACAAGGGGCGATGCCACTCTTGACCTAATCTTCAACGGACTAGGGGGGACAGCAAAGGAGGTGGCGGTATTACCCCCACTAGGTAACAGCGATCACAACATGATCCAGTGCAGGCTTGAAATTGGATCATCAAAGGGGAAAAGAACCACAACGACGGCACTCAACTTCAAAAAAGGAAATTATGATGCCATGAGAAAAATGGTGGGAAAGAAGCTCAAAAGCAACATAGGGAAGACGGAATCCGTAGAAAAGGCCTGGACCTTATTCAAGGAGACTGTGCACAAAGCACAAAGCATATGCATCCCCAAGTTCAGAAAAGGGTGCAAAAAAAATAGAACAAAAAACCCAGTGTGGATAACAAGTGCAGTGAAGAAGGCGATAAGCGACAAGAAAGCATCATTCAGAAAATGGAAAAAAGACCAAACAGAGGAGAACCAAAAAGGGCACAAAGAACACCAGAAAGAGTGTCACCGAGTGGTTAGAAAAGCAAAAAGAGAATACGAAGAGAGACTGGCAAAGGAAGCAACAAACTTCAAGTCGTTCTTCAGATACGTCAAGGGGAAGCAACCGGCGAGAGAAGAAGTGGGACCATTGGACAATGGAGACAGAAAGGGAGTTGTAAAAGAAGAGAAAGAGATAGCTGACAGGTTAAATGAGTTCTTCACGTCAGTCTTCACGATGGAGAATATAACCACCATTCCGGAACCCGAGGAGATCGTAATAGGAGACCAATACGATAAGCTGGTCGATTTAGAGGTAAGCCAAGAGGATGTACTCAAGCAGATTGACAGACTAAAGAGCGACAAATCACCGGGTCCGGATGGCATTCACCCAAGGGTACTCAAGGAACTAAAAGACGTAATAGCGGAGCCACTTCGACAGATATGCAACCTATCCTTAAAAACCGGAGAGATCCCGGAGGATTGGAAAATAGCAAATGTCACGCCCATCTTCAAGAAGGGCGCAAGGGGGGACCCGGGAAACTACAGGCCGGTGAGCCTGACCTCGGTCCCGGGAAAGATGATGGAGGCACTGATTAAGGACAGCATCTGTGAGCACATCGAAAGAAATGGGCAGCTAAAACCGAGTCAACATGGCTTCTGTAAGGGTAGGTCATGCCTCACAAACTTATTGTACTTCTTTGAGGGAGTGAACAGCCAGGTGGATAAAGGGGAATCTATAGACATCATTTACCTTGGCTTCCAAAAAGCCTTCGACAAGGTGCCACACGAGAGACTGCTTAAAAAGATATGGAACCACGGGGTACAAGGGGAGGTCCACCGATGGATCAAAAACTGGCTGGCAAACAGGAAGCAGAGGGTTGGCGTAAAGGGCCACTACTCAGACTGGAAAGGGGTCACGAGCGGAGTTCCGCAGGGGTCGGTGCTGGGACCGCTCTTGTTCAATATCTACATAAATGACCTAGAGGCGGGAACTAAGTGTGAAGTCATTAAATTTGCAGATGACACTAAACTATACAGCAGGGCTCAAACCAAGGAAGACTGCGAGGATCTCCAAAAGGATCTAACGCAGCTGGAAAAGTGGGCCGAAAAGTGGCAGATGAGCTTCAACGTGGGGAAATGCAAGATCATGCATGTGGGGAAAAAGAACCCGATGTTCACATACAAAATGGGGGGAACACCACTAGGGGTTAGTAACCTGGAGAGAGACCTGGGAGTGATGGTAGACGCAACACTGAAGGCATCGGCGCAATGCGCCACAGCCTCTAGGAAAGCAAACAGAATGCTGGGTATCATTAAGAAGGGTATTACGACCAGGACGAAGGAAGTCATCATGCCGCTGTATCGTGCAATGGTACGGCCGCATCTGGAGTACTGTGTCCAGTACTGGTCGCCGTACCTCAAGAAAGACATGGCGGTACTTGAGGGAGTACAAAGAAGAGCAACCAAACTGATAAAGGGAATGGAAAATCTCCCATATACTGACAGATTGAAGCAGTTGGGACTTTTCTCCCTGGAAAAGCGAAGACTCAGAGGAGACATGATAGAAACCTTCAAGATCCTGAAGGGCATAGAAAAAATAGACAGGGGCAGATTTTTCAAATTAAGGGGCACCACAAGTATAAGGGGGCACTCGGAGAAATTGAAAGGGGACAGGTTTAGAACAAACGCTAGGAAGTTCTTTTTCACTCAGAGGGTGGTGGATACATGGAACGCGCTTCCAGAGGCTGTTGTAGACAAGAAAACATTAAATGGTTTCAAAGAAGGTTTGGATAGATTCCTAGAAGAAAAAGGGATTGGGGGGTATAGATAGGTATAGACCATTGCTCAGGCAATGGGCCTGATGGGCCGCCGCGGGTGCGGACCGCTGAGCAGGATGGACCTATGGTCTGCCTCAGCGGAGGCAACTTCTTATGTTCTTATGTTCCTACTATATAGGGAGATAAATTTAGGTATTCTGTGACGAAGATTAATATATGCTAATATTTTCACAGCTCTAATTTGATATAATAGTAATAACAATATTTAATTACATTAAATTATAGTGAAGTGCTCAGACCTTATAACCTAAAATATAGTGATGTCACTACATTGAGGTTAACAAGGGGACCATCATCGCCTTCACCTGTCCCCTGCCCACCCTTGTTGAATAAATACTACTGTCAGATAGTCTCAATATACTTATCTGAATGGGGTGGGTAGTTGTTTGTCGTTAATCCTCAATGGTGACTGTGTGCCCTTTAATTGTTGTGCATTTCGGTAAAAATTACTTGAACTTTTCATCCGTTCATCCAATACTTCCCATCCCCCCGACTCGAGTTTCACCTCTTCATCAGGGAGGGATACTATTGAAAAATCAAAATCAAGTTCAAGGTTAGCAACTAACTCAAAATTCTTTTTACTTTTTTAAAAAATATTTTTTCAAATTTTAAATCATATCAACTCCCTATATCTGAGTACCCTATATTGCATACCTTATGCTATCTCATTCTTAGAATGCTCAAAATCGTGTATACCTGGTGTAGGCTCACCGAGGTGAGACTGACCCAAAGCAGCAGACCAACTGAATCTATCTACTCTGCTCCCTAGCTCTTAAACGGAAGAGGCTGCCAGAATCTTATACAGGGGATCGTTACCTCATGTTTCCTCTCCCTAATTTAGCCAAACCCACTGTAACCTGCATGTTGCAGGGTTGTTAACTCTTTGCGGGAGTACAGGTAAGTTATTAGGATGCCATTTAAGGAGTTCTCCATTAATTGCACGAAGCTCCTCCTTAACTTGATGGCAATACATCATTGCCGAGCTGAAAACAACATGGGGCAAGCTCTAAGCCTCTGGGTGGCTAAGTATTCTTTCTTTCTTCTTGGGTAAAGACTAGAAGCTCCCTAATACAACTAACTGCTTTTAGTGTTTGACAGTGCTATAAAGGCAGTTTGCTTGTGCTCATAATGCATTTGATTTTTCAGGAGGCAGCTCTGAAGATGGATTTTCTGCCATCAAGCTCACAGCCCTGGGACGGCCCCAGTTTCTGGTCAGTATCCGATGATTGAGACTTGGAACGGCTGTATTTCAATACCCTGTTAGATAGCCAGTCTTGCAGGGCTCACTGGTGATATAATCATGCCATACTGGATTTGCCCTGATACATTGAAATCCTGTTTACTATCCAGCAGCTGATTTCTATGTGGGACTGTGCTGGCTCTGTCAACCTTTGTTTCTAATTCAGTGTGTTTGAAAGAATTCGGAGTGCAGAAAACATGCAGGATGTGGCTCAGAATTTCCAACTCTGTGTGTTAAGGGAATGGGGACTTGTATACTGCCTTTGTGACATTCAAAGTGCTGGGCACTGGAGGATTAAGTGACTTGCCCAGGGTCACAAGGAGCAGCACTGGGATTTAATCTCGCAACCTCTGGGTGCAGAGGCAGCAGCTCTATCAGTGAGCCACACTCAGGAGATCGCTTTGGGAGTATGCTTGTTTGTTTCTTAAGTGTGGACAGTCTTCTGCAAGGCCGTTAACGTATGCGGTTAGTTTTGTAGGAATGGAGCAATTGTAAAAGGTAGGTTTTTGGGAGAGTGTGGCAAAAGGCAGTTTTGAAAGGAGGACCACCACTTCCATAGAAACATGTTAGTCTATTGTTTGGTGAGGAGGACATGGGAGGATGATTTTCTCTGGAACAGTGGTGTAGTGAGGGGGTGGTCCGCCCTAGGTGTGGTTTTTCTCAGAGTACCATCACCCCTCCTCCCTCTGACACGCACATGCACCGCACCCCTTCTCCAAACCTTTTTAACTTCAGCACAAGCAGCAAAGAACCTGCTTCAGCACTTTCTCTGAGGAAGGAGGAAGTGACATCAGAGAGAACTCCGAAGGCGACGCAGACAGCAAGTTCTTCGCTGCTCGTGCTGAGGGAAGAGGGTGGGAGAGGGGCACCACTGCCCCGGGTGCCAGTCACCCTCGCTATGCCACTGCTCTTGAACCCTTGGTCCAATTTGCCCCATTTTCAACCTCAACATGTCATTTTACAGTTTTTATAAAATTTATGGGTCTTATTAAAGATGGTGGAGTTACTTAATGTACAGTATAACCTCTTCTCAAATTTTCTTCATTAGGCACATAGAGATAACTACCGTATTTTCACGCATATAATGCGCGCGTTATACACGGTTTTTACAAACCGTGCATAATCTTGCGCATTATACGCGTGAGCGCGTTGTACAAAATTCTTTTTACATAGTTCCCCCCCCCCCCCGACGTCCGATTCACACCCCCCCCCCCCCCCCCGCAGGATCGCTCGCACTCCCACCCCGAAGGACCGCTCGCACGGACTCCCACCCGCACCCCCACCCTGAAGAACCGCCCGCACCCCCACAGCCTCCCGACCCCCTCCCCATCATGTAGAAGCTCCTACCGGTGTCCTGCTGCTTCCTCTTGGCGGTCCCGGCCCTTCTGTGAGCCCTGCGCCTGCGCTGCTTCTTCCGGCGGTCCCGTCCTTTCTCTGACGTCAAGCCTTCTTGCCCCGCCGACTCCCCGACACGATCAGGGCAAGAGGGAGCTCAAGCCCTCTTGCCCCCCGACTCCCCGACACGATCGGGGCAAAAGGGAGCCCAAGCCCTCTTGCCCCGCCGACTCCCCAACTCCCCGACAATATCAGGCCAGGAGGGAGCCCAAACCCTCCTGGCCATGGCGACCCCCCCTACCCCCACCCCGCACTACATTACAGGCAGGAGGGATCCCAGGCCCTCCTGCCCTCGACGCAAACCCCCCTCCCCCCAACGACCGTCCCCCCCAAGAACCTCCGACCACCCCCCCAGCCGACCCGCGACCACCCTGGCTAACCCCCACGACACCCCCACCCCCTTCCCCGTACCTTTGTGTAGTTGGCCGGACAGACGGGAGCCAAACCCACCTGTCCGGCAGGCAGCCAACGACGGAATGAGGCCGGATTGGCCCATCCGTCCCAAAGCTCCGCCTACTGGTGGGGCCTAAGGCGCCTGGGTCAATCAGAATAGGCCCGGAGCCTTAGGTCCCTCCTGGGGCGGGGCCTTGGGCACATGGTCGGGTTGGGCCCATGCGCCTTTGGGACGGATAGGCCAATCCGGCCTCATTCCGTCGTTGGCTGCCTGCCGGACAGGCGGGTTTGACTCCCGTCTGTCCGGCCAACTACACAAAGGTACGGGGAAGGGGGGTGGGGGGTGTCGTGGGGGTCGGCCAGGGGGGTTGCGGGTCGGCTGGGGGGGCGGTCGGAGGTTCTTGGGGGGGCGGTCGTTGGGGGTAGGGGGGTTTGCGTCGCGGGCAGGAGGGCCTGGGATCCCTCCTGCCCGTAATGTAGTGCGAGGTTGGGGTAGGGGGGTCGCCGGGGCCAGGAGGGTTTGGGCTCCCTCCTGGCCCGAACAACTAGCGGGGGGGGGGGGTCGCCAGGGCCAGGAGGACTTGGGCTCCCTCCTGGCTCGAACAACTAGCGGGGGGGGGGGGTCGCCAGAGCCAGGAGGGCTTGGGCTCCCTCCTTGCCCGATATTGTCGGGGAGTTGGGGAGTCGGCGGGGCAAGAGGGCTTGGGCTCCCTTTTGCCCCGATCGTGTCGGGGGGGCAAGAGGGCTTGACGTCAGAGAAAGGGCGGGACCGCCAGAAGAAGCAGCGCAGGGCTCACAGAAGGGCCGGGACCGCTAAGAGGAAGCAGCAGGACACCGGTAGGAGCTTCTACATGATGAGGGGGGGGGTCGGGAGGCTGTGGGGGTGCGAGCGGTCCTTCGGGGTGGGGGTGCAGGTGCGTGCGAGCGGTTCTTCGGGGTGGGGGTGCGAGCGGTCCTGCGGGGGGGGTGAATCGGACGTCAGGGGGGGGCATCATGCTTTCAGGGTGGGGACAGGACTTCAAGGGGGAGAGGAGAGTCGGGGCGGGCAAAAGGAGAGTCGAGATCTCCAGAGGAGAGTCGGGGCGGGTGAAAGGAGAGTCGGGCGGCGACGGGAGAGTCGGGCAGCATGCTCGGTATATGGGTGTGCACGGTATACAAATTTTTTAAACATATTTTTTGGTTTCCTGCGCACTATACCCGTGTGCGCGTTTTACACG
The DNA here is from genome assembly GCF_902459505.1 of Geotrypetes seraphini. Classification (NCBI taxonomy): domain Eukaryota; kingdom Metazoa; phylum Chordata; class Amphibia; order Gymnophiona; family Dermophiidae; genus Geotrypetes; species Geotrypetes seraphini. The sequence continues at coordinate 193,469,076 of NC_047091.1, read as the reverse complement.
GGTGCGCGTTATCTACGTGAAAATACGGTATATTGACTTTAAATTGGACCTTAGTAATGACTTTTTTCACATGAAGTACTTGGCCTCATGACTCGCTAAATTTGTCACTGGCCCATCATTAACTTCACTATATTTAACATTCCCTTCTCTAGTTTTCTTTTTCATGTATTGGAAATACAGAATATGTTATAGAGAATTTAAAAAATCTAGCCACAATTTTGTGGTGGTTAAAAATGTGACAACTGTCTCCCTTGGTGGTATTTTGACATTCTTCCTATGAGCACTAATGCTTCAATGTGAAATGATCTGGCTTTTCTATACGTTAAAATCTTTTCTGGTGTCCTATTAAGGACACTCTTAAAAACACTGATGTATTGTAAAATGTCCAAATATTTTGATATTAATGCTAGTACTCATGAAAATGTGTCAAGAATGGAAGTACCACAACTATTAGACGTTCAAGGCCAGATTCTGCAAAAACACTGCTGTTCGCGTGTCAAATCATGCTAAGGTGCTGTTTGCAGAATTACACCTTCTTTTTGGATGGAGAGACGCCAACGCATTCACATGCACAGTTTACAGAGCTTTGCAAGGTCATACGGAATTGTCCCCTGAGGAAGGCGATGGTATCGCCGAAACTTGGATCCTAGTCAGGACCTTGTTTGTTTTTGGAACTTTACTTGTTATGAAACTTTGATACAAACTGTAAATAAAGGCTCAGTGTCCACAGGTTGGATGTGATATCTCCAGTGCCTCTCTGTTGATTTCACTGGTAATGTAGGCCAGGGTTTTGCAGGTCTACATTCCTGGCACCTATGTTTGACGAGAATCGTGTAAACCACACCTATTTTGACCTATTTGGGCACCGTTAGGCACCTCTACATACACGATTACGGTACCCTTTTTTTAATGGCTACCTCCAGGTACCTACATTTTTTAAAAATGACGTTTTAATTGGTTATAAATGACGTGGTCAATTACCGTACCAATCAACGCTAATTAAAATGATTAAGTTAGTCTGTGGTAGGGCACTTACTGTTGCCTGACTTATGGCGCCTTTTATATAATTTGGGCCTTGGGGACTAATCTCAATCTGCAATTATTATACAATAAAATATATTGGATTTTATCTAATAATTTTCTAGGACCATGGCCTGATGCAGTATAGGCAAAACATGAACATAAGAATAGCCAATGGTCCATTTAGCCCAGTATCCCGTCTTCATGGAAGGCAATCCAATTCACAAATTCCTGGCAAAAATCCATTCCATGCTACTGTCCCATGTTGAACTAGGGTCTTGATGAAGACAGATAAATATTTTAATATTTCTTTAAAAATATAAGACAAACTGAGTTAACTGGAATTACATTGACGGACCAATGAAGATTTTAGTGAGTCACGAGGCTGAAGTTGCTACCGAGGTCCAATTTAAAATAATACAATCCTTCATTTATGTGCCTGATAAAGAAAGTTTGAAAAGTGCTGGGTTTGAGTTTGTTTATTTATTTAATTTTCTATACCCTTCTCCCCAGGAAGCTCAGAACAGCATCTACTCTGTCTATCCCTATGGGGTCACAATCTATCTAATGTACCTGGGACATTGGGGGGGGGGGGATTAAGTGACATGCCCATGGTTACAAGGAGCAGTGTGGGGTTTGAACTCACAACCTCAAAGTGCTGACGCTATAGCTCTAACCACTGCACAACACTGTCCATGCCAAGTTTCATCTCTGGAACCTTTTTTAAAAAAGCCACCCTCAAGTCTTCTGGTACCGTGCTTGATTTTTGGAGTTAAATTACATTTTACTAACAGTAGCTCTGCAAGTTTATGGTTTTTTTTGGGGGGGGGGTTGTTTTTGTTTTTTTCAGTTCTATCTGTACTTTGGAATGTATAACAAAAACCAAAGGAAATACCCCAAGTTTCCTCAGAGAAAATGGCAAACCGACCATGTTCAAAAACTTCTTTTTATTTCTTCAGAAAAAACTAAAAACACTATCCACATTTTGTGTGTCACAAACCCATGATACACAAATGTGGATAGTATTTTTAGTTTTCTCTGGAATGTTTAACCACCTGGTCAAAGTGATTTTGCTGCTACTTTTTAATTTATCAAGTTGCCCCATCTTCCGGGTTTCCAGAGATTTTTGTTTCTCAGACTCAACAGCATTGAACACCATATCTGGCACTGGCACATCCCTTACAGCTTCCTCAGTGAAGACCAAAGCTAAAAATTTAGTGTCTCTGCTATGGCCTTGTCTTCCCTGATTGATCCTTTTATGCCTTGGTCATCTAGTGGTCCAACCAATTTTAAAACCGGCTTCTTGCTTCTAACATTCCTTTGATAGACAGTATATCAAGTATGTAATAAACTTGGAGACTTAAATTATGTGTGTGTGTGTTTTGCCTGAATGCAATCTTCTCAATATCTATCATTGCTTCTTTTTTTTTTTTTTTTAATAACATTACATAACATAACTTTATTTTTCTTTTAGCTCTGATAACTTCCTTCACATCTCTTTAACCTATGCATGCTGTTTGGCCTTCCTTCCACCTTTTTTATGTGGAATATCTAGTCTGGGCTTCCAGAATGGCTTTTTTTGAATATTCCTGCCTGGGACAGAGCTTCGAAAGCAATGTGCTTTGCTATCCTGCAAACCTCCGAAAGCTGTCATTCTGAATTATAAATTTCTGATTTTGCTCTTGGTATAGAACTTTATACTTATCTATTTCCTCTTTACCTTCCTAAATGGCTTCCTTTTTCTCAGCTTTACCAGAGTTCCTTAAATGGACCTAAATCTCTTGTGTGTACAAAGTGTGCAACATGGGAAGTTGCATTTGGCTATTTGGTAATTGCATCAGTGACTTTTTGATAGAAGACATTTGGAAGTGTGTTTTATATGTTGGTGACTTTTTGGACCCCTGATGCAGGCATTCACTGAAACATGGACTGTATGGGGTCTTTTAAAGTTGCTCTGACCCCTCTTCGGGGACATCCACAGGGATGTCCCAGACGCGAGGTATCCTGTATCTTTGTGCAACGTTGGATCTAGTCGATCCCTAGCGCCTACTACACCAGACAGAAAAAAACTATACACATTGGTTCCGGAACTTGGAGGCTTGGTGGATGGCTGCCTAGCAGTTGAGCTCCCTCCTCTGAACATCAATTATTAGACTTAAAGGTTTCACTATTGGCCAGATCGGGAGCCCTTTCCAGCAGGGCACCTAACATCATCTACACCCCTCCACCGTTCCAGCAGGGGAGAGAACTACATGAGGAGCAGTGCTGATGGTGCTCGGTACCAACTGCCAGTTTCACTAGTGGCCAGATCGGGAGCCCGTTCCAGCAGGGCACCTAGCATCATCTACACCCCTCCCCCATTCCAGCAGGGGAGAGAACTACAAGAGGAGCAGCGCTGACGGTGCTCAGCACCAACTGCCAGTTTCACTAGTGGCCAGATCTGGCGCCCTTTCCAGCAGGGCATCTAGCATCATCTACACCCCTCCCCTGTTCCAGCAGGGGAAAGCCGACAGTTGAGAGCTCAAACCAACGGGGTTCCTTTCTGACTAACTCACCGCCCTCCCCCTCCTTGGCTTATCGAGATCCACTGGAGGCCAAATTTTATTACTGTCTATACTCTTGTTTTAGCTCCATATTTTTTATTATTGTCCATGTTCTCGTTTTAGTTGCCTAAGTTTATTACTGTCTGTGCTTTTGTTCAGTGCCAGACTGTATTACTGCCAAAGATTTCGCCTTTCTTCCCTACTCTTGACTATGCACTCAGCCAGCCTAATTAAGTCCCCTGCCTCTTCCTTAGCTAACACTAATCCCCCCTGCTGCAGACTTTCACACACCAATTATCCGGCCCTAACCCCGCCATGAATCCTTTCTTCTGGTTCCTTCTCCTCCTATTCTGCTCACCTCTCTATTCTTCCCTCTGTCTGATACCCTCCTCCCCCAACCTACTCACCCACCAAACACCAATAATATTTGCCCTGGCCTCAGCATCCCCACGCTGATACGCACCAGAATTCCCCCTTTCAAGAAAAATATCCGAAAAGTCAACCTAAACTCACTAAAGCCCCTGCCCCCAGCCAATCTTCCCAATGCTGTTTCTGACTCTCTCACCCCAGTCCCGACTCTTTATTGCAATGCCAGATCAGCATGCAATAAGACCCAAATCTTGAAGGACCTTCTAGATGAGTTCGACCCTGGATTCCTATGCATCACAGAATCATGGATCGCCAAAGATGATCTTTTTACACAAAACAAACTCCTCTCCCATGGTTATCAAGGCCTCTTCTCCCCCAGATCCAACCGAAAAGGAGGCGGACTGGCACTGCTCTACAAATCTTTCTTTGAAGTCCAGCTCCTCGAGAAGGGCACTCACGCCTCTCTAGAATATATGCTTGTCTCTGTCAATGATGAACTCCGCACTCACCCATTGGGCATCTTATTACTATACCGCCCACCCACCCCTTGGAACAACTCCTCCAATCTCGTCTTTGAGGCTATAACAAACGCCTTTCTTAAATTTCAAAGACTACTGATTGTTGGTGATATTAATCTCCACCTTGATGACACCAACAACAAGGACACGATCGAATTTAACAACTTTCTTACCTCTCTAGGTTTCCCCTCACCTACCTCTTCTCCAACCCACGAAAAAGGACATACATAAGAACATAAGAAGTTGCCTCCGCTGAGGCAGACCATAGGTCCATCCTGCTCAGCGGTCCGCTCCCGCAGCGGCCCATCAGGCCCATTGCCTGAGCAATGGTCTATACCTATCTATACCCTTCAATCCTTTTTTCTTCTAGGAATCTATCCAAACTTTCTTTGAAACCATTTAATGTTTTCTTGTCTACAACAGCCTCTGGAAGCACGTTCCATGTATCCACCACCCTCTGAGTGAAAAAGAACTTCCTAGCGTTTGTTCTAAACCTGTCCCCTTTCAATTTCTCCGAGTGCCCCCTTGTACTTGTGGTGGTCCTTAATTTGAAAAATCTGTCCCTGTCTACTTTTTCTATGCCCTTCAGGATCTTGAAGGTTTCTATCATGTCTCCTCTAAGTCTCTGCTTTTCCAGTGAGAAAAGTCCCAACTGCTTCAACCTGTCGGTATATGGGAGATTTTCCATTTCCTTTATCAGTTTAGTTGCTCTTCTCTGTACTCCCTCAAGTACTGCCATGTCCTTCTTGAGGTACGGCGACCAGTACTGGACACAGTACTCCAGATGCGGCCGCACCATTGCACGATACAGCGGCATGATGACTTCCTTCGTCCTGGTCGTAATACCCTTCTTAATGATACCCAACATTCTGTTGGCTTTCTTTGAGGCTGTAGCGCACTGCGCTGATGCCTTCAGTGTTGCGTCTACCATCACTCCCAGGTCTCTCTCCAGGTTACTGACTCCTAGCGGTGTTCCCCCCATTCTGTATGTGAACATCGGGTTCTTTTTCCCCACGTGCATGACCTTGCATTTCCCTATGTTGAAGCTCATTTGCCATTTTTCGGCCCACTTTTCCAGCTGCGTTAGATACACTAGACTTCATCACTTTCCTCGACCTTACTGCCTTCAAAACTTCAACCGATGACACCTGTTGGGAACAAGTCCCTTGGTCTGACCACTTTTTAGGGCCTACTTGCCTCACCATTTTTATGTTACACCTTGAACCCCCATCCCATTCCTCCCATTCAATAACCTTCTGCAAGAAAATTTTGAGTAATCTTTTCTGGTCCAAATTTCTCAACCAACTCTCCTCCAATCCTAAGCCTACAGACTCTGAATCCTGCTGGTGCAATTGTATCTCCCTCTCCGAATCCATCTATCACTCCCTCGCTCCAATATCCACAAAAACCATCTCGTACCCCCGAAAGGCCCCTTGGTATCTACCGCTCCATAGAGAGCTGAAACAGAAATTTGCACTTTGGAGCGCAAATGGAAAAAATCTAAATCCCCCTCAGATAGACAGACCTGGAGGGTCAATATTAAACTTTACAATTCATTACTAAAAAAAGCCAGGAAGAATTTCTTCGGAGATAAAATCTCCAGATCCAACAACCAGATCAGTGCATTGTTTAACATTTGGCGCTCCTTAACTACAAAAAAGGACCCATCCTTGCTCCCCTCGTCTCTATCAGCAGATGCCCTTGCAAAATTCTTCAGTGAAAAGGTTACCACCCTAAGATGCTCCTTCCCGCCTACAGTCTCCTACAACTCCCTAATCTCTACTGACCTCAACCCTTCCCTACCTGTCTCCAATCCCATTCCAGCCGACAGATCCTGGACCGTTTTTGAGCTTGTTTCCGAATTGCAAGTCTCCAATCTCTGCCTCAAACTAAAAACTTGCAAATGTACCTTGGATCCTTTCCCCTCCTACCTATTCAAGAATATCTCTACACAGGCCATCGCTTCCCTCACCAAACTTATAAACGCTGCTCTAACATCGGGCCTTTTCTCCTCCGAAATGGGACATATTGCACTAACCCCTCTACTGAAAAAGACCAACCTTGACCCCTCTATTCCCTCCAATTACCGTCCAATAGCAAATATCCCTCTCCTAACCAAGATGTTAGAATCCATCATATCTACTCAACTCTCATCCTACCTAGAAAGATTCTCTATTCTCCTACCCCACCAATTCGGCTTCAGAGCCAACTTCAGCATCAAATCCCTATTAGCCTCACTAATCTCTAAGGTACAACAACTTCATTCTCGCAACAAATTCGCTATACTTCTACAATTCGACCTCTCCGCAGCTTTCGATGTCGTCCATCATGATATCCTAATCTTCCAACTCTCTGAAATAGGCATAAGTTCCATAGTCCTAGACTGGTTCTCGAAATTCCTATGCTTACGCTCCTACACCGTTAACATAAACGGTACCTCATCCCCTCCCTGGAAGCCGATATGTGGAGTCCCGCAAGGCTCACCCCTCTCTCCTATCCTTTTCAATATTTACATGTCCTCTTTGAAACTCCTTCATCTATCCCCCCTGGAAACTCTCTACACCTATGCTGCCGATATCCTCATCCTCCTTGAGACCGACTCGAACCTCACTAACCTCGCTGAGAACATATCTGCATGTATAATGAACCTTCAATCCTGGGCACATTTTGTACAAATGAAATTGAACGAGTCCAAAACAAAACTACTTTGGCTCGGCCCAATATTAGGTCATTTACCCACCTCCATCCCATTATCTTCCGGCTCCACTCTTCAGCTTGAGTTTTCAAGCAAAGTCCTTGGCATCATCATAGACTCCTCTCTCTCCTTCAATGACCACCTCAACTTCTTGGTAAAAAAATGCTTCTTTAGTCTTCATATGCTGAGGAAAGTGAGATCGTACTTTCATCATTCTCACTTCGTCGTCCTTGTTCAATCAACCATCCTCTCTAGACTGGATTATTGCAACTCCATCTATTTAAGCCTAACTAAAAAAAAAACTCCATAGACTTCAGCTAATCCAGAACGCCGCGGCCAAGCTTATTTTCGCTAAAGGCAAGTTCGACCACGTCTCCCCACTCCTGTCCAAACTTCACTGGCTTCCAGTTCACTCCAGAGTCCTCTTTAAATGTGCCTGTTTAGCTTTCAAGATCCTACATGGCATCCTCCCTCCCATTATCCCACTCTTCCGGAACTCCTCTAACCCTAATTCCACTAGATCCTCTCAAAAACTGAAACTATCATTCCCCTCTGCAAAAGATATCCCGCGTAGGAAAACTAGGAACATTTCTCCCCTTTAGAACCACAGAACTCTGGAACAACCTCACATTCCCGCTCAGAATTTCAAGCTCCCTCCAATCCTTCCGCAAACACCTGAAAACTTGGCTCTTTTCAAAAATCTAACACCTCCCGCTCTTTGGTACCCTGTCCCTCTTTATCTTCCTAGCTCCTTTCCTATAACCCTTCATTGTAGCTCCTTTTCAACCTAACCCTGTAAACCGTGCCGAGCTCTACGCTTGTGGAGATGGCGCGGTATACAAACCTAAGGTTTAGTTTAGTTTAGGTTGCGGGCACATGGCACACTTTCCAGAATAGATTATATTCTTTCCACTAGCTGAGCTTTTCTTAACATAGACTCTGCAGTTATTGGCCCTGCGGCAATATCTGATCACGCATTGATTTGAATAGATGTGAATGTAGGCTGTGGATTGCGGGGCATGCTACGTTGGCGTTTCCCTAGTTACTTGTATCGGGATGATCATTTTCAAAAATACTTGACAACTAAATGGGAAGAGTTTTCAGAGTTTAATGGTCAGCACGGCACGATCCCGTACTATTCTGGAGCACCGCTAAGGTGGTACTTAGAGGAGATTGTATTGCATATGTTATCGACCGCAATATACGCTTGTCTAGAGGCATTGTTCATTTGGAACGAGAATTAGCAGTAGCTAAATGCCGGTATTCTCAACAGCTGTCAAGTGCAAATAAAGAACACCTCATTTCTGTAGAGACGGCTTTAAATTCATATATACATGAGCGCACAGTTAAGATGTTGTATCACCAGAAGTTTCAATATCATCGTTATGGGAACCGATCAGGGAAATTGTTGGCTCATTTGACCAAACAAGCACGGGGACAACACTTTGTTTTTGGTCTTAGAGATGGCCTGGGTCAGTTACAACATTCTACTGACCAGATAGCGTGAATATTCCGCGACTACTTTAGGGGTATCTATGGCCGGCGGGACTTGGGGACAAGGCCTCCCATTTCGGGATTATTTGGAGGATTCCGGCCTTCCTAAATTGATAGAGTGGGACGTGCAGTTTTTGAATGAACCAATTACTATTAAAGAATTGCAGAAAGCTATTCAGACCCAAAGGAATTACTCAGCTCCAGGACTGGATGGCTTCACTGCCGAATTTTATAAGTTGCTAGCCCCTCAGATTGGGCCCCCGTTACGTGAATACTATGCTCAGGCAGTTGAGAGTGGGAGATTTCCGGAGGCAGCCAATGAGGCCTTAATCACTTTAATCTTGAAGCCTGGGAGGGAGAGAACGGCTCCTGAATCCTAAAGACCTATATCACTCCTGGATGTGGATATCAAAATATTGTCAAAAGTACTCGCAGATCGATTAGCGCTCTTCCTTCCCAACCTCATTGCCTGGGATCAGGTGGGATTCATGAGAGATAGACAGGCAGTCCATAATGTCCGTAAAGCGATGCTAACTCTGGCACATACACAGGCTCAAGACATACCAATGATGTTACTTAGTTTAGATGCTGCATAAGCCTTTGACCAAGTAGACTGGACATATTTATTTGAGGTGCTTGACTACATCGGATTGAATGGTTGGTATGCTCGGGCGATACAGACGTTATACATGAATCCAAAAGCCTGGTTAATGATACAATCACTGACCCCTTCCTCATAGAGAGAGGCACCAGACAGGGCTGTTCCCTGTCTCCTTTGTTGTTTTTACTTTATTTGGAACCTTTTCTTCGTACTGTCTCGCAGGATGGGGATATTCTTGGAATAGATTTTTCTGGGATGTCTGTGAAGGTTTTAGCTTTTGCAGATGATTTGTTATTCACATTAACTAGACCGAATCATTCCATTTCCCATCTAATACAAGCTCTGGAAGAATTCCGATTTTATTCGGGGTTCACCTTAAATTATTGGAAATTCACTGCCTTGGCTAGCCCGTTCGCCCTGCAACAGTCTTGGGTGGGGGAGTTTCCTTTAACGTGGGCTACGACCTCTATCAAATATCCCTAGAGATCTCAAGACTCTTTACAAGTGTAACATCTCCCCTTTATTACTTGATATGTTACAACGACTACAAAATTGGTCTATATTTCCTCTTTCACTGGCGGGACGGGTAGCCCTGTATAATATGGTACTTTTTCCTAAATGGTTGTACCAATTTCAGGTACTTCCTTTACTATTATCCAATTCCCACAACGCCCATCTTACTAAGGGATTACAGCGTTTTATATGGAGGACGTCGCCCCCGTATGACACTTCTTCGGATGTGTATCCCTAGGGAACGGGGAGGATATGGATTGCTGAATATTTGATGGTATGCCTTGGCCTGCCAGATGAGACACATTAATGATTGGTTTAGAGGCACTTCTCATTTCTCAGCCACTTCAATAGAATTGTCATTATTAGTTCCTTACCACATTAGTTATATGTTACATGTTGCTGATCCGTTGCTCCGCCTGGTGGTAGCAAATTACCCTATTTTTGCTCCGGCTAGGCGGACGTGGCGGTGGAATTGCAAAAATGCCCAACTGTCATCTGTGGTTTCTCTGTATTTGCCCATTCAGGGCAATGGTGCATTTTTGCCGGGACTGCAAAATGTTGCATTTCAACGATGGGCTGTAAAGGGCCTCTGATATTTATTCCGGTTGTACTCGGAGGATGGCATTTTGGCTTCCTTTCCAACTTTATGTCGTATGTTTGACTTGCCAGCTACGGACATATTTGCTTATTACCAGATACGACACTATGTACAGTCTTTGCCAGTTGAACACCTCAAGGAGGACAATCATGAAACACTCTGAGCTCTTTAGCTTATCAGCTCAACAGAAGATCTCTCTTAAATTTCATTTAATGGGCCTCCGGGATTGTCAAGCGGGACCTAATCTGGACATTTTGGCGGCATCCTGGGTGTCAGACCAGCAGTGCTCTTTGACAACCCAACAGATACAACAGCTGCTGAAAACTATCAAGAGAGTGTCTGCCAATTAAAATGGTTCTGAGACTTTAAATTCCCCCTGAGAAGGCAGCTCGGATGGGAATCACTCTTACTCATAATTGCCCCAAGTGCGCACAGGCTCATGCTTCATTGGGACACATGTTTTGGACTTGTCCTCTGATTCTCCAATTATCCCAGGACAAGCAGGCAGGTATTCTCACTAATGGGTGACGTGATCCAACGGAGCTCCGATGCGGACGCCTCACAAGCAGTCTTGCTTGATGAAACTCGAAGTTTTGAATCGACCGCACCGCGCATGCGTGAGTGCCTTCCCGCCCAGCACAGGGCGCGTCTCCTTAGTTCTTTCTTTTCCGCGGAGCCGAGAAGTCCATCATAGAAACATAGAAACATAGAAAAAAGCGGCAGAAAAGGGCTATAGCCCACCAAGTCTGCCCATTCCATGTATCCCCTCCCTGAGTTTACTCACTTAAAGATCCCACGTGAGTATCCCATTTTCTCTTAAAATCCGTCACGCTGCTGGCCTTTATCACCTGGAGTGGGAGTCTGTTCCAATGATCCACAACTCTCTCGGTGAAGAAATACTTCCTGAAGTCGCCACGAAACTTCCCTCCCCTGATTTTCAGCGGATGCCCTCTGCTGGTCGAGGGTCCCATGAGCCGGAAGATATCATCTTCTGACTCGATGCGTCCCGTGATATACTTATACGTTTCAATCATATCTCCCCGTTCTCTTCTTTCCTCAAGTGAGTACAGTCGCAATTTCTTTAGTCTTTCTTCATACGTGAGATCCTTGAGCCCCAAGACCATCCTGGTGGCTGTTCGCTGCACCGACTCGATTCTCAGCACGTCCTTTCGGTAGTGAGGTCTCCAAAACTGAACGCAGTACTCTAAGTGAGGCCTCACCATGGCTCTGTACAACGGCATCACAACTTCAGGTCTCCTGCTGACGAAAACTCTGCGTATACACCCCATCATTTGTCTTGCCCTGGAGGAAGCCTTCTCCACTTGATTGGCAACCTTCATGTCCTCGCTAATGATCACTCCTAGGTCGCGTTCCGCTGTGGTCCTAACCAAGGTCTCACCATTTAGTACATAAGTTCTACGTGGGTTACTCTTTCCCAGGTGCATTACCTTGCATTTTTTAGCATTGAAGCCAAGCTGCCAAGTAGTTGACCATTGTTCCAGCAGCAGTAGATCGTGTGTCATATTATCAGGTAATAAGCTTCTGCCTACTACGTTGCAAAGTTTGGCGTCGTCAGCGAACAGCGATACCTTTCCCCTAAGTCCTTGCGTCATATCTCTTATGAATAAGTTGAATAGAATCGGACCCAGGACCGAGCCCTGCGGCACTCCACTTATCACGTCCGATGCTTCAGATGGAGTACCATTCACCACTACCCTCTGATGTCTGCCGCTCAGCCAATCCCCAACCCATGTAGTTAGAGTGTCTCCTAATCCTATCGATTTTAGCTTGTTCAGTAATCTTCGATGAGGGACGCTATCAAATGCTTTACTGAAGTCCAAATACACTACGTCCAGTGACTCTCCTGCATCCAGTTGTCTAGTAACCCAGTCAAAAAAGCTAATCAGATTAGATTGGCAGGATCTACCTTGGGTGAACCCGTGTTGGTGTGGATCACGCAGTTTTTCTTCGTCTAGGATTGTGTCAATATTCTGTTTGATCAGTGTTTCCATGAGTTTACACACTATAGACGTGAGACTCACTGGTCTGTAGTTTGCTGTTTCTGTCCTGCAGCCCTTTTTGTGGAGTGGGATTACGTTGGCGGTTTTCCAGTCCAAGGGAAGTTTTCTTCACTTGTGCCTTCTAAATCCACGGTTTTGGGTTTATTTTCTCATAATTGCTGATTTTCATCGTGTTTTGTTGTTTTTCAAAAAAAAAAAAATTTCTTCCATCCGTTGAGCCGGGCAGGCCATGTGGCTGCAGCCCCGCGGCTTCGATCTCGCGGCAGAGCTTTTCCGGCCTATGTCCCGGCCTGCTACCGGTTTTAAAAAGTGTTCCAAGTGCCAGTGCGCGATTTTACTGATGGACCCTCATCGACGCTGTCTTCGGTGTCTCGGGCCTCAACACCTCCCAAAATCGTGCCAGCCTTGCTCAACACTTACATCCGTGCTTTCAAGCGTCGTTGCATCTTGTAGGAGTCGCTGTTCAGCATAGAGTCTTCGAGGGAGCTTTCGTCATCAAAGGGCCCTTCACCATCGGCCTCTCCCAAGGCTCCCCAGGCTTCCACATCTTCTGCTCCGAGCCTTATCAAACCTGCTTCGTTTGTCCCGGCTCAGTCTTCGACGCAGGCTGCGGTGCCTTACTCTGTCTCCTCAGGTCAGATTGCGCAGCAGCCCATTCCCCCGGTAGTGCTCAAAGTGCCCAAGGCTTCGAAGTCCAAGCACTCTCACACTGCCTCAAGGGAGCACGAAGCCCGTGCAGGTGGTCCCGTTGGAGACGCGGATCCATCCTTGCTGGCTTCGTTCCAGACCTTGCTTGAGAAGCAATTAATTCAGCTCTTTACCACAATGAGCCGAAGCTTCTTTCTCAAATCCAGCCTGGGCACGCGGAGGTCTCCCGTGAGGTCGAGCTACCTCTGGTGCCTCAGCAGTATGCACACTCTCTACAGGGAGCAGAGTCTCTGCGAGTGTCTGGTCTGGCATCGATGCATGCATGCATCGCAAGGAGCAGAGTCTTTGCCCATGCCTCCATTGGAACCGATTCACTCGATGCAAGGGCTCGAGTCTTTGCGAGTGCCTCGAGGTGCTTCCAGCCATCCTCCTCTGCTTCGATCCACCACTTCCAGCCCCATCCACTCTCTGGGGGCCTCAGCGAAGACACATTCGCCTCGTCTATCGAGGCCTGCTTCCAGGCATAGCTCGCACTATCGATAGAGGCATTCTTCGAGGCATTCATCCAGGCATGCCTCGCCTCATCGGAAGCAGCCTTTTCTTCAGTATTCATCACTCAGCTGATGCAGTCCTCATACGATGCCTTTGAGTTATCTGCTCGGGCTACTGCTTGCTCGGTAGCCATGCGATGGCTTGCGTGGCTCCGGATCATTGACATGGACCCCAATCTGCAGGACAGGCTGGCTAATGTCCCGTGTGCTGGTACTGACCTCTTCAACGAGTCCATCGTGGCAGCGACCAAGAAGCTGTTGGACCACGACAAGTCTTTTCAATTGATTCTCCGTCCGAAGCCCAAGCCAGCTCCTTCTCATTCCTCATGCCCGCCTTTGATCTACCAGCGGCGTTTCCCACCTAAACAGGCTCTTACCGTCCGTCAGCCTGTTAAGAGGCAGCATCCGCAGAAACAGCAGCAAAAGCTTCAGCCATCTGCTGTCCCCAAGACTCCTCAGCCTTTTTGACTGTCTCATGGAGAGCATAACGTCAGTCATTCTTCCCCGTTTTTCCCCCTATCAGAGGTCGTCTCCATCATTTTACCATCGATGGACGACTATTACCACTGACCTCTGGGTCCTTTCCATCGTAAGGGAGGGATACTCTCTTCAGTTCCTCCGGAACATCCTTCAAGAGAGTATCCTTCCTCCTCTGCCCAGACCGCCCTTCTTCTTCAGGAAGCTCAGGCTTTGCTCCAGCTCCGGGCTGTCGAGCCGGTGCCTTTGGCTCAACAGAACAAGGGTTTTTACTCCCGGTACTTCCTTGTTCCGAAGAAGACGGGCGATCTGCGTCCTATTCTGGATCTCAGAGTGCTCAACAAATATCTGGTCAAAGAAAAGTTTCGCATACTGACCCTAGCATTTCTGTATCCCCTCCTCGAGCAGAATGACTGGTTATGCTCCCTGGATCTCAAGGAGGCCTACACTGACATTCCCATCCATCCGGCCTCCCGTCAATACCTCAGATTTCGGGTGGGACATCTTCATCTTCAATACCGAGTGCTCTCTTTCGGTCTGGCATCATTACTCAGAGTCTTCACCAAGTGTCTGGTTGTAGGGGCTGCGGCGGTCAGGAACCATGGTCTTCAGGTGTTTCCCTACCTGGACGACTGGCTCATAAAGGATTCCACGTCTCAGGGAGTCGTCCTAGCGACTCAGCACACTATCTGGTTCCTGCAGAGTCTGGGGTTCGAGATCAACTTCCCAAAATCACATCTGCAACCTTCCCAGACTCTTCCCTTCATCGCAGCTGTTCTGGATACTCTCCAACTCAGAGCGTTCCTCCCCCCACAACGTCTGAAAGCTCTTCTCGGTCTTTGTCATTCAGTGTCCTCTCGCCAGTCCATCTCGGCGAGACTCATGATGGTTCTTTTGGGCCATATGGCCTCTACAGTACACGTGACTCCTTTTGCCAGACTTCACCTCAGAATTCCTCAGTGGACCCTGGCATCTCAATGGTCGCAGGTTTCCGACCCTCTGACTCAACACATCCAGTTCACTGCTGCTCTGACACAGTCTCTTCGCTGGTGGATGCTCTCTTCCAATCTATCCAGAGGCTTACTGTTTCACACGCCCCCCCCCCATCAGAAGGTGTTCACAACCGACTTACGCTTGGGGGGGGCTCATCTGGATGGTTTCCGCACTCAAGGTTATTGGACCAGTACAGACCGCCAGTGCCACATCAATCTACTGGAACTCAGGGCAACTTTCAATGTTCTCAATGCTTTTCAACATCTGCTTCACGACCGTGTGGTCCTCATTCGCACAGACAACCAAGTCGCCATGTTTTATGTCAACAAGCAGGGAGGCACGGGATCGGCCTCCCTATGTCAGGAAGCTCTGAAAGTTTGGGATTGGGCTATTCACCACAACACCTTCCTCAAAGCTGTCTACATTAAGGGGGCGGACAATGCTTTAGCGGACAACTTGAGTCGTCTTCTGCAACCTCACGAGTGAACTCTCCATTCCATGCCCCTTCATCACATTTTCTCTCTGTGGGGAATGCCTCAGATAGACCTCTTTGCAGCCCCCCACAACTTCAAACTGCCTCAGTTCTGCTCCAGGATCTACACTCCTCATCGCCTCGCGGCAGATGCTTTTCTTCTGGACTGGACGAATCTCTTTCTATATGCGTTTCCTCCATTTCCTCTCATTCAAAAGACTCTGGTCAAACTGAAGTCCAACCATGCCACCATGATTCTGATTGCTCCTCGGTGGCCCAGGCAACCTTGGTACTCCCTTCTACTTCAACTCTTCATCAGCAGGGAGCCCTTCCTTCTACCAGTGTTTCCATCGCTGCTTACACAGCAAAAGGGATCTTTGCTTCATCCCAACCTGCAGTCTCTCCACCTGACAGCTTGGTTCCTCTCAACGTAACTCCTCTCCAGTTTTCGCAAGCTGTGAGGGATGTTTTGGAAGCTTCAAGGAAGCCTGCTACTAGACAATACTATCACCAAAAATGGACTAGATTTTCTACTTGGTGTTTTTCTCCTCATCAGGAACCTCAACATTCCTCCTTATCTTCAGTTTTGGACTATCTTTTGCACCTTTCTCTGTCTGGCCTCAAGTCTACATTGATCCAAGTCCATCTTAGTGCAATTGCTGCTTTCCATCAGCTGCTTCAAGGGAAACCTCTCTGCTCATCCTGTGGTTTCCAGATTCATGAAAGGACTTTTCCATGTCAATCCTCCTCTCAAACTGCCTCCAGTGATTTGGGACCTCAATGTTGTTCTTTCTCAGCTTATGAAACCTCCATTTGAACCTATTGACAAGGCTCATCTGAAGTATCTCACTTGGAAAGTTGTGTTTCTCATTAGCTTCACTTCTGCTCGTCGAGTTAGTGAGCTTCAAGCATTGGTTGCAGATTCACCTTTTACAGTGTTCCATCATGACAAGTTGGTTCTTCGCACTCATCCAAAATTCCTTCCTAAAGTTGTCTCGGAATTTCATCTCAATCAATCCATTGTTCTTCCAGTGTTTTTCCCAAAGCCTCATTCTCATCCTGGAGAATCAGCTCTTCATACTCTGGACTGTGCTTTGGCTTTCTATCTGGAACGCACCAAACTGCACAGAACTGCTCCTCAACTTTTCATCTCCTTTGATCCAAACAAGTCGGGACGTCCTATCTCTTAAGTGTACCATCTCCAACTGGATGGCAGCTTGTATCTCTTTCTACTATGCCCAGGCTGGATTACCCCTTCAAAGTAAAGTCACAGCCCATAAGGTCAGAGCAATGGCAGCTTCTGTGGCTTTCCTCAGATTGACACCGATTGAGATTTGTAAAGCTGCCACTTGGTCCTCGGTTCATACCTTCACCTCTCATTACTGTCTGGATACTTTCTCCAGAAGGGATGGACAGTTTGGCCAAAGAGTGTTACACAATTTATTCTCCTAAGTTGCCAACGTTCCCACCATCCCATTATGGTTAGCTTGGAGGTCACCCATTAGTGAGAATACCTGCCTGCTTGTCCTGGGATAAAGCACAGTTACTTACCGTAGCAGTTGTTATCCAGGGACAGCAGGCAGCTATTCTCACGTCCCACCCACCTCCCCTGGGTTGGCTTCTCTGCCAGCTATCTGAACTGAGGAGATGCGCCCTGTGCTGGGCAGGAAGGCACTTGCGCATGTGCGGTGCGGGCGACTTGAAACTTCGAGTTTCATCAAGCAAGACTGCTTGTGAGGCGTCCGCATCGGGGCTCCGTTGGATCACGTCACCCATTAGTGAGAATAGCTGCCTGCTGTCCCTGGATAACAACTGTTACAGTAAGTAACTGTGCTTTTTGGTGTGATCTGAGCAACTATATTTCATCTCTCTGGGGCAGACATGGTCTCCCAAGCCCAGAGCTTTATTTGGTTACTATACTATTGCTACACCGAAATTGAAAGGGATGACAGCTTTTGTAGCGCAGACTGTGCTTTTGGGAAAGAAAGCCATTTTGACAAATTGGATATCCCAGGATCCACGAACTTACAGTCAATGGAGATCTTTGATGATAGTGTACTTGAGTACCTGATTGTAAAACCACTTAGATAACCTTGATAGGCGGTATATAAAAATCTAATAAACTTGATAGTGCAAGCTTCTATGGAGCGTAGACAGGCTGGTGACCTTGACCTGGGCCCAGGTCACCGCTTCTGTCAGATTTGGGAACATTTTGGGATGGACCTTACACCCCAGGCCCGTGGACGATTACTGAACTTGTGAAGGGGGTCACACGCCACATGTCGAATTGTTGGATGTTGGTACTATTGATGTTGGTGGGAAGGGGGAGTAGACGGAGGAATGGTAGGGGTTTGATTTGTGCACATGTGTGAGTTTCTGGATTCCACTGCTATGTAATTTTATTTGCACTTTTTTCTTGAAAACTTTATAAACATATTTAAACATAAAGTTGCTCTGACCTATTACCTATAGTTTTCTGGTTCCTACCTAAGTCAATGGAAGATGAGAATAACTTGTAATCACTGAACTACTCCATTGCAGTCTCCATGTTCACTCATCATCCGGCATGTACCTACAGCTAAGCCCTGCAACTTTCCTTGGGCTGTTTTTGGGAGAGATGAAATGAGGTGGAAGCTGCCAAACAAAGATCTTAGATGGGAGAAATGGGTGGGAAGAATTCAGCAAAGGGTGAAGGTGTCCAAACATGCATTTGTGGTCCTCTATAGTTTTTAATCTTTCACTGGATGTCAAACAGAAAAATTCTGTACTTATGATATAAAAAATACTCATAATTCTTTGACAGGTTCTGATGTATGGCTTCATAACGTCATTTAATTTTATTCTCTGGACCCTACAGAGTGGGTACCACACCATTAAAGCCAGTATCTTTCTTCTGTAAGACACATGAGGAGACTGGAAATAATGCCGTGAGTTATGCTTCGCAAGCTTTCCCCACTTACTTTGCACTGTTAATCATCATTTGCTAATGGTTTTAATCCTGGTGACTCTTATTTATTTAAAATAATTTCTAACCTGTTTTCATGAAAACAAACATCAGCAGCATGAAGCCAACAAATAGATAAATAGATAACCATATCTGAAGTTTTGAATATCGGACGCAGCCTCAACTGACCTGTCAACTTATTACATAATAATATACCTTATCACACCCCGGGTTCTGGCCGATGTTACAAGCCCCAGGAAAATGACCAAAACTCCAGTCCTACGAGTCCCTTGCTACCAAGGGATCCTCCAGGTCTTACTTTTAGGCATGCATGCAAGGAATTCAGGTTTCAATCAGAATGTGAAAAACCAAAAATAGCTTTATTTCAGTAATGGTAACATAATTCAAAAAGCATTCAGGCATCAGCCTTGCAGTGCGGTATGTAGTCACAGCACATGACATCAAACTCATAAAGGTTCCAAAAACAAAACTCAAATAACACTGTAATTACCAACAGTCCCTGCTTCTGGGCTTGCAAGCTTATGGGTCTCAGTTCTCTTCACCAGAGCAACAGGGTTTTAAATCAATATTCTTTTATCCAAACAGTTCATTTGTATGTTCCAAAAATCATTGATATATCACAAGTCTTCAATAGCACATGTACGTTTCCCTTCTCTGCAATAGTGCACTTGGGATTAGCCACAGCTGAGAGAAAACAACGTGCTGGCTCAGCTTGGCAATCAGCCAGGAAGTACAAACACTCATACCACGTTATATAATTCAGGGCTTTAAAGAAAACTTCTGCATTTAAGTTTTCAGGAAGAGTTTTAAAACTGAAGTTTCTAAACTTTCAGATTCCCTAGCAGCACAGAGGAATGAACAGCATGAGAAAACATCCAGGTTTGAACTCACTATATTTCCATAGGCAATGGCTGAGTTTCAGTGCTTCCAACCAAAAGGAAAAAACAGAGGTCCAACCGTCTGCAGTAAAAAACAATCCAGAGCAAACAAAACAAAAAACTGCAGGCTTAGTACACGATGCAGGCAGACTTTATTTATAATAAGTAAAACATAAGTTAAAAACCTTTTACCAGGCAAGGGACCCAACACGGTCCGTGTTTCGTATAATCTTCATCAGGGGTCCTTTTTGGTAAAAAGAAAGAAATCAATATAAAAAATAGCCTTGGGCAAATAGCAGTGAGTGACACACTGAGGAATTTAAAACGCTGGTGACACGCTGAAAATGCTGCCGAGGTGAGCATTTTCAGCGTGTCACCAGCGTTTTAAATTCCTCAGTGTGTCACTCACTGCTATTTGCCCAAGGCTATTTTTTAGATTGATTTCTTTCTTTTTACCAAAAAGGACCCCTGATGAAGATTATACGAAACACGGACCGTGTTGGGTCCCTTGCCTGGTAAAAGGTTTTTAACTTATGTTTTACTTATTATAAATAAAGTCTGCCTGCATCGTGTACTAAGCCTGCAGTTTTTTGTTTTGTTTGCTCTGAGTTTCAGTGCTTGCCTGGCTTGCCTGGGTGTCCATTGCTTCCTCCTCCGATAGAACATACCAAATTAACTTCCTTTCATAATTTGCTTTTCGATTTCTGTTCCACTTCTAAATGTCCGATCATATTGGGAGATTTTAATATTCACTTTGACAATCTCAACAATTCAAATACCTCAGACACATTAAATCTTCTTAAAGAACTAGACATGCAAACAATCATTCAAGAATCCACTCATCAGGCCCAACACATTTTGGATATGATTCTAACTCCCATATCTCAAACTATTTCTCATTCAGACCCTAACATCCTTCCAGTTCCATGGTCAGACCATAGTCTGATCTCACTAAACTTTAACTTTATGGAATCTTTATCTTTAAATCTTTTCTCCGAAACAAAAAAAAAAATCCCATACAGAGATTTTTCCAAACTAGAAACTTCGGACTTCTCATTGTTCTCTAACCCTTCTTTAACCTTCCCTAATTTTAACAATGTGGAAGATCAAATTCAATTCTGGAATTCAACCCTTGAATCTATTATTAATTCTAAAATACCTTTAATTTCTAAAACTTTACCCATACGTAAATTAAAAAACCCTTGGTACTCCAAAGATTTATCTTTACTAAAAAGACAACTTCGTGCCTCAGAAAGGAAATGGCGCGCTTCCAAAACTCCACTTCATCTCCAACAATTCAATGATAATGCCTCTTTTTATAAAAATAAAATTTCTCAAGCAAAAAAAACATATTACAACAACAACAAAATCCAAAAAGCCAATAATACATCGGTTCTATTTAATATCTTAAAATCCATTAATCCAGAAACAAAAAAAACAACCACTAAACTAAAATCGACTCTAACAGCTCAAGAAATAGCAGATTATTTCTGCCATAAAATCTCCACTATTCGACAAAATTTCACTAACAATACGCCAAATACACCTGTATCAGAAGATGCAAGTAATAATATTCCTACAGCGAAATGCATTAATTTCAGAACTCCTTCTTTAGGAGAAATAGAAGGACATCTTAAAAACATTAACCTAAAAGGCTCTCCATCAGAAATCATTCCACCATTTTATCTAAAGAAGTTTTTTTCTCACCTTGGCCCTTTCATTCTTTCTCTTATTCAAAACAGCTTTCTCTCTGCAACCGTTCCTATTTCTTGGAAAACCTCAATTGTCATTCCTATTATAAAGAATTTCAAAAATAGTCAAGATGACACATCAAACTACCGACCAATTTCCAATTTGCCATTTCTAATGAAATTATCCGAAAAATTAGTCTTTGATCAACTCTCCGACTTTATCGAATCCTCGAATGCCCTTCACCCCAACCAAACAGGTTTTCGAAAACATCATAGTACAGAATACTCGATGATCGGTCTTATAACAAATATCCATTATTACCTCGACCATCACAAATCAGTCGCCCTTTTCTCATTAGATTTATCAGCCGCTTTCGACACAATTGATCATGAACTTTTATTAAATCGGATGCAATCACTAGGCATAGGCGGTCAAGTTTTACAATGGTTAACTTCATTTCTATCTGACCGTACTTCACGAGTCAAATTTAACGATGTTTTTTCTTCAAATTATTCTTCAACCTATGGGGTGCCGCAAGGATCAATATTATCTCCTCTCTTATTTAACATTTTATTATCACCTCTTCTTACTATTTCTCAATCACCTGGCTTTACAACTTTCTCCTATGCAGATGATATACAACTCATACATCCCATAGACCCAGAAAAAGATGAAGAAATACAAGCCATTAACAAAAAACTAGAAATAATAAAAAACTGGTTAAATTGTAACAAACTGGCACTAAATATACAGAAATCTAAGACCATGCTTTTCACCTGGAAAGCAAATCTAATACCAATATCACCATTTATTCTAAACAACCTCCCTATAGAATCTGTATTTAAACTGAAAATTCTCAGAGTAATAATTGACGCAGACCTATCATTTCACAGTCATATTAGCGAAATAGTTAGATCATGCTTCTATAGACTACGTCTTATTCGATCAATTTCCACCTTTCTTGACTCCAAATCTATCAATATTCTGATTCATTCTCTTATCATATCTAAATTAGATTATTGTAACTCCCTCTTCATTAATATAACCCAGAAAGAAAAAAGACGACTTCAGATAATTCAAAATACCGCAATAAAATTAATTCACAAAGCTAAAAAATATGATCATGTCACTCCACTACTGATTAAATCACATTGGCTACCCATTTCCCACCGTATTACTTTCAAAATTATACTCTTAGTACATAAAACTCTGACTTTCAATGAACCGCAATTTATTTCTAAAATGATCATTCCATACAACTCCGTACGTTCTTTACGATCCTCGGCTTCGAACTTACTATCTATCCCCTCCTTGAAAATTATTGGCATAAGAAGAAACGACATATTTTCCATTATGGCACCCACGTTATGGAACTCATTACCAAATTACATAAGAATAGAAAAAGACTTACAAACATTTAAAAGACTTTAAAAAACATTTTTATTTCAAGATGCATTTGAACACATGATATAACTCACATAATTTTTATACTTTTTATTACAAATATTGGACTTTTCAAATCCCCTCGCCCCGTATTGTGTTTTCCCTTTCATGTAAATTTCAATAGATAAAAATGATGTAACTTTTCCCTTCTTTCCTGCCTAGTCATGTTATTCTTTGACCTTAAATGTATTGTATTGACTGTTCCTTAAAATTTTTATACTGTTTTAAATTGTCTGTAATATGTCTAATCTGTCAAAATTATATGTGAAACCACTATCTGTGGCTTTTAGAGTGTACATTGCCTAGATATTTCGATAGGCGATTCATAAAATGCTAATAAACTTGAAACTCCTCTGGCTGCTCCCAAGGCTCCCTGATATGAGCTGCATCCTCTGCTTCTAGCATGGGCCAGTCTGAGAGAGTCTGGCTCTCTCCAGCTTCATACCATAGAAACATAGAAAGATGACGGCAGAAAAGGGCTACAGCCCATCAAGTCTGCCCACTCTTCTGACCCACCCCATCAAGTCCGAGTGCTAATGACCCAGTTCCTTAGCTCGACCCCCGTAGGGATCCCATGTGGATGTCCCATTTATTTTTAAAGTCGAGCACGCTGGTGGCCTTGACCACCTGCACCGGAAGTTTGTTCCAGTGATCTACTACCCTTTCTGTGAAGAAATACTTCCTGGTGTCACCATTAAATTTCCCTCCTCTGAGTTTGAGTGGGTGCCCTCTTGTGACCGAGGGTCCCCTGGGGAAGAATATATCGCTTTCCGCCTCGACCCGACCTGTGATGTACTTAAATGTCTCAATCATGTCTCCCCTTTCTCTACGTTCCTCAAGAGAGTAGAGCTGCAGTTTCCTCCTGGGTATTCCTCTCCCGGGTGCCTCGTGAGTCTGGCTTCCCTTGGCTGCCTCCCCCTCTCTGTTCCCAGCAGGCTCATTATATCTGGTGGAAAACCACTCCCCTTCTGAGACTGTGGGGGAAGGGTTTTCCACCCACTGACTTGCTTCCTGCTTTCACAAACGGGATACTTTCTAGCCCTGGTTTTAACTGGCTGTTCAAATTTCCTGAGGTATTTTTAACAGTGTCAGGATGAGGTTTGCCTAGAGTGAAACTTTCACACTTATCCTGCCCAGTTTCTGTTATTTCCATTTCCCAGTCAGAGCTAGAATCAGCTTGATTAATTAATTGGTCAGTCACCTGATCCGCTCTCCTGCACCTAGGTGGCTTGTGCACATTCCTGCTCACTGGGACAAAACCAGGAACTGATCTGGGTTTATTGTGGGTAAGACCCGAAATGGACCTGGGTTTGTCACATTCCCCCACACTTAAAAGTTGACTCTTGCTTATCACTGAGCGAGCTCCTGTATTCTCTGGGATGCGAGATAAAATATCCACATTAGTATTTAGCTTCCCTGGCCGATGGACTATATGGAAACGGAATGTTTGAAGGGCCAAATACCAGCGAGTAAGCTTGGCATTGTTATTGCGCATGGTATTTAACCACTTCAATGCCGCGTGGTCCGTGACCAGGGTAAATTCTCTGTCCTGCAGATAGTGCTCCAAGGTTTGAACCGCCCACTTTACTGCCAAACATTCCTGTTCTACTGTAGCATACTTCTGCTCATTTGGGTGAAGCTTACGGCTAAGGTACAGTATAGGGTGTTCCACCCCTTGGCTCTCCTGACTCAGGACTGCCCCCAATCCTGTACCGGAGGCATCCGTCTGCAGAATCAAGGGTTGTGTAAACTCAATGGCCTTGAGCACTGGCTGCTCACACAGGCTACCTTTCAACCCTTCAAAGGTCTGTATACTGGTTGACTGCCAACTCAGTGACTCGGGGCTACCCTTCCTCAGCATATCTGTCAGAGGACCTGCCTTGGAAGAAAAATAGGGAATAAATCGCCTATAATATCCTATCAATCCTAGAAAGGCCCTGGGTTGCTTTTTATTGTTGGGACGAGGATAAGTCCTGATACACTGTCTACAATAGGCCTTATCTGCCCTCTCCCTACAATGTAGCCCAAGTACTTTACCTCTCGTTGACCTACAAAACACTTTTTGGGATTTATGGTTAGCCCAGCCTCACTCAGGGATCCCAAAACCGCCGTCATATGATCTAAGTGTTGCTCCCATGTGGCTGAATGAATTATTATATCATCTATGTATGCATCAGCATACTCCTGTTGGTCACGCAACACTTCGCGGACTAAGCATTGACAAGTAGCAGCTGCTCCATGAAGGCCAAAAGGCATGCGCTTGAACTGGAACAACCCCCGTGGTGTACCAAATGCAGTTTTAGGTCTTGCTGCCTTAGTGAGGGGAATTTGCCAATTTCCTTTGGTCAAGTCGAGGGTTGTCAAGAACTGAGCTGGTCCTAACCTATCTAGCAGCTCATCCACTCTTGGCATAGGGAAGGCATCGAATTGGGACACCTCGTTTACCTGACGAAAGTCAATATAAAAACGGGGTGTCCCATCAGCCTTAGGCACTATAACGATAGGGCTGCACCATGGGCTCTGTGAGGGCTCTATGACTCCTAAAGTCAACATTTCTTGTACTAAGTCCTCAACCAATGCTTTTTTTTCCTCCGACAACCTGTAGGGTCTTACCCTTACTACCTTACCCGGTGATGTTATAATATCGTGGGCCACCACCCCCGTTTTCCCAGGTACAGCCGAAAAGACATCCCCAAATTGCTGAATCACTGGCCTGTACTTGCTGAGCTTGTTTCTGTGTGAGGCCGGTATACCTTATCTTTATACCTGATAGTGGTAGAACGCAAAGGGTATTGTCTACTATCACCGTGCACACACTTAATTTTAACCTTCCCTAGGTGACTACTATCCCTTTCTTTCGGGAAAATCTTCCCCAAAAATTGACAAGCCATCATCGATTGATCCGTTCCTGTGTCCAGTAGGGCCTCGGTCTCCTTTCCACCCACGGATACCCGCAGAAGGTATCTCCCTTTTTGAGGCATCTCTCCTTTATCCATCCTGTAAGCCACCCTCACATACCTTTTCCCCGTACAATATTTCTGTTTGGTGACCTCTTCCCCCACACTTAAAACATTGCACCCCTGTATTAGATGCAACTTTCCTCTGGGTGTTACCCTGGGTACTAGAAAACCTATTCTCCCCGGGTCCTATAACCCCAGATGTGTGTGTCGGGGTGGGTGTGTTCTATATGCAGGCCTCACAATCTCTACCCTACTCTGGGTATCTAGGTACACCACTACGACTGTCAGGGCTTGGGTAAGGTCTTGGCATCCCTGCCTACGTACCCACTCTTGGATATCCGAGGGCATGGTTTCCAGAAATTGTTCTAGCACAATTTCCGCAAGCAAAGCTCCGGGGTCGGCTAGTACTGGTTGCAGCCACCTTTCTGCCATTTTAGTCAGGCATTGCAACAATACTCTAGGCCTTTCTCTGTCTTGCCACTGCATGCTGCGAAAAGCTTGCCTGTAGTGTTCCCTTGTAAAACCCAGGAAGTCCAAAATATGAGCTTTGATAGCTTGATAATTATTTGCCTGCCCTGGGGGTAAAGTTTGGAAAGCTGCCAGGGACTCTCCTGCTAAACAAGGTAGCAACCTAACTGCCCACTGGTCAGCTGGCTAACCTGCTGCCGTGGCAATCCTTTCAAAGGAATTCAAAAAGTCATCCGGGGCATCTTTTGGCGTGATCTTACTCAGATTTATCATATTTAATGAATTTTGTCCTACCGTAGGCTGCAAAGGTAAGACTCCCGGTACCATGTTCATAGTTGTGCCAGCAGATGTGGCTTGCAATAGCTGTCCCATCATCTGTGACTGCGTCTCCATTACGCGGACAAAATCCTTGTGGTGCCGCTCTGCTGCCTCTTGGCTCGCCTGCCACAGACCTTGATTAGTGTCCACCACCTTCCTCAACTCCTCATTCTGTCTGTGCCATTCTGCTGCCACCGCCGCCAATGCTGAAGGCTCCATTCCGTCCCTGTGGAAAAGTGAAGCACAAACACACTATCCAAGTGTGGTATTTCAACGCTTACTGACCCCAGTACCACCCTCCTAGACCCTCTGTCTGGTGCGCTTACCGCAGTACTGGTGAGTCTTCGCCTCTATGCTCCTTACAGGGTGCACCGCCCTTCTTCCAGGACCTCCAGGTCCCTTCTGGTTCCACTGGAAACTCCCG
Source organism: Geotrypetes seraphini (assembly GCF_902459505.1). Classification (NCBI taxonomy): domain Eukaryota; kingdom Metazoa; phylum Chordata; class Amphibia; order Gymnophiona; family Dermophiidae; genus Geotrypetes; species Geotrypetes seraphini. Next base: position 193,442,415 of record NC_047091.1, on the reverse strand, counting down.
GGATCGTCTGGTCACTGGCTCTCCTCCTGGAACTTTCTCCTGCGCTGCGCTGCTGTGGATTCCTCCGCAGTTGCTCCAGCTGCTTCCTGCAGGCTCCTCACCGCTGTCCTGAAGACTTGTAATCTTTGGTTTAGCAATAACTTTCAAAAGTTTAGCCCAACAAACTTTTCCTCTGGAAACATAAATCCAAAGTTGAAAATCCAGAGAGAAAAAAAAAAATTTTCCCCCCTTGCTATGCCTTTCTTCACCTGAAGGAGGTACCGAATCGCACTCCTGACACCAAAATGTCACACCCCGGGTTCTAGCCGATGTTACAAGCCCCAGGAAAATGACCAAAACTCCAGTCCTACGTGTCCCTTGCTACTAAGGGATCCTCCAGGTCTTACTTTTAGGCATGCATGCAAGGAATTCAGGTTTCAGTCAGAATGTGAAAAACCAAAAATAGCTTTATTTCAGTAATGTTAACATAATTCAAAAAGCATTCAGGCATCAGCCTTGCAGTGCGGTATGTAGTCACAGCACATGACATCAAACTCATAAAGGTTCCAAAAACAAAACTCAAATAACACTGTAATTACCAACAGTCCCTGCTTCTGTGCTTGCAAGCTTATGGGTCTCAGTTCTCTTCACCAGAGCAACAGGGTTTTAAATCAATATTCTTTTATCCAAATAGTTCATTTGTATGTTCCAAAAATCATTGATATATCACAAGTCTTCAATAGCACATGTACGTTTCCCTTCTCTGCAATAGTGCACTTGGGATTAGCCACAGCTGAGAGAAAACAACGTGCTGGCTCAGCTTGGCAATCAGCCAGGAAGTACAAACACTCATACCACGTTATATAATTCAGGGCTTTAAAGAAAACTTCTGCATTTAAGTTTTCAGGGAGAGTTTTAAAACTGAAGTTTCTAAACTTTCAGATTCCCTAGCAGCACAGAGGAATGAACAGCATGAGAAAACATCCAGGTTTGAACTCACTATATTTCCATAGGCAATGGCTGAGTTTCAGGGCTTGCCTGGCTTGCCTGGGTGTCCATTGCTTCCTCCTCTGGCTGCTCCCAAGTCTTCCTGATATGAGCTGCATCCTCTGCTTCTAGCATGGGCCAGTCTGAGAGAGTCTGGCTCTCTCCAGCTTCATACCCTCCTGGGTATTCCTCTCCCGGGTGCCTCATGAGTCTGGCTTCCCTTGGCTGCCTCCCCCTCTCTGTTCCCAGCAGGCTCATTATATCTGGAGGAAAACCACTCCCCTTCTGAGACTGTGGGGGAAGGGTTTTCCACCCACTGACTTGCTTCCTGCTTTCACAAACGGGATACTTTCTAACCCTGGTTTTAACTGGCTGTTCAAATTTCCTGAGGTATTTAACAGTGTCAGGATGAGGTTTGCCTAGAGTGAAACTTTCACACTTATCCTGCCCTGTTTCTGTTATTTCCATTTCCCAGTCAGACCTAGAGTCAGCTTAATTAATTAATTGGTCAGTCACCTGATCCGCTCTCCTGCACCTAGGTGGCTTGTGCACATTCCTGCTCACTAGGACAAAACCAGGAACAGATCCGGGTTTATTGTGGGTAAGACCTGAAATGGACCTGGGTTTGTCACAGCCTGCAACTGATATTATATTTGCTCTCATATTAGCATAATGTACTTTTGCTAATTCATCTGTTGATGATCGAAACATTCCCTCTGATGTTAATGATCTAGGAGGCTGGTAAAGGTTCATCAATTGTGTCAAGTACCATTGGATGTTATAGTGAAATCCTTAGCCATGAGTTGGCTCAGTAACTCATGCTTTGCTTTCATGTTCCCTCTTCTCAGCTGCAGTTTTCGGAGGTTCTGATCAAGTGGCGGAGGTTCTTTCATCAACTAGCAGCACAGCAGGGGAAGGCAGGACTGGCGGCAGTGGACATACGACTGGAAGTGGAGAAGTTACAGGAGAGCCTGGAGAATTTGGGCATTGTGACTAAGGCTGACAGCCAGCACTGGTTCACTGAGGAGAACCTGGGAGTCTCTAGGTAAGGACATTTTGGAAGAGGTGGCACAGTTCAAAACCTCTCTTATTTTTATTTAAGTTATTTATATACTGCCTATCAATGGAGATTGTCTAAACGGTTTACTTTTTTTCCTATCTGTCCTGGCGAATTCACAATCTAATGTAGCTGATTCAATAGAGGATTAATTGACTTGCTCAGGGTCACACGGAGCAGCGCTGGACTTGAACCTACAACCTCAAGGTGCCGAGGCTGCAGCTCTAATCGCTAACGATCATGTATGGATAGTAGGGAAAATTCACCATCAAACAAAAATGGCTCCATTTATAAACCGATAATCCTTTTTAACAGGTTTATTACTTTATCATAGCCATTAAATAAGAGCAAAAGCAGAGAGTAGGAAAAGCCTCAGATTTACAACGGGAGTCATTTAGAGAAAAATTCTCCAAACTTCCTTTTCTCACTCACTGGCATAAAAACCGACCATCAGGTGCTCAAACTCTTCAAACACACTAGGCCTCGCTTTTCAGACATATTATTTTATAAATCAGCTGTACTTGCTGTGAAATTTTCAAGCATATTTGCTGTAGCGCTCAAACAAAACTTGCAGTGATCATTTAAACCAGGGGTGTCCAACCTGCGGCCCCGGTCTAGGGCGATGCAGTGTTTTCCTCTGCTGCCCCGGGTGTTTACTGTCTTGCAAGCTCCCTCCGCAACGTTTGCGCGGCCCCAGAAACAATTTTTTCGGCCAATGCGGCCCAGGGAAGCCAAAAGGTTGGACACCCCTGATTTAAACATTCAAAACAACATTCCTGGAACTTCTTTGAAATCTTTGATGCTGACAGCGTTTTGCAACATTAATCACCCCTGCATTGCCCTGGGTAAGTTAATTCAAGAATCCTTTAGCCACATCAAATAGCTCATTGACGTCAGAGGGAAGGCTTGTGGGTCAGCCACGTGCAGCGTGTAAGAGCTGCTGCCCTTGTCCCTGCAACAAGTGCCACTGAAGACAGGAAGGAACAGCCCAGCTGGATGGCCCTGAAGGGAGCAAGCGAGTTTTAGTGCTGCCTGATTTCTGATTCGAATTGATTCACTTCAGGTGAATCGATTCGTTGTTTTGTTTTTTTAAAAATCAGCCTTCCAATTCATCAGAGGGACAGGATTGTAGCAGAGGGAACGTGCTGCTGAGGATGACTGCAGCCTGCAAGGATCGCTACAGCACCAGCGATCCTCTCTGCAGGCATCCGTATTATCTGAAGGTAAGAGTGGGAGGCCATGGGGGAAGCCGGAGAACACTGCAAAGAAGGGAGGAACATGCATGCATTCGAGGAAGAGGTGCCCAGGTGTAGAAGTACACGGAGGGAGGGAGGGAAGGGGGTTCAAAGAGACATGCATATACCAACCTGGGGGGGGGGGAAATAGTTTGTCTAAAAACAGAAGAGAGGGAGAGAGATGGTGGACAATGGGATTTAGGGAGGAAAGGAACAGAAAGGAATTGAAGTTGGACACAAGGGATGGTGTGGGAGATAGATACTGGATAGGAAGATAGTTGGAAAGAGAAAGGGAGAGCTGGTGGACCCTGGGGTGGTGGGGAAGGAGGGGAGAGATGGATGAAAGGGTGGTTGAGAAAAGGAGAGATGGTGGATCTGGGGATGGTGGGGTCCGTTGCTGCAGCTGCGAGGATGGAGACGAAAAAAGGAAAGATGCCAGACCTCTGGGGGAGGGAAAGGAAACAGAAGGGGAGGACAGAGATGGAAGATGGATGATTAGCAAGGAGAAAGAAGGAGACTCTGGCAAGTAAGTTATCAGAAGACAGCCAGAGCCTGGGACCAACATGATTTGAATAATGACCAGACAACAAAAGATAGAAAAAATAATTATATTTTATGTTTTGTGATTACAATGTGTCAAATTTGAAACGTGTATCCTGCCAGAGCTGGAGCATTATCTTGCATTTTTTAGCATTGAAGCCTAGCTGCCAAGTAGTTGACCATTGTTCCAGCAACAGTAGGTCGTGTGTCATATTATCAGGTAATAAGCTTTTGCCTACTATGTTGCAAAGTTTGGCGTCGTCGGCGAACAATGATACCCTTCCTCTAAGTCCTTGCGTCATATCTCTTATGAATAAGTTAAATAGAATCGGGCCCAGGACCGAGCCCTGCGGCACTCCACTGATCACGTCCGATGCTTCGGATGGGGTACCGTTCACCACCACCTTCTGAAGTCTACCGCTCAGCCAATCCCCAACCCATGTAGTTAGAGTGTCTCCTAATCCTATCGATTTCAGCTTGTTCAGTAATCTTCGATGAGGGACGCTATCAAATGCTTTACTGAAGTCCAAATATACCACGTCCAGTGACTCTCCGGCATCCAGTTGTCTAGTAACCCAGTCAAAAAAGCTACATTCAATTGATCCCAATAATCCACAAGAAATAGCAGCAATAAATGACAAGCTGGATCAAATTCACCATTGGCTGGATGCCAATAGATTAGCCTTAAATATTCATAAAACTAACATCATGCTCTTTCCATGGAAGGACTGTAGTACACTTCTTTTTCCCATTTCTTTTAAAGGCATTCCATTGCAGATGACTCAAAATATTAGGATTCTTGGAATAATATTTGACTCCAAATTATCTTACCACGATCATATAAGCCAAGTGGTTAAATCTACTTTTTACAGACTTCGCCAAATTCGATGCGTGGCCAAATTTATATGCGCAAAGTCCTTGAATATCCTAGTGCATTCTCTAGTAATCTCTAAAATCGATTATTGCAATGCCTTATTTAAAGGCTTGCCACAAAAGGAAATCAGACGTCTCCAAATTATTCAGAACGCCTTTATTAAAATTATTTACAAAGCTAAAAAATTTGATCATGTTTCTCCATTACTTAAAGAGGCACACTGGCTCCCTGTTGCACATCGCATTTTATTTAAACTATGCTTGCTCACTTTTAAATCTCTATTATTTAAAACTCCTGCTTTTATTTTCAGAGTTTTAATTCCTTATTCTACCTCTAGATCTCTGAGATCACAAGATCAACATTTATTGGCCATTAAATAACATTAAAAGTTATTAACACGAGGCGTCGTACTATTTTTTCAATAACCTCCTCAGACCTGGAATGATCTTCCACTGTATATAAGAGAGGAAAAGAATTTAGACAAATTCAAGACCCAACTTAAAAGTTTTCTCTTTAAAGATGCTTTTAGTGAATAAACATAATTCTTTTATCTCTCTACATCTAATATTTCTTCTCTAATCATTTGTCTCCCCTCCCAATATTTTTACCTTAATATATTGAATTTAATATTGATTGTAACCCCTAAATAATTTTCCTTTTGTCTTGATATTGTATGTAAAAATGTTTTAACTCAAATGATTTAATCTTTGTATAAGAATGTCCATATTTTTTAATTTAATTTGATAAACTGTATGTTTGTATGATTTGTTACCTATATTTTAGATATTTTAACAATGTGTACATCGCCTAGAACTTCGAATAGGCAATTTAATCAAATTATATAATAAACTTGGAAACTTGGATATGTTAAGGAGGGCTTTGAAGCGAATGGATTGAAAATTCTAAAGGAGCAGAAACATACCTTGGAATCCCTATGGATAGAAATGATTTGTGTAAAGAGGAAAAGGATAGTGATAGGAGTGTACTACCATCCACTTGACAAAGATGAATGGACAGATGCTGAAATGTTACCAGAAATTTGGGAAGCTAACACCAGGTGAAGTTTACAGTGAACTGGCAAGACTCAAGGTGAACAAAGCCATGGGACCAGACAATTTGCACCCAAGAGTGCTCAGAGAATTGAGCGATGTCCTGGCGAAACCATTGGCTGAGCTATTCAATTTCTCCATAAGTAAGGGGAAAGTTCCCCTGGACTGGAAATTAGCTAATGTCATTCCTCTGCATAAAAAGGGTTGCAGGGCAGAGGCTGCGAATTAAAGACCGGTGAGTCTCACATCAATAGTGTGCAAACTCATGGAAACACTAATTAAAAGCAAATTGGACACGATCTTGAATGAAGGGAATCTTCGGGATCCCAGTCAGCATGGATTCACCAAGGGTAGGTCCTGCCAATCCAATCTCATCAGCTTCTTTGACTGGGTAACAAGAAAGTTGGACTTGGAGAGAGTCTTTAGATGTCGTGTACCTGGACTTCAGTAAAGCTTTTGACAGTGACCCACACCACAGGCTGCTAAGCAAGATGGAATCGATGGGGTTAGGAGAGACACTAACTGCATGGGTCAATGATTGGCTGAGTGGCAGACTTCAGAGGGTGGTGGTTAATGGTACCCTCTCTAAAACATCGGAGGTGACCAGTGGAGCGCCACAGGGCTCGGTCCTGGGTCCTTTTCAACATATTCATAGGGGATCTGACTCAAGGGCTTCAAGGTAAAATAACACTATTCGCTGATGACGCCAAACTATGTAATATAGTAAGTGAATGCAGTTTACAGAATTATATGGCGCAGGACCAGCTTACATTGGAAAGTTGGTCCTCAACCTGGCAGCTAGGCTTCAATGCTAAGAAATGTAAGGTCATGCACCTCGGAAGCGGAAATCCATGCAGGACGTACTTCTTGAACGGAGAAACTTTAACTAGGACTTCAGCAGAACGAAATTTAGGAGTAATCATCAGTGCAGACATGAAAACTGCCAATCAAGTGTAGAAGGCTTCATCTAAGGCAAGGCAGATATTGGGTTGTATCAATAGAAGTTTCGTCAGCCGAAAGCCTGAAGTCATAATGCCGTTGTATAGGGCCATGGTGAGACCTCATCTGGAGTACTGTGTGCAATTCTGGAGACCACATTACAGTAAAGATGTGCGCAGAATTGAATCGGTTCAGCGGATGGCCACCAGGATGATCTCGGGGCTCAAGGGTCTCTCATATGAAGAGAGACTGAACAAATTGCAGCTCTACACTCTCGAGGAACGTAGGGAGAGGGGAGACATGATCGAAACATTTAAGTACCTCACGGGACGTGTCGAAGTGGAAGATGATATTTTCTTTCTCAAGGGACCCTCGACCACAAGAGGGCACCCGCTCAAACTCGGGGGCGGAAAATTTCATGGCGACACCAGAAAGTATTTCTTCACAGAGAGAGTGGTTGATCATTGGAACAAGCTTCCAGTGTAGGTGATCGAGGCAGACAGCGTGCCAGACTTTAAGAATAAATGGGATACCCATGTGGGATCCCTACGAGGGTCAAGATAAGGAAATTGGATCATTAGGGCATAGACAGGGGGTGGGTAAGCAGAGTGGGCAGACTTGATGGGCTGTAGCCCTTTTCTGCTGTCATCTTCTATGTTTCTATGTTTAAACTGGGTAACACAATAATAATGGGTGTCAACTACCCCGATATTGACTGGGTAAATGTATCATCAGGGCATGCTATGCCTTGATGAAATCAAGGACTGCTTAATGGAGCAGCTAATTCAGGAACCAAGAAGAGGTGAAGCAATTCTAGATCTAGTTCTTAGTGGAGTGCATGAATTGGTAAGGAATGTAACGGTGCTGGGGCCACTTGATAATAGTGATCATATAATCCTTGGAATGAGTTCGCACAGGACATCCAATACAATAGCACTTAACTTTAAAAAATTTGACTTTAATAACAAAAGGGGAGTGGTAAAAAAGAAACTTAAAGGAGCAGCTGCAATGGTCAAAAATATATATTGGGCATGGATGTTGTTCAAAAATGCCATCCTGGAAGCTTAGAATAGATATATTCTATGGCCTTCCTTCCTCCATTTTTAATACAAACAATGGGCAATGTGGTAATAAACATAAACACATAGGAAAAAACTTTTAGGTATATTAAAAGCAAGAAGATGGGAAGAGAATCAGTTGGACTGCTAGACGACCAAGGGATAAAAGGAGTTCTCGGGGACAACAAGGCCATAATGGAGAGATTAAGTGAATTCTTTGACTGTCTTCACTGAGGAAGATGTGGGGGAGTTACCAGTGCCAGAAATGGTATTCAATTCCGATGAATCAGAAAAACTCAAATCTCTGTAACACTGGATGATGTAAAGGGTCAATTTGACAAATTGAACAGTAGCAAATTGCCTGGACCAAACGGTATACATTCCAGAGTGCTGAGAGAATTGAAAAATTAACTTGCAGAGATATTAGCAATTTTGTAATTTTTCTCTAAAATCCAGTATAGTACCGGAAGACTGGAGGGTGGCCAATGTGGTGCCAATTTTTAAAAAGGGTTCCAGAGGTAATCTGGGAAATTATAGACCGGTGAGTTTAATGTTGGTGCCGGGCAAAATGGTAGAGATTACTATAAAGAACAAAATGACAGAACAGATATGTAAGCATGAGAAAAAGCCAACTTAGATTTAGTCAAGGGAAATCTTGCCTTGCCAATCTTTGAAGGGGTGAATGAACATGTATATAAATGTGAGCCGGTTGATAATGTGTATATATGGATTTTCAGAAGACATTTGACAAAGTACATCATGAAAGACTTCTGAGGAAATTAGAAAGTCATGGGATAATAGGTAATATATCCTATTATGGATTAAGAACTGGTTGAAAGACAGAAAGGTCAATATTCTCAATGGAGATGGTTAAACAGTGGGGTTCCCCAGGAGTCTATGCTGGGACCACTGCTTTTTAACAATTTTATCAATGATCTAGAGATGGGAATAACTAGCAAGATAATTAAATTTGCTGATGACACAAAATTGTTGAAAGTTGTTAAATCGTAAGAGGATTGTGAAAAATTGCAAAAGGACCTTGTGAGACTGGAAGATGGCGTCAAAAGGGTAGATGATGTTTAATGTGAGCCAAGTGCAAAGTGATGCATGTGGGAAAGAGAAGCCTGAACTATAGCTACGTGATGCTGGGTTCTGTGTTAGGAGTCATTGCCCAGGAAAAAGATCTAGGTGTCATTGTTGAGGATATGTTGAAACCTTCAGCAGCTAAGAAAGGAAATTGAATGTTAGGAATGATCAGGAAAGGAATGGAAAACAAAGATGAAAATGTTAACATACCCTTGTATGCAACTTGAATACTGTGTTCAATTCTGGTCGCCATATCTCAAAAAGATATAGCGGAATTAGAAAAGGTAGAGAGAAGGGCAACAAAAAGAATAAAAGGTGTTGAACGACTCCCTAAAGTGGCTGGGGCTCTTCAGCTTGAGATGGCTCAGGGGTGATATGATAGAGGTCTATAAAATACTAAGTGGAGTGGAAATCACTTGTTCACTCTTTTTTCTAAAATACTAGGACTAAGGAGTATGCAATGAAACTCCTAAGTAGTAAATTTAAAACAAACCCGAGAAAATATTTCTTCACTCAATGCGGAATTTTAAACTCTGGAATTTATTTGCAGAGAATGTGGTGAAATCAGTTAGCTTAGCCGGATTTTAAAAAGGTTTGGATAATTTCCTAAGAAACATCCATAGGCCTTTTATTGAGATGGCTTGGGGAAATCCACTGCTTCTTGCTAGGATAAGCAGCATAAAATCAGTTTTACTGCTTGGGATCTTGTAGGTACTTGGGACCTGGGTTGGCCATTGTTGGAAACAGGATTCTGGGCTTGATGGACCTTCAATCTGTCCCGGTCTGTCAATTCTTATGTTATGTTCTTATGGAAATGGTGAGATTTGTCATTGCAGCGATAAGAATATAGCATAAGAATTGACAGACCGGGACAGACCAGGATCCAACAGTACCTAGCTAGATCCTAAATAGTAAAACACTTTATTCTTCTTATCCTAGGAATAAGCAGTGGATTTTCACAAGCCATCTCAATAATGGCCTATGGACGTCTCTTTTAGGAAATTATCCAAGCATTTTTTAAACAGACTTGTCCTGCCGACGATGGCCAGGCAGCGTTCACTGGTGCTTCATCAGGGCAGTGGAAAAACAATTGTTTATCGGCACATAGACTCTGCGCTAGAGAATGACACGGTGGCGGTTTACCCGCGGCCACCGCATTTTAGCCGCGGGTCACCGCCGAAAACGGGGAAGAAAACTAGCAGTCACGGCGGCGACGGGGACAAGGCCATTCACCGCCCGCGGGGCGGTGAATGGGTCTTGTCCCCGCAGTGAGGCATGAAGGATCGCGCGGTCCCCGCAGCTCACACCCGCCTGCCCAATCGATTCTAGTGTTTAGCCAGCTCTCTCCCTTCTCCTCACCTTAGTTTGTAGATTTTCTTTTTCGGCGACCCGCACGCTATCAGAGAGCCGTGCACCCGCTGCTGCTCAGTTTCGATCTTCTGCTCTGACGCAACCGGAAACAGGAAGTTGCAGCAGAGCAGAAGATTGAACACTGAGCAGCCGCGCGTGTGCGGCTCTTTGGGAAAGCGTGCAGGTCGCTGAAAAAGAAAGCCTGCAAATAAAGGTGAGGAGAAGGGAGAGAACTGGCTAAACACTAGGATCGATTGGGCAGGCGGGTGGGGGCTGCGAGGACCGTGCGATCACCCGTGTTCCCGGCTCAGACTGTAAGGAGGGAGTGAAAGGGAAAAGGATTGTGGGCCAAGGTGATGAAAACGGAAAGAAAAACCCACAGCAGGAAAGAAAGGGAAGGACAGGCAGGTGAGCCAGATGCTAGAAGCAGGGGGGGGGGAAGAAAGCTAGATGGGGTTGAAAAGAAGAGACACACTGGTATGGAAGAGGAAGATAGGGGAAATCTGGACACAGGAAGGTAACAGAAAGAGGGGAAATTATGTGCATGGGGCATAGGGACAGAGACAAAAAGGGGACATGCCATGGGGATGGTATATGGACACAGGGGGGGGCAATGGCAGATACATAGGGGAGATATTAGAAAAGTATATAAAATCGTACCCGTTTGAGGCTTTTATGTATGCAGCGGTGACGGGGCGGTGAATGGGGTGGCAGTGGCGGTGACGGGGCGGTGAAGGGAATGACGGTGACGGGGCGGTGCAGAGGATGGTGAGACGGGGACGGGGCAGTGACGGGGACCAATTTTTTCACCGTGTCATTCTCTACTCTGCGCAGTGCAGGTGAGCATGGAGTCTTGTCATTTGAAAGAATTTTTGTCCACTAAAGATGGAAATGAACATTTTCACTATTTCTTTAAATGAATCACTGGAGGGATTTGATTTTTGTTTACTGATTTTTCATTGTTCTTATGTTCTTTTTACCCAGTACTATTGATCTCTTGGATTGGAACAGCCTTATTGACAGTAAGACCAAGATCTCCAAACTATTATTGGTGCCAAATCTTCAGGTACAAATACGGCTACTTTTCTCTTTGTATCTAAACTCTTGAACCCTTCCATCTTTCAGACATTACCATTTTGATTTCTATATGGTGTCCAGAAAATGGAACCCCCTAACATTTTTCAAAATAACACAAAAAGATATGTGCTAATAAAATTGACTGTTGTCAAAATGAGATCATTCAGAAAGTGACCATCAAGATATTTGTGATCGCATTTATGCAACGAAAGGCCTACAGTGTGAAGCGTTTGCTAAGGGAGTTTCCTAACGAAGATTGGACTAATGTATTTTTCAAAGATTGTCATATAAATGTTTAAACAATTTCAAAATGTGATGTGTAAAAGTTTTAAATGATGAAATATTGTGTACTTGTTATAAGATGAAAAAATGAATAAAGAATTTGGAAAAAAATGTTTTGGAACTTTTAAGGGGTCCTTTTACAAAGCCGAGCTATCGGTTTTATTGCACGCACCAGATTAGCACACATTAGCCAGAAATCTACCGCCTGTTCAAAAGGAGGCAGTAGCAGCTAGCGCGTGTGGCAAGTTAGCGATCGCTATTCTGCGCATTAAGGCCCTAGCACGGCTTTGTAAAAGGAGCCCTTAGTGTTGTTGCACCCCCCTTCCCCCCTCCGGACATTGTGTATATTCCCAGAACATCCTAAAAAAAAAGTGAGCTATTTTGGAAAATTTTGACTTATGTACAAATGTCTGAGATGTGGTAAGAGTGGATAGCGTAGCTGGTTTTAAGAAATGTTTGGACAAGTTTGTGGAGGAAAAGTCCATAGTCTGTTATTGAGAAAGACATGGGGGAAGCCACTGCTTGCCCTGGTTCGGTAGCATAGAATATTGCTACTCCTTGGGTTTTGGTCGGGTACTATTGACCTGGATTGGCCACCGTGAGAACGGGCTACTGGACTTAATGGACCATTGGTCTGCCCCAGTAAGGCTATTCTTACGTTGTTTGTCATCCAAGTTTTCACTTTTGTGGTGAGGGACCATATCCGCCCTTTTTCCAGTCCTCCATGCCAAGTTATTTAAATCTTTTTCAAAAGAGATTTTTCCTGGGCCTGGTGGTAAGTGCTCAGCAGCTAAAGGTAAACAAATTGATGTAATTTGGGAACCTGAGTTTCAAGCACTTAAGTCAATGACCTGTTTTCAGCCAAACTTGAGCTTGTGCTAATTTGGGCATTCTGCTTGCTATTAGTGTATAAACGAGAGTGCTCGGGCACTTTTTCCCCTTTCACTGTAGACTGGACAACTGGAGCCACTTCTGTCCAAGTTCACAGATGAGGAAGATCTGCAAATGAAGAGGATGCTCCGGAGGATAGACATCTTGGCAAAGGTGAGGAAGAGGCTATAATAACATTTCATGACAGCAGAAGGAAAAGTGGGGTGGCCCCTCCAGAAGGATATACCCAGCTGCGAGCTGTAGATGCCACTAGGCTGTTGCTTTTGTCACCTCTTAATAATGGCGAACCAAAGTTCCTATATCCAATTCAGTGCCCATCCCACCTCCCTTCAAGTCCTAGAGAAATCCAAGAAACCACCAAAACAAATGAAGCAACTAACCAAGCATGTCTACCCAGGCATCCTGTATCGTCTAATGCAGTGTCATGGCACAATGGTGTGCCCCAAGAGATTCCATCTAAGATAATAATACCCTTAGCCGCACATGTGCACTTCAATTTTTGTGGCTCCGTGCGTCCGTTGCTCTGTGGTCGGCAGAGAAATGTTGCAGAGTGTGGTGCGTGTGTGGCGCTTGCGCACATTGGGAGCCAACATCGGGGAGAGAAGGAGGCAGTGGCGGCGACCGAGCTACGGAGCTAGGGGAGGGAAGGCCACAACTACTGCCACTCCGTGGTCGCACAGCCTTCTCCTCTGCCTCCACTCTGGGTGAATTTCCGGGTCAAGGATGAGGATTTGTTGGAGGCTGGTGGTGCTGCCGCAGAGGGGGTGGGATGGGTTGGGGGGGGGGGCGGTCAAAGGAAGGGGAGCGGGGCACAGGCAGGGAATGGGAGAAAGAGACAAACAAGACAGCGGCCAAGGAGAGAGAAAGAGATAGAAAGATAGACAGCGGCCAAAGAGAGAGACAGAAAGACACACAGGCAGCGGCCAAGGAAAAAGAGAGAGAGAGAGACAGAAAAGCACATAAACAGCGGCCAAAGAAAGAGAGAGAGAGAGAAAGACAGAAATATACACAGACAGCAGCCAAGGAGAGAAAGAGATAGAAAGACAGACAGCCACATAGACAGTGGCCAAGGAGATAGAGAGACAGACAGCGGCCAAGGAGAGAGAGAGAGAAAGAGATAGAAAGATAGACAGCGGCCAAAGAGAGAGACAGAAAGACACACAGGCAGCGGCCAAGGAAAAAGAGAGAGAGAGAGACAGAAAAGCACATAAACAGCGGCCAAAGAAAGAGAGAGAAAGACAGAAATATACACAGACAGCAGCCAAGGAGAGAAAGAGATAGAAAGACAGACAGCCACACAGACAGTGGCCAAGGAGATAGAGAGACAGACAGCGGCCAATGAGAGAGAGAGAAAGAGACAGAAAGGCACATAAACAGTGGCCAAGGAGAAAGAGTGAGAAAGAGGCAGAAACATACACAGAGAGCAACCAAGGAGAGAGAGAGAGAAAGAAAGAGACAGAAAGACAGACAGACACAAAGCTGCCAACAAGAAAGAGAGAAAGAGACAGAAAGACAAGACAGACACACAGACAGCGGCCAAGGAGAGAGAGAGAGAGAGACAGAAAGACAGACAGACACACAGAAAGACAGACAGCGGCCAAGGAGAAAGGGAGAGACAGAAAGACAGGCAGACAGACAGAAGCCAAGGAGAGAGAGAGAAAGAGACAGAAAGACATACACACACAGAGAGCGACAGATGGAGACACACAGAAAGACAGCGGCCAAGGAGAGAGGGAGAGACAGAAAGACAGGCAGACAGCGGCCAAAGAGAGAGAGAGACAAAGAAAGACAGGGAGACACATCTATTTTAGCACCTGTTAATGTAACGGGCTTAAAGACTAGTTCCATTATATTACATTACATCACGTTTATTAACCGCAAAACTCATAGATCGATAAGGTTCACAACAGACACAAAACTGGTCATTTCCAATGAACTACAGAACAATCATTAATCATTTTAATTCTCTAAAAATTGTATAAACAAGAATGATTTTAATAACTTTGTGAAATGTGTTCAAGAACAAGACCTTCCAAATAAAATGCGTAACTTTGTCCCAACCAGATGCCTGAAAAGCAAGTAAATGTTGCCGGAACTTTTATAAATATGGCCTCAGACTGGAGGAGCGACAAATAAAGCAGTATTATGTAGTGGATGATTTGGTGTAAATAGAGTAAATAATTCTAATATGTACTCTGGCGCTTGACCATGCAGGACTTTATAACAAAGTGTTCCCAGATTAAACCTCACACATGCTTCAAATGGAAGCCAATGGAGCCTTCTTTAATAAGAAGTAATATCTGTTTTTTCAGATCAAAAATCGGATGCACTGCAACATTCTGTACTCTTTGAAGTCTAAGTATATTTGTACGATGTCCAGCAATGTGAACAATGTTACAATAATCCAAGTCTAAATGCCATAGGTTCAAAGTATGATTTGATAGTTCGCAACTTCCATAGAATGAATAAACATTTTTTCACCAATGCCGAAATAAATGATTTCATTGTTAAATTTCTATCCAAGTATACTCCCAGGATCTTAATCTCAGATTCAATTCAATAACTAATCCCACCCAACGTTAGCTGGCGCTGAACCATCTTTTTAGAGGGGGAGGCAAAGAAGAGCTTACCCCCTCTTCTACTAAACTGCGCTAACGGTTTTAGCGCGGGGAGCCACGCTGAATGGCCCGTGCTGCTCCCGATGCTCAGAGTTCTTATGAGCCTCGGGAGCAGCGTGGATCATTCAGTGCGACTCCCCGTGCTAAAACTGCTAGCGCGGTTTAGTAGAAGGGGCCCTTAGTCTCATCTGGGTTTAACTTCATTTTATAATATGTCATCCATTTGTTCATGTGGACATAATTTCTTGGATTATATTTAGAGATGAAGACAGGTCTGTTGGGATTGGTACAACAATTGTTTTATCATCTGCATAACTAAAGATCTTTAAATTCATGGATGCAAGTTTCTCACCCAGTGTTGCCAAATAGATGTTAAAAAGTGTCAGGGAGAGGGAGGAACCCTGAATAGACCCATGACATCAAGACAGTCAAGCAGGACATTGTGATCCACCAAGTCAAAAGCACGACTAAGATCATCCTGCAGTAGCAGTTGATTGACAGTTGCTGTTTGTAGAATACTAAAGAGTCTGCGTTGGGCGTACGTGCGAGACAAGCGCCTGAGCCACACATGCCCCTCCAGGTTCCTCCCTGCAGTTGCTTGCTGGGGATTTTGCATGCACAATTCAAAAAGCTGTTGAAAACCTCTTTATTTGTTGAAACTTTTTTTTACCAGATGAAGAGCACTGTCTGTTAAGAAATAATGGTTTCAGAATAACTACTTTTATGATATTACTGTTTTGCTGATGAATGTTATCTATTCTATGTATACTGTGTGTTTTTTGGGAACCCGTTTAGGCTTAAAGTGGGCTATATAGTAAGCTTTTAAAATAAATGTACAGAATCCTAGGAGCAGTTGCATGTGTAATGGCTAATCCGTGCCAATGAGCAACTAATTTATCAAATAAGTTCTCTGCACACAGATGGCATTCTGTAATTTGCACATGCAGCTTTGCACACGTAGTGTGAAATTGTGAGCACAAGTTTAAAGAATTAGGGAGAAAGCTACTAAGTAACACATCTGAAAACAAATTGGGGGGCTTTTCACTTAAAGCTCTTAACAGTTGTTGGAGGATACGATAAAAGCAGTTGGTATAACTGAGTTTAAAAAGGGGTTGAACAAGTTCTGGATACAAAGGTATTGTGTTCTGCTAACTCCCTGAAAACCAGGTTGATGTGAATAACATAAGAGGAAAGTATAGTATTTTTTTGCTCCATAAGACACACCTGACCATAAGACTCAGCTGGGTGTAGAGGAGGAAAAACCAAGAGAAAAATATTCTGAACCAAATGGTGTACTCTGTGCCTCCTCTGGTGGTCTAGAGGTAGACCGGGACAGGAGGAGAGGGGGGAAAGATGTCACCTTATTGTGCCTTTTGGTATAGGAATTTCCTGTCATCAGAATGTCACAGCCAGCATGAAATGAGTATGGTAACTCTTTACAGCTCCAGGGTTCATTGCTGTCTCCAATTATTTTCATAATATTTATCTTCCTCCATTGTTGAGCATTTCCATGTTTTTTTAACCCCCTCTTCCCCCCATCTAAGAATGCACATCATGTTTTTTACCCCCCCCCCGTACCTTGTAAAATCTTGGTGGTCCAGCGGTGTATCGGCAGGAGCAAGCTTTCCGCGCTCCTGCCTGGCCCTGTGCTGCTCACTGAATGGCTGCTGTCATTCTCGCGAGTCCAACGAGAACTGACAACAGACATTCAGGAGCGGCACAGACCCAGGCAAGAGCGCAAAAAGTTTCAAGTTTTATTTAAGTCTTGATATACCGCTTTTATGATCAAAGCGGTTTCCAATTAATACAAAGTGATAAAAAGTAAAAAAAAAAAAAAAAAAACATAAAGGGAACGCATAAACAATTACAATACAGACGCAACATGATACACATGGGCAAATAGGGAGGATACATTGCTTGTTCCTGCCGATACACCGCTGGACCACCAGGATTTTAAAAGATGGAAAAAAGTAATATTCGCTCCATAAGACGCACAGACATTTCCACCTATTTTTTTTTTTTTTTTGGGGGGGAGAGGGCAAGCTGTGATAAGGAAATGATGTAGACGTAGATTTTTTAAAAATATTTAATCTTAACAAATGATGGAAATAAACAAAATTCACCAGCTCATGAGGACATAGGAGATAAAGGGAATGAAAATAAGAAATCAGATATTCAGGGCAAATTCCTGCAAACATCTTCTATACCCACCATGATAGTTTAAATACCATACAGGCCTGAATTGGGAGCCAAACGAGGGTCCCCTTTTACAAAGCCACAATAAATGCAATTCCTATGGGCTTTGGTGCGTTTTGTAAAAAGATCCCTGAATAGTCTGCAATAATTGGCTTAGTGGAAAGGATCAACTGGACTTCTTTAATGAGCAGAGTCTCCTAAGGCTTGTAAAAGGTGGCTTTGATCAGCATATCGATATTGCCCTCTACTTCCCCTTCCTTAGAGATTCTATGTACTTAAATTCAAATAGTTTTTGTCTCCACTAGAAGGCTGTTCCGTGCATTCATAAGAACATAAGAATAGCCTTACTGGGTCAGACCCATAGTCCATCAAGCCCGGTGGCCAATCCAGGTCACTAGTACCTGGCCAAAACCCAAGGAGTAGCAATATTCCATGCTACCGATCCAGGGCAAGCAGTGGCTTCCCCCATATTTCTCAATAACAGACTATGGATATTCATCACCCTTTCCATGCAGAAGTATTTTCTGAGTTTACTTCCGAGTCTGTCCCCTTTCATCCTCACCCTAAGACAGTTTTTCTTTCAACTGGAAGAGGTTCGCCCCGTATTTAAACATCTCATATCTCCCTTCAAAAGTATGCAGATTGCTAGAGACCACCAAGTCCATATCTCTCTTCCCAGACCCGGCTTCCTTTCTTTCATACCAGTTCCCGCATGTGTTGGGTGATGAAATTTATCTGTAAATGTGGTCACAACCCACAAACTGAATTGCTAGCTTGCAGTTTAGATTATATAAGGCTGTGTTCTTCACATGTCGCTGTCTGGGCCATGTCATAATCCAGATCCACTTTGTACTTAAGTTATCTAGTGCAACTGAGTTTCTTTACTGTAGCAAGAGGCCTCTAAAGTCAGTTGATACCTAAGCTCTCGAAACAGCGATGAGGTTGCTGCCTGGAAACTCTTGGCCTCAGTTTTTCAGATCAGAGTAAAACGGCGTGGTAGCTTTTGATCCACTTTTGAAGGTAATGTAAAGAAATAAAACCTACATGAAATAAGGTGATACTGTTTTTGGAATCCTCCAGACAGGACTTAACAAAGATTTTGGTTTCTGTCGCATTGCTTATTATAGGAGTCGCCATTCAACAGATTACATTTAATTGGAAAAACTGGAGTAGACTTAACTACAGTTTCTGGTGGAATTCTCTCTGTCATATATATATATAAGATGGAAAGAACATTAGCCATGCAGAAAGGAAATTTTAATAAATTTCAGGAGGTTTGGGGATCATTAATAGAATATTGTAATGAGTAAATATCATTTTTCCCTTATTGGTACAATTGCAAAGTGTGGGGTGGGGGGGAGGGACTTTTACTCTTATATTAAAGGTTTGGATTACTAGGTATGATAATATATTTATGATATATGTACTCATGTATGTAATAGTAGGGTTGGGAGGGATGGTTTTAATATTACTAATTTAATTTAATGACAGATAATCAAGTAATATAGCATAAGTTCAATTGTTATTTTCTGAAGCACTTGTTGTAAAATGTAAAAATGAATAAAGAATTGAAACGTATTACAAACCCTAATTCTACTGCTTTCTTATTGCCCATCTCTCCTTGTTTCTCACCTTGCCGCCTCCTCATCTCTTCCATTGGAATGCTTTTATGTTTCATTTGCTTATTCCTGATCTGAAGAAGGGTTACCAGTAAAGAATCACCTTATTTCATTTCTTTAATTCAGCTCTGGTTCAGTCTGTTGGATTCAGTCCTGTCTACAGAGACCATTTTTTCCTTTACCTCTCTCCTTTCCATTAAGCAACTGTGCTATCTTTTGCTTCTTTCTACATCTCTTAATTGACTTGTGGGTTTTGAATGCCCGGTTCATTGATTCAGTTTAGCTCTGAAGCTGATTTCAATTTGAGCAAAGTCCCTGAATATCCTCCTAAAGTCTTTCCACTGTCTCCAGCACTGGCAGTATGTTGTATGGCGAAAGTTAGTGCATAAGTCTGCATTTCTACTGTTCTGTGGCCCTTGTGAGCTCTAGTTTTCTGGGGCCGGAGTTTAACATCTCCCTCCCCTCCCCTTCTTGTATCTAGTTTGCTTGTGGCTGCCACACTTATTTATGCTCTTGACTTATGCTCTGGTCCATGTTCTTTTATAGAAAGCTTTGGAGATGGGAGTGAGGCTGATGGTAGATGCCGAACAGACCTATTTCCAGCCTGCTATTAGCCGTCTTACCCTGGAGATGCAGCGCAAGTTTAATGTTGAGAAACCCACAATATTCAACACCTACCAATGCTACCTGAAGGTTAGCCCCTGTCTCCCCAACCTGGAAGTTCCCTCTAAGACCTGAACCTAATTGCTAAAAGCCTCTAATCTGCTGGTCTCTTTGCAGGCAGCATATGATAATGTGAGCACAGATGTGGAACTTTCACGCCATGAGGGCTGGTATTTTGGTGCCAAACTGGTGAGGGGGGCATATATGCAGCAAGAGCGGAAAAGAGCAGAAGAACTGGGCTATGAGGACCCTATAAACCCAACTTACGAGTGTACTAATGACATGTATCACAGGTACTGAAAAGAATGGATGATGGCTGAATGAGAGATTCTATAGCAGATCTGGTTTAGTAGATTCAAGATCTATCATAAATGCTTCAACTATTCATTTGTAGTGATGGCTAGAGAGGTAAAACCTTTTCACTTAATTGTAATGAAAGCCCCCTGTTTAGATTGTAAGCTCTTTTAAGCAGGGACTATCTCCTTTGTGACTCTGTACAGCGCTGCATATGTCTCGTAGTGCTCTAGAAATAAGTAGTAGCAATGACTCCCCAAACAAACCAAAGCTGGTGCAGCCTCTACATGGCACAGAGTGAAACATAACGGGTGCAATATTCAGAAAATGCTGAGCACCAAATTTAAGCTCTTGTTAACATCCTAAATGTCTCTCTTCACTTGATTTAGTTGGTTCTGTTCATGCTTGGTCAAATCCACACCTACCAGGTGATCACGCCCTCTTCCTCTGCTTCTCTGCACCCCTTATTCTGTGGTAGAGAATGACATGGTGTCCATTTCCTGTGGTAACTGCAGGAAAACCACAGGAACAGGCAAAAATCTGAGATTTTACCGCCAGTGTAGGAATCTGTAAAAGGCTTTGATCCTGTGAGGACCCCCCCCCCCCTACGAACACAGCTCTCCACCATCCCTACCTCCCTTCATGGCTCCTTCCCTCCCCCCCCAGCCCTCCAGCCGGCTTCCTTCCCTCCCTCTCTCCCTTCTGCTGGCATATAGCTTGAAGAAGAGCATTGATGGTGCTCATGGCCTTCACTCTGCCGAGTGCCTTCTTATGACGCAACTTTCTCTTTTTGCAAAGACAGGAAGTTGTCTCATAAAGAAGGAGCCTGGCAGAGGAAAGGAATATCGATTGGTTTGCTCTTCTTAAAGGAATAATAATAATAATAATTGTATTTCTTGTATACCACCCTGCCAGTAGTTCTGGGCGGTTCACAGCAAGAGAAACTGAGACATTTCAGTGAAAAAATACAATACAGAAAACATATTAGTACTTTAAATACAACATCAGTAAAACAATTCAATTAAAATACAAATTCCTAGATAAAATAGACCATTGTTGATATGCTATTAAAAAAGTTAACATTTCAATAGTTTCCTAAATTTAAGGTGAGTGGGATTGGGCAGTCAGAGGAATTCATCTTCCCCCCCTTGATATTCTAGTGTCTTGTCCAAAAAGGTTTTATAACAACAGGCCTTTAGACATAACATAGTAGATGACGGCAGATAAAGACCCGAATGGTCCATCCAGTCTGCCCAACCTGATTCAATTTAAAATTTTTTTTTTTTTTTTAATTTTTCTTCTTAGCTATTTCTGGGCAAGAATCCAAAGCTTTACCCGGTACTGTGCTTGGGTTCCAATTGCCGAAATCTCTGTTAAGACTTACTCCAGCCCATCTACACCCTCCCAGCCATTGAAGCCCTCCCCAGCCCATTCTCCACCAAACGGCCATATACAGACACAGACCGTGCAAGTCTGCCCAGTACTGGCCTTAGTTCAATATTTAATATTATTTTCTGATTCTAGATCCTCTGTGTTCATCCCACGCTTCTTTGAACTCAGTCACAGTTTTACTCTCCACCACCTCTCTCAGAAGTGCATTCCAGGCATCCACTACCCTCTCCGTAAAGTAGAATTTCCTAACATTGTCCCTGAATCTACCACCCCTCAACCTCAAATTATGTCCTCTGGTTTTACCATTTTCCTTTCTCTGGAAAAGATTTTGTTCTACATTAATACCCTTCAAGTATTTGAACGTCTGAATCATATCTTCCCTGTCTCTCCTTTCCTCTAGGATATACATATTCAGGGCTTCCAGTCTCTCCTCATATGTCTTCTGGCTCAAACCTCCTGTCATTTTCGTCGCCCTCCTCTGGACCGCCTCAAGTCTTCTTACGTCTTTCGCCAGATACGGTCTCCAAAACTGAACACAATACTCCAAGTGGGGCCTCACCAATGACCTGTACAGGGGCATCAACACCTTCTTCCTTCTACTGACTACGCCTCTCTTTATACAGCCCAGCATCCTTCTGGCAGCAGCCACTGCCTTGTCACACTGTTTTTTCGCCTTTAGATCTTCGGACACTATAACCCCAAGGTCCCTCTCCCCGTCCGTGCAAATTAGCTTCTCTCTTCCCAGCATATACGGTTCCTTCCTATTATAAATCCCCAAATGCATTACTCTGCATTTCTTTGCATTGAATTTTAGTTGCCAGGCATTAGACCGTTCCTCTAACTTTTGCAGATCCTTTTTCAAATTTTCCACTCCCTCTTCGGTGTCTACTCTGTTACAAATCTTGGTATCATCTGCAAAAAGGCACACTTTTCCTTCAGCAATGTCACTCACAAACATATTGAACAGGATTGGCTCCAGCACCGAACCCTGAGGGACTCCACTAGTCACCTTTCCTTCCTTCGAGCGACTTCCATTAACCACCACCCTCTGGCGTCTGTCCGACAGCCAGTTTCTGACCCAGTTCACCACTGGGTCCTAACTTCAGCCCTTCAAGTTTGTTCAACAGCCTCCTATGAGGAACTGTATCAAAGGCTTTGCTGAAATCCAAGTAAATTACATCTAGCATATGTCCTCGATCCAGCTCTCTGGTCACCCAATCAAAAAATTCAATCAGGTTCGTTTGGCACGATTTACCTTTTGTAAAGCCATGTTGCCTCGGATCCTGTAACCCATTAGATTCAAGGAAATACACTATCCTTTCTTTCAGCAACACTTCCATTATTTTTCCAACAACTGAAGTGAGGCTCACCGACCTGTAGTTTCCTGCTTCATCCCTGTGACCACTTTTATGAATAGGGACCACATCCGCTCTCCTCCAGTCCCCAGGAATCACTCCCGTCTCCAGAGATTTGTTGAACAAGTCTTTAATAGGACTCGCCAGAACCTCTCTGAGCTCCCTTAGTATCCTGGGATGGGAGCAGGGAAGATGAACATACCGGAATTTCTGGTGCTTTTATTTGTCTTGAATAATTTCAGGTAAGATATCAGATAAGAAGGCAGTAAACCGAAAAGTGCCTTGTAACAAATACACCCAAATTTAAAAAGCACTCTAGCTTCGAATGGGAGCCAATGCAATCTAGTATAAAAAGAACTTACGTGGTCATATTTCTTAAGACCAAAAATCAAATGGATGACCGAGGTATTCTGGAAGGAAGAACTTTCTATGTAGTGTTCAGTTTTCTTGATAGTGGAGGGGATATTGTGAGGGGAGAAAGGGCTTTGTGGATCCTTTTTCTGTATTTGTACAGAATATTGTTTCTTTTTATACTTTTAATAAAAAGATTTCGATATAAATTCATAACTATTCAAGGCTTGTGCAGATGGGATCAGACCGAGTTTTTGAGGACAAGGATAAATTTTTTCGTTGTTTCATTGCCTAATCTGTGGGGTTCCACAGGGAGCAGTTTTGTCACCTCCTTCTTTTTAATCTGCTTCAGAGTTAGATGCACTAAAGTCAGCAATCATCTGACCATCATCTAACGCATTTGCTGACCCATACAAATGAGCTCATTAATATTGAAATGTCATGCTCTAACATGGCTTCCTGATGCACAAAAAAAAGTGATCGCTTTTAGCAATCCGAAAATAGCGACTGGTCAAGACCAATCACCTGTCCCTCCGATTCAAAAATATTTATAACATGCAAACTTTTTAAAAATAATGGGCACAGATACTATTTGTGTGTTACACACGCACAATATCTGCCCCATTTGAAAAAAGCCCCACCCTAATGAACTGGCACACACAACTGGATCAGTTCCTTTTTGGTGCATGCAAAAGCCAGAATAAACTCTGGCGAAAAATCAGTATCTGAGGCCTGCAGGACATGACTACCCTCCATGGATGTAGAAGGCCAGCCACAAGAGTAAGGCACAGCAGCTTCTAAGTGCACCGATGTGGTAGTCAAAATGGTGGTAGTTCTCACCAAAGAAGAAAGCCTCCAATGTTTCAGCAACACAGGCCTTCAAAACCTCATTGCAAGACTCTTGCTCCCGACCCAGTGGATGATCCGGCCCCCAGGGAACCAAATTTAGACTTCAACTGCATCCCACACTACTGTGAAAACAAGCAAACCCTTTAAAAAATGTTTGGCGTTCATCACGGCGGCTACCCGACACCGACAACCACGGGTCCAGAGCAAAGGAACAGCCCAATAGCAGGATTCATAAAGGAAAAAAGACCAAACTGCTTAACCTCAGGAGAGAAGCAGTATCGCCCTGCCACTATCTACTTTTGGGACTTTTTTTTTTTAAGGCAAGAGCAGACCCCACCAGCTCTCCAGGCGAGCTGTCTGCCCCTAGACAGAGCTCAGCCAAGGCACACTTCAAAGAAGTCCCCAAAGGGAACATGGGGGAAGGGACCCAGCCTCTTGGGTGTGACATCCCCAGGGTTAAAGAGACCACCACAGACCTCAACCTCAGTTCAGTATATTCCTCTAAGAAAGCCCTAAGAGGAAAGACAGTTATTTTTCTTTCCCTTAACTTTGAAAGAGCTCAAACCCTTATACCTGACTGGGACTGCAAAGACAAGTCCACCACCTGCTGGAGACGATTCAATTCACTTTTCCTGCCCAATTGGGCATTTTTTCCAAATGTCTTAGCAGGTTTATTTTGTAGTCTTTCAACCCATCCCACCCCCATTTTGCGCTATCCAACCCCACACCGGCACTGTAGTGTAAACAAAATAAAAAATACTTTTCCTCTCTCTGTTAGGTCCTAGCTCACACTCGCTGTCTAACACCAGCTCTGGTAGGACACACATTTCAAACCTGACATATTGTAATCACAAAATGGAAAATAAAATTATTTTTTCTACCTTCCACTGCCATACCCAACATTTGTTTCTTTCCCTCTGTCTCTCTTTCTTTGTTTCTTTCCCTCTGTCTTTCTTTCTTTCTCTCTCTTTCTTTGTTTCTTTCCCTCGTCTTTCTTTCTTTCTTTCTCTCTCTTTGTTTCTTTCCCTCTGTCTCTTTCTTTATTGCTCTCTTTCTTTTTCTCTCTTTCTTTTTCTTTTTCTCTCTCGTGCCCTGGGTCAAACCTGTCTATTCCCCTCCATGCACCATTTCTCCTTTCTTCTCCTCCATTATCATGTGCAACATTTCTCTCTCCCGGCCCTCCACCCTTTGTCCAACATTTCTTTCTCCCCATGCATTACATTAGGGATTTCTATTCTGCCATTACCTTGCAGTTCAAGGCGGATTACAAAAGAATTATCCAAGATGTATTACAACAAGAACTTCCTCTCCTCCACCATGTGAAGGATTTCTCCCTCATCCCTTCCTCCTCCACCCCCCCAACAATTTTTTCTCTCTCCTTTCTCCCCCCCATGTGCACCATGTTTCCTCCCTTCCCATTCCCCTGAGCAGCAGCTTTCCTCCTCTTCCACCGATCCTTCCACCGTGAAACCTGACATATCTCTAAGGCCTCTTGCAGCAGCAGCAGCAGAGCTCTGAACCGGCTGCTTTGTGACATACCCTGCTAGGGCTTCCCCCTTCCGCATCACCAATGACATGGCAGAAGGAAATTGCCCAAACTCTTACCACAACCTCTGGCAATTGTGTTCTAGAGTTTAACTATTCTCTGAGTGAAAAAATCTTTCCTCCTATTGGTTTTAAAAGTATTTCCCTATAACTAAGGTATACTAAGGATGTTAAGAGTGCAAAAAACATCTCGCAAATGTGCTGCAACTTAAAGGCCATAGGGATTTTTTAGGGGGTTGAGGAGTGGCCTTGAGGTTGTGGGATCGATCCTTGTGACCGCTTTGAATGTGTAACCGCAAGTCCCATTCCCTTTCACTGTTTTTACAAGATCTGAGATTTGTCTGAATTCTGTTGCGATTTGTAATCTGCCATGTTGATATGGAGGAGAATCCAAGCTGAATTGGATGAGGGGTGGAGGGGGATAGATTGAGTTTGAGCTTTTGGTTGTTAGTAATTGCCAAAGTTTACTTTAGACCCTGTCCTAGTTCAAAATGGATTAAAGGAGACTTTTTCAGGAGTGGCATTTTCCTAATTGGAAGGAGGCAATGGGATAATCAATTCTTAAAACCTTTCCTATCATACATACTCTGATTCCTATATAAACATTTTCCACACTATCCAATAAACTTCTTATGTCATTATTAGGTAACTTCCAATCTGTAAACCGTATATACTGATATTCTCCACTATATTCTCTTATCACTTGATTCCCTGATATGTAATTTTCATAATTGAATCCTCTACCACACCATGTAATGTACATGAATCACTGTTATGTAATTTATCTAGATAATCTTTATTACGCAATTCTTTTGGTAATGTCCAAATCTCCTATAATTTGTATTCCACCTTGAACAATATATAATGTATAATGTATTCAAAATTAATTTTCCTATGAACTGTTTTCCTACCTTCTTCTACTCTATGTTTATAACCTAACTAATTTATTTTTCTCAAGTACTTTAGCAAGAATGTGAGCCTTTGGGACAGTCAGGGAACTCTAAGTACTCTCTCTTCATCTTAATTAATCTTACTTATTGCATTTCTTCTGTTTCTACTGTAAACCGCTTAGAACTTCACGGTACAGCGGTATATAAGAAATAAAATTATTATTATTATTATTATTATAACACTAAAATCAGAGAGAGACTGAACATACCATATCTTGGCTACTCAGTTGTGGGGATATTTGACTAATGATGGGATTTTGGACCTGCCGTTGTTTGTACTTATATATTGTAAATCGCTTTTATCCTCTTTTGGGCTGTATATGCGGTATAGAAAGTTTTTAATAAACATATCGGTCTTCAATTTCTACCCAGGCTCATGTCTGGATGAGGGTGGAGATTTGATTTGCCAGGTGTCAGCAGCCAAGAATATTATAATGTCTCTTGTTATTTTGTAAAGCACCAGGAGCAATAAATTCTTAAGTAAAATACTATATGATAAATTGTCCCCATATCAAAAGTCCTGAAGAACTCCCCGACTATAGACATTGTTATCCTGGGATCCTATATAGCCATTGAGCAGCTCATATTATCTCCTCTGAATTTGCTTTTAATTTTCCTTCATAGATGCCTTGAATATATATTAGAAGAAATCAAGTACAACCAGAAAACCAATGTGATGGTTGCGTCACACAACGAGGACACCGTGACATTTACACTCAGGAGGTAGGAACAGCTGGTGGCTGACATCTCTTTCACTTAAATAGTAAACAAGATAGCCTTGCCTAAAAAGCTGGCTGTGACTTTGACTCAGTGGCTTACCTAGCATATGTGACATCTCTTTTCTCTCCTTCACTTCCCTCTCCTATACTCCCATAGTCTGGGCATTTCACTCTCTCTTTCCCTGTCCCCACCACACACCCATCGTCTGGCATTTCACTCTCTTCTCTCCTTCTTTTCCTTCCTCGTCTTCCTTCTCAATTTTCTGCATCTGTCTAGATTAAATTTTTACTATCCAGTCCTCAATTTCCCTTTTCACTGTGTCTACCTACAGCTTGCCACATCTTTCCCTTACCACCTCCAGTATTTCACTAACTCTGTTCTCTTCCCCCTTCCCCCATCCAGCATGTGCTCTTTTTAATTTATCCCCTCCTTCCATCATGTTCCCTCTTTCTTTACCCCTTCCATCCAGCATCTTCTCTGTCCACTTCCATTCAGTGTTTGCCCCCTCTCTCTCCTCCCCACTTCCATTCAGTGTTTGCTCTCTCTCCCCTCTCTCTCTCTCTCCTCTTCGCTTCTCTCTCCTCTTTCTCCTCTTCTCTTCTCTCTCCTCTCTCTCTTTCTCCTCTCTCCTATCCTCTCTCTTCTAATCTCTCCTATCCTCTCTTCTCCAATCTCTCTCTCTCCTTTCTTCTCTCTTCTCTCCTCCCCACTTCCGGCATCCCACTCTTCCTATGCATCAGGATATTGTGCTTGTGCAGTGGAACGTGCCAGAGGTGCCTTTTCATTTTGCATGTTCTGTGGCCCGCCTCTATCCCATCTCGGATGGGGATAAGGACACCTTGAAGTCACCAGTGGTGGACACGGTGGTCTCAGCCCTCGCGAAACAGCATATGGTGTCTGTTGATGGTGGCTCTGCTTTGAGGGACACTGAGGAGTGTAAGTTGGAATCCCTCCTTAAACAAAGTTTTGATGTTAGTGCTCTGGTGGTCCAAGCGGCGATGTGTGGCGGTTTGGTTGCTTGGGCTCGTTTTCGTTGGGCCGAGCGGGTTCTTGACCGTAAGTCTGACGACTGGGCCTTGGTGGAGCAGCAAGTAGCCAAAATTGAGATGGATCCTTCGTATCTCTCTGATGCCATATATGACCTCCTGCGAGCTTCTGCCAAATCCACGGCCCTCGGGGTGGCCGCACATGGTACCCTGTGCCTGTGGGCTTGGTCAGAGGATGCGGCTTCTAAGGCTAAGCTGACAAAATTTCCTTTTCATGGATCTTTCTTGTTTGGAGAGGATTTGGATAAGTTGGTTCAGACCCTGACAAGTTCTAAGGTGCCTCATCTTCTAAAGGACCGAGCCTGTCCTCTGGCATGGGGTGGCACTGCTCGATGGCATTGGCACGATTTCCACAGGTACTGCTCTGGTCGAGGGGCCTCTTCCCTCCCAACCACTGGGTCCTCCCGGGGCCATTTATTTCAGTGCATGCAGACCTTTTAGGGGGCTTGTGATACTGCAGCCGGTTCCTCTGCTGCCCGTTCTGCTCAATGACTCCTTGCCGGTGCCCCCTTTGGTTCTTGAGGGCGCCCGGCTGCAAGATTTTTACCACATGTGGGCAGAGATCATGTCGGATCAGTGGGTCCTGGAGGTGATTCAGAACAGCTATGCTCTGGAGTTTGCCCACTCCTTGCCAGATCACTTTCTCACTTCTCTATGTCAGGTGGCATGATAGAAGCAGACTTTCCACCAGACGCTTCAAAGATTGCTAGATCTCCAAGCGGTTGTGCCGGTGCCTCCATCAGAGTGGAGCACTAGCCGGTATTCCATTTACTTTGTGGTGCCCAAGAAAGAAGGGGACTTTTCGGCCCATCCTGGATCAGAAGGGGGTCAACGGGGCTCTCAGAGTTCCATCCTTTCGCATGGAGACTCTGAGATCGGTCATTTTGGCGGTTCAGCCGGGGGAGTTCCTGACTTCTCTCGATCTCATGGAGGCCTATTTGCATGTTCCGATTTGGGCCTCGGTTCCTTCGCTTTGTGATCCTGGGATGGCACTGTCAGTTTTGTGTGCCTCCTTTTGGTCTGGCCACGGCTCCGCAGACGTTCACCATGGTCATGGCGGTGGCTTTGCGCAAGGAGGGCATTCTGGTTCAACCCTAGCTGGAAGACTGGTTGATCAGAGTAAAGTCTTTCCAGGAGAGCTCTTGGGTTACCGCCCGGGTGATGGAATTCCTTCAGTCACTGGGTTGGGTGGTCAACCTGTCCAAGAGCCGGTTGGTTCCGTCTCATCGCCTGGAGTATCTTGGGGTTCTCTTCGACACATCCTTGGGAAAGGTCTTCCTCCCAGACGCATGAGTGAGCAAGTTGCAGTCGCAGATTCGCCTTCTGATGGCTTCCCGGTATCTTCAGGCACAGGATTTTCTCCAGGTTTTGGTGAGATGAGCGCGAGCTCACATGTGTCCACTTCAGTCTGCTCTTCTTCAGCGATGGTCACCTCAGAGACACAATTTGGATTCGCCCATTCCTCTTAGAGGGTTAGCTCATCGTAGTCTCCATTTGTGGCTACAGTCTTCCCATCTGGTGCAGGGCGTGAGTCTGGATCAGCCTCACAGATGCTAGTCTCCTCGGCTGGGGAGCTCAGTGTCTTGGGAGCTCCACTCAGGGCAGCTGGTCCCCAAAGGAGGCATCTTGGTTGATCAATATTCTAGAGACCAAAGCCATCCGTCTGGCATTGTTAGCGTTCCAGACCTTGGTGACGGGCAAGTCTGTTCGTGTACTCTCAGACAATGCCACAACGGTGGCCTAGTCAATCATCAGGGGGAGAACCAGGAGTCGTCTGGTGGCACAGGAGGCAGCTCTGCTCATGGCTTGGGAAGAGTCTCATCTTCTGGACATCTTGGCGTCCCACATAGCCAGAATGGAAAATGTTCAGGCAGACTTCCTCAGTCGTCATGTTCTAGATCCCGGAGAGTGGTGTCTCAGTCCCGCGGCCTTCGAGTTGAGAGTGCAGACTTGGGGTCAGCCACTCATGGACCTGATGGCCACGAGTGTCAATGCCAAAGCGTCCCGCTTCTTCAGTCGGCGCAGGGACGTTCAGGCAGAGGGGCTGGATGCTCTGGTGCATGCAAATGATCTGGTACACCCTTGACCAACGGCAGGCCTCCTGTACGTCTTTCCTCCATGGCCGATGGTGGGAAGAGTTTTTCGCATTGCTCTGCACCCCGGCTGTGTGATCCTAGTGGCCCTGGACTGCCCAGGCGCCCGTGGTACACGAATCTGGTTAATCTTCCCGTGGCGGATTCTCTTCCTCTGCCCCTCTCACCTGACCACTTGACTCAGAGTCCAATTCCAATGCTTTGATCAGCTGTCGGTCCAGCTCACCTCCCTGGAATCACTCTTAACGAAGACCACCAGGCGCACCGGTGAATTGGAAACCCGAGTAATGCTAGTTGAGGAAGCGCACACTACATCTGCTGCAGATCTTATATCACTGAAAGAACAACTCCAACGACAGGCAGACAAGCTGGAGGACCTTGAAAACCATTCTCGCAGAGACAATTAGCGCCTGGTTGGCTTACCTGAAGCAGTCCCAGACTCTCGTTTATTTTCTACCTTGGAGTCTTGGCTCCAGGCTGAGTTGCCGCTGCCAGCTGGTTTGGGGCCTTTACGATTGGATCGGGCGCACCGGTTGAGTAGACGCTCAGATGATCATACCCGTGCTCGAGTTACCATTCTTAAGGTCCATAACTCTGCCCATAAAGCGGAATTAATGATGGATTATAAACAGAAACGCAACACTCTTTCATATGAAGGCACTCCGGTCCGCCTTTTTCAAGATTACTCCCCTGCGTTGCAAGAGCATCGGTAGCGTTTTTCCAGAGTTTTTCAACCACAAGCAGCGTTTTATGTTCAAGTTCAAGTTTATTAGGATTTTATATACCGCCTATCAAGGTTATCTAAGCGGTTTTTACAATCAGGTACTCAAGCATTTTCCCTCTCTGTCCCGGTGGGCTCACAATCTATCTAACGTACCTGGAGCTATGGAGGATTAAGTGACTTGCCCAGGGTCACAAGGAGCAGCACGGGGTTTGAACCCACAACCCCAGGGTGCTGAGGCTGTAGATCCAACCACTGCGCCACACACTCCTGTTGCTTTACCCGGTATCATTGAAGATCTGGACGGCCGCAGGGTGGAAGACCTATGCAACTGCGGAGGAGGTGCAGGCCTATCTAGATGCTCTCCCTGGAGAGGCTGGACCTTCCTCAGCCTCTTGATTCTGCTGCTTCCCTATGGCTGCTATTGGGGACCTGGTAGCTGAGCTTCAACACTAAGAAATGCAAGATCATGCACCTCGGCAGCAGAAATACATGCAGAACTTACACCTTGAATGGTGAGACCTTAGCTAGAACTTTAACAGAACGAGACTTGGGAGTGATCATCAGCGCAGACATGAAAACTGCTGATCATGTGGAGAAGGCTTCATCTAAGGCAAGACAGTTGTTAGGTTGCATCCGCAGGAGTTTCGTCATCCGGAAGCCTGAAGTCATAATGCCATTATACAGAACCATGATGAGACCTCATTTGGAATACTGTGTGCAATTCTGGAGGCCACACTACCAAAAAGATGTGCTGAGAGTAGAGTCGGTGCAACGGATGGCCACCTGGGTGGTCTCGGGGCTCAAGGATCTATCGTACAAGGAAAGGCTGAAAAATTTGCGGCTGTACTCACTCGAGGAACGTAGGGAGAGAGGAGACATGATCGAGACGTTTAAGTATATTACTGGCCGTATCGAGATGGAAGAAGAGATTCTCTTTCTCAAAGGACCCTCCGCCACAAGAGGGCATACGCTCAAACTCAGGGCGGGAAATTTCATGGCGACACCAGGAAATATTTCTTCACCGAGAGAGTGGTTGATCCTTGGAACTAGCTCCCGGTGCAGGTGATCGAGGCAAACAGCGTTCAAGAATTTAAGAGCAAATGGGATGCCCATGTGGGATCCCTTAGAGGGTTAAGCCAAGGGAACCTGTCACTAGGAGTGGGATCCCTAGGATAGTAGACTTGGGGGTGGGTCAGTAGAGTGGGCAGACCTGATGGGCTATGGCCCTTATCTGCCGTCATCTTCTATGTTTCTATACTTCAAGTTTCAAGTTTATTCAGATTTGATTAATCGCTTTATCTTAATTCAAAGCGATGTACATAATAAAATTACAATTTAAAAAGTAATACATTAAAGAATGATGACTAAACTAATGACAAATTTGACAATACTGGAAACACTTTGGAAAGAGAAGGGCTAGAAGTTACATTGTAATATAAAGATGGGGAAAACATTTAGGGAAGGTACATGAGGCAGGGGTAAAACAAAGTTTTGGAATTATTTTATAATGAAATTATTGACTTAAAAGGCATCAGTAAATAAAAAAGTTTTCAGGTTACTTTAAAATTTTTCTAAGTTGGTTTCTTGTCTCAAATGGTAGGGTAAGGAATTCCAGATTTGGCGTCGTGTATTTATGATTTTAAGAGATGGAATTGTTAACAAATGTTGTTCAGTAGATCTAAGTGTTCTATTCGTTGTGTAAGGGATAAGTAATTTATAAATAAAGGCCGGGGTTTTAAAAGAAAGAGATTTGAAAGTGAGCAGACTAAGTTTATATATGA
This sequence comes from Geotrypetes seraphini, assembly GCF_902459505.1. Taxonomy (NCBI): domain Eukaryota; kingdom Metazoa; phylum Chordata; class Amphibia; order Gymnophiona; family Dermophiidae; genus Geotrypetes; species Geotrypetes seraphini. The sequence continues at coordinate 193,409,815 of NC_047091.1, read as the reverse complement.
TTCTATGAGCAACAGGAAGCCAATGGGCTTCCTTAAGGAGTGGAGTAACATGATCGAATTTTTTGGCTTTGAAAATGAGCTTAATAGAAGTATTTTGTATGATCTGTAAACGTTTGATTTCCTTTTGAGCTATGCCTTTAAAAAGTGCATTACAGTAATCAATCTTTGAAATAATGAGAGAGTGGATAAGAATATTAAGAGAATTATTGTTAAGGAATTGTGCAACAGATCGGATTTGACGAAGCCTAAAGAAAGATGACTTTATGACATTGCTGATATGGTTATGAAAGGAAAGTTTATGGTCAAAGATAACGCCTAATATTTTTATTTTTTTTAATTTTTTTTTTTTTTATTTTTTTTTTTTTATTATTTTTTTTTTTTTATTTTTTTTTTTTATTTTTTTTTTTATTTTTTTTTATTTTATTTATTTATAATTTTCACAAATTGTTTAACAACAATCTAAACGCCTAATATTTTAATGTTGTCTACCTCTTGTAAGGGATGATCCTTGATAGAAATCGGAAATTTAAGCTTTGGATTATCTTTCCAAGGAAACAGTAATACATTGGATTTATTAATGTTTAATGCGAGCCTGTTATTATTTAACCAAAGATGTATTTTCTCTAATTTTGCATTAATCTCTGAAGTATCTAAAGGGTTATCAATATCTATGGGGTGTAAAAGTTGAATGTCGTCAGCGTAAGCGAAGACATTAAAGCCAATTGATTGGCATAGAGTTAATAATGGGGCAAGAAATATATTAAATAAGAGTGGAGACAGTATGGAGCCTTGTGGGACGCCATTTACAGAAGTAAAAATATTAGAAGTAGTGTTATTAAAACAAACTTTGTTGCTGACTGGTGGCTGGCTCTTTTGCTGGGCGTGCCTCCTTGTGTGCTGCTTTGGACTTACTCTTGCGATCCCCTGTTTCATGCTGCACATGTGTGGAGGGGTTTTCATGTGGTTGTGGGGTCGCCCATCTGGACATTGGCTGTTCCTGAGTTTGGTTTTGTGTACAGGGCACAGTTTCCAGTTCTGGCTGGGATCCTCTTCTCAGCTGGCGCCTAGCTCTGAGTGCTCTCAGTTGGTCTCTACTACTTTTAGAATGTTTGGGTTTTTCAGGGTAGAACATGTGTGTCTGGGTGAGCGTTTGGAATTGCGGGAAGGGATGTATGATTGGGATGTGGGAGATGAATCTAATGCTTTGAGATTAGGGGACTTGGCAGTCCCAAGTTGATTTTAGTGCCTTGGGATCCTTGTCCTCCCCCTCTTTGGATGGTGTGTGTGGAGAGGTTTGTGTATCTGCGTGTGTGAGTAGTGTGGTTGGCTGGGGTATGGAAGGCCTGCGCCAAGTTGGGACTTGATCTGGTTTCTTGGAGGTGGGTGGGTGGGGTTGGGGGGAACTTGGGGCCTTGTCCACATTTCTCGTGTCTCCGTCACTCCGGCCTGCTTGGCGGGATGGAGCGCTTATTGGTTTTGCAGTGTATGGGGGACGATTAGGAATGGGGGTGGGTGGAGGGAAGGGGAGTTTGGATTGGGTGGGGTTGGGCTTGGGGGGGAGTGTGGGAGGGGGTTGGGGGTGGGAAGGTCCTCCTTCAGTCTTATTTTGGTGTGGCTTGCTGTGTTCTTTTATTTCTTCCATGTAAGTTGCAACACTGTATCCCGTTTGGTACTTCTGGCCCTGTGGGAGGCTGGGCTCCTGGGGTTTCTGTCGGCGATTACGAGTTTGGGGGGGAGGGGGGTCCGGGGTTCCGACAGGAGGAGTTGGGCATCCTCCTGTCGGCGATTACGAGTTTGGGGGGGGAGGGGACTAGGGGTTCCGACAGGAGGAGTTAGGCATTCTCCTGTTGGTGATGGGACAGGCGGCCGCAACAACCGCGGCCGCTATACATATTGCAGCAGGGAGATCCCTTGCTGCCATAAGTATAGCGGCCGCGTCTAATTTAACCCGATTCTCTAAAGACGCCGGTTACAGAATCGGCGTTTAGTATAGGACGCCTCTCCCGGGCGGCCTGCCTGGGGAGCATTTTTTTTAAAAAAACGTGCATCCCGATTGGCTGATTAGACAGCTGTAGGACGTCTACAGCTGCCTAAAATCGGGACGCACTTTTGGAGAATCAGGGCCTTAAATGTTTTTCTGGTTTGTGATACAGTTTTTTCTGGTTTGTGATGACCTGTACCATATACAGGTAATAAATGTCTTTTTTTCAGCAATAAATGTGTACTGTATTCTTCTTCATGGAAAAATAAGACATCCCCCTGAAAATAAGACCTTGTGCATATTTTGGAGTTTTTAAAAATATAAGACAGTGTCATATATTCGGGGAAACAGGGTAGCATAAGGTAGAATGTGATACTACAAATCAAAATCCAGCCTGCAAACGTCCTCGTCACCAGAGTTGCATCAAAGTCTTTCAATTCAGGACTCCCTATTCTATCGCCCTTCTCTGTCTCTTTCCTATTACGGTTGTAGTTCTATCTCCCTTGTTCCTGTACGTTTTGTTCTATCCTTGTCATAATTATGTATCCCCAAAAGATTTTACATTTTTAAATGTAATGTACACTGCTTAGACAATCTTTAAGCAGTATATCAAATTTTTTTCAACTTGGACTGTGTTGTATTTTATCCTATGCATTTTTAAATTCCGTTAACCATTTTCATTGCCACCACTTCTGCTAAAGTGCAACCATTCATAAAATGACAAAGTATTTGTCAATCCTACAATTTGTCATCCTGCTGTCATCTGGTTTGTGGCTTCCCCTGCTTCACCACAAGATGGTGCCAGAGGTTTTAGAAAAGAGCTGAAAATGGTAGACCATCCTGTGTTTACACTGATATGTACTAAGCTTTTAAGATGCCCAAATGGATATTAAAGTGAGTGCATAGCAGTGTTTCCTTGTTAACAGGCCCAGGATGAAAGAACGAGTAGGCTATAGGAACCAGCCCTCCCCACCCTTCAAAATGAAGTTCAACTTGAGTTTGTCTCCTGCACAAAGGGAGTGAATGAGTCTTAACACTGGCCTCAAATGTTAGACCTGTTTCTGGGTATATTTGACAGACTGATTCCCAAAAATTGTACCAGTTTTCTCCTATCAGCTCTAGTTTTTGAGTACAGAACGTGTGCCATATACCACTCTACTCACCCATTCAAAAAATCTGGATATTTTAATGTAGTGTTTAAATTAATATTTTCTAAGCATGAAGGCAACATATTAAAAATTGAAAGCAAAGCGTACAACATGAAAATCGACTTTTTTCATACCAAAAGCACAATCGTATTTTCTTCTTTATTTCCAATTGTATTTCTTTTTTCTTTTCTTATAAAATCCAAAACAAACAACAAAGATTACCAAACCAGTGTACAGTTTTAGTTCTATGCAAGCCCCAAACATCTCTGAACAAATCCTCCTTCCTTCCCTTTAACTTTAACTCTGAACCCTTTCCATATGTATATAAAAGTGTTCAAATGAATTGTAAAGCAGTAACACTATCCGAAACGTAAGTCTATATTAATAACCAAGTTTGCAACTCTTCTCAACTTCCTCACTCTGTCGCCCAACTTTAACCCACAACCAAATCTGTAACTCCTCTGCTACGTTCCACTCCATGTACGTTAATTTGTAACAAAACAACAAGCGGTCCACCAAAGAATCCAACGTGTATGGAATAAGTAATCACAAACTATCCCCCCCCCTTTACAAAAGCATAGAAGAGCTTTATAGAGCTGGCTGGCGGACTAAATGTTCTGCGCTGTTCTGATGATCATTGGAGAGCAGTCAGTCCGATGGCTTGTGCTACAAACCGAAGGAATGGTACAGTTTAGGGGGTGAAGAAACAGTGGTGCATATCCCCCAATACTGTAAATTTGAAAAAAAGAGAAATAACAAAGCACTTTACAAATTACCAAATAAAACAAAAAATGGAAAATAAGATATCATTTTATTGAACTAATACATTTTAAAATTAGCTTTGAGAAGTCAAACCCTCTTCCTGTTACAGTATCCTGTGCTGACCTGAGGAAGGAGAATTTGGTCTCTGAAAATTAGTCAAACATGTATTAAAATTAGTCCAATAAAACAATCACCGTATTTCCATTTTCTATTTATAAACAATTATCAACACAGCTACAATACTACTTTATCCTATAGCAAAAAAAATGATTTTTTTTTTTCTATCTTTGTCATCTTAATTTTCATATAGGCTCTCTTATCAGCTGAATTATGTGTTTGGGGATTCCCATTTGCACTTGAGTTCTCCATAGTTTATTGTAATCCACAAAGCTTTGTTGTAGTCGATGAAGCAAAGGTATAAGGGGTTTTTGGTATTCTTTGCACTTCTCCAATATTCATCTAACATTGGACTAGTACTCGAGCACGAGTTTATAGCACCTAACAACCTTTGTTTCCCAGTTTCTGCTTTCCTCATCTTGTTATTTTCTTCCTTCCATCCACTGTCTGCCCCTTCCAGAAACTGTCTGCCAACCCCCTTCCATCTTTCCATTTCTCCTCCTGCCCTCCACACGCCCCCATGCTCTGGCATCCCTCTCTTCTCCATTTTCTGCTTCTGTCTATATTAAATTCTCTCTTACTATTCAGTCCTCAATTTCTCTCTTTTCACTGTGTATACCCACAGATTGCCACCCCTTTCCTTCATCCCTCCACTATCTCACTAACTATCTTCTTCTCCCCATCCAGCATATGCCATTTTTTTCTCTATCCCCTCCTTCCATCCAGTATGTGTTCTCTTTCTCCACTTCCATTCAGCATCTGCTCTCAACTGACATCCATCTGCCCTTTTCTCTCTCTCCCTTCTCCCTACTTCCATCATCTCTCTCCTTCTCTTCCTTCACCCCAATTCCATCACGCTATCCTGCCCATTCACCTCCTCTCTGCTGCTGCTTGTTTTCCACATGCTCCTGACACTGAGGGCACAAGTTCTCCCCACTTCCATCGTCTGCCCTCTTCTCTCTCTCTCTCTCTTCCTTCTCCCCACTTCATCATCTGTCCACCTAACCTCTCCCCCTAGTTGACCCATCTCTCTTTCCCTAACTTTCATGGGTCACCTTTCCAACGTTTTCTTTGTCAAACGGGTCCCGGCGCCAATGGCAAATATTATCTTCCAAGCGGTGCTCGGCCCAAAGCTTCCCCTCTGATACAAGCCTCCAAGGAGGAAACAGCATCTTTCCTCCCCTCTCACCCATCCCCTTGTGCCTTCCCTCTACAGCATCTTTCTATCCCTCCCTCTCACCCTCCCCCAAAGCAGAATTTGAGCAGCATCTTTCTTCCCCCCCCCTCCCTCCCTGTGAAGCAGAACCTTTGCAGGGCATTTTTCTATCCCTCCCTTCCACCCCCCCCCCCCGGTGCAGTAGAACCCTTGAGCAGCATCTTTCCATTTCCACCCCCGCTGCCACCACTGCCACTGCCATGCAGCCGAACCCCGCTGGCCCTCCCATCTCTCCCTCCCCTCTGACCTTCCCACCGCGAGACGACCAACAAATCTCCTGGCTCCAGCAGCGTCAGCAGCCGCAACACTCTAAACACGCTGCTTCGCAGACTTCTACCTCCCGTGATTCCCTCTGCCGCATCACTGATGTCATCAGTAACATGGCAGAAGAAATCACGGGCAGTAGAAGGCCGTGAAGTAGCATATTTAGAGTGCTGCGGCTGCCAAAGCTGCTGGAGCCGGGAGATTTGTTGGTCGTCTCGTGGTGGGAGGGAGAGATGGGGAGGGTCAGCAGGGGTTCGACTGCACTGAGAGGGGAGGGGGGGACGACGAACGTGACACTGCTGCCGGAAAATCTAGCCAGGGTGGGGAGAAATGCACCGATGGGCCCCCCTCACCATTTTGGACCCTAGGCATGTGCCTACTGGGCCTATCCTTTAATCTGGCCCTGTTTGTGGGATCTGCCTGGACAATCCCGCATAAGATTCCAACAATAGTCTGCCTTCATGTGAGCATCCCATCTTCCTTGGTATCTGGCTTCCATTGTTTTTATGTCTTGGTGAAATCTTTCACCTTGCTCTTCACTTAAGTCACCAAAGTTCTCTGGAAAACGATCTAAGGGTTAGATTCACTAAGGGCACAGATCTGATCCGATCTTAAGGGATCCAATTCATGTCCGGGGGGCTGATTCACAAATCGCCCTCATGCAAATGAGGGAGATTGGAATTACGCCCCCCAACTGAGCGATCCTGATGCATGCGCAGACCATCTGTAGATGATTTGTGCATGCTTAAAGTAGCAGCAATCTTTTCTTTTTTTTTTTTTTTTTTTTACTCTTATCTTTTCTAACTTTTGCGAGCTCAGCAAGCCCGTGGTTTTAACCCACTTTAAACCCACGGGTTAAAACTAGTGCCTCGCATTGCAGGGAAGGCGATCAGGGCAGAATGTTGGAAAGTCGGGGGCTGAGAACAGGGCGGCCGAAGCAGGGCAGTCGGAAAGGACCTGAGCGACTGGTCCTCAGCAGTCACTTATTTTTGGATCGGTCAGCCCAGTTGGTTTCCCTCATTTTGTTTAGTGAATCGCTGCCTGCCTACATTCGCATGCTGTTCCCCCCTCATTTGTATCAGAGGATGATCGGGACCGAGGTTAGTGAATCGAGTCGCAAACTGATCGTGTACTGACCCCTTTGCGACCCGATTCACTAACCTCTGTCCCGATCATCCTCCGATCCGTGCATGCAAATGAGGGGAAACGGCATTCAAATGTCTGATCTATCTCTAAGTGACTGTGCAGATAATGTTCTTTAACACTCATGTTACAGCCAAGCCTGTTGAAATGAAAGAGCATATCCTCTACTGATTGTGTGTAGTTTTCTGCTTTCTTGTTACCAAGAAAGTTTTTCACAAGAAGAAATGAAGACCAGACACATGATTCAATTCTCTTCATTGATACTCTTAAGTTGTCTGCCTTCAGTTTTTCCATGGTAAGTCCAGGTATGTGCTATTCACAGCCTTTGCAAATTGTTTCATCAGGTGGTGGCAATAGGATTCTCTCTCGTGCTATCAAAGGTACATTTTGTCTTCCAAGCACCATGTATTCCCTTGGAGGCCACTTGTTTTTTGCCCAATGTTCATGTTTGGCTCTACTATCCCAAAGACATAAAAAGCAAGGATACTTTGTGTACCCACTTTGTTGACCAAAATTAACCATCTTCAAATCTACGCAAAAAAAAGTAGGTAATTTAAATACATAAATTTCTCATTCAAAAAAGAGAGCTTGTTATGACATCCCAATTCAGCAGAAGATATCTTTTAAATAGCAGTAAAAAAATTAATAAATTCAACCATATCTATGAAATTAGAGCTGATGCGGTCTATGCAGTGCAGTTTTCTGAATCAGCGCCCTAAATAATCCCAGGAACAGGTCAAAAAACCTAAGGCACCAGTAATTTTTTTTTTGTTGCCTGGGGGGAGGTGGGGGTGTGAGGGAGCACCATTACCACGACATCATGCTCATCGAGTGTTTTTTGCTTTGTCTTCTGGACTATAAGAGTTTTCCCTATCACAGGCACAACTCTGTAGGACCCTAAAAAGCTATGGGTCAAATATGATCTCCTTGCTACATGTAACATTAATATCATATAACAGGAATATCATTTGTATGAACTGGCTCTAATGTCAACGTACTTAGCAGGCATGCCTGTGTTTAGGCCTATTTAAATATCTCTGTTAATGCTTATTAGTTCCTGTGACCTGGACTAATGCTGTGGCTCTTTTTCCTTTGGTTTTGTGGTTACAGGATGAATGAATTGGGCATCAAACCCTCTGACAACAAAGTCTACTTTGGCCAGTTACTGGGCATGTGTGATCAGATTACTTTCCCGCTTGGTAAGTCTAGGGTTTTGGGGGGGGGTTTGTTTTTTGGGGGGAGAGTTATGCTTGATGTATGACGTTGACTGGACTTCCTTTCTTCTCATAAAATTCTTGACCCACTTCAATCGGGCTTTCGCCCTCTCCATTCTACAGAAACAGCTCTTGCTAAAGTCTCTGACGACCTGTTTCTGGTCAAATCCAATGGACTCTACTCTATCCTCATTCTTCTCGACACTGTTGATCACCACCTCCTTCTTGAGACGCTGTCCTCACTGGGATTCCAGAGTTCTGTTTTCTCCTGGGTTTCTTCCTATCTCTCCCATCATACTTTCAGTATATGTTACGGTGGATCCTCCTCCACTGCCATCCTACTGTCTATTGGTGTACCCCAAGGCTCCGTCCTGGACCCTATCCTCTTTTCTGTATATACTCGATTTCTTGGTACACTGATCTCCTCCCATGGTTTTCAATATCATCTCTATGCTGATGACTCCCAGATCTACCTCTCCACATCTTAAGAAAGATATAGTGGCGCTAGAAAAGGTTCAAAGAAGAGCAGCCAAGATGGTAAAGGGGATGGAACGCCTCACCTATGAGGAAAGACTAAAACGGTTAGGGCTCTTCAGCTTGGAAAAGAGACGGCTGAGAGGAGATATGATTGAAGTCTACAAGGGGGTTTCGGAGGGGGTGCCGTTCACCACCACCCTCTGAAGCCTACCTCCAAGCCAGTCTCCAACCCATTTTGACAATGTGTTACCTAATCCTATAGAACTCATTTTGCTCAATAACCTGCGGTGTGGTACACTATCGAATGCTTTGCTGAAGTCCAAGTATACAATGTCCATGGACTCTCCAACATCGAGCTTCCCCGTCACCCAGTCAAAGAAGCTGATCAGGTTGGATTGGCAGGATCTCCCCTTGGTAAATCCATGTTGACGGGGATCCCATAGGTTCTCCATGTCCAGGATCATGTCCAATTGGCGTTTGATTAGAGTTTCCATTAGTTTGCTCACTATTGATGTGAGGCTCACTGGTCTGTAGTTCGCAGCCTCCGTCCTGCAACCTTTTTTGTGGAGTGGAATGACGTTAGCCGTTTTCCAGTCCAACGGGACTCTACCTGTACTAAGGGAGAGATTGAAGAGCGCGGATAGTGGTTCCGCCAGGACGCCCTTAACTCCCTGAGCACCCTGGGGTGTAGGTTGTCTGGCCCCATTGCTTTGTTAACCTTGAGGTTAGACAGTTCACAGTAGACACTGCTTGCCGTAAACATGAAATTACTAAACGGGTCTACTGAGCCATCCTTTTTCTGTAGCTGAGGGCCGGATCCTGGCGCCTCGCGGGTGAAGACCGAACAGAAGTATTTGTTTAACAATTTAGCTTTTTCCGAGTCAGCTTCCACATAGTTCCCATCTGGTTTCCTAAGGCGTACTATCCCACCTGTGTTTCGGTTTCTGTCGCTAATATACCTGAAGAAGGATTTATCGCCCTTCTTGATGTTCTTTACTAAAGTTTCCTCCATTCGGAATTTGGCCTCTCTAACTGCTGTTTTGACGGCTCTCGCCTTGGCCAAATAGTCTTCTCTAGAGTCCTGAGTCCCTGATTGTTTGTAAGAGATGAACGCTCTTTTCTTCTCTTTTATCTTTTATTTTAGGTTCTAGATCTCCGCAGAGAACCATTGTGGCTTATTGTTCCTGCGTCGTTTACTCACTGATTTTATATAGCAGTTGGTTGCCTCTTGAATGGTAGCTTTCAGAGTTGACCACAGTTCTTCTACGTTATCTGTTACTGCTCGGTTTTGTAGCGCCTGATGGATGAAATCCCCCATGCCTTCGAAGTTGGTGTCCTTGAAGCTAAGGACCTTGGTCAATGTGTTAGTTTTGGCGAAACCCTTCCTGAGATTGAACCATACCATGTTGTGGTCGCTGGAGGCCAACGTGTCGCCCACTGAGACCTCTGTAACACTTTCGCCATTGGTAAGTATCAGGTCCAGTATTGCCTGCTCCCTTGTTGGCTCCAACACCAGTTGCCTCAGTTTAGCTCCCTTCATAGAGTTCAATAGTCTCCTGCTGCTGCTGGATGCAGAGGAAAGTGTATTCCAATCTACATCCGGCATATTGAAGTCACATAACAGCACTGTATTAGAGGTCTGCACGGGAACGGGGATCGCGGGGGTCCCGCGGGGATCCCGCGGGTTCCCCCCCTGGCCCACGGGACTCCCACGGGGACGCCCCCTGGCCCACGGGACTCCCACGGGGATGCCCCCCTGACCCACGGGACTCCCACGGGGACGCCCCCTTGCCCACGGGACTCCCACGGGGATGAAAACAACCTACCTAAATTCTGGCGATGCAAGCATGCAGCTTACATTACAAGTCTGGCGTCGCGTCGGGAAATAGCCATGTTGAGCAGTGAGCTCAGCACGTACACAGATGAAAGCCTTGCTTGCTGATTGGTCCGGCGGCCCCGCCCCACCGTGCCGCCGGACCAATCAGCAAGCAAGGCTTTCATCTGTGTACGTGCTGAGCTCACTGCTCAGCATGGCTATTTCCCGACGCGGGCATTAGGCTGTTTTTTGTCATTTCGGGTGGGGGATGGCAGCGGCAGCAGCAGCCTGAAAAAGAAATCATCCTGGCCGGGTTCGGTGTCATGCTCCGGAGCTTCTACAGCCTTCCTATCTCCCTCTCCCTTCTACCTGCGGCTCTCTTCGGCAACGATCGACACAAGCTTCTGGCGTCGGGGCCTACCCTCTGCGAGTCCCGCTTGTTTCAACTTCCTTTTTCCACAAAGGTGGGACTCGTAGAGGGAAGGCCTCGATGTCGGCAGCTTGTCTTGATCACCGCTGCTGACGAGTTGCTTAAGAGAGCCGCGGAGCAGGGGGGTGTTGCCAGGTGCAGGTAGAAGGGAGAGGGCCAGATGCAGGACTCGTGGGTGAGGGAGGAGAAGAGAGAGGGGAGAGAAACAAAAGGAAATATTTCATACTGGGTTGGGCCGGAGTGGAGGGAGGGTGGAAAGATTCTGGCTACAGGGTGCATTAACAAAGGAAAAGGGGGGAAAGCTGAAAATGGAGATAGTGGCACAAAGAAGAGAAAGAGTAAGCAGGACCTACTGAATAAGGATAGAGATACAGAGGGGACATGAAGAGGAGGTGAAATAGAGACATAGAAGTAATGCTGAAAAAGTGTGTGGGGGGGGGGAGATAAAGACATTGAAAGGGCAAATGGTGAATATGGGGTAAAGACAAGGACAGAGACAAATGAAGATTCTGAAAAAGTGGTGAGATAGGGATATAGGTGAGATGGACACAAAGAAGGGTGATGCTGGAAAATAGGTGGAATGGTAATTCTGACAGACACAGAAGGGAAATGCTGGATCAAGGAGAGATGGGGCTCAGGCTGGATGGAATGAGGAGAAATGCCTTGTTGGCCCGGAACTTCCTCTCCTACGTCAGAATTGACGTCAGGGAGCGGAATGCTGGTCAGCGCGACGCTTCTGCAGGGAAAGCTTGGGACAGCGGTGGCTTGGGGACTATTCCCCGATGGCGGTGGCAGCAAACCGAGTGGCTTGGGGGAGGGCACGGAGAAAGAAAGAAAGGGGGCAGACAGAGAGACAGAAAGAAGGGGGAACAGGGAGACAGAAAGAAAAAGTTGGGGGAGAGAATGAGGTCTGGAGGAGAGGAAACATACAGGAGGCTGAAAGAAAGGAAGAAAGATTGGATGCACAGTCAGAAGAAGAAAGTGCAACCAGAGACTCATGAAATCACCAAACAGCAAAGATAGGAAAAATGATTTTATTTTCAATTTAGTGATCAAAATGTGTCTGTTTTGAGAATTTATATCTGCTGTCTATATTTTGCACTATGGCTCCCTTTTACTAAACCGCAATATTGTTTTTTAGCGCAGGGAGCCTATGAGCATTGAGAGCAGCGCGAGGCATTCAGCGTAACTCCCTGTGCTAAAACCTACTATTGTGGTTTAGTAAAAAGGGAGGGGGTGTATTTGTCTATTTTTGTATTTTGTTACCGAGGTGACATTGCATAGAGTCATCTGCCTTGGGAAATGTATATGGCAGATATCTTTGTTTTGTGTTCAAAAGAAAAGGAAATGCATTTCTGGTTTTATTTCTACAGTGTTGAAGTACTTGTTGGCCCTTGCTGTGACTGGTGGGGATCCCCAAGCACCGCCAGCAGAGGACCTCCTCTAGAGATGGTCAGAACTCCCCTCCACCAAGCGCAGCAGTCGCTGGCAGCATCCATGAGCCACTGAGGTGCCAGCATCTGTGACTCAGGGACGCTACTGCTGCCTGCCAAGCTTGGCAAAAGGGACCCCAGGCCAACTGCAAAGGAAGTCCTCAGCTGACAGTTTGTGGGTTCTCATCAGCTGAGTATTTATATTTTATATTTACATTAGAGGTTCTGGTAGAAACCCATTTACAAAGTATGTATTCTTCCCAATTAATATTTCCAAATTAATAGTCTCTTTGCTTATTTGTAAATGGGTCTCTACCAGAGCCTTTAATTCAGTAGCATAATTAAATAAAATAACTATTTCTGAAGTTTATAGGGAAGGATGGTGACGGAGGGGATTCCTCGCGGGGACGGGTGGGGACGGAGGGGATTCCTCGCGGGGACGGGTGGGGACGGAGGGGATTCCTCGCGGGGACGGGTGGGGACGGAGGGATTCCTCACGGGGACGGGTGGGGACGGAGGGATTCCTCACGGGGACGGGTGGGGATGGGTGGGATTTTGGCGGGGACGGGTGGGGACGGGTGGGATTTCTGTCCCCGCGCAACTCTCTACACTGTATCCCCACGTAAGGTGATATTCTCTATGTCGCCGATTAATTCCATATCCTGGTCATCTTGTTGCCTTGGGGGTCTGTATATTACGCCAAGATAAAGGCATTTGTCATTCCCCCTGGCTAAATTTACCCAAAGGGATTCCCCTGTGTACATGATATCTGTGATTCTGGTGACTTTAATATCATCCTTAGTGTATATTGCTACCCCTCCTCCCATTCTGCCCTCCCTGTCTTGGCGAAGCAAGTTGTAACCTGGTATGACCATGTCCCACCCGTGGGAGTCTGTGAGCCAGGTCTCAGATATCGCCACCACATCTAGGTCAGCGTTCCTCATTTCAGTCTCTAATTCCAGGATCTTGTTGCCCAAACTGTGGGCGTTGACGTACATAGCCCTCCATGTAGTCTGTTTGCTATGTCTCTCAGGGGCTGTTCCCGCTTGAGCTACATGGACCCTTGTAGTACTAATTGTAGTTTGTGTACTTTCCCTAGACCCAGAGTTACAATGTGTACCTACTCTAGATTTGGAAATGTGTGTAACCTGTGGGGGAATAACCGCTTGAGCTACTTTAATTCTTTTAGTACAGTTTGCAATGTGTGTACCCTCCCTAGACCCAGAATTACAATGTGAACCTACCCCAAACTCAGAAATGCGTGTACTCGCCCCAGGCCCAGACCCAAAATTGTGGTGTTTACTTACCTCAGTCTCAAAAAAGTATTGGCTGCATAGCTCATCAGATAGGTTGTTGGTGCCTGTACCCTCCCCCAACTTACCTAGTTTAAAGCCTTGTGAAGTAGGGGGACCAGTCGGTGTCCAAGGACGTTCTTCCCTCTTCCCGTCAAGTGTAGCCCATCTGGTCCCTGTAGTCCTAGTAGTGTCTCTCCATGGTGCAGGAATCCGAAGTTCATCTCCTTGCACCATTCTCGCAGCCTGTGGTCTAAGGATTTGGCAGCTGCCTATGACAGAGCTTATTTTTTGGATCTTTTTGCTAATATTTCCCTCTTCGTGGGTCTACTGACCTTAGAGAAACATAATTTAAAATCTTACACCGGGCCTACATCTCCAGAGCTCGGGGTAAAGCTATGGGTCTTTGGGATGATGCCACTTGTTTTCATTGCCAGAAGGCCATGGGCACCCTGGTTCATATGTTCTTGGAATGCCCTTACATGGCCGTTTGGCTTCGGGTTCTCCCCTTTTTGGATGACTTGGTTGGACAATGAGTGCCCCGGGATTATGGCCTGCTGCTACTGGGGGATCAGGGGATGCTCCTGCAGAAGGGGTTTACTTTCCTACACAGGAAGTTTCTATACACTGCGATTTTGCTGATGAAAAAACTTTTGTTACAGCACTGGGTGAGTCAGACGCCGGCCTCCTTTATGCAATGGATCCAGCAGATGAGGGAGCTTGCCTCCTTTGAGATACATACTTACCATTCCGCTTCTTCCACTGATAAACGCCTTTACGTTTCTCTGTGGAGGCATTTCGTATCTCAGCTGAGGTGGCTGAGTCTATTGCATCACCCTGAGTCTGATCTGCAGAATCTCGGTGACTCACTGAAGTCTCTGTGTTCTCTCGGGCCGGTGTGTGGTGTGTGGTTGGGGTGTGCATGGGTTGTGAGATTGGGGGGGGGTTTGACAGGAGTGTGTCTGGTGAGATTGGTATGGTGTGTCTTGCTGGAAGGTATGTGTTAGACGAATGGTAGGTGTGCATGGGACGTGAAGTCCATTTATCCTAAATGATAGACGCCTTGCTTTGTTTCCCGAGGAGGTTTCCTCATTGACTTAGTTCTGTATATCTGTGGTGGACGCCAATTTCAAGCCATTACCAGCATTGCTATTGTTTGTTAGTATTATTTCTGCACAAAATATACTCGCTGGGGTTTTTTTATTGGTCTTTACATGGTTGAGCGTTCCTATTGCCCTCCTGGGCCTGCTTGTTTTGTTCTTGTTGTTTGTTCATTCATACTGTTGTGCTGTAGCCTATGATTTCTTGTTATGGTGCTGGCTGTTTTGTCCAATAAAAATTATTTTAAAAAAAAACTGAACTCCTTATCTTTCCACCTAAACTCACCTCCCCCCCTCACTGTTCTCTATTTATTTCTATGGATGACACTATCCTCCTCCCTGTCTCGTCGGCTTGTAACCTTGGGGTGATCTTTGACTCCTCTCTCTCCTCTGCTCAGATTCAACAAACCGCCAAAACCTGTTGCTTCCTCCTCTATAATATTATCAAAATCCAACCTCTCCTCTCTGAACAAGTTTCAAGTTAATTAATTTTAATATAACGACCATCGACGTGCACCTGGCCGGTTTACAATGCTAAAAATGAAATGTTAAAATAAATTTTTGTAAGGGGGGAAATTTGAACATTAAGTAAACAAATTACAAATACGAACATGAGCTTGAGGGGAAAGGGGGAGGGGAAAGTTAATAATTGCATCATTAAAAGCAAATTAATTAAAGGGAAGGGAGGGAGGATAAAACACCAGGAATGGGGATCGCTTCTTAAAAGCGTTTTGTGTTTATTTTGATAGCTGTTGGAAAAGAAATATTTAGACACTATGGTTTGCGTCTAGGAATAAGAACATTTTTAGTTTAGTCTTGAATTTGTCGAGTGAATTTTCGAGGTGGAGTTAAGATGCCTACAACGGAAAAATTAGTTTTTCTAGTGTAGTAGAATCTTTGATGGAAGTTATGGTCAGTAAATTCTGATCAGCCGATCTAAGGGTCCGGGAAGGGCAAAAGGGAATGATGAGTTTATCAAGAAAAGATGGGAGACGCGAAAGTTTGATTTTAAAGACCAGCATTAAAGTTTTATAGGGGATGCGGTGGGTGAACTTGTTGCAGAAGAGTGACATGATCATATTTCTCAACCTTATAGACAAGTTTGATTGTTCTTATCCATGCTCTCATCACTGCATTGTACTTCTCTCAGGCCTCTGGTGCACCTGTCTCTCACCTCTTCAATCTGCTACCCGACTCATATTCCGTGAGAGCCGCAATTCTCACATTACCCCTCTCCTCAAGTCACTTCATTGGCTCCCCATCCATTTCCAAATACAGTTCAAACTCCTCTTACTGACTTACAAGTGTTTTTTGTTTTTTTGATTATGTATGTAATTTTGGAACCCGCTTATCATTGTTGGATTTGTGGGATATAAATATTTTAAATAAATAAATAAGGCCCCCAATATCTCTCTTCACTTATCTCCCCCTATACTCCTCCCTGTGGATTCCGTTCATCTGGCAAGCCCCTCTCATCTGTACCCTTCTCCTCCACTGCCAACTCCAGACTCCGTCGCTTCTTTCTTGCCACACCGAATGCCTGGAACAGGCTGTCTGAAGTGATACGGCTTGCTCCATCCCTAGCAGTATTCAAATCTAAGATATAAGCCCACTTTTTTTAAACTTCTTTCAACTTTTAACTCCTACTCACTGCTGTCGGATACCTAAACCCACTGTACCATTTCCTCTACCATAATCTCCCCCAACCCTGAGATGTCCTGTCTGTCAAATTAGATTGTCAGCTCTTCTGAGCAAGGACTGTATGTTAAATGTACAGCGTTACGTACACCTTGCAGCACTATAGAAATGATAAATCGTAGTAGTAGTAAGACTTCATTCATTCAGCAGCGATGACATAGGATTCTGTACAGTGGCTGTTGCTTCCCATTCGTCATGAATCTCCAAAACTCTGACCTCCTCCCAGTCTGGAGTGCAGAACAGTGTCCTCTTCAGTTTTTTTCCTTCTGCAAGCGAACTCAGAAGGTGTGTTCTGATCTACTCTGCTTCTTTTTGTTGTTTGGGCATTCCCACCTGCCGGAATGCCGCACCCCCCACGCTAATGCCTCCCCGCTTCCACTACCCCCAATGACCCCCATAACCTCCCCCCACAGCTAACCTTTAAATTGTTGGCCGGACGGATGGGTCTTGCTGCCGTCCAGCCGGCAGGCCTGCCTCGTCGAAATGAGACGGGCCTGCCCCCTTCCAGGCCCATCACCGCTAAGCCTAAGGCTTGATCTTCAAATTTTCTGCACAGCTGCAGTGTTCGGGGGTTCCATTCTTGGGCTTACTCCACCGGGGATAGGGCACAGTCCTGCGTGGGTGATCTGCTGCTCCCTGACCAATCTCTCGGAGTACCTGTAGAATTTGGGATCTGTTCTCCTGGAAGCTGCTCACCTGATGATTTATCAGAGGCTTGAGCACAGGTTGTGGGGCCCCCATATACCAACCCTCTGGGTATCGGGGAGCAGCTGCGAAGTTTCTCCCCCTGGCACATCACGTGGTCTTTCAGGGGTGGGAGTCCATGGTTGGGGTCCATCGATGGACTTGTGCTGGCTATTTGTGAGACAGAAAATCTTTCCCTGCAGGCAGGCTGATAACAAGCTGACAAACACCAGAAGTCACAGTGAGTACTCCCATTATTCCCTATGGGGAAAATTGGGGGAGGGTATGAAAACCCCAGTTTTGAGGGTTTCTGGGGTTATGGTTAGGTTCCCCCACCACCAAAAACCCTTTTTTGCTATTTTTTGGTTTTCAATTAAGCTCCAGCGGACCATTTTTTGTGCAAATTTTCTGGCAGTGACCATCTTAGATTTTTAGCAAAAGGGTTTTTTCCCAAAATCCTTTTTTTCTGCCTCAAAACCTCTCCTTTTGCCTAGGGGTTATTTGTAATGGATGCCCCAGGTCAGTCTAGCCCAGCGGTCTCAAATTCAAACCCTTTGCAGAGCCACATTTTGGATTTGTAGGTACTTGGAGGGCCGCAGAAAAAAAAACAGTTAATGTCTTATTAAAGAAATGACAACTTTGCATGAGATAAGTATCTACAAATCCAAAATGTGGATTATCTGAAATTTTCAGAAGCAATTAAGGAAAGATTTATAAACTATAGTTTATAAATCTTTCCTTAATTGCTTCTGATAATTTCAGCTATACACAGCTGAAAGCAGTGCAACATGCAGAAAGTGAAAAACTTATCAGAGTAACTGCAAGAGACAAGATTTTGGACCAACTATTTTGAGGCCCTCAGTATTATAAAGAATGATTCTTTATGGAAAACTTGTGTCTTAAGGCCCTGATTCTGTAAACTGCGTCCCGGTTTTAGGCAGCTATAGGCATCCTACAGCTGTCTAATCAGCCAATTGGGATGCACGCTTTTTAAAAAAATGCTCCCCAGGCAGGCCGCCTATATTAAAGGTGCCTCCGGGAGCCTAGGGAGGCCTGCAAGACCAGCTAAGCTCGCCTAAGGGCCTTAGGTGGCCCTACGTATCTCCCTAATAGAGGAAGAGATGCTTACAAAATGCTGGCCTACATTGTAAGTAGATGTGGCCGCTATACGTATCGCGTCAAGGGATCTCCCTGCTGTGATAAGTATAGCGGCCACGGCCGCCTGTCCGATC
Organism: Geotrypetes seraphini; assembly: GCF_902459505.1. NCBI lineage: Eukaryota > Metazoa > Chordata > Amphibia > Gymnophiona > Dermophiidae > Geotrypetes > Geotrypetes seraphini. Next base: position 193,391,808 of record NC_047091.1, on the reverse strand, counting down.
GTAGGCAGGAGGATGCCCAACCCCTCCTGCCGGAACGCCGCTCCCCCCGAAACTCCTGATTGCCAGCAGGAGGGTGCCCAATCCCACCTGCCGGAATGCCGCACCCCCCACGCTAATGCCTCCCTCTTCCACCACCCCCAATGACCCCCATAACCTCCCCCCACAGCTAACCTCTAAATTGTTGGCCGGACGGATGGGTCTTGCTGCCGTCCAGCCGGCAGGCCCGCCTCGTTGAAATGAGGCAGGCCTGCCCCCTTCCAGGCCCATCACCGCTAAGCCTAAGGCTTGATTGGCCCAGGCTTTAGAAGCCTGGACCAATCAGGCCTTAGGCATAGCAGGTCTGCCCATCCCCACTAACCGTAAGGCCTAATTGGCCCAGGCGCTTAGAGCCTTAGGCTTAGTGGGGATGGGCGGAGATGGGCGGACCCGCTATGCCTAAAGCCTGATTGGTCCAGGCTTCTAAAGCCTGGGCCAATCAGGCCTTAGGCTTAGCGGAGATGGGCCTGGAAGGGGGCAGGCACGCCTCATTTCGACGAGGTGGGCCTGTCGGTGGATGGCAACAAGACCCATCCGTCTGGCCAACAATTTAGAGGTTAGTTGGGGGGGAGGTTAGTGGGTCATCGGGGGGGGGTGGAAGCGCGGGGGGGGGGCATTAACATGGGGGGGTCCGGAGAGGGTGCGGCTTTCCGGCAGGAGGGGTTGGGCACCCTCCTGCCGGCGATCAGAAAGGCGGCCGCTATACTTATCGTGGAGATCCCTTGCTGCTATAAGTGTAGCGGCCATGTCTATTCTCACCCGATTCTCTAACCGGCGTCTGTAAAATGGACGCCGGCAGTGGCGTACCAAGGGGGAGGACGATCCGCTCCGGGTGCATGTTCCAAGGGGGTGCACAGCTAGCCAGATCCGGAACCTCCCACGCTGCTCCAAACGGCACCTCAGTGCGGCTGCCGTACTTATAACAGAGAAGGGTCGGCAGCCGCGCTGAAGTGAACGAAGGTCCCGCGATGACTGTGCCGTCTACCGCCTCTGTTCCGGAAGAGGTAAGTGATGTCGGGGGGGAGGGGGTGGACCGATAGCCACAGTCATCGCGGGATCTTGCCACAACTCCCTGCACAGCCCCCTCTGACGTCACTTACCTCTTCCACCCGGAGCAGAAGCAGTCATCGCGGGACCTTGCTGATTTGGTATGGAGAAAAAAAGGAGCATAGTAGAGTGGTGAAGGGAGAGAAAGGAGGTCAGGGTATTATGGAAGGGTGTGGAGGGTGAGAAAGGGGGTCAGGGTGGTATGGAAGGTTGTGGAGAGTGAGATGGGGTCAGGTTGGTATGGAATCATGGTGAAGAGTGAGAAAGGGGGTCAGGGTGGTATGGAATTATGGTGGTGGAGGGAGAGAAAGGGAGTCAGGGTGGAATGGAAGCATGGTGGAGGGAGAGAAAGGGGCAGATGCTGATGGAATTGTGGGGAAAGAGACATAAGGGGGAAGGATACTGCATGGAATTGGGTTGGAGGGAGAGAAAGGGGGCAGATGCTGATGGAAGTGGGGGAAAGGGAGAGGAGAGAGTGAAATGCCAGACCGTGTGGGAGAGGGAAGGGAAGAAGAAGAGAGGAGAGATACCAGACCATTGGAGGAGGGAAGGGAAGAAGATGGATGCCAGACTAATGGGGGTGAAGGGAGAATTGGAAGGGGAATGCATAAAGTTTCTAGAAAGGGAATAAAAAGAGAGAAGATGCCATATAGAAGGGGTAGAGAAAGGGTAGACAGTGGATGAAAGGAAGAGAGTGACAAAAAGATGAGGAAAACAGAAATCGGAGAATAATAATAATAATAATAATTTTATTTCTTATATACCGCTATACCATAAGTTCAAAGCAGTTTACAACAAGATTCATGCAATGAGAGTATGTGGTGATTACAGCAAGAAGCATATGTTTAGAACAAGATACATAAGTTTAGAGCGGTTTACAACAAGATACATAAGTTCAGAGCGGTTTGCAAGAAGATACATGCAATGAGAATACGAGATGCTTGCAACAAGCAACCAATGATTACAGCCGGATACAGAAGTACAGAGCGGTTTACAATGTAGAAAAAAAATTCTATTTATTTATTTTTTGCTTTAGGTGAGATGCATAGCTGTTTCTGTGATGTTGCATTGTATGCAGAGTCCAGTTTCTTGGTGCTTCAGTTTAACCTTTGTCTACGTATTTTTATTCTATCTCCCCATTTACAAAACTGTAGAGCGTTTTTTAGTGTTGGCATCTGAGCTGTTACCACCGTGGCTAAAAACCACACTACAGTTTTGAAAAAGGGGGAGGAGTTAGTTTGTGATGACATAGTCCATACTAGGCGAAGGTTAGGATTGATCTGTATTAGTCTGGCTTGTTTAGTTTTACAATGGGTTTATTGATGTTCTGCTCACTGCAGTATGTAAGATGCTGCCTTTTCCTAGGTATTCATGTGTGACGTGTGGATTGTTACTAAAAATCTTGTTTTTCATACAGATGGGGGGTGTCAAAAAATGATGGGCCCCGGGTGTTACATATGCTAGGTATGCCACTGTACACCGGTTACAGAATCGGGGTTAGTGTAGGCCCGATTTTGTATAGGATGCCCCTCCCGAGCGTCCTATACAGAATCAGGGCCTAAGTGTCCGGTCGCATCCGCAACTGCCTTCAGCTCTCGTCTCCTCCAGCACCGGACACACACACAAGCTGCATTGCCTCCAATGGTTACCTTCCGTTCTGGAACGTTTCCCGTCTCACTGCTGTAACCTCACGCAAGCGCTTTCCTGCATCTGTACGCGATTGTGAGATGGAGTGGAGAGGACAATCGCAGGAAAGCGCTTGCGTGAGGTTACAGCAGTGAGGGAGGCTATGTTCCAGAACGTGACTGCCAGACACTTAAGGTACAAGTTTTCCATAAAGAATCATTCTTTATAATACTGAGGGCCTCAAAATAATACCTGGCGAGCTGCGAGTTTGAGACCACTGGTCTAACCCCAATTCCTTGAAACTATGATGGAAGGTAATTATATGAAATGAACATATCCAAGCCAATCATCCTTGGTGAAAATAATTCATTTAATCTCTCCACTATGGTCTGGTCTTCCCTGAGTGTTCTGTTTTTACCCCTTGCTCATCTAACAGTCCAACAAATTCTTTTACTAGTTTCTTGCTTCTAATATACTTAAAATAGTTGGGAGGGAGAGAGGGATTTCTTATTTATGTAAAGAACAATATGATAAGATTTTCAAGTGATTTGTTAATTGTCGTTATGATTATTGTACACTTGTTGGAAGATTAAAAAATGAATAAAGAATTTTAAAACAACAAAAAAAAATAGTTTTACTATATGTGTTGCCTCTAACACAGTCTTTTCAAGGTTCCTCCTCTTTGCCTTCCTTATCAGCACTTTGTATTCGACGTGGTTTCCTATTCTTTTCAGTCGGATCCTTTTAGCTTTAACTTCCTTCACCTCGTTTTTTTTTTAACCAAGCCAACTGCTTTTTGGCCTACTTTCCTCTCTTTTTTAATACATGGAATATGTCTGAGCTTCCAGGATGGTATTTTTGAATAACATTCATACCTGATGTAAATTTTTTGACCTTTCCAGCTGCTTCTGTTTGGGGTGTTTTTCTTCATTCACATTTTATCATAGTCTTTTTTGAAAGTTAGATGCTAATATATTGGATTTCCTCTTGTACTCCAGAGATTATATCAAATCTGATCGTTATGATCACTATTAAAGTGGTCCCAGTGCAATCACCTCTTGCACCAGAACAAACGCTCCACTAAGGATTGAGTCTAGAATTGTTCCCTCTTGTTGGTTCCTGAACCAGCTATTTCATAAACCATTTACCCAGTCAATATCAGGGTAATTGAGAACACATGTTGTTACCCAATTTGCTAGATGCAGAAATGTTATCAGAAATTAGGGAGACTTCATTTTGGCCAGGTGGACAGTAGTATACTCCTGTTGCTATCCTTTTCCATTTACACAGGAGATTCCAAGATGTTTTTTTCCTGCAAAATGTTAGTCTATTTGATTCAAGGCCCTCTTTAACGTATTTATTTATTTATTTATTGTCCTCCCAGAAGAGCTCAAAATGGGTTACAAGTTTACATACATAATAAGACGTAACAGGATATACATAAGGCTGACTCGCCGGGAGCGGGACTGCAGAAGACAAATGTGAATAGGGATGGAGGAGTAATAGACCGTGATTGATTTTCAGAGGGTTGTGTTCGTGAGGAACTAGCTAAAATAAAGGTAAACAAAGCGATGGGGCCGGATGGTGTACATCCGAGAGTACTGAAGGAACTTGGGGAAGTTCTGGTAGCTCCGCTGTCTGACCTTTTCAATGAGTCTCTAGAGTCGAGAGTGGAACCAGAGGACAGGAGAAAGGCAGATGTGGTCACTCTCCACAAAAGTGGAAGTAAGGGAGAAGTAGGGAATTACAGGTCGATAAGTCAGACTTCTGTGCTAACAAATTAATGGAAATGCTTTTAAAACAGAGAATGGTCAAGTTTATGGAATCCTGTGGATTACAGGACCAGAGGCAACATGGATTCACTAGAAATAGGTCATGTCAGACAAATCTGATCAATTTCTTTGACTGGGTGACCAGAGAATTGAATAGAGGGTGTGCGCTAGATGTGATGTGTTTAGATTTTATCAAAGCTTGGAGAAGAGATGGCTCAAGGGTGATATGATAGAGGTCTATAAAATAATGAGTGGAGTAGAAAGGGTAGATGTGAATAGCTTGTTCACTCTTTTTCCAAAAATACTAGGACTAGGGGTCATGAGATGAAGCTATTAAGTAGTAGATTTAAAACAAAACTGGAGAAAATATTTCTTTAAACAATGTGTAATTGAACTCTAAAATTCCTTGCCAAAGAATGTGGTGAAATCTGTTAGTTTAAAGGTTTGGATAATTTCCTAAAAGAGAAGTCCATAATCTATTATTGAGATAGCTTGGGGAAATTCATTGCTTATTCCTAGGATAAGCAGCATAGAATCTGTTTGCTACTTGGGACCTGGGTTGACCACTGTTGGGAACAGGATACCGGGTTTCATGGACCTTCGGACTGTCCTATTATGACAGTTCTTATGTTCTTAAGTAGCTTGCAGATGATGGTCATCTGTGGCTCTCATAGGGGAGCTTAGAGTTCTGTATATCAAGGCAAAGGTCAAGTCTCTGGTGTGGCAAATGGAGAAGGTGAGGCATTCAATGCCACTCAGTGTGATAGTGTCCATCAGTCTTGGAGTGATGCTTGATTTTATAATGGCTCCTACTCCTCCTGTTTTGATAGGGCTTGGTATGATATGCCTCCCTGGCTATCAAGTGTGACTCCATTGTCTTTCACTCAGGTTTCAACAATCAAGAAGATGTCCCAATTTTCCTCACTGAGGAGGTTGTTTCATATTATGTCTTTGTTGTTAACCAATATAGCATTTATTAGGAATCTGAAAAAAAATTAAAAACTCTTCTTTGAAAGCATACGCACCATAGACAACTAACTCGAAATTCCTAATGTCACTCATCTTGAGTGTTATACCAGTAGAGTCATCCTAGAACCTCTGTTCTCCTTCCCTATTATTCCATTCTTAACTCTCTCCTCCTCAAACAGCTATAATGTAACATCAACATTGAAGGTCACCTTGAACCTGATCAGGTATAGCGTCCCAGGGGAGCTCAGAACAGGTTACAAGTTTACATACATTAGTATAAAAACATGGCATGGCATGACATTGTCTGACAGGGATGGCAAAACACAACATAACATAACCTGGTATAGCATGATGAGCATTGTATTACAAGCGTGGTTAACATAGCTTGGCAGACATTGTATTATATACGCAGACACAGCATGGTAGATGTGGAGGGACATAATCAAAACATCTAAGTCTGTTTTGGGCCTAGGGCACTAGTTGTCCAAAGTCCATTCTCAAAAAATACATCCAAAATGATCATCTTTTTTGAAAATCGTCTACTTCTACATCAAGCCGTTTGATCGTCCAGACTGCTAGTATGTCTATCTTTATACTACATTATCGTCCAAGTCCCAAACGCCTAGAACAAGACCTTTTGGATGTCGGAGGGGCCAGCAAAGTGATGAACTGGCCACCCAGACATGGCAACAGCGTAGTTGGGCACCTTACAGGGCACTACTGTGAACTTCACAAAAAGGGTGCCATATAAACATCTCACCACAACTCCCATGGTGAGCCTCCCTAAAACCTACTATACCTATCTGTCTACAACCCCAATAGCCCTTATGGCTGCAGGTGCTACCTATATGGCAGTACAGTAGGGGTTTTTTTTTGGGGGGGGGAGTGGGTTGGTGGTCTCACATTTTCCATCATGAATGCAGTGGTTAGAGTCCTTCTCTCTATGGTTCACTATCCCCCCCTCCCCCCAAGACTACTTTCAACTCTGGGCACACAGAGGTATTCAGAGGCCTAAAAAGTCTCTGGATACATCTAAAAACCCATTTCGATTATCGGCACTTAGACTACCTGTCTCATAGGTTGTCCAAGTGCCAAGTTGGGTAGGTTTTTAGATGTATTTCTGTTTCAATTACGATCCTCATAGTATACAAGTGTGGCTAACCTAGTATGACATGACAGTATGGTATGTTACAAGGTAGAACCTAGCATGGTAGACATGGGATGGCAAACATTGTATAGTGTGTGTAGCATGAGAATGTAGCATAGTAGACATAGGTTTGCCCAGCTATGTTAACCACAGATTAGATTAACATGTTAACCACCTGGGACATTTACCAACTTAATGGCTAATTTTGACATATTTTGTGTTCCTCTGGCAGGTCAGGCTGGGTATCCTGTGTATAAATATGTCCCCTATGGACCAGTAAATGAAGTGCTACCCTACCTCTCCCGAAGAGCCCAGGAAAACCATGGATTCATGAAAGGAGCAGTCCGTGAAAGAGATCTCCTCTGGGCTGAGTTCAAGAGACGCCTTCTAAGTGGGGACCTCTTTTACAGTCCCAGCTACTAAAATGCACAGCGACCCTGAAGTGCAAGAAGTCCCAGGGAGCCTATAACTAGTCCGTTGCCACTCCCACTATTTAAATTGACAAAGCCTGGACCCACCCCTTCTCTGTGAACTACCTGAATTATAAAGTTGCCATACCCTGTCCAAGCCACCAACACAACAAGTTTGGGGTCACCTCAGTTACAAGGGATCCTGGACCTAAACTCAACCCAGCTCTTTGAATTCCTTCCGTCTCTGAGCTCCTGAATCGTTCTCTGCATGAGGTTAGGCTGAGCTCCAGTGAGTTGGGTGCAAGCTGCTCCCTTGCTGATTGCAGTACTGGTTTAATGGTCACTGGGGTCTTCAAACATCATATCAGGGCTCACAGCAGCAATGGTACCCAACAGATGGACCCACTTTTATTTTCACCAATTGGTTTTGCACTTTAATTGTACTGATATTGTTTAATCTTAACTAGTAAAGATCTCTGGTTAAATTATTGTGAGTTGTGGTTTAGAACTAGTGCTGTTTGTGGAAATGAGGTTAACAAAAATTGGTGCATTCAACCACTCTTGAGATGCTTTTAGTTAACCCCTTATGCAATATAGATAGTTGCAATAGACAATATTTACAGGGAGCTGACTGGAGCAACTTCAAATCCTTTTTACGGATCATATCACATGAATGATATCTGCTTCCTGAAATGTGTAAGGATTGAAGTGGCCCCCACAAAGTTAGGTTGTAGGGGTTATGTTAGAGGCGCCCTTACAAAACGCCAGGTCCCAGGTTCAATTCCCTCACCGAAGATTCACCAGGAATAGAATCAAATGAGAAGCACAGCCAGAGGTGATTGCATAAAGAATATATTATAGAAATAGGCTTACAGAAAAGTAGGATTCATAAAAGTTACAATTACAGAGACTGCTTCTGTGTTCTTGTGAATGAGAGAGAGAGCACACAAAGAAAGAGAGAGAGAGAGAAAAAGGGGGATGTGGAGGGTGATGTCCCAAGCTTCAGGTAGAGAGCAAGAAGAGAAAGACCGGCAAGAGAGAGAGGGGGATGTTCCTCACAGCATGTGTGAGGAAGTAGAGGAGTAGATCTTTGCAGTCAGGGTGCAGGAAGATGAATTAGTCCAGCAGGAACTGACAGTCTCTTTAAACTGGTGAGATGCATACTTGGGATGAAATATGTCTGCACAGGATCTGTCAGTCACTAGAAACTGGTGGTGTTCACCTTTGGGATTAAATGTCTCTCTCTCTCTACATTCAGTACAGGCAACATGGTTTCTCTCTCGTTTTCTATCTCTTATTTGGATCACACTGGAGTACAGCTGCTGAATGATATCTGGACTCTTTTCAAGCTGGTGTATCCCTCCCTGTATGCACAGACATGACCAGGTTGCCTGTACTAAATGTGGCAACATGTGACAATATTAATGCATTTACTTGGTTTAGTTATGGCAAAAGAGAGACAATATTCAGTTACTTAAGGTTCTTAATCGGACATTCCAAAAAGATATGTTTTTGTGTGCTGCACACAAATATTATGGCACTTCAGAGAGACCATAATTATGTACTGAATGTATTCGGAAATGTATACTGAATGGATCATATCTAGTGAACACCACGGAATAAACACTGTATAGAGTAAAACCTTTTCTTAAAAATATAACCCCTAACTAAGCTACATTTAGGATATGAAAACTAGGTAAAAAGAACATTGTGCAATTGGGCTAGTAATTTAAAAAAAAAAAAAAAAAGGGAAAAGAGCTCTAGAAATGGCCAATGTTATGTATCCTGGGGTACCCACTAAATTAAAACAAGTAGACAAAATACAGACTACATGGCACAGACAAAACATAAAACACAAGCTATTCTTCCATCTGTCAAGTGTGCAGGGCTGAATTTAACTCTGCAAATAAACACATTGTTATAGAAAACCAAAACAAAGATGAATACATGAGTAAAATATATGTACAAATAATGCATAGCATAACCATCTCATATTCAGAAAAGGCATAAAGCTAATGTCTCTTTGGAGCGTCTTTATCTCTGCAGTGATAAAGAGGATCCTTGGAATACATTAGAAATCTTTGTGCCAAAACTTGTCTGGGATGGCTATGTACATATCCGAACTGCTGCTAAGAAAAAGAAAAAAACATTTTAAATTAGCAGCAACCTCAAGGTCACTTAGAGCAAACTTTGTCCATGTTCCATTCAGGCTGACCTGGACCACATGTTTGCCACCTGGATCCCACTGCACTCGGAGGAATGGGCACTGCGGTGCAGACTAGATTTGTCTTCTATCTGCACTGTCGTGTCCTGGCATTCAGAGGCAAGGGGCAAATTCCGAAAATCATTAGTTATGTCTAGGACAGAGAAAAATGCACATTTAGGGTTAAATTTCACAGTAATGTCAGAGTAAGAGGCTGCCACTGGTGCTACAGGCTTTGAAATCTTAGTTAGGGCCCGAGAGTCTATAGTGAGTCTAACGGAGCTCCCTGATTTAGCATCTGACCAAGCTGGAGAGCCATATGCTGAAGAGATAGGTCCACTCAGACCCCTTTCCATCTTAGGCACTAGTTCTGTTGCTGGAGGAAGTACTGGATGCTGTGTTTGTGGTTGAGGATCTTCGGCCTCAAACAAAATTTCAGTGTACCTTTTCCCACAATCTAACTTCTCCTGTGCCCAAACAGGAACATCTGCAGCTTCTGAGTGAGTTACACTACGATCAAGCTGCACTGGCAGGCAACACTGTATGGCTAACTGCACAGGAATAACCTCATGAACCAAAGGTTTAGAAGCATTTGGGATTCCTGTACCCAATGCAAGACCAGCCACCTCAACTATTTCTTTGTCTGTATTCTCACTCGTGCAGGCATTAGTCTCTACAATGTCTTTCATTTGTTCCTTTTGTGGGATAGATACACACTTTGAAGCTTTGTCATTTAGACCCTGAATCTCACAAATTTCCATATTTTCTGATCTCCAGTAGGAGGCGCTCTATCTGTAAAACTGATTCTGCCCCTGTATCAATTAAAGTTAATTTATCCTGACCCTCTATTGTAGTTTTAACATTGGGGCAGTCGGAAGTGTCCAAAATCAAAGGTGCCACATACCTCAAGCTGAATTCTGAGTCTGACTTCTTTCCCTTATCCTGCGTCTCCAAAAGTGAGTCCACAGGTAAGTAAAAGAAGTCTGGCTGGGCTGTGAAGGCCTGAGTATTCGGACACAGAGTCAGGACAGCCCTTTGCACTAACACTGTTTTTCCTGGCTGTTAAATCACTTTTTACTCTGTCCAATTCTATCTGCATTGTATGTCTATCCTGTTCCCATTTAATTTTCTCTTTTTCTAATGCTTCTGTCTGTGCTCTGAGTTCATGGAAAGGAATGTAAGTGGAGGAATTTCTATAACTACCTCTGCCATGCCCTCTATTTCCTGTGTGTGGTGTTTTAATGCATTGGGGTGCTCCCTCAGCATGCCACCTCCTAGCTTCTGATACTGAAATAATTTGAGCTGGCTGGGTCTTCCACACAGACCCAATCCTGAGCAGTAAAGTGTCAAAAGGGGTAGCTTTAGGGTCCTCTGAAAATAACAGAAGGTGTTTAGTAATCTCGGGGGATAATAATTCTAATAGAAATTCTTTATGTTCTCTCTGACCATAATCTGAAGACCTGGGCCAATGTTCATGCAGTATAGCATTTATTACCCACACCCTATATGCAAACTGCCCTAGTGTATCGATTGGCAGGGGTGAAAGAGTTCTAAGTACTCGCAGGGTGTGCATCGAAATAGTTGTTCGATGCCCATCTATACAAACTGGTATGGATGAACAAGCGATCCAAATTTATAATGTGGACCCAGGGCTAGGTGCATAAGCTTATCAAAATCTGCATTGTTCTTTTTGTATTTCCCTAGACCCCAGTGAATCAGTATGTCAGTAGCCCATTTGCACCATTCATTTATGTTAAAAGGCCCACTTTCTCCACTATTCTTTCATTGTCACTATCTTTCATATGTCCCTGCAGTACTACTGTTACTGGAGCTGTGTCACTTATAGGGGTACTATTGGTATTGCTCTGGCCTGGTAATGAATTTTCCTCATCTTCATTTGTCGGTTCTTCCTCCTGTTCTACATCTGTAGCTAGTTTACCTTTTCTCTGACCTGCTACAAAAACTGTGTTCTGTTTCTCTATAAACTGACTACATGGATTATATGGTGAAGGTGGCACTGGTGCAGACGGCAGAATCTGTGAGGAGACAGCATTAACCTGTCCCTGTGAGGCACATTTTGACTTTAAATACTTTAATTCTGCCTTGGCCTCTTCTAATTGTTCATTTACAGCTAAAAAGGAATTTGTAGCTTGAACAATTTGGGTTCTTAGCATGGATATATTAATTTGTGCTTCATCTAAGTCTTTGGACAGCTGATGGCACTGAGTGTTCAAGTCAGCATTTTCATGTCTGATACTAATAATTCCCCTATAGAGGCCTTGAATGAAAAGACACTTTCGTTTATTTGTTTTCTTTCTAAACTCCTGAGAATGATAAACCATTTGTTTCTGAATCTCGTGCCATGTGTGTTCTGGAAAATTACCCTCATATGGACCCCCCTTCTTGTCAAAATATTTGTGTACAATATCTGTGAGTTCTTGAAAATCAAAAGGGTTTATATTTGAGGCTGCAGTCTGCCTTGGTACCTGGGCCTTGCTCATCCCTGTCTGTGTGTGTAGCCTTTGAGATTGAAATGCTCCCACTGATGAAGGAGGGAGACTTTAGTTAATAGGTAGAAAAATGAGGTAAAACGTGTTAGGAAGAGTCATTGGCATAAAGAATACACTTATGCCCACACTGGCTACTACCTGAAATTTACAGGCAGAAGTTTAGCAGAAAAAAATATAAGAAGTCTGTTAGAAGAGGAGAGATGCCAGCTGCCAGCTCCAGTCCGCACTGGGCTTTTCACCAGGGCAGAGACTGACAAGAAATAGAATTAAAAGCACAAGTTATTAGTACAGATGTGGCGTCTTAATTAACTTTGGAACAGGCTTTTCTTCAGAGCAGCTCAAATATTCTTACATGCAACACACTCTAGCAAAGCATAAAATGCAAACTGGCACAGGTAAACTACAAAGACTTTTGATAGTAAAACCTCACCAAATATAAAACCCCATAATATTACTGAAACTTTTCACTAGTGTGTCATCCAGTCTAAAGCACAATCAATCTAAGGGTTTCCCAAGGTCTTTTGATTTCTATCTCACTCTGTCTATATTGCACAAGGCCTTTTGAGTGGAAAATACATTACATTACATTAGTGATTTATCCCAGGACAAGCAGGCATGATATTCTCACATGTGGGTGACGTCATCTACGGAGCCCCGATGCGGAAGCATTTTCAAGCAAACTTGATTGAAGATTTAAGTTTGCTCTGCTGCTCCACGCATGTGTGCCTTCCTGCTCCACTAGGGGGTGCATCCCCTCGTGGTCTCCAGTTCAAAAATTTTCCGCTGAGCTCGTGTTTTTCAGGCTCTGCCCCAACTGCCTTCTAGCACCGCGATTTTTTCTTGTTTTTTTTCTCAATTAAGTCGCTGTGCGCGAATTCTTTACTTTCAACTTGATTCCTGCTTCGTTTTTGACGACCCGGAGGCTTCCGGGTCCCCGTGGCCGCGTGGCTACTCGAGCCGCGGCTACTTTCGATTCTATGTCCCGGCCTTTGACCGGCTTTAAAAAGTGCACCCGGTGTGAGCGGCTTCTTTCCATCACAGACCCGCATCGCCGGTGCATCCTCTGCCTGGGGCGGATACGCAGAAGGGGGCGGGCCCCCTCCGCCATAGTCCCAGGTCTCCTTCCCATCGGGGGTCGCCTCAAAGCCTTTTACCCTCGCTGGGAACAAGTCACGTCGGACGCATGGGTCCTTGGCGTGATCTCATCAGGATACTCTCTCAACTTTCGGGCCATTCCTCCAGACAACCCTCCAAGGAATTGCCCTCCCAACCGGACGCAGCTACCCCTGCTCCTCTCCGAAGCTCGAGACCTGCTTCGCCTGAGAGCAGTGGAGGAGGTTCCCCCCGATCAACGGGGGAAAGGCTTCTACTCCCGTTACTTCCTGGTACCGAAAAAAAACGGGAGACCTACGCCCAATACTAGACTTGAGACGCCTCAACAAATTTCTGGTACGGGAAAAATTTTGGATGCTTTCCCTAACGACCCTCTACCCCTGATCGACGAGGGCGACTGGCTCTGCTCCCTCAATCTGAAGGAGGCGTACACACATGTCCCGGTGCACCCCGCCTACCGCAAGTTCTTGCGTTTTCAGGTAGGGGACTGGCACCTACAATACCGTGTCCTCCCCTTCGGCCTAGCATCGTCACCTCGAGTCTTCACCAAGTGCCTCGTGGTGGTCGCTGCTACCTTACGCTCCCAGGCCCTTCAGGTATTCCCCTACCTGGACGACTGGCTGATCAAAGCCCCGTCCAGGGAAGGGGTTATCTCAGCGACCCAACAGACTATTATCTACCTACAGAGTCTGGGGTTCGAAATAAACTTCCCAAAATCCCAACTACGCCCCTCACAGTCCCTACAGTTCATCGGGGCCATGCTGGACACGGTTCGCCTCCGTTCCTTCCTCCCCCCTCCGCGCCTAGAGGCGTTAGTAAGTCTGAGTCGAAGGATCTCCCTGCTGACCTCGGTATCAGCTTGACAGATGATGACTCTCCTGGGCCACATGGCCTCCACCGTCCATGTCACACCCTTCGCCCGCCTCCATCTGAGAATCCCTCAATGGACCCTGGCCGCTCAATGGCGTCAAGACCGGGACCCGATCGACCGTCCCGTGACAGTGACTCCTTCATTGCAACGATCGCTCCGCTGGTGGGCCGACTCTTCAAATCTTTCCAAAGGTTTGCTCTTCCTCGCCCCACCCCATAGCAAGGTACTCACCACGGACTCGTCGGAGTACGCTTGGGGAGCCCACCTGGACGGCCTACGCACTCAAGGGATGTGGTCAGCAGAGGACCGTCGCTGCCACATCAACATGCTAGAGCTTCGGGCCATCTATCTTGCAGCTGTAGCTTTTCAACATCTGCTCCACGACCGGGTGGTTCTCATCCGAACCGACAACCAGGTAGCGATGTACTACATAAACAAACAGGGGGGGACAGGGTCTTGGTCCCTTTGTCGGGAAGCCCTGCGCCTCTGGAAATGGGCAATCTCCAACAACACCTTCCTTCGAGCGGTGTACATACAAGGAGAACAAAACTGTCTGGCGGACAGACTCAGCCGCCTCCTCCAGCCACACGAGTGGTCACTACACTCTCAGACCCTACGACGGGTGTTCGAACAGTGGGGGACGCCTCAAATAGATCTGTTCGCATCCCCCCACAACCATAAGCTGCCTCTCTTCTGCTCCTGGATGTACTCCCCGGACCGGCTCGAGGCCGACGTCTTCCTCCTCGACTGGGAGGGAAGGTTTCTGTACGCGTTTCCGCTGTTTCCCCTGATCCTGCGGACGCTGGTCCACCTAAAAACGGTGCAAGCCACCCTGATCCTGATTGCTCCTCGCTGGCCACGCCAGTCTTGGTTTTCCCTTCTGCTCCAACTCAGCGTCAGAGATCCACTACCTCTGCCTCAGTTTCCCTCTCTACTATCACAGGGTCAGGGTTCGCTGTTACATCCCAATCTTCAATCTCTTCATCTGAATGCTTGGTTTCTTTCCCCCTGACTTCTCTCCTAGTGTCCCAGTCAGTCAAGGAGATACTGGAGGCCTCTAGAAAGACCTCGAGAACCTGCTACTCCCAAAAGTGGACCAGATTCTCAGCCTGATGCTCCTCTCACAGCCAGGACCCGGTGTCGGTCCCCATCCCTCTGGTCCTGGACTATTTACTTCAACTATCTCATTCTGGCCTAAAGACCAACTCCATTCGAGTACACCTCAGTGCGATTGCGGCCTTTCATCAGCCCCTGGAAGGGAAAGCCCTCTCGCTCCATCCCTTAGTCTCTCGCTTCATGAAGGGTCTTCTGAATGTTCACCCTCCTCTCAAACCTCCTCCGGTGGTTTGGGACCTTAACGTGGTTCTGGCTCAACTAATGAAACCTCCATTTGAGCCCCTAGACAAATGCCATCCAAAATTCCTCACTTGGAAGGTGATTTTCCTGCTCACGCTCACTTCTGCCCGGCGGGTTAGTGAACTACAAGTTCTGGTAGCGGACCCACCCTTCACGGTATTCCATCATGACAAGGTGGTATTCCGCACTCATCCAAAGTTCCTGCCTAAAGTAGTGTCTGATTTTCATCTCAATCAGTCCATTGTCTTACCTGTGTTTTTTCCCAAGCCCCACTCTCACCCCGGAGAGGTGGCACTGCACACTCTTGACTGCAAGAGAGCGTTGGCCTTTTACCTCCAACGCACTCAACCACACCGGAAAGTCCCACAATTGTTTTTGTCTTTCGACCCAAACCGGTTAGGTCACCCAGTTTCCAAGCGCACCTTGTCCAACTGGTTGGCCGATTGCATCTCCCTTTGCTATGCTCAGGCTGGTCTCGCGCTGCATGGTCGAGTAATGGGACACAAGGTCCGAGCGATGGCAGCCTCCGTAGCATTCCTCAGGTCCACACCTATTGAGGAAATCTGCAAGGCTGCCACGTGGTCTTCGGTTCATACCTTCACCTCCCACTACTGTCTGGACTCACTGTCCAGAAGCGATGGCCGGTTCGGCCAATCGGTATTGCGAAATCTATTTGCTTAAATTGCCAACTTCCCTCCATCCCTTTTCAGTTAGCTTGGAGGTCACCCACATGTGAGAATATCATGCCTGCTTGTCCTGGGATAAAGCACAGTTACTTACCGTAACAGGTGTTATCCAGGGACAGCAGGCATATATTCTCACAACCCGCCCCACCTCCCCGAGGTTGGCTTCTTTGCTAGTTAAGTGAACTGGAGACCACGAGGGGATGCACCCCCTAGTGGAGCAGGAAGGCATGCATGCGTGGAGCAGCAGAGCAAACTTAAATCTTCAATCAAGTTTGCTTGAAAATGCTTCTGCATCGGGGCTCCGTAGATGACGTCACCCACATGTGAGAATATATGCCTGCTGTCCCTGGATAACACCTGTTACGGTAAGTAACTGTGCTTTTGGGCTAGATCTTATACAAGCAGCTTCATTGACTTGTCGACCAGTACTCCAAAGTCTCTTTCCTGGGGGGGGTCTCTGCAAGTACTGCACCGGACATCCTGTATTTGTGTATAAGATTTTTGTTACCAACATGCATCACCTAACACTTATCCACATTAAACCTCATTTACTGGAACTGGAGGCACTTCAAGCAGCGGAGGAGGGAGGCAGAGATGCAGAGAACATTAAGACAGAGGAAGCAGAGAACAAGACAGAGGACACCATCGAGGAAGAAGTCCGAGAGCTCGAGAAGTTCATAGAAGAGGCATACAGAGAGGCCGTGGAAAATTTCCAGCAACAGTGGAACTACCGAAAGACACCTACAGAGAGTGTGGACCACCTGACAGACAACCACCACGAAGAAATGGGTGACAGCAGCGAGAACGAAGGATACGGACCTACGGCAGGAGAGATGGACATACACCAGGGACACGGACCTGCGGCTGGAGAATCAAGAGAAGGCTAAATTGCTGATTTGGGTTAATTCTTTATTATTCTTAGGAAAATTTCCAGTGGAACAAGGTCAAATTGTGATCACACCAATTAGAAAAAATACTAAAGAACCATCTAATATTGCATCCAATTTCAGACCTATTGCTAATATCCCCTTGGCCACAAAATAATTGGAGGGGGTGGTAAATGTTGAACTATCTATCTACTTGGAGAAGTATAGCATCTTGCATGATAACCAATCAGGTTTTCGATCAGGTTACAGCACCGAAACAGTCATAGCTTCTCTGTTTGACTACCTGCACTCACTATTTAGTCAAGGTTCAAGTGCTATGATCTTGCAACTTGATCGATCATAACATTCTTCTGTATTGCTTAGAATCTATTGGAATTTTGGGAAATGTCCTGAACTGGGTTTGTGGGTTCCTGGGCAAAAGATCTTAATCAGTTGCTTAAGGACGATATTCTGTCCTACCGCTGGGTTAATTCCTGCGGAGTTCCTCAGGATTCCCCTTTGTCTCCCACCCTATTTAACATCTATTTTGTTTCTTTGGGAAATTTTTTTACAGAACTTAAATTCTATAGTTATGCGGATGACATCACTATAGTCATCCCGCTAACCTGTCATCTGAGTTTACAAATTCATTATCAACTATTTTAAATCAGATTGAACTCTGGATGGCTGCCTTCAAACTCAAATTAAATTTAAAAAAAAATAATTTTTTTTTAGCAACTCCCAATGATAAAATCAAAGAAACAATGATACATGTAAATGGGATGGATTACATTATCGAACAATCTTTATAAATATTGGGAGTAACTTTGGAGAAACATAGAAACATTGAAAAGTGATGGCAGAAAAGGGCCAAGGCCCATCAAGTCTGCCCACTCTATTGACCCACCCACCTCACATTGGAAAAACATTCTGATTTAATATTTTAAAAAAGCATTTTGGTGCTTTGGAAGCTCTGCACCATCAAGAAGTACTTTGATGAAGCCTTTTTTCGCTTAACTCAATCTTCCATTTTCAGTATTCTTGACTACTGTAACATCATATATTTTGATGCTTTTAAGAAAATTCTCAAAAAGTTGAGAGTAGTTCAGAATAAGGCTGTTCGCCGTATTTTTGGTTTAAAAAAAAATGGGAGCATATTATTCCATTCTATCAAAAGCTCTATTGGCTGCCATTGGAATCCAGAGTCTTATTGAAGTTCTCATGTATCTGCTACAAAGCAGTATTTGGTATGCTACCAGGCTATCTTACCCCTCATTTTTGAGTTACATTAATAAGAGCTCTCGAAGAGTTCACTTGTTTGCATATCCCTCAATAAAATCCTGTCATTACAAAGGTTCCTTGACAGAACCTTTTCTTTTCAGGCGGCCAAACTGAATACATGGCTTGCAAAAACTGCGTTAGAAGCTTCCTCTTATCTTGATTTTAGAAAACAGATAAAAACCCAATTATTCAACAGACTGGCATCCTAATGTATCTTATTACTTAATAATTTTATCTCATTTTAATTTGTTTGTATCTTCCCACTGTAAGCTTCAACTTTGCCGAAATTTTAGATGATTTAAATTTTATATATCTATTTGTACTGTATGTATTATGATTGATTGATTGATGTGAACCGCCTAGAACTCCCGGATATGGCAGTATATAAAAATAAACTTATTATTACAGAGAGGACAGCAATTGTTGTGGGGGACTCCATCATTAGACAAGTCGACAGCCACATAGCGGAAGGAAGACTGGATCGGCTGGTGACCTGCCTATCGGGAGCCAAGGTAGAAGACATAGTGAGCCACATTGACAGGATCATCAACAGTGTGGAAGAAGAAGATACAGCGGTGGTGATCCATGTGGGGACAAACAACGCAAGCAACAGGAACTACAACAGGGAAGTACTGAAGGACCAGTTCCGGATTCTGGGAAGGAAGCTGAAGACCAGAACACAGAGGTTAGCATTCTCGGAGATTCTGCCGATACCCAGGGCTGATGAGAAGAGGCAGATGGAGCTGCAAGCAGTCAACGCGTGGATGCGGCGCTGGTGTAAGGAAGAAGGATTCCACTTCGTGCGTAACTGGACGATGTTATGGGGGAAGAGCAAGCTATGCAGGAAGGATGGACTCCAACTCAGCAGAGACGAAACGAGGCTACTTGCAAACAACATCAAGAGAGAAGTTGAGAAGTTTTAAAACTAGGAAGAAGGGGAAAGCCGACAGTCGACCAAGAGAGAGAGTCGATGGTTCGGGAACCGGTATACTCGGAGGATACCGTGCAAGAAGATAGAGGGAAAGATTCACTGGATCACAGGCAAGACAGATCGAAAATGACGCAAGAGGGAAGGAAATGCAAGAAAAAAAACAGGCTGCAAACTCAAGTGTATGTACACGAACGCAAGGAGCCTTAGAAATAAGATGAGTGAATTAGAAGCTATGGCACAATAAGATAACATTGATGACATCATAGGCATCACGGAAACATGGTGGACTGAGGAAAACGTCTGGGGCACTGTGCTACCAGGATACAAACTATACCGCAGAGACAGAGTGGCTCAAAAAGGTGGGGGCATTGTCATATATGTCAAAGAGGGAATTGAATTTACTGGAGAGAACACGCCACAACTGACGGATAAGTTAGAGTCTCTATAGGTCAAAAATTCCGGGAAGAAATGGCCTGGAAACAAAGATAGGCATCTACTACCGACCCCCAGGGCAGTCCCAAGAAATTGATGGAGAAATGACGGACAAGATTAAACGCAACTGCAAGGGAAGCAACGCAGTTATCATGGGTGACTTCAACTATCCAGGAATAGACTGGAACCTAGGCACCTCCGGCTGCATTAGAGAGACCAAGTTCTTGGATGCTGTAGGCAATTGCTTCCTGGAACAACTTGTCAAGGAAAATACTAGAGGAAATGCAATTCTGTACTTAATTCTAAATGGCCTGTGAGGACCGGCACAAGATGTAGAAGTAGAAGGGACGCTGGGAAACAGCGATCATAATATGATCCGCTTCTATCTGGATGCAGGGGAGAAACATCGGTCTAAAACGGCAGCCACGGCATTGAACTTCTGAAAAGGGAATTATGAAGGGATGAGACTCATGATAGTGAAGAAGGTTAAGAAGAGAATAAGCACTAAAAACGCTAGAGCAAGATTGGTCCCTTTTTATGGGCACAGTCACCGAGGTGCAAAATCTATATATACCGCGTATCAACAAGGGATTAGAGAGTTGCGCGGGGACAGAAATCCCACCTGTCCCCACCCGTCCCCGCCAAAGTCCCACCCGTCCCCACCCGTCCCCGTGAGGACTCCCACCTGTCCCCACCCGTCCCCGTGAGGAATCCCTCCGTCCCCACCCGTCCCCGCGAGGAATCCCTTCCATCCCCGCCCGTCCCCGCGAGGAATCCCCTACGTCCCCGCCCGTCCCTATAAACTACAGAAATAGTTATTTCATTTAATTATGCTACTGAATTAAAGGCTCTGGTAGAAACCCATTTAAAAATAAGCAAAAAGACTTTATTAATTTGGAAATATTAATTGGGAAGAATACATACTTTGTAAACGGGTTTCTACCAGAGCCTCTAATGTTTATAAATTTTTATCAACACAACTAATATACTACTTTATCCTTAAGCAAAAAAATAAAAAAAAAAAGAATTTTTTTCCTACCTTTATTGCCTGGTTTCTGCTTTCTTCATGTTCTCATTCAATTCCTTCCATCCACTGCCTCTCTTCTCTCTGTGTCTTCCATTTGCTCTGTTACTTTGCCTCTCCCTTTCTCCCCCCTCCCAAATTGGTCTGGCACCCATCTTTTTCCCTCCGCTCCCCCCATAGTCTGGCACCTCTGCCTTCTTCCCTGCCAGCGTCTTCTTCCCATTCCCTCTTCCCCATTTCCTTTCAGTGTCCTTCTCCCCCACCATCTTCCCCATGTCCTGTCAGGCAGCATCCTTCTCCCCCCTCTGCCTTCCCCATGTCCTTTCAGCGTCCTTCTCCCCCCTCTGTCTTCCCCATGTCCTTTCAGCGGCCTTCTCCCCCCCTCTGTCTTCCCCATGTCCTTTCAGCGGCCTTCTCCACCCCTGTTTTCCCCATGTCCTTTCAGTGGCATTCTCCACCCCTTTGTCTTCCCCAGTGCTTTCAGGGTCCTTCCCCCCCCCCCCTCCCGTTTACCCCATGTCCTTTCAGCGTTCTTTTCCACCCCTTTGTCTTCCCCAGTGCTTTCAGCGGCCTTAAGCGTCTTTTCTTCTCCACTCCACCTTTCCTCCCTCCCTGCCTCCACCTTTGTGGCGCTTTTGCACCGGACCGACAACAGAACAGGCCCGGTCGGACAAATCTCCCTGTCCTGTAGCCGCGAATCTAAATTACCTTCTTACAGCAGCTGGAGTAGTGAAGCTGCTGTAAGAGGTAATTTAGATTCGCGGCTACAGGGCAGGGAGATTTGTCGGCCGGGCCTATTGTCAGTCGATCGGGGGACCTGACCGGCTGTGCACATTCTCCGGGGCGGACCGCCCCCTCCCCCTCTTTTCGTACGCCATTGCCTTCTCCCTACCTGCCCTGCCGCACACAGCCGACCGGAAGTCTTCCTGATGTCAGCGCTGATGTCGGAGGAAGGGAGGGCTTTGCTTAAGCCCTCCCTCCGACGTCAGCGCTGACATCGGGAAGATTTCCGTTTGGCTGTGTCCTGCGACAGGGCAGGTAAGGAGAAGGAGACTACCCTCACGGCTCGAGTGCACTGCGATCCAACCCCGCAGGAACCCCGCGACCCTCGAAGGCGTCCCCACGGGATCCCCACGACCCTAGGGGGTGTCCCCACGGGATCCCCGCGACCCTAGGGGGTGTCCCCACAGGATCCCCGTGACCCAAAGGGGGAACCCGCGGGATCCCCATCATCCCCGTTCCCGTGCAGCTCTCTACAAGGGATCAAAGAGGAAAAAGAACAAAGAACCGGCATGGCTCACTGTAGAGGTGAAGGAAGTGATCAGAGACAAGAAATCTTTGTTTAAGGAATGGAAAAGGACAATACTGGACAAAAAATGGACAATACTGGAACAAGCACAAACAACATCAACGCAGGTGCCATAAAGTGGTAAAAGGGGCCAAAAGAAACTACGAGGAAAAAATAGCCAAGGAGGCGAAGAATTTCAAGCCATTCTTTCGATATATTAAGGGGAAACGACCCGCGAAGGAAGCGGTGGGACCGTTGGATGACCATGGGATAAAGGGAGTGCTAAAGGAGGACAAAGCAATCGCCGACAAACTGAACACATTTTTTGCATCTGTATTTACCGAAGAAGATGTACACAGCATACCGGAACCCATCAGGTTGTATGCTGGAAACGAAGACGGAAAGTTGACAGGATAGACGGTCAGTCTAGAGGAGGTGTGTAGGTAGATTGATAGACTTAAGAGTGATAAATCCCAGGGACCGGATGGCATCCATCTGAGGGTCATCAAGGAACTGCTTCAACTAACAGACAATCTGTCGATCAAATCGTGAAAGATTCAGGAAGTCTGGAGTGTGTGGCGCAGTGGTTGGATCTACAGCCTCAGCACCTTGGGGTTGTGGGTTCAAACCCCGCTGCTGCTCCTTGTGACCCTGGGCAAGTCACTTAATCCTCCATAGCCCCAGGTACGTTAGATAGATTGTGAGCCTGCCAGGACAGATAGGGAAAATGCTTGAGTACCTGATTGTAAAAACCGCTTAGATAACCTTGATAGGCGGTATATAAAATCCTAATAAATTTGAAACTAAAAAAAGGTGGAGAATGTTACGCCGATCTTCAAGAAAGGTTCGAGGGGAAATCCGGGAAACTACAGACCGATGAGTCTGACCTCAGTACCAGGAAAGATGGTAGAGTCGCTGAACCAGTTGGAGGCTGTTTTTTATATTATGCATCTATTCTATTAGTTTATAGGATTTTAAATTGTATATTACGATGTATTACCACTGTGGAATTGTATATTATTCGCTGAACTGCTCAGTTTTATTCTTGTTGTGAACCGCCCAGAACTGTTGGTGGGGCGGTATATAAGAAAATTTATTATTATTATTATTATTATTATTATTATTAAGGATCGCATCATTGATCATCTTGACGGACATGGGCTGATGAGGACCAGTCAACACAGTTTTAGCAAGGCAGATCGTGTTTGACAAACTTGCTGCACTTCTTTGAGGGAGCAAACAGACAGACAAGGGTGACCCGGTCAACATTGTATATCTGGATTTTCAGAAGGCGTTTGACAAGGTTCCACATGAACGACTACTTCGGAAAATTGCAAGCCATGGAATCGAGGGTGAAATACGTGGATTAAAAACTGCCTGGAGCATAGGAAACAGAGAGTGGGGGTAAACGGACAATACTCGGACTGGAAGAGCGTCACCAGTGGGGTGCCGCAGGGCTCGGTGCTTGGACCCGTGCTCTTCAATGTCTTTTATAGAGGTTGAAACTTTTGGTGAGTCTTGCTGATGTCGCATCTTGTATTCTTTCTGGCGGGATGTGGCAGAGGGAAGCCTGCAGGGCCAGCACAAGTGGCAGATGTGCAGAGGTATTTGCTATGTTCATCAACTTATGAAAGAGGGAAGTTTTCAATCTTTTTCAGGAAAAATTTTGATAAAGTTCCTCATGAGAGATTCCTGACCATTTAAAAGCCATGGGATAAGAGAGAATGTTCTGTTGTGAACTGGTAAAGAGACAGCAAACAGTGGAGAAGGGTAAACGGGAGCATGCTACAGGGTTCTATACAGCACTAGTGCGTTTAAACCTGTTTATAAATGATCTGGAAGGGGTCATACGATGCTGTAAGCAGTGTAGGGCACAGAGCTTTACTTCAATCCACCTTCATCAGTGGGTTTATACCAGAGAATCCACACAAATTTTCATCATCTTAATGCATGGACAAATTTGACTAAATCCTCTGTGGAAACTGTGACCAAAGACATACGATAAGAAGCAGAATCTTATTATATTGGGCCTGCCTTCAGCACCTATGAGCTACTGGCTGATTTAAAAACATAAGCACAGTCATAATAGGACAGACCGAATGTCCATAAAGCCTAGTGTTCTGTTTGCAACAGTGGTCAGTCCAAGTACCTGGCAAGACCCAAAAGAGTAAAACAGGAATAAATGATAGATTTTCCCAAGTTCATCTTAATAATGGCAGAAATGGTCCAAACTTTTTTTTAAACCCTGCTAAACTAACTGTTTTTATCACATTCACAGGCAATGAATTCCAGAGTTTAATTACTTGTTCTTTGATTACCGTAAATGTTTTCTCTAATTTTTTAAAATGTACTACTTAGTAGCTTCATTGCATGCCCCCTATTCCTAGTATTTGTGGAAACAGCAAACAAGCATTTCATATCTACCTGTTCCACCCTACTCTATCATATCTTTCCTCAGCCATTTATTTATTTATTTTTAACATTTCTATACCATTTTAAACCAAAATGGTTTACAAGATATTACATACATAAAATTTTACAACAAATAAAACAATGATCACAAATAATCAAATCCTTCAGAAAATCACTACTTAACGAAACGCATTTACAAACCATTGTGTTCTAAGTAGTTTTCTAAATGTGCTCAACGAGGGAGTTCCACAATCTTACCCCTGCACAACATCTCTTCTCCAGGCCTCTTTAGCCTTTCCTCATAAGGAAGTTGTACCATCCCCTTTATCATTTTCTCACCCTTTTCTAATTCTGCTACAGCATATCTTTTTTT
This sequence comes from Geotrypetes seraphini, assembly GCF_902459505.1. Taxonomy (NCBI): domain Eukaryota; kingdom Metazoa; phylum Chordata; class Amphibia; order Gymnophiona; family Dermophiidae; genus Geotrypetes; species Geotrypetes seraphini. Next base: position 193,367,455 of record NC_047091.1, on the reverse strand, counting down.
GAAATGAAGTACCAGAGTTTGACCTCGGTCCCGGGAAAGATGATGGAAGCGCTGGTTAAGGACAGCATCTGTGAACACATTGAAAACAATGGGCAGCTGGAGTCGAGTCAGCATGGCTTCTGTAAGGGTAGGTCATGCCTTACAAACTTATTGTACTTCTTTGAGGGGGTAAACAGCCAGGTAGATAAAGGGGAATCTATAGATATCATTTACCTTGACTTCCAAAAAGCCTTCGACAAGGTACCACACGAAAGACTGCTTAAGAAGATATGGAACCACGGGGTGCAAGGGGAGATCCACCGATGGATCAAAAACTGGCTGGCGGACAGGAAGCAGAGGGTTGGAATAAAGGGACATTACTCAGACTGGAAATGGGTCACGAGCGGAGTTCCGCAGGGGTCAGTGCTGGGACTGCTCCTGTTCAATATCTACATAAACGACCTAGAGGTGGGAACAAAATGTGAGGTCATTAAATTTGCGGATGACAGCAAACTATACAGCAGGGTTAAAACCATGGAAGACTGCGAAGATCTCCAAAAGGATCTAACGACACTGGAAGAGTGGGCCAAAAAGTGGCAAATGAGTTTCAACATAGGGAAGTGCAAGGTCATGCATGTGGGGAAAAAGAACCCGATGTTCAGCTACAAAATGGGGGGATCACTGCTAGGGGTAAGTAACCTTGAAAGAGACCTGGGAGTGATGGTAGACACAACACTGAAGGCGTCGGTGCAGTGCGCCACAGCCTCAAGGAAAGCAAACAAAATGTTGGGTATCATTAAAAAGGGTATCACGACCAGGACGAAGGAAGTCATCCTGCCACTGTATCGTGCAATGGTGCGCCCGCATCTGGAGTACTATGTCCAGTACTGGTTGCCGCACCTCAAGAAGGACATGGCAGTACTTGAGGGAGTTCAGAGAAGAGCAACTAAGCTAGTAAAGGGTATGGAAAACCTCTCATAAACTGACAGACTGAAAAAGTTGGTGCTGTTCTCCCTGGAGAAATGGAGACTTAGAGGAGACATGATAGAAACCTTCAAGATCCTGAAAGGCATAGAGAAAGTAGACAAGGACAGATTTTTCAAATTAAGGGGAACCACAAGTACAAGGGGGCATTTGGAGAAATTGAAAGGGGACAGGTTTAGAACAAACGCTAGGAAGTTCTTTTTCACCCAGAGGGTGGTGGATACATGGAATGTGCTTCCAGAGGCTGTGGTAGACAGGAGCTCTGTACAGGGCTTCAAAGAAGGTTTGGATAGGTTCCTAGAGGACAAAGGGATTGAGGGGTATAGATAGGTGTAGAGATGGGTTATAGGGATAGGAGTAGAGGTAAGTTATAGGAATAGGAGTAGAGATAGGTTATAGAGCTAGTCAGGGACCACTGCTCAGGCAATGGGCCTGATGGGCCGCCGCGGGAGCGGACCGCTTGGCAAGATGGACCTCTGGTCTGCCTCAGCGGAGGCAACTTCTTATGTTCTTATTCAAGGTGCAGTCGTACCATAGAGCGATACAAAGGCATATTAATAGTCACAGTTTTATTCTCTATTCCTTTCATAATAATTCTTAATATTCTTTAGTCTTTCTTAGCCACTGCTGTACTCTGAGCTGAGGGTTTCAATGTGTCATCAACAATGACACTATCCTTTTCCTGGGCAGTGACTCCTAATGTAGAACTTTGCATCGTGTGACTATAGTTTGGGTTCCTCTTTTTTACATGTATCACTTTTCACTTGCTCATATTAAATGCCATCTGCCATTTGGATGCCCAATCTCCCAGTTTTGTAAGGTCCTTTTGCAATTAATCATAATCCTCTTGTGAACATAAGAATAGCCTTACTGGGTCAGACCAATGGTCCATCAAGCCCAGTAGCTCCGTTCTCATGGTGGCTAATCCAGGTCAATAGTACCTGGCCAAAACCCAAGGAGTAGCAATATTCCATGCTACCGATACAGGGCAAGCAGTGGCTTCCCCCATGTCTTTCTCAATAACAGACTATGAACTTTTCCTCCAGGATCTTGTCCAAACTTTTCTTAAAACTGGCTACGCTCTCTGCTCTTACCACATCCTCTGGCAACGCGTTCCAGAGCTTAACTATTCTTTGACTGAAAATAAAATTCCTTCTATTGGTTTTAAGAGTATTTCCCTGTAACTTCATCGAGTGTCCCCTAGTCTTTGTAATTTTTGATGGTGTGAAAAATCGATCCACTTGTACCCGTTCTACTCCACTCAAGATTTTGTAGACTTCAATCATATCTCCCCTCAGCTGTCTCTTTTCCAAGCTGAAGAGCTTTGAATAACTTTGTCTTATCAGCAAATTTTATTTCCTTAAATTGCTCGGATTATGGCTTCTTTTAGACATCAGCAAATTTTATTACCTTAATAGTTATTTCCATCTCGAGATCTAATCTAATCTTTTGATTTATGTATCGCACTGTGTCTACCTAGGTTCAAGGCAATTTACAAAACAAAGAAGCCCATGTAGTAATATCCCAATCCCATTTACATTAAGGCTTATATTCTATAAATGACACCTTAAGATAGATGCCCTACTGGAGCCTAACTTAAGTGGAGAACAACCCCCAAAAATAAAAGTGTTAAAAAAAAGTTGGCATCTGCATCGCAGCTATAGAGGTGCTTTACGATGCCTAACGCCACTGTAGGTGTAGCTAATGCCAGAAGTACATTAGACATTATAAAGTGCCTCTAGCCATGATTCATGCTGGAAATGTAGGCCTTGATAACCCTGGTCTACGTTTTCGGCACCTACCTTTCACGAAGTCATGATTCTATAAACGGTGCCGTGGCGTGATTGATATGTGATCAGCCATGTCTTAGGTGGCCGACGACTAGAATCCAAGAGCTAAGTCAGTCATCATTTTTCAGGTTGAGGGAGAAGTTCTGTTTTTAGGTTTTAAGATTCTTAATATGTTAAGATTCCATTGTTTGGAGAAGCTCTATCTTTGATGGATTTCGGTTTATGCATTCACTTGAGTATACATTCGTCTGTGTATTGGTTGGGTTGTAAGGTAGTTTTTTGTTGATTGTGATCTCAGAGGTATATGTGTGGTCATTTTTCAGAGCATTGGAGGTAGCTTGGTTCCATCATAATGATTATTGGTAGGCTGTTCCAAGTTTTAGTAGCAATGTAAGTGAACAGAGAATTAAATATTCCTTTATATTTGACTCCTTTGGATGATGTAAAGAGCAGTGTGAAGTGTCATTGATTCTGGATAAGTGTGAGTCGGAGAAAAAGTGGATTGGTGCTTCAGATGAATTAGTGTGTAGTATGTGGTACACAATGCAGGAAAACTTGAATGATATTCGAGAGGTAAAGGGGAGCTATTGAAGTTTGTAGAAATATTTGGATATTGAATCATATTTCTTTAATCTGAAGATTAGTCTATAGCCATATCTTGAATCATTTGTAACCTGAGTAGTTGTGAGGAACATAGGCCCATGTAATTAATCCATAGGCCCATTGCAGTAATCCAATTGTGATATGATCAGCAGAACCACAAAGTGTTGTTCATAGAAGAAGGATCTGATCAGCCTTCGTAGTTTCATACTGTGAAAGGCTTTCTTCCGTAAGTTGGAGACTTCTGGTATGTAGGAAAGAGAGGAGTACTCTGGATGTTTTATCTACATTTGGAGTCGGGTGTGGGGAGCTCTTTGTGAGGTAATGGGGAACCAAAGGATTTTGGTTTAAGATGTGTTTAATTTGAGTTTGCTGAGGATATGATGGAAAGTGCAGAACCAACCTACAAGGATAAATAAAGGATCAGACAAAGGTACCAACATAATTTTCCAGGGCTGATTATTCAAAGCAATTTAACCCAGCAGGAGAGGCTCCAGCCCTGTGAAGTCATGCTGAGTGGCTTGGGAGAAGATAGTCGGACAATACTGCTCTGACCACCCTGGCACTCACTGGGGGGGGGGGGGAGGAGCTGGGAATTATATCCACACTGTAGATGATCATGCTAGTACTTGTGTAGGACCATAAAAGCAGCCCTAACTTTGTTCATTTATCTAGGCAAGTACTAGGACTCTACCCAGACAGCGTCTAAGGACCACCAAAGTCCGGTACTGAATATCCGTCTGAGGGTCGGAGTGGTTTAGCAGCAGCTGTCCCTATGAACATTCCCTCGCCAGTATTCAAGTGGCGTTAACCTCCTAAGTCAGAGGGGTGGGTCTCGCATAGGAAGGTAGTTAAATGCCCTTGGAGGCCCTGAGTGAAGGAATCCTCCCAGGGTGTTCCTGGTGGCTGCAGCACTGGGGAGAGCCCTGGCATGAGGAGTGGCTTTCGATGGACATTGATACCCTTTTATATTTGCCTAAAGCAGAGGCTTCAGAGAGGTAGGAGATGTTTCCTTTGAACCTTAGGTTGAGAAGAGGGAGTGTCGATTACCGGAGTCTTGGAGTTAAGGAAAGTGATTGTGGAAGCCAAGTCCGGGACAGGCTGAGATAAGAACATAAGAATAGCCTTACTAGGTCAGACCAATGGTCCATTCAGCCCAGTAGCCCGTTCTCACGGTGGCCAATCCAGGTCACTAGTACCTGGCCAAAACCCAAGGATCCAGGGCAAGCAGTGGCTTCCCCCATGTCTTTCTCAAAAGACTATGCACTTTTCCTCCAGGAAATTGTCCAAACCTTTCTTAAAACCAGCTACGCTATCTGCTCATACCACAACCTCTGACAATGCATTCCAGAACTTAACTATTCTTTGAGTGAAAACAAATTTCCTCCTATTGGTTTTAAAAGTATTTCCCTGTAACTTCGAGTGTCCCCTAGTCTTTGTAATGTTTGACGGAGTACACTGAATTGCACAGCCTCTTGGGGACAAGGCTCCAAGGATCCAGCATGAAAAAATGTAGAAAATCCGTGCTTTATTTGAGAGTTCCAAACCTGGCCATGTCTCTGTGCTACCACAATCCAGGTCCATTTAAAAAAAAGCATTGAAAGCCTTTAGCCAAATATTGACCCCTCAGTTTTTAGAATATGAGCTGGATCAGCTTTGAAGCCTTATTTCCTTGAGGCATCTTATAAGAGAACTTGATCAAATCACTTAACCCTCTATTGCCTTGGGTACAACTTGTAAGCCCTCCAGGACTAGGACCTGGCTATACCTTCATCTAAAACTGAGAAAGGTGTCAGCTTAAATCCCTTTCCTTTCTTTCTACAACTTATCCCTAGTTTATATATTGTTTGTGGACTAGAGCCTCACTTGATCTGAAATTGCAACCCTGCTTCTAGGTGCTCCATTGCTTTTCAACGTACTCCCACCCCATCCACAGTAAGAATTGAAGGTTAAGGCACTCTGGCTTAGATTAGCCTCAGATCTGCCTCCCTCTTCTGAAACAGTCAGTTCAGGGAAGTCTGAAGTGCTTTTCCAAGGGTCCCCTGAGCCTGGCCCAAGCCCAGGGTAACAAATGTGGAATTTCCTTCTGCCACTGATGCTGGGAGAGGGAGGGAGAACTCTGTGCCAAGGAGAGAGGGGAGCTGAGTGCTGTTTCCGGCCCAGGCTGCTCTCTCTCTCTTTGCACAGTCACATCCAGCAGCTGCTCACTCATCCTGCTCTTTTGCACAAATTAAGGGCAACAAACATTTGGGATGTGGTACTTGTTGGAGTAACGGAATAACAGATTTGAGACTGCTTGGGGGGTGGATTTATCGCTTGCAGCTGGCAGAGTTTGGAGTCGCAGTCCAGAGTGTGGGGCTTGTAAACTTTCTTTGCAGGATTCCTCGGGGGTCCATCAGGGGGCTGGTCCACTGTTCTGCTCCCTGTACTTTTGCAAGAGCTTTGCCACACATTACTTTTGCGATAGCCTACGTCAAAGCTTTTCTTTTAGTGCTGAAAAGTCAGGAATTAAGCCGAATTTGTGGCAGTCACTGGGACGTGATGGGGATGAAGCAAGGCACAAGGAAATGCATTTTTCTCTGGGAGATCTTCGGGTCCTCACTGTGGCTTTTGCTGCTCTTGCTTTGCCTGAACTTTGGAAAGGGCCAGGAACTGAACCCTAGAGGAAGGAATGTCTGCAGATCTCCTGGGTAAGGAAAGAAATGTTTTCATTTACTCTGTAGTTTTCAATGGCAATGTGTTTGTACAATGCGTTCTCTCCTTTGCAGCCCTGGGGTCCTGTGTGTGGCATCACTAGGGCTGTACAGCCTTGGGCTCTGGTTGGGGAGGTGGGGAAGAGTTTGTGTTTTTAATCCAATGATGACATGAGTTATTCACAAGAAAAGGAGACTTCACCATCCTGATATGTGGTGTTTAAGTAACCAGAACAAGGACATTGAAAGGGCCAATCCCCAGCCTGTTCCCAAGCCTCTCTAACCGCTGATGTGTTGGACAAAATATCGGTGAGGCTGTGGTTGGGATGCCTTTGAGGATGGCTTGTGCTCTGTGTGTATGTCATGCAAACACGCCTGTGCTAAGTATGTCTGCATGAAAGCAGAGGGGTCTGTCCTGTGAGTGCGTGTGCGCTTGCGTGGCTGTGCCAACATTTGAAACCTATTAGGAGGGACATTTGGGGAAAAAGAAAAGATTGAGTCTCAGCCTTCTCTTCCCTCATGTGACAGAAAGTGAGAGCACAGGAGACAGCCAGAGACAGCCTGAGGGCACGAGAGAGAGAGAGAATCTGGGAATTCTCCTGATTGTGAATTTCGTTGTACTGTAACCAAGTCAAGGTGGTAAATGTGGAGAATACCAACCCTTTCACGTGTGTAATTGGCATTAGAGGGACTAATCACTATTCTGTAAGGGTGTGTTTAAGCGGCATAGCCTAGAAATGCAAGTTGGGGGAGTGTTCACATGGCCGGGGCAGGGCCAGTAGCACGACCGCCATTCACCAGATCAAAGGTCGGTGCGCCAGTGCTGGATTATTCTGGTGTCCGTACAGAATTTGCTCTCATGGCGCGGGATTGTGGCGCCTGAACGGGGCCAGCCCTCATCAGAAGTACAAATAGTTTGAGAGCATGAGAGACCGCTTGAAATTCAGCAGTATTCATGTCTGCTTTTTGGGTGTTGCTGTTCGTTTGGGTATACATTAATTGTTGGGTGCCTTACGTTTACTGTTTCAAGATTTATTTGTGTGTTATATACACAGGGGTCGATTATTCAGTGGCAGCACCAGCGACTGGAATAAGTTAAAACGCTGGCCTCAGAATTGTGCCATGATCAGGGTAATTGTATAAACTTGGCACTTACATGTCAATTTTTAAAATGTGAGCAAATCCTAGCCTTGCAATTAAGGGCTATTCTGCAAACAACTACTTAATTTACGTAGCGCGTATTGCATGTACCTTACAGAAAACTTCTCATATGTACACTACCTCTATGGCTGGCATAATAATGCGTTCATATCCGGTTATGCCAGCAGTCTATAACAGGAAGTAGGCTCTGGTGGCGCCCCCTGGACGCCTGACTAAAGGCTCCAGTTATAGACCTGCTTCCGTGTCGTCAGCAGTGGTCACTGCTGCTGTCGTTATTCATGTAGTTTGGGCATAGAACACATCTGGGTTATTTCTAGATCCGCCCTCCTTCACTATAGGAGGAGAACTTGAGCTGATGAGATGGATTTTCAGCCACAGTTCTATGTTCAAATGCCACTTGTTTTGAAGCATGTCATGGACTGGTGTGTGTGTAACCGTTTTTGCTACATATGCAGATGTTTTGATGTTTATGTACAGGCATGTATGTATGTGTTTCCCAGCTGTTTTTTGGGGAAGTATAGCTTTGCTGAACTTGCAGATGTTGGACCACAGAAGCCACTGTGCTTAACCCTTCTGTGCCCAAAATCCAAATGTACACAGTGTATGAATGATAAACGGACTTCAGAGAGGGAGGGAACTTGTCTGAAGTACCTTAAAGATGAATTTTCAATGAGAGCGTATGGTGTAGCCCATACAAAGCACCCTGTAATTGCATCTGTCAGTGAAATGTGTTTTTTCTCTGCATTGCAATCTGTAGCCCTGAAAAGCCTTAACACGATAACTGTTGAGAATGTAAATATGAGAAAAGCCCCAAACCTGATGTAAGTCTTGACCAAAACGAATACAGTACTGGTTCTGGCTTAAATATCTCCCACTGTAGATGAGATACTGTGTTTTGGACTTTTACTGTAGTCTTGAAAATGTATCCAAAAGTTAAATTACATTACATTACATTACTGATTTCTATTCCGCCTCAACCTTGCAGTTCTGGGCGGATTACAAAAGAGACAACTGGACATTTCCAGGATAATTACAGAGAGAATTCTGGTCATTTCCAGGAGAAGTTACAAGAATAATGGAGCTGTATATTTCAAGAGCTACAAGATGCTGTACAAATAGGAAATAGTGCAGATCCAGTATATATACCGTTAGGGAAGCAGTTGACATGCTTGAGGCTAAAGAGAAGGGAACTGGCGAAGGGGGGAGGAGAGGGGAGTTGCGTTGAGGGGGGTTCGGTTGGGGTTAAGCCATCTGTATAAATTTTTTGAATAGGTGAGTTTTGATTTCTTTGCGAAAATATTTGTAGTCGTTTGTTGTTATCAGCAGGTTGGAGATAGTGTGGTCCAGTTTTCCTGCATGAGTCGCCAGCAGACTGTCAAATATCTTCTTGCGCTGGGTGCCTTTGAGTGGGGGGTAGGTAAAAGGGTCTTAGTTCTTCTTTGCCTAGTGGTACAGGCAGTTGTTTAGGTAATTGGGGGCTGTGCCATTTATTGCTTTGAATAATAGAATAGTTTGAATAATAGTATAGTTTGAATTGAATTTGTGCTTGCATTGGCAACCAGTGTGAGTCCAGGTAGGCCGCGGTGACGTGGTCAAATTTTCTCAGTGAGTAGATTAATCTGAGTGCAGTGTTTTGAATTGTCTGTAGTTGTTTTATCATTGTTGCAGGGCAAGGCAGATAGAGTATGTTGCAGTAGTCCAATAGACCTAGTACTAGGGATTGGACTACTAGCCTATATTGCTCTTTGTCAAAGAATTTTCTGATTTTTCTTAAATTGCGCATGGTTAGAAATGCTTTCTGGGTAGTCTTGTTGATTTGGGCCTGCATTGTGCAGCATCTGTCTATTGTTACTCCTAGGAGTTTAAGGTAGGTTGTATAGGGTATTTGGAGGCGTTTATTTCTAGTTCTGTGATGGAGGGATTCTTATCCTTTTCAAGTAGTAGAAATTTTGTTTTGTCAATGTTCAGCTTCAATTTGTGATCTGCCATCCATTTTTCTACTGCTTGAAGGGTTTTTTCCAATTTTTCTGTAGAAGTTGGGTCAGGAGCATCAAAGGGTAGGAGTATGGTGATGTCATCAGCGTAGCTAAATGAAGTTACATTCAGATTGTCTAGGGTAGACCCAAGGGAAGATAAGAAGAGGTTGAAGAGAGTAAGTGAGAGAGGTGATCCTTGAGGAACTCCACAGGGGTTGGACCATGGTTCTGATTTAAGATTGTTTGACTTTACTCTATAAGATCTGTATTTAAGGAATCCTTCGAACCAATTGTATACCCTGCCTGAGATCCCTATGGCTTCTAGTGTCTGTAGTAGGATGGTGTGGTCGACCAGATCGAATGCTGCAGATAGATCGAGTTGAATTATCAGCATCCTTCTGCCTTTGCTGAGGTGCTGTCGGGCTGTGTCTAGTAGAGTTACTAGTAAAGTCTCCGTGCTGTGGTTGGATCTGAATCCCGATTGAGAGGGGTGGAGAAGATTGTGGTCTTCCAGGTAATTTGTGAGGAATTGTGCAATTAGTCCTTCTATAAGTTTGACATATATTGGTATTGAGGCGATGGGTCTATAGTTAGTGGGGTTATCTATAAGGCCTTTGTGGTCCTTCACAATTGGAGTGATTATGATTTCTCCTAGGTGCTGCGGGAATTGACCTTCAGTGAGTGTAATTTGGATCCATTGCATGAGGTTGGCCCTAAATTTGGGGGTGGCATTGGTTATTAGATACGCGGCACAATAGTTCAGGTCGCATGAGGCATGACTGTATTTTTTGTAGAGTCGATTCATGTCTGTCCAGTTTACTGCAGGGAATTCGGTCCAGGTCCTGTCTGCTGCAATGGCTTCTCCTATTGGAGGATTTGTTGTTATCTCGTCGAGGAGGGTGTGTGTGTTATTGAAGATAGTCCTGATTGTTGTAATCTTGTTTTTGAAGTGGTCTGCGAGTTGAGTGGCTGTTGGAGGGTGCTTTCCTTGTGCTGCTAGGTAAGGTTTGGTGTTGGTGAGGTTTTTTACTAGATTGAAAAGTTTTTTTGAATCTATGGACTCCATGCCTACCAGCTTGGAGTAGTAATCTTTTCTTTTTTTCTTTGAGTTTGGTCTTGTATTGTTTGATTAGACTTCTCCATGCTATTTTGGATTGTTCTTGGTTCTTTTTTTTCCAGTTTCTTTCCATTTGTCTGCAGTGCCTTTTGAGTTGGAGCAGTTCAGGGTCGAACCATTTGTCTGATTGTCTGCAGATTTTGTGTTTTGATTTTATTGGAGCTAGCTCATTTAGTATTGTTTCGCTTAATGTTTGCCATTGTGCTATGAATTCTTTGGGGTCTATGGAGTCGATTGCGAGATCTGCTTTGTCCCAGAAAGTGGTTGGTTCGATTTTTGGACGGGTTTTGATGGGGGATTTGTGGGGTTTGTGTTTATAATTGCATTGAGCCCAGTTGATGTTGAAGGTATATTTCTAATGGTCTGACCAGAGTGAGGGAATCCATGATCCGTTTGAGATGTGGATTTCAGGTGTTTGTGGTTGTTGGGTCATGAATGCAGCAATATCTAGTTGATGGCCTTTTTCGTGAGTGGGTTGGGGGTTGAGTATTTGGTAGGATAGCGTTTTGAGGTAGGCGAGTAGGCTTTCTGTTTGATTGGAGGTATGGTCTTCGAGGTGGTGGTTAATGTCTCCTAGTAGTAGGTTGTAAGTTGATGTTAGTGAATTCTGGAAGATGAAGTCTTCAAGCATGTGTTTTGTAGTGCTCCATTTTCCTGGTGCTATATAGCAGAGAATTCAAGTTATGGTGTCTTTGAGTGTATCGCCAGATAGTTGGCAGGCTAGTAGATCTAGATCGGGTGTTGTGTGTTTGTCTAGGATCTTTATGTTGAGATTGTTTTTGGCTAGAATTGCCAATCCTCCCCCTCCCTTTTTTTTCTCTGCAGATAAGCTCTACTTTGTATCCCTTAGAGCAGAATTCTGTTATGCAAGGGTCTGAGTCAGATGTTAACCAGGTTTCAGCTAGGAATAGATAGCCTAGTTGTTCTTTGATTATCCAGTCCTTAATGAGGTCTGCCTTTGGGCTTATCGATCTTATGTTCATATATGCACAGGCTATTGATGTGTAAGTTGTATTGGGATTGTGGGTGCATTTTGGATGGAGGAGGCTTCTTGGTTGTGGATGGGTGTTATGGGTTGTTGTTTTTGGCTTGGGAAATGGCCTTTTTCCCCAACTGGGGGGGGATGCTTTTGTAGGTGATCGTTGAACAGTCTATCAGATTTCTGGGTGGATGGGGTTTTCTTGAAGGTTGATTGTGTCTGTTGGATTTTGTCAGAATTGGCTTCCATAAGAACATAAGAACTGCCATCTCCGGATCAGACCATTGGTCCATCAAGTCCGGCAATCCGCACACGCGGAGGCCCAGCCAGGTGTACACCTGGCGTAATTCTAGTCACCCATATCCCTCTATGCCTCTCGTAAGGAGATGTGCATCTAGTTTGCACAGAAATTGTGTCATATCTAGTGAGTGAGAAAAAAAATTGAGCTACTGTGTTCAGACTTTTCAGGCAGTACAGCTCATTGTAAACGGGTATGTGGGAACCTTTATTTAAGCTTATTTAGTACTGAAAATACAGGCCAGAGCAGTTATATTAGGATGTGGGCAGACAGGCCTGAGGCATCTTGGCATCTCCTTTGTACATTTGTACCCTAATGCACTGCTTTTCCCAGCGAGTGTTATCCTTAGGGTTATCATATTTATGAAGACAAAAAAAGACGACACATGGCTCCCGCCTCCAGCCTCCCATAAACTGAGCCATATGCACGCGCCAGTAGATCAGGTGACTGCAGTGACACCCAGGGCCAATCATTTTGCCACCCCCCCCCTCTATATAAACAGCTACAATACTACTTTAATAATAATAATAATAATTTTATTTTGTATACCGCCATACTCAGAGAGTTCTAGGCGGTTCACAGCAATTAATTAAGATTACAAACGATGAGATCATTGGAATTAACATTTTAGGAATGTAGAGGTCATTGAAGTTGATAGGAATATACAAGAATGTACAAGGAATATACAATAATGTACAAGGAATGTACAAGAATGTACAATAGGAAGGTAATATTTTATTTTCAGGAATATACCGGTCATTTCAGTTAATAGGTTTGGAGGGTACGATAAGAGGGAAGGAGGGGGTTCACATGTATTGATGGGAGTTGAAGAGGTGTGAGGGTGTGTTAAGGGTTCTGTCCGTGGAATAAGTGAGTTTTGAATTTTTTTCTGAAGTCAAGGTAGGTGGGGGCGTCGAGTACAATTTGGGCTAGCCATGAGTTTAATTTAGCTGCCTGGAAGGAGAAGGTTTTGTTAAGGAACCTTTTGAAACAACATAATTTTAGGGAGGGGAAGGCGAATAGATGAATTCTGCGAGAGTTCTTATTGTTGTGATTTAGCTTGAAGTGAGGGTTGAGGTAGCTTGGGGATAGGCCAAATACAATTTTGTAGCAGAGGCATGCAAACTTGAATATGACTCTGGATTCAAATGGCAGCCAGTGCAGTTTATGGTAGAAAGGGGTGATGTGCTCCCTTTTGTTTAAGCCAAATATAAGGCAGACGGCGGTGTTCTAAAGCTAAATTAAAAAAAAAAAAAAATTCACCTTTGTCGTCACTGGTTTCTGCTTTCCTAATCTTCTCTTCATTCTCTTCCTTCCTACCCTCTTTTTCTGCCCCATCCATCCACTGTGTGCCCTCTCTCCCCTTCCATATGTCATCTGACCTTTTTCTATGCATCTTCCATCCAGCCTTTACCCCCTCTCCTTTTTACATGATTCATTCCAGCTTCACCCCTCTCTTCATTTTTCTCTCCTTTTTCTGCCCCTCCCCCCATGCTCTGGCATGTCTCTCCTCTCCTTTCCTTTCTTCACTCCCCATCCCACCCCATTCCATGGTCTGGCATCTCTATCTCCTTCCCTTCCATATCTTCACCTATCTCTCTCTTCCTCTCTTCTTCTCCCCCTCCCCCAATGGTTTGGCATCTCTTTCCTCTCCTTTCCTCCCTCAAGGTCTGCTATCTCTGTCCCCTTCCATCTTTCCCTTCTACCCTACCCCATGGTCTGGCATCTTTCTCTTCTCACCCTCCCAACATCTGCACTCTTTGTCCCCATTACCCTTGTGCTTGTTGTCCCTTCTCTCAGCAGCACCCTCTTTCTCTTTCATCAACACCAGATCCAGCATCACTTTGTCCCTCTCTCCATCTGTTCTCTGCTGACACATTCTTTCTTTCTCATGCCTGTCTCTCTCCTCTCCCTCATCTGATCTCTCCACTCCACCACCCCCTCCTCTCCTCCAATCTCCCTACCAGCTCTCTGTTTCCTTCCTTTCTCCCCCTCCAAGCAGCATCTTACACTGTTGATTTGGTATTTCTCATTTGTTTCCCTCCCCCCTCCAATGTGGTCTTCCATTCCTCAAAATACTTGCTGCCGGCCGACTCCTGAACTCTGCTCTCTGCCACGTCCTGTCTATGTGGGAATAAGAAATTGCGGCAGCGAGCAGAGCTCAGGAGCCGGCCGGCAGCAGGTGTCTCAATCGCTGATGCTTCAGGCAATGAATCTGAGGCTTGGAAGGCAAGTCCACGGGGGAGGGGGGAGGAGAGACTAGACAGGAAATGCCAGGAGGAGAGGAAAAGAAGCACAAGTCAGACTTTGGGGTGGGGGGAGTTGGATTATGCTGAGCCCAAAGTGGGTGGGCCTGTGGGTGACTTGTTTTTGTTTTTTTAAACCCGGAAAAACACCCCCAAATTCCCCTAAGTCTAAAAAACTGCCCAGACACCACTCTAAAAAGAGGACATGTCCAGGGAAACCCAGACGAATGATAACCCTATCTGTCCTGGTCTCTCGCAATGATGCTGTGGGTAAAGGCTGAACAGTAATAAACTGACCCTGTAAAGCATTTGAGAAGAAAGATCTGCAGGAAAAGTTAGAATTCAAGTTAAGTGAGGAGCCCCGATCCTGAAGAAGGAGCATGAAAAAATGCTACTAGGAAAATCTTTCCCCCATTCTAAATAGGGCAGTAGCGGTAGAAACCCGACAACCCATATTTGTTGCATTGTTATCCGTTCTTTTGGGTTGTTGGGTTTCCATTGCTACTGCCCTATTTAGAATGGGGGAAAGATTTTCCTAGTAGCAAATAGTAAATTAGCATTGAATATTTATAGAAATGTTGATTTATAAAATATGAACCTCTGAAGAATTGAGACTATATGAAGTACTATGTGCATAACTCAAAGCAGCTGTCTGAGGATCCATTAAAAAAACGAAAATATTGTCTTAAGGGTTGACTTGGATTGATGTGAATAGTGAGTGAAAGTTAGTTAGCAGTGTGGTGACTGCTGACACCGTGGGATTGCTCTCATGATCTTGGGGATTGTGGAGCGGTGGGAGCCAGGGTCTTCCTGTACTCTTCTCACCCCTGCTGGGCCTCTTCTCCCTCGAACAAAGGAGATTGAGGGGGGACATGATCGAAACATTCAAGGTACTGAAGGAAATAGCCTTAGTAGATAAGGACAGGTTGTTCACCCTCACTAAGGTAGGGAGAACGAGAAGGCACTCTCTAAAATTGAAAGGTGATAGATTCGATATGAACGTAAGGAAGTTCTTCTTCACCCAGAGAGTAGTAGAAAACTGGAACGCTCTTCCGGAGTCTGTCATAGGGGAAAACACCCTCCAGGGATTCAAGACAAAGTTAGACAAGTTCCTGCTGAACCGGAATGTGCTCAGGTAGGGCTAGTCTCAGTTAGGGCACTGATCTTTAACCAAAGGACCACCGCGTAAGCGGACTGCTGGGCATGATGGACCACTGGTCTGACCCAGCAGTGGCAATTCTTATGTTCAATGCAAAATAGTTCTGTATTCAAGAAAACGAGTGAATGGGAGGTATTCAATCCAAGATATGAAAATAAATAGCCATACATACAAAGAAGGTCATTGCCAACCATTCCAAAACAGGGAAAGATGGATACGTGCACTTCTGCTGACTCCCCCAAAACAACACCAACTATGTCATTCCAAGAAAACAACACTCATCGGGATGACTGACCTCAAGATGACCTTCCATGCACAGTCCATCCACATCAATGGCTGCTCATCTAAAAGACGACTCGTTCGTGTGTACCTGTAGGTGGACATTTAGCCCTGGAATCTTACATCAACACAGCGTGAACTGCATGAAACCTCCATGTCTTATTTCCAGTCTGCATAACATGGGTACCTCGAGGTCACCCAACCGTCTGTCAGTTTTGGGTACAATTAACCACAGGGAGCAATTCCGGTGCTGTCTTCGTCAACGTCCGCTGCAGGGGTGAGAAGAGTACAGGAAGACCCTGGCTCCCACCGCTCCACAATCCCCAAGATCATGAGAGCAATCCCACGGTGTCAGCAGTCACCACACTGCTAACTAACTTTCACTCACTATTCACATCAATCCAAGTCAACCCTTAAGACAATATTTTCGTTTTTTTAATGGATCCCCAGACAGCTGCTTTGAGTTATGCACATAGTACTTCATATAGTCTCAATTCTTCAGAGGTTCATATTTTATAAATCAACATTTCTATAAATATTCAATGCTAATTTACTATTTGCTACTAGGAAAATCTTTCCCCCATTCTAAATAGGGCAGTAGCAATGGAAACCCAACAACCCAAAAGAACGGATAACAATGCAACAAATATGGGTTGTCGGGTTTCTACCGCTACTGCCCTATTTAGAATGGGGGGAAGATTTTCCTAGTAGCATTTTTTCATGCTCCTTCTTCAGGATCGGGGCTCCTCACTTAACTTGAATTCTAACTTTTCCTGCAGATCTTTCTTCTCAAATGCTTTACAGCGTCAGTTTATTACTGTTCAGCCTTTACCCACAGCATCATTGCGAGAGACCAGGACAGATAGGGTTACCATTCGTCTGGGTTTCCCTGGACATGTCCTCTTTTTAGAGTGGTGTCTGGGCAGTTTTTTAGACTTAGGGGAATTTGGGGGTGTTTTTCCGGGTTTAAAAAAACAAAAACAAGTCACCCACAGGCCCACCCACTTTGGACTCAGCATAATCCAACTCCCCCCACCCCAAAGTCTGACTTGTGCTTCTTTTCCTCTCCTCCTGGCATTTCCTGTCTAGTCTCTCCTACCCCCTCCCCCATGGACTTGCATTCCAAGCCTATAGACCTCCGCCTCAATCACAGCAAATTGATAAGGATCTTATTGTGGATATCCAAAAGTTTGGAAGGAAAGAGGAGGTTCTGCTATTGGGAGATTTCAACCTGCCAGATATGGACTGGAATGTTCCGTCTGCGGAATCGGAAAGAAGTAGGGAGACTGTGGATGCCTTTCAAGAGGCTCTGCTCAGACAAATGGTGACGGAACCTACAAGGGAAAAATTGATATTGGATCTGGTCCTCACAAATGGAGAGAGTATCTCTAATGTTCGAGTGGGTGCTCACCTGGGAAGTAGCAATCATCAAACGGTTTGGTTTGATATAACGGCTAAAGTGGAGCGCGGCCGCACGATACTTAAAGTCCTAGATTTCAAATGTACAGACTTTTTAATGCAGTGGGAGAGTACCTGAAGAAAGACCTGTTAGGATGGGAGGACATAAGAGAAGTGGAAAGACAGTGGCTTAAGCTGAAAGGAGCGATACAAATAGCTACGGACCTTTACATGAAGAAACTCAATAAAAACAAGAGAAAAAGGAAGCTGATATGGTTCTCCAAACTAGTGATGGAGAAAATAAAGGCGAAAGAGTTGGCGTTCGTGAAATATAAAAAAACCCAAGAAGAGAAGTGCAAAAATGACTACAGAGTGAAACTGAAAGAAGCCAAGAGAGAGAGATGTCTGGCGAAAGCATAGGCGGAAGAACAAATGGCTAAAAATGTAAACAAGGGAGACAAAATTTTTTTTCGGATATATTAGTGAAAGAAGGAAGATGAAAAATGGAATTGCTAAACTAAAAGATGCTGGGAACCGATATGTGGAGAATGATGAGGAAAAAGCAAATGTGCTAAACAAATACTTCTGTTCTGTGTTCACAGAAGAAAATCCTGGAGAAGGACCGAGATTGTCTGGCAAAGTTACATGAGAAAATGGAGTAGATTCTGCGCTGTTCACGGAGGAGGGTGTTTATGAGCAACTTGAAAAACTGAAGGTGGACAAGGCAATGGGACCAGACGGGATCCATCCCAGGATACTATGGGAGCTCAGAGAGGTTCTGGCGAGCCCTATTAAAGACTTGTTCAACAAATCTCTGGAGACGGGAGTGATTCCTGGGGACTGGAGGAGAGCGGATGTGGTCCCTATTCATAAAAGTGGTCACAGGGATGAAGCAGGAAACTACAGGCCGGTGAGCCTCACTTCAGTTGTTGGAAAAATAATGGAAGTGTTGCTGAAAGAAAGGATAGCGTACTTCCTTGAATCTAATGGGTTACAGGATCCGAGGCAACATGGCTTTACAAAAGGTAAATCGTGCCAAACAAACCTGATTGAATTTTTTGATTGGGTAACCAGAGAGCTGGATCGAAGACATATGCTAGATGTAATTTACTTATATTTCAGCAAAGCCTTTGATACAATTCCTCATAGGAGACTGTTGAACAAACTTGAAGGGCTGAAGTTAGGACCCAAAGTGGTGAACTGGGTTAGAAACTGGCTGTTGGACAGATGCCAGAGGGTGGTGGTTAATGGAAGTCGCTCAGAGGAAGGAAAGGTGGAGTAGTGGAGTCCTAAGGGTTCGGTGCTGGGGCCGATCCTGTTCAATATGTTTGTGAGTGACATTACTGAAGGGTTAGAGGGAAAAGTGTGCCTTTTTGCAGATGATACCAAGATTTGTAACAGAGTAGACACCAAAGAGGGAGTGGAAAATATGAAAAAGGATCTGCAAAAGTTAGAGGAATGGTCTAATGCCTGGCAACTAAAATTCAATACAAAGAAATGCAGAGTAATGCATTTGGGGATTAATAATAGGAAGGAACCGTATATGCTGGGAGGAGAGAAGCTGATTTGCACGGATGGGGAGAGGGACCTTGGGGTTATAGTGTCCGAAGATCTAAAGGCGAAAAAACAGTGTGACAAGGCAGTGGCTGCTTCCTGAAGGACGCTGGGCTGTATAAAGAGAGACGTAGCCAGTAGAAGGAAGAAGGTGTTGATGCCCCTGTACAGGTCATTGGTAAGGCCCCACTTGGAGTATTGTGTTCAGTTTTAGAGACCGTATCTGGCGAAGGACATAAGAAGACTTGAAGCAGTCCAGAGAAGGGCGACGAAAATGATAGGAGGCTTGCGCCAGAAGACGTATGAGGAGAGACTGGAAGCCCTGAATATGTATACCCTAGAGGAAAGGAGAGACAGGGGAGATAAGATTCAGATGTTCAAATAATTGAAGGGTATTAACGTAGAACAAAATCTTTTCCAGAGAAAGGAAAATGGTAAAACCAGAGGACATAATTTGAGGTTGAGGGGTGGTAGATTCAGGGGCAATGTTAGGAAATTCTACTTTACGGAGAGGGGGTGGATGCCTGGAATGCGCTCCCGAGAGAGGTGGTGGAGAGTAAAACTGTGACTGAGGTCAAAGAAGCATGGGATGAACACAGAGGATTTAGAATCAGAAAATAAGATTAAAAATTGAACTAAGGCCAGTTACTGGGCAGACTTGCACGGTCTGTGTCTGTGTATGGCCGTTTGGTGGAGGATGGGCTGGGGAGGGCTTCAATGGCTGGGAGGGTGTAGATGGGCTAGAGTAAGTCTTAACAGAGATTTCGGCAGTCGGAACCCAAGCACAGTACCGGGTAAAGCTTTGGATTCTCGCCCAGAAATACCTAAGAAAAAAATTAAAAAATTTAAATTGAATCAGGTTGGGCAGACTGGATGGACCATTCGGCTCTTTATCTGCTGTCATCTACTATGTTACTATGTTACTGTATGTCTACATACCAATATTCTTCATGGGTGTACTTCTTGTCATATATTTTTCTTTATAAAATGCTGCTCATAAGTGCATAAGAACAGCCCTGAGTCAGACCAGTGGGCCATTCAGCCCCCTTTCCTGTTTCCAACAGTGGCTAGTCCAGGTTACAGTACCTGGCAGAAACCCAAATAGTAGCAACATTCCATTCTACCGATCCAGGGCAAGCAGTCGCTTCCCCTACATCTGTCTCAATTGCAGACTATGGACTTTTCCTCCAGGAACTTGTCCAAACCTTTCTTAAATGCAGCTACAGTAACCACTGTTAGCTCATCCTCTGGCAACAAGTTCCAGAGCTTAACTATGCTTCGAGTAAAAAATATTTCCCCCTATTTGATTTAAAAGTATTTCATGGAGTGACCCTAACCTTTGTACTTTTTAAAAGAGTAAAAGATGGACATGAGCAGAGCATGAGCTCGCACGATTATTTCCATTCTTTCAGCTGGAATTATATTCCTTTAATCACATTTTGGCGATTATACTTTTGTTATGCCGCATAAGAGGAAAGGCATTACAATTCTGCCACTGCTTGTACAGCCGACCATCGAGCGGTTCACCGTGGCTGCACTGTCAGGATCCGGGGGGACGGTCTCCACGTTAGAGGAGAGAGGAGGAAGCTCTTCTCTATTGGAGCAGGAAGTTCCCCTCTCGCCCCTGTTGTCAGATGCTCCTCCTTATCCGGCGATTGACTGCAGAGAGAGCGGGACTTTTGACTGTCGAGGCTGCAACAACTGTTCCCGCAAAGGAGAACTCATCTGCGGGGAGAATATTGCCGATGCAGGTCGTTCAAGAGGGTACAAAACCCCCTAGAAGAAATTTAGTATGAACACAGTGATTACTAAATTGTCTGGAGAGGTAAATGCTCTGGGAGGGAAAATGGATGACTTGGCAAAATCCTTAGAACAAACCAAACTAGAAATTAAAGGCAGACAGAACTACAGTCACTTCAGGAATTTAAAAATGTGGTAATTAAAGATAACTTAGCCTTGCGTAAGAAGATGGAAAATTGGGAAAATTATAACCGGAGGTTAAACTTATGCTTTCTGAACTTTCCAAAAATTGTTGGAATACCTCCTCTTGATATGTTGAAAAAATACCTGATAGAAATACTTACATACTCCGCGGACTATATACCACCTGTTAATAAAGTGTATTATCTTCCTACCTCTTGAAAACCTAAGAATCAAGAAGCTGGTATTGCCAGTTGTCAATCTTCTACATTGGATGTTAATAATATATCTGCTATTCTTGAGGAATCAATAACAGAATCCTCCGCAAGATCTCCTTTATCTTTGAACAAGATCTAAACGCCATAATGAAACTTTACATCCATCATACCAAAGATTTCTTCTATGGAAAAAAGGTTTGGTTATACCAAGATGTGACATGAACAACACAGGAAAGAAACATAGTAGATGACGACCCGAATGGTCCATCCAGTCAGCCCAACCTGATTCAATTTAAATTTTTTAAATTTTTTCTTCTTAGCCTTCTCTGGGCAAAAATCCAAAGCTCTACCCAGTACCGTGCTTGGGTTCCAACTGCCGAAATCTCCGTCAAAACTGATTCCTGCCCATCTACACCCTCCCAGCCATTGAAGCCCTCTCCAACCCATCCTCCCCCAAACGGCCATATACAAGTACTGGCCTTAGTTCAATATTTAATCTTATTTTCTGATTCTAGACCCTTTGTGTTCATCCCACGCTTCTTTGAACTCCATCACCGTTTTCCTCTCCACCACCTCTCTCGGGAGCACATTCCAGGCATCCACCACCCTCTCCGTAAAGTAGAATTTCCTAACATTGCTCTTGAATCTACCACCCCTCAACCTCAAATTATGTCCTCTGGTTTTACCATTTTCCTTTCTCTGGAAAAGATTTTGAAGGAGGCTATTTCTTTCAATAAGACAGGAAACAAAAGCTTTGGGGGCCACTTTCCTATTAGCCTACCCATGCAGATGTTAAATATGTTTTTTTCGCTGCAGAGTAATTAAGGGCCTTTTTGGAAATGAAGAAAATTGCTTAAGTTGCAGCTGAGAATGAAAGAAGATCATGTTATAGCCATGCATTGTATTTCTTGTTTCTTTTTCATTATTGAAAATTATTGTTTGATCTCTCAAAGCAAATTTTGTGGTCTAAGGAAGGATTTCATTGTTCCTAATTTGTTTATACCTAAAAATGTTATTTTTACTGAGTTGCATTAACAAGAAGGGGGTTTTTTTCTTGTTAAAATTGTTATAAAATTATTAAAAAAAAAAAAAAAAAGAGTAAAAATGGATTCACTTTTAGCCATACATAGAAATATGATGGCAGATAAAGGCTAAATGGCCCTTCCAGTCTACACAACCACAGCAACTTCCTCTCTCCAAGAGATCCCACCATACGCCATGCTTCAGTCTCTCATGTCGCATCTGCTGTTCTACGTCTTCTATGCTACGTTTCATCACGCACGCTTGCCTTACCAATTTTGCCAAGCCGTGTCATTCTGGGCTACTCATGCTTTGTAATACTAGGCTCACCAGACCATTTCTCACCATGCCATGTTGTCATCTAATATCTTACCAGGCTTTGTTAACTATGTTTTGCCATCCCTATCAGACGATGTTTGCCGTGCTATCTTCTACCATAATGTGTCTAGTTTGGCGCAGGGTTGGAGCTGCAGCCTTGGCACCCTGAGGTTGTGGGTTCTGACCCACGCTGCTCCTTGTGACCCTGGACAAGTCACTTAATCCCTCCCTTGCTCCAGGTACATGAGATAGATTGTGAGCCCACTGGAAGAATGATATTGAAAAATGAATGAATAAACAATATTCAGACACTACCCAGATAAAGGAGGAGTGTGTGGCGCAGTGGTTGGATCTACAACCTCAGCACCCTGGGGTTGTGGGTTCAAACCCCACGCTGCTCCTTGTGACCCTGGGCAAGTCACTTAATCCTCCATAGCCCCAGGTACATTAAATAGATTGTGAGCCCACCGGGACAGAGAGGGAAAATGCTTGAGTACCTGATTGTAAAAACTGCTTAGATAACCTTGATAGGCGGTATATAAAATCCTAATAAATTTAATTTAAGAATTTAATTATACATCGCAACCTAGGTGGCTTGGTGCTGAATAGAGAGAGAGTTGGTGCTGTAAGTCAGTGGCCTCCCTGGTTGAAAACGGACCCCACAAGAATGACCAAGAAATGGCTCAGGGCTCCACAACACTTGGCTGACTCTTCTTGTTTCCTGCAGCATATAACATAAGTTATAGGTTATGCGAGCTGTTAGTAGATGGGCTTAAGACCAATCGCAGCTTTGAGTCTTCAGATTTATTACTGAGTCCTGGGACAGTCTTTATTGATTTCTGCTATTCATCAGGCACTTTCTGATTTTCACTTGACATCTCCGCTGCAATTGGCACTGTTAAGCTTGGTATTTTATTATACTATTGATGGCATTTGGGTTTGCTGGTGATTCCTCATTCCTTCATGTCACTGACACTTAAAACGGGAGTTCCTCAAGGTCTCTGATGCTTGGCTATTTCATTTCATATCCACCTGCCATTTGAAGTCACTAAACCTTCGATATAGACATGCAATTCTTTGGTTGTTGTTTAATTGCACTTTTCCGAGGCGCACAGACAGTTGTAGACTGAGCTGATGGCAATTTGCAGAACTCCATCATAGCAAATTCTAGATAAGATCAAATTAGAGGACCAAGAAATTGAGATCGTATATCAAATTTGAAGCGTAGGTGTGATAAGGAGCAATGAAAGCTGCATTCTTTAAATTGTGAGTTTTGCACAAACTGAAGCCCAGAATGATCAGAAGTGCCAGGCACTGTCGTAGCTAAATTGGACTATTGTAATTCCTAATATTTAGGCCTTCTGAAAACCAACATTAGGGCCTTGCAAATCATATAAAATGCTGATGCCCATCTTATTACAGGGATTTCACACTTTTAGTGCATAAACCTAGTTCTTATGGAATTAAATTTGCTTCTGATGGAACAAAGAATTAGAAAACATTCACTCTGGAACTCGTTGCCAGAGGACGTGGTAACAGCAGTTAATGTAGATAGATAGGTTTTTTAAAAAGTTTGGACAAGTCCCTGGAGGAAAAGTCCATAGTCTGCTATTTCGGGTTCCAGAATCTTGCTTACTCTGAGATTCTAGAATGATGTTACGCTTTGGGGATTCCACATGGAACATGGGTACAGTTTGGGGTTCCGGAATGATGCTTGCTTTAAGATTCTGGAATGTTGCTATTCTTTGGGTTTCTGGCAGAAGCTTGTGACCTGAAAACAAGAGACTGGGCTAGATGGACCATTGGTCTGACCCAGTAGGACTATTCATATCTTCTTTTGATTCATAGGGCATTGAAAATTAGTTCCCCTTATTATTTCTCTATCACTTTAAACAAACTAGATCTTGGTGCCAAATCTTTGATGATTCTAGCACCAAGGAGAGACTAGACGTGCATTTTCAGTTGCGGTTTCAAGCGAATGGAATCAGATTGCAATGCATCAGCGTTGTAGGAAACAGCTTAAAGCATTTTTATTTGTAAAAAGTTGTCTAGGGATCTAAGAGCAGAGAGGAATGTGTTTGTTTTGGTAAATAGTAGACTCTCAGTTAACTGGCACCTATTGATGCTGGATCAATGTATTTTCTGGTTGCTTGAGAGTTACTATTAGAAATAGGCCTAACTAATACTATACCCTATACAATGCCATGCCATAAACTGTTCCGGACATTTGGTAGGCAAAGCTTCAAGTTTCAAGTTTATTAGGATTTGATAGACCGCTTATCAAGGTTATCTAAGCGGTTTTTACAATCAGGTACTCAAGCATTTTCCCTATCTGTCCCGGTGGGCTCACGATCTATCTAACGTACCTGCGTGGGCATACTCAAGTGTGGCGTGCCAAGTTTACACTGAAATTTCCACCAGAAACTGATTTGATTTTCATTTGTATTACAGTATTTCTTTGACTTTCTTTTTCCTGGTTGCTTGAGTTCCATTTAACAGTCTACTGTATTTTGTATTTTAGCATTTGTTACTTTTAGATGTGTTTTGCATTCTACTTAGTCAAAAGGTGGAATATAAATAAATGGATAAAAGTGCCATCAAGGCTGAACAGCAGCAAAAAAACCAATATTTCTTTCAAGGCAATGAACAGAAACAGCTATTCAGCTCCGTAAACGGCCTATTGCCCCCACCCCCATCACATGGTGGTGGTGGTGATGTGTTGCTGAAAACCACAGACTGTTGACTATCCCCAGGGTCTTTAATGTGTACCTCAATCAATCCACTAGCCAAACTGATTTGGTCAATGGCTATCCCTGCCCCAGTCCTACAAGCTCTGTCCTCATCTGCCCTTTAAACTCATAAGTGTTTGAGGCTTGTGCAGATGAGGACAGAGCTTGCAGGGATGGGACAGGGACAGAACTGATGGAGATGGAGATAGAGCCCGTGGAGACAGGGACAAATTTGTCTAATCTGAGCCCAGTCAGGTTTTCAAGGTACCCCTAATAAACATGCATGAGATATCTTTGCAAGAATTTGACCTCCACTGGATCAAATCTATCTCAGGCGTATCCTGAAATCCCAACTGTCTAATTCCTGGCAACTTCCTTGCGGAGCTCCCCAGGACTCTCTGCTTTCCCCAATTTTGTTCAATCTTTATATGACAACTTTGAATATTTATAAGCTCTCAGCATGGGAAACGCTTTTTACTTATATGGATGACATTTTTATACTGATTGAGATTGACCCAAATAGTACCAATTTATCTTTTAAAATAAATCACTGTATCTCTAATCTTCAAACTTGGGCTATGTCTGTCCAGATGAAGCTAAATGCTGTGGTTAGGCCCAAAATTGGATCATCTTCCTTCCACTGTACTTTTGGATTCTGGAGCCTCCCTACAAATTGAGTTCTGCTCTAAGATGTTGGGAATACTTTTTGATTCTTCTCTTACTTTTAAGGATCAAATAAACTCTCTGGTTAAGAAATGTTTTTTCAGCTTACGAATGTTGAGGAAGATCAGATCTCTTTTCCATCAACATCATGTATCTAGGCATCACTAAGAACTGCCTTCAAAGACTACAGTTGATTCAGAATACCGCCGCGAAACTGATCTATGAAAAGAGCAAATTTGACCATGTGACTCCTTTGCTTTTCTCTCTCCATTGGCTCCCAGTTTATTTTAGAATTCAGTTTAAGTGTTTATGTATTGTTTTTAAGATTTTACATGGTATCTTTGCTCCTCTTGTTCCTCTGCTATGGAATGTTTATAGATTTCAGCTAGCACGGGGGTTAGCGCGTGATAAAAAGTCACGTGTAATAAAGCCACTAACGCGGCTTCGTAAAAGGAGCCCTAACTCTTGTATTTCAGTTTACTTTTATTTTTTAAATTTATTGTTAACCGTGTCGAGCTTCCTTTGGTTGAAGACCTGGTATATAAGGTTACATTACATTAGAGATTTCTATTCCGCCATTGCCTTGCGGTTCAAGGCGGATTACAAAAGAATTACAAAAAAGGTATTACATGAAGAAGATATCTGGTAATTTCTAGAGGAGATAAGGAGTAGAGGAGGTTGCTTTGGGGAATCGGGAAGGTATTGGGGAGTAGTATTGGGAAGTGGGAAGGAGCTAGCAGTGTTAAGTGGTTTGCAGGAATTTCTTGAAGAGTAGAGTCTATTTCTTTTCTAAATGTTTTATAGTCTGGGGTCATAATTAGTGGATTGGAGATTTGGTGGTCCAGTTTTGCTGCTTGTGTGGCTAGGAGGCCATCATATAGTTTTTTCCGTTTGACTTCTTTGATTGGAGGGTGGAGTATGGATTTTCCTATGTCTAGTTGATGTAGTTTGGATGAGACAGTTGTTCAGGTAGGTTGGGCTGTCGCTGTTTATGGTTTTAAATAGTAGACAGTAGAATTTGAATAGTATTCTTGCCGGAATTGGAAGCCAGTGTGAGTTGAGGTATGCCTCTGTGATGTGGTCATGTTTCTTCAATGAATAGATAAGTCTCAGTGCTGTGTTTTGGATTGTTTATAGTTGTTTTATCATTGATGCTGGGCAGGGAAAGGTAGAGAATGTTGCAATAGTCTAAAACAGTGGTTCCCAACCTTGTCTTGGAGGACCACCAGGCCAGTCGGGTTTTCAGGATAGCCCTAATGAATTTGCATGGAGCAGATTTGCGCCTGGCACCTCCATTATATGCAGATCTCTCTCATGCATATTCATTAGGGCTATCCTGAAAACCTGACTGGCCTGGTGGTCCTCCAGGACAGGGTTGGGAACCACTGGTCTAAAAGACCTAGGACTAGAGATTGTACTAAGAACTGGAATTGTGTTCTATCGAAGAATTTTTGAACTTGTCTGTAAGTTTCTCATAACTGCAAATGATTTGGTTAAGTTTTAGTTTAGTTTTAGTTTAGGTGTGTCCCAAGGACTGCGTGGTGATCCCCTGAGCTCCTCTTACCTTTTGATCCAGACGGACCTTCACCCTGAATAAATCCCATTCACAACAGAGCTCCTTAGTGAAGACAAAGCAAGTCAGTGTAATGCTTCGATAAACATATAGGCCCTGGTTTTATAAATGGCAGCTACTTCGTTAGGTACCAAACAATTACTTTTAATTGGCTTAATTGGTGCAGTAATTCAAAGCGTCATTCAAAACCAATTGAACAATTAATTACTGTAAGTGTGGGTATGGGTGGAATTTGGGCGTGGATTGCCTTAGATGCTGGTAGGCATTGATGTTTTGTGCCAGTAAATTAGGCCAAAAAATTCTGGCCTAATATACCGGTGCCTAAGTCAAATTAGGCACCACTAGGTGCAATTCTACAAACAGTGCCTAAATTTCATTGGCATGCAGTAGGCACCTACTGATCTAGGTGCCTTTCACAGAATGAAACCCATAGGGCCTGATTCTAAAACCGATGCCCTGATTGTAGGCGATGGTAGATATCCTATTACCATCCCAATAGACCAATTGGGACGTATGTATTTTAAAAAATTGATGGGGTGAAGAACTCCTACAATGTAAGTGTTGTTCGCGCCCATACAGAGACGTCTAGGCACATCTACGGATGCCTAAGGCCGGTGTAGTTTACACTGGAAGAGATCTTAGGCATGCCTAGGTGTTTCTCATAGGCCTGAGTCAGACATCTTAAATGTAGGCCTGTAAAATGCTGGCCTACATTTAAGGCATCTGCAGAAGAAAATAGACACGATTCTGGAAATGGTTTAATCTAATACACAACTATACCAAAAAGGTTCAAGGTGACTTACATTCAAAGAGGCTGTAAAATCAATGGGAAAATACAAAAACAATCATTAAAATATCATCATAAGATGAATATTGCAACAAGTCATGAAAAAGTTTTCAGATTTTTAAGAAACCTTAAGTACTTCATATCAGTCCTAATGTAAACAGTTGAAAGATGAGGCAAAATTATTTAATCCCTCCCCCCTTTTTACTAAGCCCCAGTAGAGGTTTCCACTGACACTCGGAATTCCTCTGTGTCGGAACATTTAGCTTTCCAGGCCACAGTAGGAACCTCTTCTTGTGGCTTAGTAAAAGAGGGCCTAAAGTTGTTAAGACACATTTGGACTGTGAAAAACTGCAGGCAGACCTTAGGAAATTGGAAGACTAGGTGTCCAAGTGGCAGATGAAATTTAATGTGGACAAATGCAAAGTGATGTACATTGGGAAGAATAACCTAAATCACAGTTACAGGATGCTAGGGTCCAAGAAAAGGATCTGGGTGTCATCGTAGACAATACGATGAAACCTTCCACCCAATATGTGGTGGCAGCCATAAAAAAGCAAACAGGATGCTAGGAATTATTAAAAAGGGAATGGTTAACAAGACTAAGGATGTTACAATGCCTCTATAATCACTCCATGGTGTGACCTCTCCTGGAGTATTGCGTTCAGTCCTAGTCACTATATCTCAAAAACTGATTTGTGATATATGGGACTCATTGAAAATTGAAAAGGTTTCACAAACAAACAAGCCTTCAGTTGTTTTGTTAAATGTAAGGGAAAGGGATTGGGACTTGTATACCGCCTTTTTCTAGTTTTACACTCAAAGCGGTTTACACATAGATACTTAAAGCATTTTCCCTATCTATCCCAGTGGTCTCACAATCAATCTAATGTACCTGGGGCAATGGGGGGATTAAGTGGCTTGCCCAGGGTCACTGGGAGCAGCACAAGGTTTGAACCCACAATCTCAGGGTGCTCTAACCTCTAAACCACAGGTGGTACTAGTTCTTAACTCCATTGGCAAGGAATTCCACAAAACTGCCTCAGTGAACCCAAAATGGCTGCCCAATAGATCTTGGGTCTAATCTGGTGAAATGAGGACACATTTACCAGCTGGGTAAACCCATACGGAGTCCCCCCCCTATCCTCCACTCTATTCAACATTTACCTAGCCCCTTTGGGGAATCTACTGCAAAGCTTAAAAGTCAAATTTTATATCTATGCTGACGACATCATCATAATTCTTCCCCTAACAAGCCTGACTTCTGAGACCAAGAATCACCTGGCATTAATTTTAAAGCAAATTGAATCATGGATGGCCGAATTCAAACTCAAACTCAACTCAGAAAAAAACGAATTCTTCCCGGCAAGTCCGAATGACAAAATAAAAGATTCTTCAATTTCCTTAAACGGTCAGATCTTTCCTATTGCTGACACTATAAAAGTTCTGGGAGTGACGCTGGACCGCTACCTTACTCTTGATGTTACACTTGAGTTACTGGTTAGAAAAGGCTTCTTGGCACTGTGGAAACTAAGAACCATCAGAAAGTACTTTGATGCAGCATCATTCCGTTTACTGATGCAATCTTCCATTTTAAGCTTGCTAGATTATTGCAACATCATTTATCTAGGGTCCTTCAAGAAAACCATCCAAAGACTCCGAATCATACAAAATTCGGCAGTTCGACTGATTTTTGGTATTAAAAAAATGGGAACATATAACCCCCTACTACCAAAAACTTCACTGGCTGCCCCTGGAAGCAAGAGTGCTGTTCAAATTTGCCTGTCTATGTTTCAAATCCATTCAAGGTCTGGCCCCCATTTACCTGGTTTCCCACTTCAACTTGGACTGTTCCACCAGGCTATTCGCAGGGTACATATTAGAGAATGACACGGTGGCTGTTACCCGTGGCTAGCCATGGGTAACCCGCCAAAACGATGACCAAAAAAAAAGGTCACCATGAAATCGGGGACAAGGCCATTCACTGCCTCTTGGAGCGGTGAATGGTTAGCACGGGGCGGTGAACGAGCATGAACACGCGGTGAAGAGCGTTTGATTCGACAGCCCCCTCTCTCCTGACGGCCGGCCGGCCAGCCGGCCATGCATCTCCCTCCCTCCTTTTCCCTTACCTTCTCTTGTTGTTGATACTGGTGATTTCTATAAGGCTATATGCTGTATTACAGCCGGAGCCTTGAAGTTGTGTCGCATTGCCTGCTGGGAAAGTCTCCTCTGACGCAACTTCCTGTTTCCGGTTGCATCGGAGGAGACTTTTCTAGCAGGCAACCCGACACGACTTCAAGGCTCCGGCTGTAATACAGCATATAGCCTTATAGAAATCTTCAGTTTCATCAAGAGAAGAGAAGGTAAGGGAAAGGGAGTGAGGGAAATCCACGGCTGGCTGGCAGGAGGGAGCTTCTGGACCGTGTGAAGGGTGCTGGGGGTGGGAGGATGGAGAGGAGAAGATGCTGAAGACGGAGCAGTCCATGGAAGATGCGAAGGGATGCAGGGCCTCATTTGGTTTCATCAGTAAGAGCAAGTAAATGGGGCCAAAATGTAAGAATAGTGAAAATGGTTAACCACACTGACAAGATCCTGAAAAGAATAACCAACCAGGAGAAAAAAAAACCTTTTGAAGATCTTTTCATCAGTAAGAGCAAGGAAATGGGGCCAAAATGTGAGGCCTTGTGCTCAGTGGTGGGATCAGCCCTGCCTCACGGAAAAATCAAAACCTCCTCAGAATTGTGGTATGGGAGAAATTGTTGCATCCTTCCCTGCTCCCTGGAAACTCGGTTAAGGTGGGCCGCATCCCCACACTTTCTGCTTTCTTGCCTGCCCAGGGTTCCCGGGGGGGTGGGTTTCTTTCTTTGCTCCAGTGTCCAGTTGAGCTAATCGCAAGGGAATCCAAGATCAGCTATCATAAGTGGACTAAGTAGGGAGGTAGATAGATAAGCCACGTGAGAGGAGCTGAAGGGTGGTAGAAAGAAACAGATGGTGAAGAAGGGTGGGAAGGGTGGTGATAGAAAGGAATAGAACAGACATTGAAAGAGGGTAGAGAGGAACAGACCCTGAAGGGAAAAAGACAGATGCCAGACTATGGGGGAGCGGAGGGAAGAAGATGGGTGCTAGACCAATTGGGGGGGGGGGTGAAGGGAGAGGCACAGTAACAGCAAATGGAAGACGCAGAGAGAAGACACACAGTGGATGGAAGGAATTGAATGAGAAGATGTGGAAAGCAGAACCCAGACAAAAAAGATAGGAAAAAAAAAATTTATATTTATTTATTTTTTGCTTTAGGATAAAGTAGTATATTAGTTGTGTTGATAAAAATTTATAAACAAAGTCCTGCCAGCTGAACATCTCTTTCTCTAGTTCAGCAGCCAGAACTTTGATTTATAAGAAAGGAATAAGCTAAATATTGCAGTACTAAGGCTTATATGGATGCTGCGGGGACGGTGATGGGGCGGTGAATGGGATGGCAGTGACGGTGACGGGGTGGTGAAGGGGATGGCGGTGACGGTGACGGGGTGGTGAAGGGAATGGCGGAAACGGGGCGGTGAAGGGAACGGTGGGCCAGGGACGGGGCGGTGACGGGGACAGATTTGTTCCCCATGTCATTCTCTAGTACATATGTTTAACCACCCAACATTAAAGGCCTACCGATACAAGAGATATCTGGGCAGATCTCTTGCTTTCCAGGCAGGCCAACAGAATGGTTGGCTGGGCAACATCATTAAGCACGCCTCATCCTATCTTAACTTTAGAAAACTAGTTAAAACAAACCTCTTCAATTGATTTGTAACCAAGAACTCTTAATGCCTTACCATGAATGCTTCCTACACGTACTCATTGCCTGTACTCTATGCTTATCATTTGACTTACTCCCTTGATTTACTCCCACTCTACTTGTAACCGCCCTTCTCCATTTGTACTCGACAACGTCTTTGTAATTTCTTTTCGCTGATTGTCCAGCTCTTCTTGTTGTAAACCGCCTCGAACTACCATGGCTTTGGCGGTATATAAGAATAAAATTATTATTATTATTATTAATAGCAACTTATCAGCTGATGCAGTTGAAACTGTGAACTAACTTTCAAAGTAGCTCACTAGACAGAGCTCTGTAAACCAAAGAGAATTCATCATGTAATTGAGAACCAGTGGAGACTTTTTAAACCCAAATCAAGATAAGCCTAGCAACACTACATTCTGGGCAATACCCTGGTCTTCCTAAATAAAAGGCATTATAATAGCCAAATCCTAGCATGAGGCAAATTTGTACCACTGCAGACAACAGATCACACAATCTCTTTCCCAATCTCCATTTAAAGAAAACTCTATTGCCTGCACTCTACACTGGTCTTTCTACAAAGAGTTTGTTCCAGTCTCTTCAGAATGCCACACTGTGACTGATAGAAGGTTGTTAGTGATGCGATAATATCACACCATTTCTTCCAAAACTTCACCGGCTACCAGTGCAGTAAGAGTTGAATTTAAAACTAACTGATTTTGAAGGCCAGAGTTCTTGAAGAACACTTCAAAGGTTGCTAAGGTTCTCCCAAGGAATATCCCGTGATATGACACTCACAAATAAGCCTCTGGAGTAGTCCCTTGCACTTGGAATGCATTCCCCTAAAGGCTTTGCTCAACGCAAGACATCTGTACTTCAGGAAGTAGTTGAAAGCTTGGTTCTTCTCCCAAGCCTTTCGTAGAGGAGACAGCAAACTAGTCTCTCACAAACAGGGACTAACACTGGATTGAAACTGGACTTGTTTATCTGATTCTGTCCTATCTCACCCTTTCCTTACATCACATAATATACTGTACTATAATGTACATTATTTGAATGCTTAACTGCTATAATTTCTCTTGGCTAAGCTTAGCTTTTTTTTTTTTTTTTGCTATCCACAGCCTTGAGTAGAAAATAAATTGTAATAAACTTTGGCTAGTCAATAGATGCACATTGTGATTTTAAACATCTTGTACAGCATCTCTGACTATAAAAAAAGATGGACTTGACTGGATTTATTTCAGAAAAGCCCATCCTTAATGGCGAGATGGAAGTCTAAAACATGCATAAACTGTGAAATAAGACCATAAATGTTGAAGGAGAGTTGGCATAGCCATCTCGTTTAATCCTTTGCTCCTGTTCTGGCACTGAACACTGCTCAAATGGTTTGACAAGTTCCTCTTCTGTATTTTTCTCTTCAGACGAAGCTGCTAACCTCAGTCTGACGCTGTTTCATAGGACAGGCTTCTTGGAAAGAGGGGCCAGAGCTGCCATTACTAAGCTCTGGTACTTTTTTACTTAAAGTATAAGATAAAGTTTCTAGATTTTTAAGTCAGAAATAAACAGTAGTTAAGGAGAATTACTCCCTTAATCCCTTGTGTCAAGCCCTGGCCAAAATGAACATTTTAAAAATCTGTGTATGCCTCTGAGCCAATGCAAAACCCAACAGGAAAATCTGTTCTTATCACTGATGTAGTCGGGGTGGGGGGGACCAACACCTCTCCTCTCTCCTGTACCTCTTCAAATCTTACCATCTGCAAGCACCATCTCTTACCCACTGCTCGTACCAACTACATCTTTCCCTCTGACATCACTTCCTGATCCCTGCGAACAGGAATTGATATCAGAGGAAAGGATGAGGCTGTCATGAGCAGTGCCTAAGAGGTGCTGTTCAGGGCCAGTGAAGATTTGAGGAGGTACAAGGGGAAGGCTCCAGGGCACATGGAAGTGTACATTGGGAAGGGGTGCATGGCATGGGGGACTTTAGGGTGCACAGCTCAATAATGCTAGGTGCCTCTATCCTGGTCCACATAGATGCTTGGAGGGGCATTTTTGAAAAACCAAACATCTGCCAACTTGGATGTTTCAAGCTGAACATCCAAAGTTGGAGGAACAAAAATGTCCATTTAAGATCAGAAAAACATCCATGTTGAGAATGTTTCAAGTTTATTAAAATATTTGTTATACCGCTTATTCAAATTTCTAGGCGGTGTACAGCAATAAAAAAAAGTAAGAGTTTTAAAACAAAACGTTTGAGATTAAAATATTAAAAACAAGACAGTGTTAGTCTAATAGACGTTGACAAAGAGCACATAAGTTGACTACATAGATGGGAAAGAGGGAAGAACTACAATATTTTAAGTAAAGCGAACATTAAGGGTAAAAACAAAAGGTGGGAAAAGAGACTGCATTAGTTTAGTCCTGAAAAGGACAGTTTTATCCGAAAGCATCCTTAAATTAAAAAGTTTTGAGGTTTGCCTTAAATTGCTTTATTGAAGTTTCCATCCGTAAATGGTGAGGCAATGAGTTCCAATGTCCTAATCCTGACCGTTTGAATGTGGGTGGGGCCAGCATAGTAATGGACTGGCCACATAGACATCCCAACAGAGCAATGGGACACCTTACTTGGCACTGCTGTGAACTTCACATAAAGGGTGCCTTCTTATAATTTATAGTGAGCCCTCCCAAAACTCCTGAATACCACCCAATAGCACTTATGACTATATGGCAGTATAGTAGGTTTTGGGTGGCCTCACACATTCTACCATAAATGTAGTGGTTAGAATGTCTAATGGGCCTGGGTCATTCTTTCTGTGGTTCACTAGCCCACCTACTCACCCACCCGTCTACTTAAGACACCCATGTGATGCTCTACTAGGCTTCCCCATATCAGATGCTGCTATTTTAGAAACAGGTATGTACCATTTTGTGTTCATTTTTGTCTGGTGGAAGGGGGGGTCAATGAGCACTGGGGGAGTGTGGGGGTGTCTTACCTTGATGCGTGCAGTGGGCATCTGGTTGGTTTGGGCACCTTTGTGGCACTTAGACCCTTCTAAAACAGGTCTAGTTCCAAACGTATAAATTCCATCCAGGACGTCTTGCAAAATGTTTATCACTGCAAGACGTCCATTTTTAACCTGCCCAAAGCATGCCTCTATCAAGCCCATCTTGTCTTCTGGACATACAGAGGCTGGAACACCTCACTAGACGTACAGAAAGACGGTTTCGATTATCAGCACTTGGATGTCCAAGTGCCGATTTAGGATACTTTTAAGATGCCTTTGTTTTTTTTATTATGACCCTGATAATCTCTAAGTAAGATGGGGATATTTATATCGACTTTTGGCCTGCCCAAACCATATCCAATAATACATAATATATCTCCTTAAAAGGGGAGAGTGTTGGACAATGGCTAAAGCTACAGCCTCAGCACCCTGAGGTGACGGGTTCAAACCCACACTTATAATCCTGGGCAAGTCACTTAATCCCCCTATTGCCCCAGGAACATCAGATTAGACTGTGAACCCAACAGGACAAAATGCTTGACAGCTGTTCTGAGCTCCCCTGAGAGAACGGTATAGAAAACTGAATGAATGAATGAATTATAGGAAAAAAAAAATATTCAAGAGTACTTGTTGGTTTGATTCACATTAAAACCAATGTTAAACAGTAAGTTTGAATTGATATATTATCTCCAAGTCATGTCCCTTTGAAATCTGTGTCAACTTTCTCAAATTACCATTTCTCTGTGGATGAGATCTTTTAAGAAAAAGCTTAAATCAATTAACTGTTTTCTCCAAGAGTGGGAATCCCTTAGCTGAAAATTGGAAGAAATTGAGAAGTTCACTTGGATTTCAGCAAAACCTTTGATTCGGTTCCTCACAGGGAGACTATTTTTAATATTTTGTATTATTGTATTATTGTTGACATTATTCTTATATTGTGTTGTTACTGTTGTGTTTTAGGAGCATTAATAATGTTCTGCCTTGTACCACAATGAGATGCTCTGTTTTGTTTTGATGGCTTTGATTTGGTTAATTGTGGCTCCATCTCAAGTGATTTATGTATAACTTTTGGATCTAAGAACATAAGAATTGCATTACTGGGTCAGACCAATGATCCATCAAGCCCAGTAGTCCTTTCTTACGGTGGCCAATCCAGGTCCCTAGTACCTGGCCAAAACCCAAGGAGTAGCAACATTCTATGCTACCGATCCAGGGCAAACAGTGGCTTCCCCAGTGTTTTTCTCAATAACAATCTATAGGTAATGGAGGCTTCCCTCTTAGCTTTGGTGATACATGCAGATAAGAGTCTACTACATGTCTCGTAATTTAGGTTCTTGTCTTTTGTAGTTTAATTATATCTTCTCTTTATTTATCGAAATGTATGTTTCTGGACCTGTGGATATTGTATGTACTTAATAAACAGATATTATATAAATATATATATATGTATATAAAATGTGAGGCAAATTCATACTGCCTGGGAATAGAGTGTGAATCATGATGGGGAAGTCTTGGCTATCCCATTAGATTAGCCACTAGCCCACCCATAGAGGGGATCTTTGTTCTTTTGTTTATATATTTCCTAGAGATGATAGTCTTGAAGAAGTTGCTTTTTCAGATGTGGCATCAAACATGAAAACTATTCAGTTCCCAACTAGAGATCATTTAATCCCATGTGGAGTGAAAAGCGATCTCGCATTTACATCTGCCTGACATCTGTATCTAAAATTCAATATTTTATTAAGTGACACAAATTAAGAAATGAATATTTGTAACTCAATTAATTCTGAAGCGATGTAATATTTCTATTGAAATACAGCTGACTTCTTTTATTTCAGTGTTAGTCATGTGTCTGTTGAATGAGCTTTAGGTGCAGATATTGCAAAGATTTTTGTTGGAACACAACTGAAAGAAGCCTTCTTTGTTCAATTTGAAAATCCAATCAAATATATATCATTGGCCAAGCTCCCCTTAAAATAGTGAGCATGTGCAGCATACATAACATCATACGGCCATGGAACAATTTTTAAAGCCCTAAACAGTCAAAGAACAACAATAAAGCATCACAGGGTGATTTGGTAACACAGGCATGAACGTTTACCCACCCGTTCCAAGCGGGCATGGTTAGAATGACGGCTTGAACGTAACACAGGCATGAACGTTCACACACCCATTACAAGTGGGCATGCTTAGAACGATGGCTTGTATGTAACACAGGCATAAAGGTGCACACACCTGTTACACACGGGCATGGTTAGAATGACGGCTTGTACGTAACACAGGCATGAATGTGCACACACCTGTTACAAACATGGTTAGAATGATGGCTTGTATGTAACACAAAGCCTAGTAACCAAGTGGCCAATTGTAATAATATCTCTAATCCAACCTTTAAATCATCAATATAACTTCAAATGTGCAAGTGGTCTGGATTCTACTTTCATTTATTGTGTCTTATGTCCATTGAACAGACGCCTCAGCCCCACCACTCCACCGCTGTAAATGATTTCATACTGCGGGAAGCATAGTGTGGTGCTTCATCATTGGCTGTCTATTTCAACCCTTATTTTGTAATTTTTAATTTTTTTGTTTAATTTTTTAATTTCTAGATTATTAAATACTTTTTTAAAAACTCTTGCATGTATTTTCATTTCAAACTTTTAAGTTGTAGTAATACTTATCTCAGCCAAACCTGGGGAGTCAGACCCGACATGTTTCGCACAAAATCAGTGCTTTATCAAGGGTCTCCCTAAAAAATACAGAAACGAAGCTATAAACATACAGTTGTGCCTAGCCCCCTCCCTGAACAAGTTTGTACAATTGAAATGCATTCCGCAAAACAATCAAAACTGCCCTATTCGCAAAATACATTGACTAAAACGGTCCCCAACGCCACCAGGTCTCCTCTCCCCATTAAACGCATTTTCTCTCTCTCTACAAACCCCTCATACTTTGATCTCCTCGAACCCAGAACTCCAACTCATGGTTGTTCTAAATCCCTCAGACACTCATTACCCTTAGATCTCCAATCAATTAATACGTAACTTTCGCCTCTAAACTATTGTATTGCATTTAGACTCTTTGTACGATATTGTATTTAGACTTAATGTATAGTATTGTATTTAGACTTAATGTATAGTATTGTTATTCAGACTCACGGTATTGTATAGTATCGTATTGTATGTGGATCTATTGTTTTGTTTTGTATTGTTTTAAAACCTTTAATATTCGCTGAATGTCCAGCCTTCTTACTATGTAAACCGCCTAGAAGTCGTCTGACTGTGGCGGTATAGAAAAATAAAGTTATTATTATTATTATTATTATTATTATTATTAAATATCGTATAAGAATGTCCAGCTTACCAAGGTCGCCGCCGTCATCCGACTCCAATCTTAATATGAGCAAAAGATGGCGCCGGCGTCCTACGCACCCAATTTAAATCCTCCCTCTCAAAACAAAAAGTCACCGCCCCCCTGCAGCTCATTGGTCCAACCCTTTCATTCATTACATCACAGATCCCCATTCAATCTCGCTGTTCAACCCGCGGGGTTCAATAGTGTCCACCTTAAAAATGTGCCTCTGCTCACTCTCATTTAACTGTCTATGATCAACCTCACCGTCTGTACCCATAATCTTGCTAATAACACGCCATCTCAAATCGTCTATGGTGTGCTTGTGCTTAAGCCAATGCTCTACTAAGGGAGCCTGAGCTACCTTATTCAATATGCGGGACTTGTGTTCTGTAAGTCGTGTCTTTATTTTCTGATTAGTGCGACCTATATAGATAAGGTCGCAGGGACAGGTTATCGCATAAATGACTCCCTGTGAATTGCAGTCTGTATTCCCCAGGTTTGGCTGAGATAAGTATTACTACAACTTAAAAGTTTGAAATGAAAATACATGCAAGAGTTTAAAAAAAAAGTATTTAATAATCTAGAAATTAAAAAATTAAACAAAAAAATTAAAAATTACAAAATAAGGGTTGAAATAGACAGCCAATGATGAAGCACCACACTATGCTTCCCGCAGTATGAAATCATTTACAGCGGTGGAGTGGTGGGGCTGAGGCGTCTGTTCAATAGACATAAGACACAATAAATGAAAGTAGAATCCAGACCACTTGCACATTTGAAGTTGTATGTAACACAGGCATAAAGGTGCACACACCCATTACACACGGGCATGGTTAGAATGACGGCTTGTACGTAACACAGGCATGAACATAGTAACATAGTAACATAAACATAGTAACATATAGTAGTAGATGGCGGCAGATAAAGACCCGAATGGTCCATCCAGTCTGCCCAACCTGATTCAATTTAAATTTTTTTTTTTTTTTCTTCTTAGCTATTTCTGGGCAAGAATCCAAAGCTTTACCCGGTACTGTGCTTGGGTTCCAACTGCCGAAATCTCTGTTAAGACTTACTCCAGCCCATCTACACCCTCCCAGCCATTGAAGCCCTCCCCTGCCCATCCTCCTCCAAACGGCCATACACAGACACAGACCGTACAAGTCTGCCCAGTAACTGGCCTAGTTCAATCTTTAATATTATTTTCTGATTCTAAATCTTCTGTGTTCATCCCACGCTTCTTTGAACTCAGTCACAGTTTTACTCTCCACCACCTCTCTCGGGAGCGCATTCCAGGCATCCACCACCCTCTCCGTAAAGTAGAATTTCCTAACATTGCCCCTGAATCTACCACCCCTCAACCTCAAATTATGTCCTCTGGTTTTACCATTTTCCTTTCTCTGGAAAAGATTTTGTTCTACGTTAATACCCTTCAAGTATTTGAACGTCTGAATCATATCTCCCCTGTCTCTCCTTTCCTCTAGGGTATACATATTCAGGGCTTCCAGTCTCTCCTCATACGTCTTCTGGCGCAAGCCTCCTATCATTTTCGTCGCCCTCCTCTGGACCGCTTCAAGTCTTCTTATGTCTTTCGCCAGATACGGTCTCCAAAACTGAACACAATACTCCAAGTGGGGCCTCACCAATGACCTGTACAGGGGCATCAACACCTTCTTCCTTCTACTGACTACGCCTCTCTTTATACAGCCCAGAATCCTTCTGGCAGCAGCCACTGCCTTGTCACACTGTTTTTTCGCCTTTAGATCTTTGGACACTATCACCCCAAGGTCCCTCTCCCCGTCCGTGCATATCAGCTTCTCTCCTCCCAGCATATATGGTTCCTTCCTATTATTAATCCCCAAATGCATTACTCTGCATTTCTTTGCATTGAATTTTAGTTGCCAGGCATTAGACCATTCCTCTAACTTTTGCAGATCCTTTTTCATATTTTCCACTCCCTCTTCGGTGTCTACTCTATTACAAATCTTGGTATCATCTGCAAAAAGGCACACTTTTCCTTCTAACCCTTCAGCAATGTCACTTACATACATATTGAACAGGATTGGCCCCAGCACCGAACCCTGAGGGACTCCAC
This sequence comes from Geotrypetes seraphini, assembly GCF_902459505.1. NCBI lineage: Eukaryota > Metazoa > Chordata > Amphibia > Gymnophiona > Dermophiidae > Geotrypetes > Geotrypetes seraphini. The sequence continues at coordinate 193,327,782 of NC_047091.1, read as the reverse complement.
TAGTTACCTTTCCTTCCTTCGAGCGACTTCCATTAACCACCACCCTCTGGCGTCTGTCCGACAGCCAGTTTCTGACCCAGTTCACCACTTTGGGTCCTAACTTCAGCCCTTCAAGTTTGTTCAACAGCCTCCTATGAGGAACTGTATCAAAGGCTTTGCTGAAATCCAAGTAAATTACATCTAGCATATGTCCTCGATCCAACTCTCTGGTCACCCAATCAAAAAATTCAATCAGGTTCGTTTGGCACGATTTACCTTTTGTAAAGCCATGTTGCCTCGGATCCTGTAACCCATTAGATTCAAGGAAATACACTATCCTTTCTTTCAGCAACACTTCCATTATTTTTCCAACAACTGAAGTGAGGCTCACCGGCCTGTAGTTTCCTGCTTCATCCCTGTGACCACTTTTATGAATAGGGACCACATCCGCTCTCCTCCAATCCCCAGGAATCACTCCCATCTCCAGAGATTTGTTGAACAAGTCTTTAATAGGACTCGCCAGAACCTCTCTGAGCTCCCTTAGTATCCTGGGATGGATCCCGTCTGGTCCCATCGCTTTGTCCACCTTCAGTTTTTCAAGTTGCTCATAAACACCCTCCTCCGTGAACGGCGCAGAATCTACTCCATTTTCTCGTGTAACTTTGCCAGACAATCTCGGTCCTTCTCCAGGATTTTCTTCTGTGAACACAGAACAGAAGTATTTGTTTAGCACATTTGCTTTCTCCTCATCACTCTCCACATATTTGTTCCCAGCATCTTTTAGCCTAGCAATTCCATTTTTTATCTTCCTCCTTTCACTAATATATCTGAAAAAATTTTTATCTCCCTTTTTTACATTTTTAGCCATTTGTTCTTCCGCCTGTGCCTTCGCCAAACGTATCTCTCTCTTGGCTTCTTTCAGTTTCACCCTGTAGTCCTTTCTGCTCTCCTCTTCTTGGGTTTTTTTATATTTCATGAACGCCAACTCTTTCGCCTTTATTTTCTCAGCCACTAGGTTGGAGAACCATATAGGCTTCCTTTTTCTCTTGTTTTTATTGATTTTCTTCACATAAAGGTCATCCGATTCCATAAGGAGTCGGATGACAGCGGCAGCTTTGGGAGACCCTTGATAAAACACTTGGTTGTGTGAAATGTCGGCTCAGACTCCCTAGGTGTTGGCTGAGATAAGTACTACTTACTTTTAAACTATAAACTATACACTACGACACTGAGAATGTTTGGTGTTAAGGAAATATTTATTTCTTTAAATTATTGAGATATAAAAATTAAGAAATTTAAAAGAAAATATACATATATATAAAAAAATAACAAAAAACAACAGTGCAAAAACAAAAAGTGACAGCCAATGATGAAGCACCACAATTTGCTTCCCGCTATAGAAATTATTACATTCGGTGGAATGGTGGGGCTGAGGTGTCCTTTTTGAACTTATCACAAGTTATTAAAATCTTATATTGATCCAGACACACTTTTTGAACATTGATAGTGCTTTTGGACTGGATAAAATACTTACTTAAACCACATTGCCATTGTTTAAGCGAGCTTTGTATGTAACATAGGTATGAATGTGCACACACCCGTTCCACGGGACATGGTTAGAATGACGGCATGTACATAACACAAAAGAAACGACCTAAAGGGCAGTACAAAGTCAAAAAGTTCTGAGAGTGGTATTATGGCATTTAAAAAGTGTGAAAGACTGTCAAATAATAATAAGTATAAGATTTTTATTTGAAGCGGGATATCCTCAGTGTGAAGGAAGAACCTCCAGCGCTTCACATGCTAAGGCAAGGGCAAATAGCACCTACCTGCACACCATCATTGGATATCTCACGTGTGTCTCAAGAAAAACTTGTGAGAAATTATAAAATCACACAATTAAGTTAAATTAAAACCAAAATACCACTCTAAGAATCCCCTAGCCAACTCCAAAAGAAAAATAAAAATAAGCATAGACTTAACTTGGATTGAGAATGAACAGTTTCCTCCAATAGGAGAAGAATCCAGGGAATAACTGATTCAATATATTCCCTTCAAGCAGGGTTCAACCAAGCCCGGTTTCGGTGACAAGGAATCCCTTCGTCAGGAAGCTGGAATCATTAAGAGCTATGCAGATGAACAATCCAAGCTGGCTGGAAGGAAGGCACCCTCCTAATTGTAGGCATGTTTCTTTAGAAAGTATCCGTGTACAACCAGGGGTTGTCAACTTTTTGGCTTCCCTGGGCCGCATTGGCTGAAAGAAATGTTACTGGGGCCGCACAAACATGCAAACGCTGCAGTATGACAGAGGAGGGAGCCGGCAAGACGGTAAACATCCGGGGGCAGCAGAGGAAAACACTGCATTGCCCTTGACCGGGGCCGAGCAAAATACTTCACGGGGCCACATGCGGCCCTCGGGCCGCAGGTTGGACACCCCTGGTGTACACGGACAAGGCACAAAAGGATAAAAGGGTGTTTTCCGGGAGGCGGTCTCGCACTTTGTGTCATCAGATGGAATATTGTTTATTGAAAGCTTCTCTATTGCTACTAATGACCGGGGAGTCTTACCGAGGGAATGCTTTTCTTTCCAGGGGTTCTACTGGATTCGAGTGCTGTCCGGGCTGGAAGCAGCAAAGTGATGAATGTTTAATAGGTAAGTACATTGCTACAGTGCTTGATGCTGCTCACTCAGCTCTGGGTAGCCGTGTCTCATTCTCTCTCTCACTCACACTCAGCTCTGGGTGTATCATGTTCTCTCTTTCTTTCTCTCTCTCTCTCTCTCTCACACACTCAGCTCTGGGTGTCTCATGTTCTCTCTTTCTCTCTCACACTCAGCTCTGGGTTTCTCGTGTTCTCTCTTTCTTTCTTTCTCTCTCTCTCTCACGCTCAGCTCTGGGTGTCTCGTGTTCTCTCTTTCTCTCTCACACTCAGCTCTGGGTTTCTCGTGTTCTCTCTCTCTCTCTCTCTCTCTCTCTCACTCAGCTCTGGGTGTCTCGTGTTCTCTCTTTCTCTCTCACACTCAGCTCTGGGTGTCTCGTGTTCTCTCTTTCTCTCTCTCTCTCTCTTTCTCATGCTCAGCTCTGGGTGTCTTGTGTTCTCTCTTTCTCTCTCACACTCAGCTCTGGGTTTCTCGTGTTCTTTCTCTCTCACACTCAGCTCTGGGTGTCTCGTGTTCTCTCTTTCTTTCTCTCTCTCTCTCACGCTCAGCTCTGAGTGTCTCATGTTCTCTCTTTCTCTCTCTCTCTCTCTCACTCAGCTCTGGGTGTCTCGTGTTCTCTCTTTCTCTCTCACACTCAGCTCTGGGTTTCTCGTGTTCTCTCTCTCTCTCACTCACTCACTCAGCTCTGGGTGTCTCGTGTTCTCTCTCTCTCTCTCTCTCTCTCTCTCACACTCAGCTCTGGGTGTCTCGTGTTCTCTCTTACTTTCTCTCTCTCTCTCACGCTCAGCTCTGGGTGTCTCGTGTTCTCTCTTTCTCTCTCACACTCAGCTCTGGGTTTCTCGTGTTCTCTCTCTCTCTCACTCACTCACTCAGCTCTGGGTGTCTCATTCTCTCTCTCTCTGTCTCACTCTCAGCTCTGGGTGTCTCATTCTCTCTCTCACTCACACACAGCTCTGTGTTACTATGTCTCATTCTCTCTCACACACACACTCAGCTCTGGGTAGCCGTGCCTCATTCTCCCTGTCACTCACACTCAGCTCTGGGTAGCTGTGTATCTTATTCTCTCTCTCTCTCTCTCACTCACTCACACTCAGCTCTGGTAGCCGTGTGTCTTATTCTCTTTCTCACTCACTCACACTCAGCTCTGGGTAGCCGTGTGTCCTTTTTATTTTTTTCTGCTGAATTTGTCACCACTGACTCATCTTGTTTTGGATTTGGTAGTTAAGTACTGTAGAAGTTTGCTCAATTTTACTGACTGGATTGTGATTTATTTTGTTTAATCCTGTCTCATCATTCTTATCTTGCCCTTCCATATTTCTTCTTTTGCTCGTCACATGTTCAGCCATCTATTCATTTTCATCCTAAGCTCTCTGCCTCCCATCCTTTTGCCGGAACATGCCTTACGCTTGTGATGTGAATGTCTCGCTGCTCTGAGCCATTGCGTGGTCTCACACTAAGGCAGAAGAGGTGGTATGGTGGCTGCTGGTCCAATGCTGGCAGTGGGATGCTCTCTCCCATCCTGGGCAGCATCCATCTTGTCACCACCCCTTGTGATGGTTCTTCTCAGCTGATCTGTTTCCACTAGTTCTCTGTGTCTCATAATTTTAGTTTTGGTTTGTCTGCTTGTCACATTTCCAACCTCCACATATTTTTTGAGCCAATAGTTTGGTTGTTAATAGGTTTTCCTCCTGATTCATCTCCGAGGCCTTACAAATGACTGAGAATGCTGCTAAAGTGTTATAGGGAGTTAACAGATTTGAGTTGGTATCGCCCTTCATCCTGTCATTGGTACATAAAGCTTTGACTAATGATGTGCTTATAGCACGATGGAACACCAAGAGCACTGAGATAAGAAAATAATTGTCTTGTAGATCAATCCAGTTATCAACAATGGAACTCTTCCACTAAATCCACATCTGATAACAGATACTTTTGAGTTCCAGAAACAACTTGGGGCTAGATTCACTAAACTCACCGATCTCAACCCCAACCCTTCTGCCTGATCAATCTCCCACCCAATCCGATCTGCCCATGCAAATGAGGGGAAATGGCATGCATAAGTAGGAAGCCATCGATTTATTAAGCAGAAACACCAATTGGGTTGCTGAGGATCAGTCGCTTCCTGTCCTTGCCGACTCTCCTGCTCTCTGCTGCCCTGAAATCCCAGTATCGAGGTTACAAAACAACTATCAAAATAAAATAAAACTGTATATATGCATACAAACTCCCTTTTTATTCTTCAAAAAGTGCAGTGTGAGGCCATGGTTTTAACCTGCGGGTTTAAAGCGTGTCCTTGTTCCATAATCTGGCTGCACAAATTGAAATGATTCCCTTTAAAATGTCCACTCGTAGGGCCAGCAAGTAAACTTTAGCCAACCCTCTCCTCCCTTTATTTTGAGCTCACCTGGGCGAGGAGTAAGTGCATGTGCAAATGGCATCTACAACCAATAAGGATAACCTGCGCATGCATCTCGATCGCTCTACAGCGATCCGTGGGTTTGCTTGTGGGTGTGCGTCTGATCAGATCATTTGCATGCTGAATCTGCAGTGAATCGGACACTCGGCAAAATTCGACCACAAATCGCCCAACAACGATGCAGATCGATGAGTTTAGTGAATCTAGGCCTAAAAGTTCATCTGTTTCAGCGTGCAGTGTAGATTGGCTGACAATTAAGATGTGGTTGATGGGCTCTGTAATAATGTTTTTAGTGAATAATTGTATTGAGTCTTGTTATAATGTTATAATCTGCTGTAACTTTTGGCTAAGGGGACCATAAATGGTAAAAAAAAAATTAATAATAATAATAATTCTAGTGCTCTGGACTTCCAGCAGTTGGAACTGGCCTCTGTTGGGCTGTAGCCACCTTGAGCCTTGGGGGGAAGGGGGGGCGAGTCTCCTTCTTTATATTGCCCCTTTCATCTCATTGAGCCCAGTCACTGCAGTATCAAGGGCCACGCATCAGAAGGTTATTTATTTATGTATTTAATTTTACAAAATGTATAGGCCATACGATCCTAGAATTCTAGGTGGCTCTGCCTTACATGGTTTAAAGATCATTTGACATATGAAAGGGCTCTTCTAATTCATTCCCTTGGCAGACTTCTTGGGGATAGCACAAGTTCCCCACTTTCACCTTCTCTCTTTAATGTTTATTTGAGGGCTTTAGGTTATGATTTGACTGTGAATTTCAACTTTTATTCTTATGCTGATTATATTTTTTGCTGTGTCCAACAATGGATGGTTCTGAAGATACTTTAGCATTATTCAAAAATATTACATTTCGGAAAGAAATTAGGACAGCACTATTCAATAGATTTATCTCCTAATCAGTTACCATTTCTAAAATGATTAACACCATGCTGATAACTTGAGAAATATGTGTATTGTACTAATTGTATTGGATTCTATTTTACTAATTGTATTCTGTAATTCGCTGACTGTTCTGTGACATCCTCATAAGAACATAACATAAGAACATAAGAAGTGCCATCTCCGGATCAGACCAAGCCGGCGATCCGCACACGCAGAGGCCCTCCCAGGTATACACCTGGTATAATTTGTAGTCACCCATATCCTTCTATGCCTCTCATAAGGAGATGTGCATCTAGTTTGCTTTTAAATCCTAGGACGGTCGATTCCGCAATAACCTCGTCGGGGAGAGCATTCCAGGTGTCCACCACTCTCTGCATGAATGGAGGGCTATGTATGTTAATGCACACAGTTTAGGCAATAAGATTCTAGAATTAGAGACTGAAATAATGAATGCCGACCTTGACGTGGTGGCAATATCCGAAACTTGGTTTACAGACTCTCATGGGTGGGATATGGCTATACCGAGATACAACTTATTTCGTCAGGACAGAGAGGGAAAGTCAGGGGGAGGGGTGGCACTATACATTAAAGAAGACATCAAAACTACCAGAATCACACATGTCAAGTACACCAGGGAATCCCTCTGGGTGAACCTGGCCAGAGGCAGGGAAAAATGCCTGTATCTTGGTGTAGTATATAGACCTCCAATACAACTGGAAGACAAAGACTCCGAATTAATTGAAGACATAGAGAATATCACTCTACGGGGAGACGCTGTTCTGCTAGGGGACTTCAACATGCCTGACGCAGTTTGGAACTCATACTCAGCAACAACCAGCAGCAGCAGGAGACTGTTAACATCCATAAAGGGAGCAGGACTCAAACAAATAGTATTGGAATCCACTAGGGCCCAGGCGATCCTGGACCTGGTACTCACCAATGGGGATAGCGTTTCGAAGGTCTCGGTAGGAGATACGCTAGCCTCCAGCGACCACAACATGGTGTGGTTATACCTCAGGAAAGGTTTCCCTAGATCAAATACAAAAACAAAAGTACTCAACTTCCGAGGCACTGACTTCAAACGCATGGGAGATTTCGTCCACCGGACACTGCAGAACCAAGCTACGACCGAAGATGTGGAAGCTATGTGGTCATCCCTGAAATCTACCATACATGAAGCAACAAGCCTCTACATTAAATCAGTACACAAACGGCAGAGAAACAACAAACCCCAATGGTACTCCGCAGAAATCTCGCACCTCAGCAAGGAGAAGAAAAAAGCATTTATTTCCTACAAACGAACGGAGACTAGGGAAGCTAAACTAGAACATAGGGCGAGGTCTGCAGCGGTTAAAACGGCAGTCAGGGAGGCCAAACTTCGAGTGGAAGAGACTCTGGCAAAGAACATGAAGACAGGGGACAAATCCTTCTTCAGGTATATTAGTGATAGGAAAAAGAACACAGACGGGATAGTACGCCTTAGAAAACCAGATGGTAACTGCGCAGAATCAGATTCCGATAAAGCAGAACTACTGAATGAATACTTCTGCTCGGTCTTCACCTGCGAGGCACTGGGGCACGGTCCGCAGTTGCAGGCAAGGCCCAGCGTGGAAGACCCATTTCAGAATTTCGAGTTCACACCTGGCGATGTCTACTACGAACTGGCAAGACTCAAGGTGAACAAAGCCATGGAACTGGACAATCTACACCTCAGTGAGCTGCGTGATGTCCTGGCAGAACCGCTATCAGGACTCTTCAATCTCTCCCTAAGTTCGGGGAGAGTCCCCCATAGACTGGAAAACAGCTAACGTCATTCCACTGCACAAAAAGGGTTGCAGGGCAGAGGCTGCAAACTACAGACCGATGAGTCTCACATCAATAGTATGCAAACTCATGGAAACACTAATCAAATGTAAATTAGACGCAATCTTGGATGAGGAGAATCTACGGGATCCCAGTCAACACGGATTCACCAAGGGTAGGTCCTGCCAATCCAATCTCCTCAGCTTCTTTGACTGGGTAACAAAACAGCTAGAATTGGGAGAATCCATGGACGTCGTATACGTAGACTTCAGCAAAGCTTTCGATAGTGTCCCGCATCGCAGGCTGTTGAGCAAGATGAAATCATTGGGGCTGGGAGAAACACTAACTAAATGGGTCAATGACTGGCTGAGTGGCAGACTTCAGAGGGTGGTAGTTAACGGTACCCTCTCTAAAACATCAGAGGTGACCAGTGGAGTATCGCAGGGCTCAGTCTTGGGCCCGCTCCTTTTCAACATATTCATAGGGGACCTAACTCAGGGGCTTCAAGGTAAGATAACGTTATTCGCTGACGACGCCAAACTATGCAATATAGTGAGAGACGGCAATTCACCCGATAGTATGACACAGGGCCTACATTTGTTGGAGCTTTGGTCCTTGATCTGGCAGCTGGGTTTTAATGCTAAGAAATGCAAGATCATGCACCTCGGCAGCAGAAATCCGTGCAGAACTTACACCTTGAATGGTGAGACCTTAGCTAGAACTTCAACAGAACGAGACTTGGGAGTGATCATCAGCGCAGACACGAAAACTGCTGATCATGTGGAGAAGGCTTCATCTAAGGCAAGACAGATGTTAGGTTGCATCCGCAGGAGTTTCGTCAGCTGGAAGCCTGAAGTCATAATGCCATTACACAGAACCATGGTGAGACCTCATTTGGAATACTGTGTGCAATTCTGGAGGCCACACTACCGAAAAGATGTGCTGAGAGTAGAGTCGATGCAACGGATGGCCACCAGGATGGTCTCGGGGCTGAAGGATCTATCGTACGAGGAAAGGCTGAAAAATTTGTGGCTGTACTCACTCGAGGAACGTAGGAAGAGAGGAGACATGATCGAGAGGTTTAAGTATATTACTGGCCGTATCGAGATGGAAGAAGAGATTCTCTTTCTCAAAGGACCCTCAGCCACAAGAGGGCATACGCTCAAACTCAGGGGCGGGAAATTTCATGGCGACACCAGGAAATATTTCTTCACTAAGAGAGTGGTTGATCCTTGGAACAAGCTCCCGGTGCAGGTGATCGAGGCAAACAGCGTGCAAGAATTTAAGAGCAAATGGGATGCCCATGTGGGATCTCTCAGAGGGTTAAGCCAAGGGAACCTGTCACCAGGAGTGGGATCCCTAGGATAGTAGACTTGGGGGTGGGTCAGTAGAGTGGGCAGACCTGATGGGCTATGGCCCTTATCTGCCGTCATCTTCTATGTTTCTATGTAACTTCCTGATATTCGTCCTGAACTTGTCCCCCCTCAGCTTTATTCCGTGTCCCCTTGTCCGTGTCAAATTGGACAATGTAAGTAGTTTTTTCTGCTCTATTTTGTCGATTCCTTTCAGTATTTTGAAGGTCTCGATCATATCCCCTCGCAGTCTCCTCTTCTCAAGGGAGAACAATCCTCGTATTCCAGTTTCTCCATACCCATTACTAGCTTTGTTGCTCGCCTCTGCACCCTCTCCAGTAGTTTTATATCCTTCTTTAGGTTGGGAGACCAATGTTGGACGTAGTATTCCAAGTGGGGTCTGACCATTGCTCTATAAAGCGGCATTATGACCCTCTCCGATCTACTCGTGATTCCCTTCTTTATCATGCCCAACATTCTATTTGCTTTCTTTGCTGCTGCTGCACATTGTGCTGACGGCTTCAGGGTCCTATCTATCAGTACACCCAGGTCCTTTTCTTGTTCGCTCTTACCCAGAGTCTATACTCGTGTTCCTTATTCTTATTCTCGAGTAGATCGGAGAAAGTTATAATGCCGCTTTATAGGGCAATGGTCAGACCCCACTTGGAATACTGCGTCCAACATTGGTCTCCCTACCTAAAGAAGGATATAAAACTGCTGGAGAGGGTGCAGAGACGAGCAACAAAACTGGTGAAGGGTATGGAGAAACTGGAATACGAGGATAGACTTATAACACTAGGATTGTTCTCACTTGAGAAAAGGAGACTGCGTGGGGATATGATCGAGACCTTCAAAATACTGAAAGGAATCGACAAAATAGAGCAGAGAAGATTATTTACATTGTCCAATTTGACACGGACTAGAGGACATGTAATGAAGCTAAGGGGGGACAGGTTCAGGACTAATGTCAGGAAGTTCTGCTTCACTCAGAGAGTGGTTGACACCTGGAATGCCCTCCCAGAGGAGATTATTGCGGAATCGACCGTCCTAGGCTTCAAGAGCAAACTAGATGCATATCTCCTTAAGAGAGGCATATAAGGATATGGTGGACTATAAATTAAGCCGGGTGTACACCTGGCAGGGCCTCCGCGTGTGCGGATCGCCGGACTTGATGGACCGAAGGTCTGATCCGGAGATGGCAGTTCTTATGTTCTTATGTTCTTATGTACTGCCTAAATGCATTCTATTTGTATTCTGTAATTCACTGATTGTCCAGCTCTCTTCACTGTAAACCACCTAGAAGTCGTAAGATAGTGGCAGTATAGAAAAAATAAAGTTATTATTATGATTAACCAGAACTCAAGCAGCCAGCAAAAAAAACTCTAAGAAATACTGTAATACTTTAAATAAAAATGAAAATCAAATCAATTTCTGGTGGCAATTTCAGTGTAAACTTAGCACACCACACCTGAGCATGCCCACGCTTTGCCTACCACATCTCTGGTAGCTTGTCTGGACCAGTTTATGGTATGGCATAGTATGGGGTATAGTATTAGTTAGGCCTATTTCTAATAGTAACTCTCAAGCAACCAGAAACTACATTTATCCAGCATCTAACAACCCCCATGGGTGCCGGTTAACTAAGAGTCTACTGTATTGATGAGTTGGATATGTAGATACGCTAATTTTTAAAAACTGGTTTGGTTTGGTGATATGATAAAATTCCAATTATGGAACTAAAGTTTGCAGCACCAAGAAGCAATGTTCTCTCTAAGCTGTGAGGTGGCGTGGTTGGTACCACTTTTGAAGACCTTGCACAACAATTTAGGACTGCCATGGACCAAGAGCAGCACTTTCCCACCTTCTTGGCTGCCGCTGCTTCTCTAAATAATCAGCAACAGTAGCAGAACAGCTCGCTATACTATTCCACAGGGCCGCAGACTCAGTCTGATCAGCAGCTGGCTCTATCTTGGAACCGGAAGAGGACGTTGGAGGGGCATAACCAGCAGCCATGCAAACTGAGCTGTGAGCGCCAACTTAAGAGAATGAGGTGGGCTGCTGTTCATTTCAAGACGTAACAGCAGTGGTTGGGGTGGCCTTGGGAAAGCACAAGAAACAGCAGCTGGGGTAAAGAAGAGAGAGGAAGACACTGGATGGAAAGGGAGAGGGGCAGTTGCTTTATAAAAGAGAGGAGAGAAAGAGGGCAGATAGTGTGGAGAAGAGATAGAGGTAGAAGGTGATGGAAGGGGGAGGAAGTGAGAGAGAGGAAGACACTGGATGGAAAGGGAGCGAGGCAGATGCTTTATAAAAGAGAGGAGAGAAAGAGGGTAGATAGTGTGGGGAAGAGATAGAGGTAGAAGGTGATGGAAGGGGAGGAAGTGAGAGAGAGGAAGACACTGGATGGAAAGGGAGAGAGGGCAGATGCTTTAAAGAAGAGAGCAGAGAAAGAGGGCAGATAGTGTGGGGAAAAGACAGGTAGAAGGTGATGGAAGGGGGAGGAAGTGAGAGAGATGGATAGAAATGGAGGGGGCAGTTGCTTTATAGAAGAGAGCAGAGAAAGAAGGCAGATAGTGTATGGAAGAGACAGAGGTAGAAGGTGATGGAAGGGGGAGGAAATGAGAGAGAGGAAGACACTGGATGGAAAAGGAGAGGGGCATATGCTTTAAAGAAGAGAGCAGAGAAAGAGGGCAGATAGTGTGGGGAAGAGATGGAGGTAGAAGGTGATGGAAGGGGGAGGAAGTGAGAGAGAGGAAGACACTGGATGGAAAGGGAGAGGGGCAGATGCTTTAAAGAAGAGAGCAGAGAAAGAGGGCAGAAAGTGTGGGGAAAAGACAGAGGTAGAAGGTGATGGAAGGGGGAGGAAGACTGGTGGAAGGGGAGAGGGGCAGATGCTTTATTGAAGGGAGGGGGGGAGACAGAGGGTAGATACTGAATGTAAGAGTAGAGAAAAAAGGTGATGAAATTTCTACGGTCTGTGTCCTGAATATGGCAAGATGGATGGATCAGGAGCGTATTTTATATCTCATTCGTATCATAATAATAATAACTTTATTTTTTTATACCGCAATACCACAAAACAGTTCAGAGCGGTTTACAGGATAAGAGACTGTACATTTACAGCGAAGTGTAAGTCTTGCCTATCTCAGGGGAACTTAGCAAGTAAGAACATAAGAATTGCCGCTGCTGGGTCAGACTAGTGGTCCATCGTGCCCAACAGTCCACTCATGCGGCAGCCCTCTGATCAAAGATCAGTTCCCTAACTGAGACTAGCCCTATCTGCGTACGTTCTGGTTCAGCAGGAACTTGTCTAACTTTGTCTTGAATCCCTGGAGGGTGTTTTCCCCTATAACAGACTCCGGAAGAGCGTTCCAGTTGTCTACCACTCTCTGGGTGAAGAAGAACTTCCTTACATTTGTACGGAATTTATCCCCTTTTAACTTTAAAGTGTGCCCTCTCGTTCTCTCTACCTTGGAGAGGATGAACAACCTGTCTTTATCTACTAAGTCTATTCCCTTCATAATCTTGAATGTTTCGATCATGTCCCCTCTCAGTCTCCTCTTTTCAAGGGAGAAGAGGCCCAGTTTCTCTAATCTCTCACTGTACGGCAACTCCTCCAGACCCTTAACCATTTTAATCACTCTTCTCTGGAACCTTTCAAGTAGTACTGTGTCCTTCATGTATGGTGACCAGTGCTGGATGCAGTATTCCAGGTGAGGGCATACCATGGCCCGGTACAGCGGCGTGATAACCTTCTCCAATCTGTTCGTGATCCCCTTCTTAATCATTCCTTTTCACCGCAGTCGCGCATTGCACTGATGGCTTCATTGACTTGTCGACCAGTACTCCCAAGTCTCTTTCCTGGGGGGTCTCTCTGAGTACCGCACCGGACATTCTGTATTCGTGTATAAGATTTTTGTTACCGACATGCATCACCTTACATTTATCCTCGTTAAACCTCATTTTCCATGTTGCGAACCATTTCTCGAGCGTGTTTATGCCACATTGCAGGTCTTTGCAATCCTCCTGTATCTTCACTACTCTGAATAACTTCATATCATCTGCAAATTTAATCACCTCACTTGTCGTACCAATTTCCAGGTCGTTTTTAAATATGTTGACGAGCATGGGTCCAAGCAACAAATCCTGCGGCACTCCACTCGTGACACTTTTCCAGTCTGAGTATTGTCCATTTACCCCCATTCTCTGTTTCCTATCCGCCAGCCAGTTTTTAATCCACATGAGTATTTCACCCTTGATTCCATGGCTCGCAATTTTTCAAAGTTGTCGTTCATGCGGAACCTTGTGAACGCCGTCTGAAAATCCAGATATACAATGTTGACCAGGTCACCATTGTCTATCTGCCTGTTTACTCCCTCAAAGACGTGCAGCAAGTTCGTCAAGCAAGATCTTCCTTTGCTGAAGCCGTGCTGGCTGGTCCTCATAAGATTGTGTCCATCAAGGTGATCAATAATGCGGTCCTTTATCAGCGCCTCTACCATCTTTCCTGGTCACTTCCCAGCAAAAGCTGTGTCTGCTCTGAACACTGCATGTCGTCATTTCCATTTGCTTTGAAGCAGGGTATGAGTGTCAATTTGTATGAGGGGCAAAGATGCTTCTCTCTGGGGTGTTTAAAAGTTTTAAGTCTCTTCACTTGACTCCTTAATCCTCTGTTCCAGGAAGTCCAGTTTTGTGTCTAGCATATGCTATTTATTTCTTTAGTTACTGTAGTTTTTCCCGCTCTCTCCAACTATCTCTCACCGAATTACTTACAAAATAGCCCTTCTGACCTTTAAAATTCAACAGTCCAAATCACCAGCATTCTTTGATAAGCTTCTAATACTACACGCAATCCCCAGGACACTCGAATCAACAAACCAACACCTCCTATCCATTCCATCATTAAAGGTCATAAATACAAGGCATACTGAAATCTTTTCGATTACTGCTCCCCAACTTTGGAATTGCTTGTCAATCCATCTTAGAGAGGAAACTATATTGGAGAGATTTAAAGGCTTTTTCAAAAGCTTCCTTTGTATAGACGCTTTTGAAAAATAACCAGATCAGCTTCACCGTTCAGCTCTGCTCAGGCACTTCGTAATCCCTTCCCGAATGCTTTTGGCCATCTATGTGCTTTTTCTTGATAAATTGTAGTTCTACTTTTTACCCCTCCCCAAGTTCGTTAAGGTTAATATCTGTTGTTTATATATTTCAAGATGCCTGTTTTTATATTGTTCATCGCTTAAATAATATATGACGGTCTACTAGCCACCAGAGCAGCAAAAATAGACCACCACCTCTCAAATCTGCTGTCCACAACGCCCAACTACAAAACATTCAGGAAAGAACTGAAAGTCATACTATTCAATAAATTTGTTAAATGATCTAACCAAACCGTATCGACTATTCCCAGATCCTGACGCATACTATAACTATCAACCTTGTCAACTCCCTGGGAATGCCCAGACTAATTTCTTGTTGTAAACCGCCTAGAACTGAAAGGTATTGGCGGGATAGAAGACATCAATGTAATGTAATATAAGCATTTATATCAAATTTTAAATAAAACTTGAATGGGTTACAGGTTAACATACATAATATACAGTCAAAATGGATTGCAATTTGACATACGTACAATACAGAAAAGCAACCTAGAAAAGGACTTGGGGGTATTGGTAGATATAACAATGAAGCCGGCGGCACACTGCGCAGCAGCCTCAAAGAAGGCGAACAGAATGTTGGGCATTATCAAAAACGGTATCATGACCAGAACGAAGGAAGTTATCCTGCCACTGTATCAGGCAATGGTGCGCCCGCATCTGGAGTACTGCGTCCAATACTGGTCGCCATACCTTAAGAAGGATATGGCGATACTCGAGAGGGTCCAGAGAAGAGCAACAAGGATGATAAAAGCCATGGAAAACCTTTCATAAGCTGAAAGGCTAGAGAAGCTGGGGCTCTTTTCCCTGGAAAAGCAGAGACTTAGAGGGGACATGATAGAGACTTATAAGATCATGAAAGGCATAGAGAAGGTGGAGAGGGATAGATTCTTCAGACTAGCGGGGACAACAAAAACAAGAGGGCATTCATAAAAATTGAAAGGAGACAGATTCAGAACAAATGCTAGGAAGTTCTTCTTCACTCAGAGGGTGGTAGAACCTGGAATGCGCTTCCAGAGGAAGTGATAGGACAGAGTACGATACTGGGTTTCAAAAAGGGATTGGATGATTTCCTGAAGGAGAAGGGGCAGTGGTGTACCTAGGGTATGTGGCACCTGGGGCCCATCATTTTTTGACATCCTCCCATGTAAAAAAATATTTTTTGTAATAACCATGAAACGGAATAAATGGTCAGAATAGAAACAGGCAGTGAAAATTTTCTTTTATTGAACCTCATATATGTAACCATTATTCCAAACATAACATAACAAACATAACATAAATTATGTCTGAATTGTCATGACATCAGAAGTACATATGGAGTAGTTGCAGGTGATGCTTGGGACAGTTCTGATTGTGTTAGTTCGGTTTTATGTTTTTTTGAATAGAAGGGTTTTTATTTCTTTTTTGAAGGTTTTGTAGTCTGTGGTCGAGGTCAATAGATTGTAGAGTTGGGGGTCGAGTGTTAGGAGGTTGTCGAACAGTTTTTTATCTTTTGACGTTTTTGGTTGGAGGGTGTGTGAATGGTGCGTGAGTTCTCTTATGTCTGGTTGAGGTGGATTGAATTATTTAGCTGAAGAAATTAGTTACCCCCTCATCCCACACACATTAATTCTCTTCCATTTTTGTTCCCATTCTAAAAAACACTGATAAGTTCCCAGAAAAAAAATACATTAAAATAAGAAATGAAAACAAAGGCCCCTACAGATGAGAACATAACATAAGAATAGCCTAACTGGGTCAGACCAATGGTCCATCATGCCCAGTAGCCCATTCTCATGGTAGCCAATCCAGGACACTAATACCTGGTCAAAACCCAAAGAGTAGCAACATTCCATGCTACCGATCCAGGGCAAGCAGACACTTCCCCCATGTCTTAATAACAGATTATGGACTTTTCCTCCAGGAATTTGTCCAAATCTTTCTTAAAACCAGCTACACTATCTGCTTTTACCATAACTTCTGGCCACTTCATTTTTAAGCTTAGATCTTTCCTTCCAAACAGAGACCTTGCTAGATGTCAAATGCAGAAAGAACAAGGTAACTTCACAAGGACTTAGCTGTGCAGGAAATGTGAATCTCCTCATACACCCACCATATAGTGCAAAAATGTGCAAAGGTCTGGTTTTTTCTTTTGATCACTACATAGCCTAATGCCACACAAGCAGCGCTGTTACAAACATATTCTGAAGGTCAATGCTAAGGTTAACAAAGTTTCCTTCCTTGGACCACAAGGAGATACTGACAAACCACTGGAAGAGATCGCAAAACAACTACCCAGGCACAACACCCAAAGACCCACTCAGTGTGTGAACCAGTTGAGTGGAGTGGACTAACCGGGGGTTGGAAATGGGCCCGGAGTTTGCTCAGCATAATTTCCTCTTCCTCTCAACACATTGACACGCTGCCACCACCACCACCATTAGGAACACCTCACCGGGTAGGCCAGCAATGCTTATAAACTTTATAAAACACGTTATTATATTTTCTTATAAAGCACATATTTTAACTGAACTCTCTGACATCCTCAGCCTTTCCATTCACAAAAATAGAAGGAAGAAAAGTTCCCGTTTTCTGCTGTCTCATGTCCCCGGCCTATACAATATTTTTCTTCTGCAGACCCTTCAAAAGTCTGACCAAACCCTCGTTTCACTTGCATTATAAAGTACTGAAGATGCCATCTCTCCCCAATCCCAGGTCCTAAAGTCTAAGACAGTAGCGCAAACTAGTGCTGCCCAATTCAGGAAAAAAAATTTGATTCGATTCAGCCTATTCAGGAGGGGTCCCAGCAGCATCACAACCCACCTTGCTGGCGCCCCGGGCCTCCCGCTTACCCCCTCAGTCTCCAGGAAAGCATTGCCGCTATCCACTCAGGCCGCCTAAGCCCTAGACGCCGACAATGTGGAAAAATCACAGCAGCCTATTTGCCAAACAGCTCCACCCTTACAACCTCACAAGGAGAAGGCCCAACGGGGTGAGACTGCCGACGCTGGCGCGGACGTCATTGATGACACGGCCCTGTTTGCCACACCTTCACCTGCGGACCCCCCTACCTCTTCATGTACGGCGACCAGTGCTGGATGCAGTAGTCCAGGTGAGGGCGTACCGGAACAGCGGCATGATAACCTTCTCCGATCTGTTCGTGATCCCCTTCTTAATCATTCCTAGCATTCTGTTTGCCCTTTTCGCCACCGCCACGCATGGAATTCGTTACCATTACATTTAAGGGCTGAGCAAAATATAGATAAGTTTAAGGGCAACCTTAAAAGCTTCTTATTTAAAGATGCTTATGATTGCTAATTGATCTCTAGGTCCTTCCTTGCCAAATTCTGTTTTACTTATATTCAACATTAATATGATTCCTCCCATTTCCCACTCGTTTTTAACCTTAATTGTACTCTCTTCTTTTTAAAATTGTATTTCTCCCTACTATCCTGTTGTTTTCATGTAAGTAATATCGTGTCACTAATAAGTTTAATTGTTCCCCATTTTAATTGTGAAACGCTTAGAATTTATGATTAGCGTTTTATCAAATTTTAATGAAAGTTGAAAGTTAAAGTTGTTCGATTCGATTTTCCTGCCCAATTGGGTGGTTTTTTTTTTTTTCATACATCCTGATGGGTTTATTTTATAGCTTTTTCACCCCCCTTTGGCTTCTCCTAACCACACTGGCGCTGTAGTGTAAATAAAATAAAGAAACAAAAAGGACTTTTCCTCTCTCTGTTAAATCCTAGCTCACGTTTGCGGTCTAACACCAGCTCTGGCAGGATACACCTTTCAAATCTGACATATTGTAATCTTCTGATAACTTGCTTGCCAGGGTCTCCTTCTTCCTTCTTTCTGCATGCTAACCATCCATCTGCCATCTCTGTCCTCCCCGTTTCCCTTCCCTCCCCAGGAGGTCTGGCATCTTTCCTTTTTTCGTCTCCCTCCACAGATCCATCTTTTCTTAACTACCCTTTCATCCAGCATCTCTCCCTTCTTCCCCACCACCCCAGGGTTCACCATCTCTCCCTTTCTTTTCCCAACTACCCTCCTATCCAGTATCTATATCCCCCCCCCACACCATCCCTTGTGTCCAACTTCTCTCCCTTTCTGTTCCTTCCCTCCCTAAAAACCATGGTCCATCATCTCTCTCCCTCTCCTCTATTTTTAGACCCATTATTTCTTCCCACCCAAAGTTCAGCATATGCACGTCTCTTTGAACCCCTCTTTCCCACCGTGTACTTCTACACCAGGGCCCCCCCTCCCCTGAAGGCCTGTCCCCCTTAAAAGTCTGCATCCCACCCCTGAAGGCCTGTCCCCCCCCTTGAAGGCCTGCACCCCCCTGAAGGCAGGGGGGTGCAGAGGTGGGTGGACAGAGGAGGGTGGACAGAGGAAAATCAATGGGATGTGGCGCTGCCGGGATACAAGCTCTACAGGAGGGACTGGACCCACAAGAAGGGGGGAGGCATAACACTATATATAAAGGACTCTATCCACTCGGTCGGGATGGATATGGCAACGAAGGCAGAGGGGCTGGAATCGCTATGGGTCAAATTACCGGGAAACAAGGGTGCGGGCATAAAACTGGTGCTGTACTATCGACCACCTGGTACGCCAGAAGGAGTCGGACACGACTTGGAAGCGGAATTGAGACAGGAATGCAGGACTGGAAGTGTAACAGTGATGGGGGACTTCAACTACCCGGGAATAGACTGGAGTATGGGTCACTCCAACTGCACTAGGGAGACAGGATTTGTAGAAGCTGTGAAGGACTGCTTCATGGAGCAACTAGTCAAAGAACCGACGCGAGGGGGTGCTACTCTTGACCTCATCCTAAACGGATTAGGGGGGCCTGCAAGAGGGGTAGAAGTGGGAGGACCACTAGGCAACAGTGATCACAACACGATCAGATTCACATTAGAAAGAGAGACACCCATAGTAAGGAGGACCGCAACAACTGCGCTGAACTTCGAGAAAGGGAACTATGTTGCTATGAGGGAAATGGTGGGGAGGAAGCTCAGAAACATCTTTAGGATGGAGACTGTGGGAAGCGCCTGGACCCTATTCAGGGACACCCTGCAGGAAGCACAGAAAATGTACGTCCCCAGTTTCAGGAAAGGCTGTAAGAACAAGCGATCAAAGGACCCGGTTTGGATATCAACAGAAGTAAAGAGGGCGATAAAGGACAAAAAAGTATCCTTCCGGAGGTGGAAAAAGGACCCAACGGAGGAAAATCACCAGGTGCACAGGAAATGCCAAAAGGAATGCCACCGGGAGGTTAGAAAAGCAAAGGGGGAATACGAAGAGGGGCTGGCCAGAGAGGCGAAAAACTTCAAGGCATTCTTCAGTTACGTTAAGGGGAAGCGACCAGCGAGAGAGGAGGTGGGGCCGTTGGACGATGGGGATAGGAAGGGAGTGATTAAGGAGGATAAAGAAGTAGCTGAGAGGTTGAACACGTTCTTCTCGTCGGTTTTCACGAGCGAAGACACATCTAATATACCGGACTCAGAGGAGCTCAAGAGTGGGGAACAGGCTGAAAAATTGGAGCACATAGAGGTAAGTAAGGAGGATGTCCTCAAACAGATAGACAGGCTAAAATGCGGCAAATCACCGGGCCCGGACGGGATCCACCCAAGGGTTCTGAAGGAACTAAGACAAGAAATAGCGGGCACAATCCAGCATGTTTGCAACCTATCCTTGAAAACTGGTGAGGTACCAGAGGACTGGAAATTGGCGAATGTCACACCTATCTTCAAGAAGGGATCGAGGGGTGACCCCGGGAACTACAGGCCGGTGAGCCTGACTTCAATTATAGGGAAGATGGTGGAAGCTATGATCAAGGACGGCATTTGCAAGCACATCGAGATGAATGGCCTACTGAGAACAAGCCAGCACGGATTTTGTAAGGGAAGGTCGTGCCTAACGAACCTTCTGTACTTCTTTGAGGGAATAAGCAGTCGAGTGGACAATGGGGAACCCATAGACATCATTTACCTCGATTTTCAAAAGGCTTTCGACAAGGTGCCACATGAAAGGCTGCTTAAGAAGCTGTGGAACCACGGGGTGGGAGGGGATGTGCACAGATGGATCAAGCACTGGTTGTCGGGTAGACTGCAGAGGGTCGGAGTAAAGGGTCAATATTCTGACTGGCGGGGAGTCACAAGCGGTGTGCCACAGGGGTCGATGCTGGGGCCGTTACTCTTTAACATATTTATCAATGACCTGGAAAAGGAGGCAAAGTGCGAGGTTATAAAATTTGCAGACGATACCAAACTGTGTGGCAGAGTTAGGACCAGGGAGGAGTGTGAGGACCTACAAAGGGACCTGGACAAGCTGGAAGACTGGGCAAACAAATGGCAAATGCGCTTTAACGTGGACAAATGCAAGGTCATGCATATAGGAAAAAAGAACCCGTTGTTCAACTACAAATTGGGGGGGGTATTGTTGGGGACAGCAGACTTGAGAGAGACTTGGGTGTGCTGGTGGATGCATCACTGAAGCCATCTGCACAGTGCGCAGCAGCCTCGAAAAAAGTCAACAGCATGCTGGACATCATAAAGAAGGGCATAACAACCAGAACACGGGAAGTCATCATGCCATTGTATCGAGTGATGGTGCGTCCACATCTGGAATACTGCGTTCAGTATTGGTCGCCGCACCTCAAGAAGGACATGGCGGTACTTGAGAGAGTCCAAAGGAGAGCAACGAAAATGGTAAAAGGGCTGGAACACTGCCCATACGCCGAGAGGTTGGATAGGCTGGGGCTCTTCTCTCTGGAGAAGAGGAGGCTCAGGGGAGATATGATAGAGACCTTCAAGATCATGAGGGGCATAGAGAGGGTGGATAGGGACAGATTCTTCAGACTGAAAGGGACAGCGAATACGAGGGGGCATTCGGAGAAACTGAAGGGAGATAGGTTCAAAACAAATGCAAGGAAGTTTTTTTTCACCCAAAGGGTCGTGGACACTTGGAATGCGCTACCGGAGGAAGTGATCAGGCAGAGTACGGTACAGGGATTCAAACAGGGATTGGACGGATTCCTGAGGGATAAAGGGATCATGGGATACTGAGGGAGGAGCTGGGATGTAACACAAGTATAGAAAGCTAACCAAGTAATGAGTATAGAAACCAAACCAGGTCGTGTATGTGCAAGACCGGAAGGTTAGGACTTCGATAGGAAGACAGGACTTAAATGAGAAACCAAGGTGGCAAGGGAGCCTCTTCTGGTGATACAGACAGATCGTGACCAGTTTGGGCCGCCACGGGAGCGGACTGCTGGGCAGGATGGACCTATGGTCTGACCCGGAGGAGGCACTGCTTATGTTCTTATGCCTGCCTGCCTGTCCCCTTTGAAGGCCTGTCCCCCCTTGAAGGCCTGCCTGCCTGTCCCCCTTGAAGGCCTTCCCCCCCTAGAAGGTCTGCCTGTCTATCCCCCTTGAAGGCCTGTCCCCCTTGAAGCCCTGCCTGCCTGTCCCCCCTCCTTGAAGGCCTGTCCCCCCCTTGAAGGCCTAACTGCCTGTCCCCCCCCTTGAAGGCCTATCCCCCCTTGAATGCCTGCCTGCCCGCCCCACCCTGAAGGCCTGATGCCCCGCCCCACCCCACCCCGAAGGACCGCTCGCCCCCCAACCCTGAAAGACCGTTATCCCCCTGGCCTCCCCACATCACCTACAGTAGAGAAGCAGCCCACAGCAAGATCGCGATGCCAGCGATCCCTGTGGGACTTCGGCGCTGCTTCCTCACCGCAGTCCCGCCCCTCTTCTGATGTCAGAGGAGGGGCGGGACCGCGGCTGAGAAAGCAGCGCAGGGATCGCTGGCATCGCGATCCCGCTGCAGGCAGCTTCTCCACTGCAAACAGTGCGGGGGGGAGAATCCGAACGTCGGGGGGGGGGGGGAACCGGACGCCAACGGCTTCAAGGCCGGCAGCACCCCCTCAGGGCTTGCATCCAGGGTGGACTGCCCCCCCTCCCCCCTCATGGTATGCCACTGAGAAGGGGATTGAAGGGTATAGATAGAGGGTTATTATACAGGATATTAAATGATTAGGGAATAAAAGATTTAGGGAAAGGATCACTTACAGGTCATGGCCCTGGGGGGGGGGGGGCGCTGCGGGAGCGGACTGCTAGGCACGATGGACCCCTGGTCTGAACCTCCTCCAAAGTTGTTCCCTTCCTCACACCCCTGAGTGGCATACACCAACACAACCAAGTCATCCTGTAGGAGCTACTGGCATTTTCCCATTCAGAATTCCAAGTCATGTTATTTTTGGAACAAGTTTATTCTTAAACTGGCTGTGCTGATTGCATGTTGTCATCTACATGGATCTTCCTTTGGTGAGCCTTCATGCCATTCTGGATTTCCCAGTTCCTACTTCGGTGTCCTTTGCAAAATCATATTTCATGTCGGACTGCTAGAAGTGTTGAGGAGGCTGCTGAGATCACTAGATATCTTCTGTGTGCCTGAAGATTTGAGCAGAGCTGTGCCAGCTTTTCTCTGACAATTTCAGCCAACTTGGTTTAAAACATGTGCCCAGTCAAATTAAACAAGGCAAATCCCAAGATCAAGGTTTTCATTGGAGTTGTTTCACTAGGGCTGAACTGAGGAAGTTGAAATTGGGAGCACCACATCGAAGAGGGAATGCAGGCTAAGAGACAACCCAGAAGCACAGATGAAGCACTCAGAATCAGGTTTGGAGCTTTAGTACATCTGTAGGGTAGAGTTGCAAAGAGACCCCACTAGCTCGCATGATTTCTCTCCTAACAGGAAGATGTAAGTCTGGAAGGGAGGCACATACACTGCCTCACAATACTCCATAGGCGGCAGATCTGCAGTAGTCAGAATCCAAATTGTGTGCGGGTTCCTTGGGGCACGTGCTTTCTCTTCTAGAGAGGTAGAGTGGAGAGAATGCAAGGCAGGGTGCCAGCGGAACAGCTGCTGCAGTGGGAGAAGCTGGCAGGCTCCCAGGGTTTGACAGCTCTTGGCCCCTTGGTGACGTTCCAAGCCCTGCTAAAGAAAGCTGGGCAGTTCCGAAGCAGGGCTACGCTGAACAGTTTATCACAGAGAGCTGGACTTCCTGTCAGTGCAAGAAGCTGTGCCCAGATATTTGCAAGACTGAACTTTCCTCATTGTCTGCTTCTATTTTTATCTTCCTCAATGTGACCTTTTTTCTTATTCTTTCCTGCCTGACCCTCCTCGGGGAGCCTCATGTGCAGTCTTTTTCTTAGGCCTTCACATGTGGCTCTCATTAGACAGCCATCAAGCAGTCTCTCTCGTACTCCTTGCCATCTGGCTCTCAACTGGGTGTCATCATGCAGGCTCCGCTCCATCTAATTTTCACATCAGGAAGCGCGCATGCACAAGCTCTTAATTTGTTACTTTCCATTGTGTTCCTTTGGCCCATGGAACAGAATGTGTATGTATTAGGTGCCCACCTCCAAAATTAATGAAAATTTCTGGCACTGATGATTAATATGGTGATTTAATAAATATATTCAACTATGCATATGGCCAATAGTGCTAAAAACAGGCATGTAGAGGCTACTTCCATCATTCAATAGGCTTAAAATGTAAATTGGAACGAGTGAGATGATTAAATTTGCAGATGACACTAAACTGTTCAAAGTTGAGGATTGTGAAATATTGCAGACAGACCTTAGGAAATTGGAAGACGGTGTCCAAGCAGCAGATGAAATTTAGTATGGACATTGGGAAGAATAACCAAATCACAGTTACCGGATGCTAGGGTCCACCTTAGGGGTTACCGCCCAAGAAAAGGATCTGGATGTCATCGTAGACAATACGATGAAACCTTCCCCCAATGTGCGGCGGTGGCCAAATAAGCAAACAGGATACTAGGAATTATTTAAAAAGGGATGGTTAACAAGACTAAGAATGTTATAATGTTGATTCCAGTGGATCGATATGAAGTGGAAGTAGGAATGTCGTTTGGCAGTTTGCAGTTGAATATAAGAACATAAGAATAGTCTTACTGGGTCAGACCAATGGTCCTTCAAGCCCAATAGCCCGTTCTCATAATGGCCAATCCAGGTCACTAGTACCTGGCCAAAACCCAAGGAGTAGCAATATTCCATGCTACTGATCCAGGGCAAGCAGTGGCTTCCCCCATGTCTTAATAACAGACTATGGAATTTTCCTCCAGGAACTTGTCCAAACCTTTCTTAAAACCAGCTACGCTATCCGCTGTTACAACAAACCTCTGTCAATGCGTTCCAGAGCTTAACTATTCTCTGAGTGAAAAAAATTTCCTCCTATTGGTTTTAAGAGTATTTCCCTGTAACTTCATCGAGTGTCCACTAGTCTTTGTAATGTTTGACGGAGTGAAAAATCAATCCACTTGTACCCGTTCTACTCCACTCAGGATTTTGTAGACTTCAATCATATCTCCCCTCAGCCATCTCTTTTCCAAGCTAAAGAGCCCTAACCATTTTAGTCTTTCCTCATACGAGAGCTCTCCTCCTACCTAGAGAGATTCTCCATTCTCCAACATTACCAATACGGATTTAGGCCCAATTTCAGCACCGAGTCCCTCCTAGTTTTCTTAATCTCAAAGGTGCAACCACTACACGCCCAAAACAAATTTGCTGTTCTCCTACAGTTTGATCTCTCCGCGGCTTTTGACGTCGTACACCATGACATACTAATCTACCAACTTTCAGAGATAGGAATAGACTCCTCTGTTCTAAACTGGTTCTCAAACTTCCTCCGCGCTCGTTCCTATATTGTCAACACAAATGGCTCCAAATCCGCTTCATGGACACCATCCTGTGGTGTCCCTCAGGGCTCTCCCCTATCCCCTATTCTCTTCAACATGTATATGACCTCCCTGAAGCTCCTCAAACTATCCCCCCTTGAAACAATCTACACATATGCAGACGATATCCTTATCCTCCTCGAAACAGATTCAAACCTTACAAACCTTCAAGAGAACATCACTTCATGCATAACGAGACTTCACGCCTAGTCCCTCTCTGTACAGATGAAATTAAATGAATCAAAAACAAAATTACTCTGGCTCGGCCCAAAACTAGCACACCTGCCCACCCTCTTCACACTATCCACAGGCCCTGCTCTTCACCTTGAGTTCTCAAGCAAGGTCCTCAGCATCACCATCGACTCCTCCCTTTCCCTCAATGATCACCTGAATTCCTTGGCAAAATCTTGTTACTTCACCAAAAACATTTCACCGTCCTTGTACAATCTATCATCCTATCCAAACTCGATTATTGTAATGCCATCTATTTATGCCTAACTAAAAAAAGTCTCCGCAGACTCCAGCTTATCCAGAATACTGCGGCCAAGCTGATTTTTGCTAAACGCAAATCTGATCACGTCTCCCCACTACTTACCAATCTTCACTGGCTCCCAGTACTTTCTAGAATTCATTTCAAATGTTCCTGCCTGGCTTTCAAGATCATTCACGGCATCCTTCCGCCCCTAATCCCTCTATCCTTCCTCGCCCAGTCGCCTGCTACCACCAGATCAGCCCACAGACATAAACTATCCTTCCCCTCTCTACACAGCATCCTCCACGCAGGTAAACTGGGAAAATCCCTCCTCTCCAAAATCACGGGCCTTTGGAACGATCTCACTGTCCCGCTGCGGAACCTGGGTTCCCTCCAACTATTCCGAAAACAACTGAAAACCTGGCTTTTCCCTAGCATATAACATCTCTCCTTCTGTCTACATCCCCTCTTTTTATATGGTTTTGTAAACCCTTCTCCCCTCTCTTCTTATATTTTTAAGCTTTGTAAACCGTGTCGAGCTCCAATTCCGTGGAGATGAAGCGGTATATAAACTTAAGGCTTAGTTTAGTTTAGTTTAGTTTAGGAGTTCCATCCCATTTATCATCTTGGTTGCTCTTCTTTGAACCTTTTCTAGTTAAGCTATATCTTTGACCTCCATAAAAGGAGTACATCTCAGACAGATGGTGACGGAGCCCACTAGGGCCCAGGCGATCCTAGACCTGGTACTCACCAACGGGGAAAGCGTCTCAGAGGTCTCAGTAGGAGATACGCTAGCCTCCAGCGACCATAACATGGTATGTTTCAACCTTGGGAAAGGATCCCCTAAATCAATTACAAAAACAAAGGTGCTCAAATTCCGGGGCACCGACTTTGCACGCATGGGAGATTTCGTTCATCAGACGCTGCAGGACCAAGCAGAGTCCGGCAATGTGGAAACTATGTGGTCGTACCTGAAATCATCCATACATGAAGCAACTAATCGCTACATAAAATCAGTAGATAAACGGCAAAGAAACAACAAACCACAATGGTTCACTGAAGAGATCTCGCACTTCATTAAGGAGAAGAAAAAAGCATTTCTTTCCTACAAACGTACGCAGATAAGAGAAACTAAAGTAGAATATAAGACCAGATCTGCAGCGGTCAAAACAGCAGTTAGGGAGGCCAAACTTCGAGTGGAAGAAACTCTGGCAAAAAACATTAAAAAAGGGGACAAATCCTTCTTTAGGTATATCAGTGATAGGAAAAGGAACACAGACGGTATAGTACGCCTTAGACAACCGGACGGAAACTACGCGGTGGCGGATTCAGAAAAAGCAGAACTATTAAATGAATATTTCTGCTCAGTCTTCACCTGCGAAGCACCGGGACACGGACCACAGTTGAAGGTAAAACAAGACGTGGATGACCCGTTTCAGAATTTTGAGTTCACACCTGGGGACGTCTACAATGAACTGGCAAGACTAAAGGTAAACAAGGCCATGGGACTGGACAATTTACACCCAAGAGTGCTCAGAGAATTGAGAGATGTTCTGGTGGAACCGTTGGCAGTGCTCTTCAATCTCTCACTAAGTACGGGGAAAGTTCCGTTAGACTGGAAAACAGCCAACGTCGTTCCTCTACATAAAAAGGGTTGCAAGGCTGAGGCTGCGAACTATAGACCGGTAAGCCTCACCTCAATAGTGTGTAAACTCATGGAAACACTAATTAAGTATAAATTAGATACGATCCTGAACGAGGGAAATCTCCGGGATCCCAGTCAACATGGATTCACCAAGGGTAGGTCATGCCAGTCCAATCTTATCAGCTTCTTTGACTGGGTAACAAGAAGACTGGACTCAGGAGAGTCCTTGGACGTCGTGTACCTGGACTTCAGCAAAGCGTTTGACAGCGTCCCACACCGCAGGCTGCTGAACAAGATGAAATCGATGGGATTAGGAGAGACTCTAACTGCATGGGTTAAAGATTGGCTTAGTGGCAGACTTCAGAGGGTGGTGGTTAACGGTACCCTCTCTAAAATGTCAGAGGTGACTAGCGGAGTGCCACAGGGTTCAGTCCTGGGCCCACTCCTCTTCAACATATTCATTGGGGATCTGACTCAAGGGCTTCAAGGCAAGGTAACCTTATTCGCTGATGACGCCAAATTATGCAATATAGTAAACGGCTATAATCTACAGGATGCTATGGAGCAAGACCTGCGTACTTTAGAAAATTGGTCCTCGATCTGGCAGCTGGGCTTCAACGCCAAGAAATGTAAGGTCATGCATCTCGGTAACGGAAATCCTTGCAGAACTTACACCCTGAATGGAGAACCTTTAACCAGGACTACGGCAGAACGAGACTTAGGAGTAATCATCAGTGCTGACATGAAAGCAGCCACTCAAGTGGAGAAGGCTTCATCTAAAGCACGGCAGATGATAGGTTGTATCAAGAGAAGCTTCGTCAACAGGAAACCTGAAGTCATAATGCCATTGTACAGAGCCATGGTGAGACCTCATCTGGAATACTGTGTGCAATTCTGGAGGCCACACTACCGTAAGGATGTGCTCAGAATTGAATCGGTTCAGCGGATGGCCACCAGGATGGTCTCGGGGCTACAGGGTCTCCCGTACGAAGAAAGACTGAGCAAATTGCAGCTCTACACTCTCGAAGAGCGTAGGGAAAGGGGAGACATGATTGAGACATTTAAATACATCACAGGACGGGTCGAGATGGAAGATGATGTCTTTCTTCTCAAGGGACCCTCGACCACAAGAGGACATCCGCTCAAACTCAGGGGAGGGAAGTTTCGTGGAGACGCCAGGAAGTACTTCTTCACGGAGAGAGTGATTGAGCGTTGGAACAAGCTTCCAGTGCAGGTGGTCGAGGCACGCAGCATCCCAGACTTCAAGAACAAATGGGATACCTACGTGGGATCCCTACGAGGGTCATGCCAAGGGATAGGGTCACTAGGGTATGGACTTGAATGAGCAGGTCAGTAGAGTGACAGTACAATTACAATTATACAATTATACTTTAGGGGGTCAGTAGACTTAAGAGGGTGGGTAAATAGTGTGGGCAGACTTGATGGGCTGTAGCCCTTATCTGCCGTCATCTTTCTATGTTTCTATGAGCTAGAAAATGAATTAAATAAGTAAATAATTAGGGAGCTTGAAGTATTCATAAGAACATAAGCAGTGCCTCTGCCGGGTCAGACCAGAGGTCCATCCCGCCCAGCAGTCCGCCCCCGCGGCGGCCCAACAGGTCATGACCTGCCTTAATCACCAGAAGGGGCCCCCTTGCCCCCTAGGTTTCTCATCGAAGTCCTATCTTCCCATCAATGTCCTAACCCTCCGGCCTTGCACCTGCACGACCTGGTGAGCTGTCTATACTTATGCAACACCCCAGCACCTCCCTCAGTACCCCACAATCCCCTTTTCCCTCAGGAATCTGTCCAATCCCTGTTTGAATCCCTGTACTGTACTCTGCCGGATCACTTCCTCCGGGAGCGCATTCCATTTGTCCACGACCCTTTGGGTGAAGAAAAACTTCCTTGTATTTGATTTGAACCTATCTCCCTTCAGTTTCTCTGAGTGCCCCCTCGTACCTGTCGTCCCTTTTAGTCTGAAGAACCTGTCCCTGTCCACCCTCTCTATGCCCCTAAGTATTTTGAAGGTCTCTATCATATCCCCCCTGAGCCTCCTCTTTTCCAGAGAGAAGAGCCCCAGTTTATCCAGCCTCTCAGCATATGGGCAGTTTTCCAGCCCTCTTACCAGTTTTGTTGCCCTCCTTTGGACTCTCTCAAGTACTGCCATGTCCTTCTTGAGGTGCGGCGACCAATATTGAACGCAGTATTCCAGATGTGGGCGCACCATCGCTCGATACAGTGGCATGATGACTTCCCGCGTCCTGGTTGATATGCCCCTCTTGATGATGCCCAACATCCTGTTGGCTTTCTTCGAGGCTGCTGCACACTGTGCGGATGGTTTCATGGATGGATCCACTAGCACACCCAAGTCTCTCTCAAGTCCGGTGTCTTCCAGCAATCTCCCCCCCATTTTATTCCTCAGACTTAATCCCACCAATTAATGGTATATACTATATCCTCCCAAAGAAGGAAATAGGGGCTGCCCCTGATCAAGGAGCTGGAGCTACGGATTTACTGAATCTCACTGAAATACTTGAAACTTCTGTTTCAGAGACCACAGAGCGAGCTACTAATTTCCTTTATTTTTGAGCAAGACACAAATTCTTTCCTACGAATATATTTTCGGAATTCTCAATCTCTATTTCTGGGGAAAAGAGTCTGGGTCTACCCAGATGTCACGAGGCAAACACAAGAGAGGCGAAAACTTTTCCTGATGATGAGATCTGAAACTCTGACACTTGGGGCAACTTTTCTCTTAGCCCACCCATGTAAACGTTTAGTAAAGTACCTTGGAGTCAAATATGTTTACTTTGTGCCTGAACACTTGCGAGCATTTCTTGACATGAAGTTGGGTACTGTTAGAGTTTAATATCTGGAACACATACTATGTAACGGGAATCTCTTTTAAGCCTTTTCCTTTTATCTTATGATTTTTTATTGATATTAGTTTCTCTCCACTATTTTTTCGGATCCTTCCTACTCATTTATAGTGTTCTAAAAAAGTTTATTTTATTACCTTTGGACTTGATACATTATAGGGTTGTTTCATCTGTTTTTTCTTGTGCAAGGATATCTTGTGAATTATGTGAAAATTCAATAAAGAATTAAAAAAAAAAAATAATTAGGGAGCTGTTCTGCTTATGGTCTAATGAAAGATACTTTTATAGTGTTTGATGTTTTATAGTGTTTGAATGTTTCATTTTAAAATTATTTCTGCAATCTGTCTTGCTATTACAGTTACCGTGAACAGCAAAATTCTTTAAGATGAATAATGAATTGAAATAAATCATTTATAATGTAATCAGACTATATAGACTTGGATTGGAGCAGAGTTTGGACATGCTTCTAATACACTAATAATTCTGCTTCTTTTGTCCCCCAAATCACTGTGCAGCCATCTGTGATGGGAACTTCACGTGCAAAGCGAATGAGGTATGTGTGAGACCCAGTGAGTGCCGCTGCCGTCACGGATACTTTGGTGCCAACTGTGATACCAGTGAGTACTCGAATAGATTTCGTTCTTGTTCTTCTAAGTTTATGAAAAGTTTGATATCCCGCTTTATCAAAGTCAAAGTGGCTTACATAAAATATAAAAACCAAATTAGTATATTGCATCAAAATCTAGCACAGTCAGAAGAACTGAGATCCAAGAGCCTTTTGTAATGTTCGGTTGCTCTTTCCCCTTCTGATATCATCAGTCTTCAGATAACTGAAAGTCTGGGGCAGGGAAGAGAGAAGAGTGGAGGGATGAGTGGGCCTAGCCTGCAAGAGAGGCGAGCTGGGTAAGGAGAGGTGATGGGACAGGCACTGGCAGTGGAAGAGCAGAGCAAATCAAATCAAAGGAAAGCAAGAAACAGAGATGTTTAAGTTGGTCATGGAAGGGTTGCGCCTGTCCCTCTGCTCAGAATAGGGATCAGCTGAAAAATAACTGCGCACCCCTGAGCTAATTAAAGAGAGAATGCATTTTCCTTTTCCTAATCTGGACATAAGAACATAAGAATTGTCACTGCTGGGTCAGACCCGTGGTCCATCATGCCCAGAAGTCCGCTCACGCGACGGCCCTCTGGTCAAAGACCAGCGCCCTAACTGAGCCTAGCCCTCCCTGCGTACGTTCTGGTTCAGTAGGAACTTGTCTAACTTTGTCTTGAATCCCTGGAGGGTGTTCTCCCCTATAACAGACTCCAGAAGAGTGTTCCAGTTTTTTACCACTCTCTGGGTGAAAAAGAACTTCCTTCCATTTGTACGGAATCTATCCCCTTTCAATTTTAGACAGTGCCCTCTCATTTTCCCTACCTTGGAGAGGGTGAACAACCTGCCTTTATCTACTAACTCTATTCCCTTAAGTATCTTGAATGTTTTGATCATGTCCCCTCTCAATCTCCTCTGTTCAAGGGAGAAGAGGCCCAGTTTCTCTAATCTTTCGCTGTACGGCAACTCCTCCAACCCCTTAACTATCTTAGTCGCTCTTCTCTGGACCCTTTCGAGTAGTACCGTGTGTTCCTTCATGTATGGTGACCAGTGCTGGACGCAGTACTCCAGGTGAGGGTGCGCCATGGCCCGGTACAGCGGCATTATAACCCTCTCTGATCTGTTCGTGATCCCCTTCTTTATCATTCCTAGCATTCTGTTCACCCTTTTTGCTGCCGCCGCACATTACGCAGACGGCTTCATCGACTTGTCAATCAGAACTCCCAAGTCTTGTTCCTGGGAGGTCTCTCCAAGTACCGCCCCGGACATCCTGTATTCATGCATGAGATTTTTGTCACCTACATGCATCACTTTGCACTTATCCACGTTGAACCTCATCTGCCATGTTGATGCCCATTCCTCGAGTCTGATTATATCACATTGCAGATCTTTGCAGTCCCCCTGCGTCTTCACTACTCTGAATAACTTCGTATCATCCGCAAATTTACACTACATTACATTACATTAGTGATTTCTATTCCACCATTACCTTGCGGTTCAAGGCGGATTACGTAAGAATTGTCATGAAGTTACAAGATATATTGGTGGAATACATAAGAATTGTCGAGAAATTAAGGTAATACATGTTGGGTAATTAGAACATTTTAGATTTGATAGGAGTAGACAGTGTGGTAGGTGGAGCTTGGGAAGGAACTGGTTGTGTTATTTTTTGAAGAGTAGAGTTTTTGGTTCTTTTTTGAAGGTTTTGTAGTCTGTGGTCGAAGACAGCAGATTGGTGATTTGTCTGTCTAGTTTTGCTGCTCTGGTGGCCATTAGGTAGTTATATAGTTTTCTTCGTTTGACATTTTTGGTTGGCAGGTGTGTGAATAGTGAGTGGGTTCTTCTGTGTCTGGTTGAGGTGACTTGAATTAGTCGGCTGTTCCAGTAGGCTGGGCTGTCTCCGTTAATAGCTTTGAATAGTAGGCAATAGAATTTGAAGTGTACTCTTGCTTCTATTGGGAGCCAGTGTGAGTCGTTTAATCACCTCACTCGTCGTACCAATGTCCAGATCGTTTATAAAATTCTCATCATGCATTACAGTAGATGCAATACCCCCCTCCCCGTTAAGCACCGTACCCCGACCCATCTTGGCCGCAGCCTCCACATCTGAGCCTAATTTGAACATAGGACACTAGTCACCCAAAGTCGGCAGCCTCAAAAGGTCCATGCTCGAAAAGTATATCTATAAGAACATAACATAAGAATTGCCGCTGCTAGGTCAGACCAGTGGTCTATCGTGCCCAGCAGTCCGTTCACGCGGCAGCCCCCAGGTCAAAGACCAGTACCCTAACTGAGACTAGCCCTACCAGCGCACTTCTTGTTCAGCAAGAACCTGTCCAACCCTGTCTTGAATCCCTGGAGGGTGCTCTCCCCTACGACAGACTCTGGAAGAGCATTCCAATTTTCCACCACTCTCTGGGTGAAGAAAACTTCCTTACATTCATCTGGAATCTATCCCCTTCCAACTTTAGAGAGTGCCCTCTCGTTCTCCCTACCTTGGAGAGGGTGAACAACCTGTCCTTATCTACTAAGTCTATCCCCTTCAGAACCTTGAATGTTTCGATCATGTTCCCTCTCAATCTCCTCTGTTCGAGGGAAAAGGGGCCCAGTTTCTCAAATCTTTCATTGTACGGCAGCTCCTTCAACCCCTTAACAATCTTGGTTGCTCTTCTCTGGACCCTCTCGAGTAGTACCATGTCCTTCTTCATGTACGGCGACCAGTGCTGTACGCAGTACTCCATGTGAGGGCGCACCATGGCCCAGTACAGCGGTATGATAACCTTCTCCGATCTGTTCGTGATCCCCTTCTTTATTATTCCTAGCATTCTGTTTGCCCTTTTTGCCGCCGCCACACATTGTGCAGACGGCTTCATCGACTTGTCGATCAGAACTCCCAGGTCCCTTTCCTGGGAGGTCTCTCCAAGTACTGCCCCAGACATCCTGTATTCATGCCTGAGATTTTTGTTACCGACATGCATCACTTTACACTTATCCACATTGAATCTCATCTGCTGTGTCAATGCCCATTCCTCAAAAATTGTCTCTCTGTACATCCAAGCGTTTGATCATCCAAATCGCCAGTATGTCTATCTTTATACCACATTCTCATCCAAATATTTGTCCAAGTCTGAAATGTCCAGAACAAGACCTTGTGGACTTGGGTGGGACCAGCATTGTGATGGACTGGCTACCCAGACATGGCAACAGAGCAGTGGGGCACCTTACAGGGCACTGCTATGAACTTCACATAAACATCTCACCACAACTCCCTTATAGGTTATGGTGAGCCTCTCCCACCAAAATACCCCACTATACCCACCTGTCTACAACCCCAACAGCTCATGGCTTCAGGTGGCACCTATATAGCAGAAGAGTGGGATTTTGAGGGAGAGGGGGTTGGTGGGATCACATTTTCCACCATGAATGAAATAGTTAGGTGGCTTAGGGGCCTGGGTCCTCCTCTCCATGGTTCACTAGCCCACCCCCAGACAACTTAAGCCACCTCTGTGCAGCTCTACTAGGCTTTCCTATGCTAGGTGCTGATGTTCTGGAGGCAAGTATGTACGTTTTTATTCTGATTTTTGTGGTGCTGTGAGGGGGTCAGTGAACATGGGGGGGGGGGGTGTATGGAGGTCTTTACTTTGTCCCTGTAGTGGTTCTGTGTTCACTTTGGATACCTTTTGGGCACTTATACCTGTTTTTAGATTGCCTAAGTCACAACGTATAGGTTCCGTCTAAGCAGTCTCATCAAACCTTCGATTATTCCTGCAGGACGACTAAGTCTAGGTCATCCCACATCCTGCCTACATCCCACCCTAACCACTCCTCCAAAAACTCCCCTTTCTGCTCTGGGTGCACAGCAGGATTCAGAGGCCTAAAAAGTCTCTGGATACATCTAAAAACTCATTATGATTATCGGCATTTGGACAACCTGTCTTTTAGATCATCTAAGTGCCAACTTGGGTGGGTTTTAAGATGTATTTTTGTTTCGATTAAGAGCCCCATTGACTTTAAACAGTGCCTAACGTAAGTGGAAAAAGCCATTTGAAAGTGATTAAAATTGTTTTAAAACCAGAAATGTAGGCACCTAGAAAAATGGCGCCTTCATTGCTGCCTCAGAGGTGCTTCATGACGCCTAACACCACTGTAGTAGAGAGCTGCACGGGAATGGGGACAACGGGAATCCCGCGGGACCCATGAGGATCCTGCGGGTTCCCCCTTCAGGTCACAGGGATCCCTTGGGGACGCCCCTAGGGTCACGGGGATCCTGCGGGGTTCGATGCACTCGAGCCGTGAGGCTCATCTTCTTTTCCCTACCTGCCCTCCCTCCCTCCGATGTCAGCGCTGACATCGGGAAGACTTCCGGTCGGCTGTGTGCTGCGGCAGAGCAGCTAGGGAAAAGAAGACGAGCCTCGTGGCTCGAGCTCCATTTTGCTTACAGATGAGGGCTGGGAGGCAGAACACAAAAGGGGGGAGGGAGTGCATTTTTGGCACAAGGCATGAACTTGGGAGAGAGGATGGAGGAAGGGAGAGAAAGAGGTGGGGGAGGGAGTACATTTTGGATACAAGGCATGAACTTGGGAAAGAGGATGGAGGAAGGGAGGGAAAGAGATGCTGAGGTGGGGGAGGGAGAGCGTTTTTGGAAACAAGGAATGAACTTAGGACAGAGATGCTGAGGTAGGGGAGGGAGTGCATTTTTGGACACAAGGCATGAACTTGGGAAAGAGATGTTGAGGTGGGGGAGGGAATGCGTTTTTGGACACAAAAGGCATGGACTTGGGAGAGAGGAAGGGAGGGAAAGAGATGTTGAGGTGGGGGAGAGAATGCGTTTTTGGACACAAAAGGCATGAACTTGGGAGAGAGGAAGGGAGGGAAAGAGATGTTGAGGTGGGGGAGGGAATGCGTTTTTGGA
This sequence comes from Geotrypetes seraphini, assembly GCF_902459505.1. Classification (NCBI taxonomy): domain Eukaryota; kingdom Metazoa; phylum Chordata; class Amphibia; order Gymnophiona; family Dermophiidae; genus Geotrypetes; species Geotrypetes seraphini. Next base: position 193,292,267 of record NC_047091.1, on the reverse strand, counting down.
CACAGAAGGCATGTACTTGGGAGAGAGGAAGGGAGAGAAAGAGATGGTTGTGTACACAGGAATGGAAGAAAGGAAAATTTTTGGTCATAGGGAGGGAGTGAGGTACAGATGAGAGGGAGAAATATTGTGGTGGAAAGGGAACAGTGGGACAGATTGAAATGGATGCAAGAGGGAGGAATGTTGGACATAGTGGTGAAGAGAATGGAGGGAGAGATGTGGCATTGTAAACTAAACTAAACCTTAGGTTTGTATACCGTACCATCTCCGCAATTGTAGAGCTCAGCACGGTTTACAGGAGTTGGGATGGAAAGGAACTCCAATGGAGGGTTAAAGAATTAAGTGTAAAGAAGGTTTAGATGGGTGTAAAATACCGGAGAGGGAGGAAGTGTTACATTTTTGAGAATAGCCAAGTTTTCAGAGGTTTACGGAAATGTTGGAGGGAGCTTCTATCACCCCTCTCCAGCATGGTGCTGGAGAGGGGTGATAGAAGGAGAAATGTTGGGCATGGGGCTGGTGGGCAGGCACAAAAGTTGATAAATGGACAGCAACAGAAGAATTTACAGAAGATGGGAAAGCGGAAAAAAGAAACTGGGACCAACTTTATGGAAAAATAAGTCTCCAGACAACAAAGGTATAAAACGGAATTTATTGACTAAAATATGTTAGCTTTGGGAAATATATATAGCAGATGTCTTTGTATTGTGTTCAAAAGAAAAGGAAATGCATTTCTGGTTTTATTTCTACAGTGTTGAAGTACTTGCTGACCCTTGCTGTGACTGGTGGGGATCCCCAAGCACCACGAGCAGAGGACTTCCTCTAGAGACGGCCAGAACTCCCCTCCACCAAGCACAGCAGTCGCTGGCAACATCCATGAGCCACTGAGGTGCCAGCATCTGTGACTCAGGGACGCTACTGCTGCCTGCCAAGCTTGGCAAAAGGGACCCCCGGCCAACTGCAAAGGAAGTCCTCAACTGACAGCTTGGGGGTTCTCATCAGCTGAGTATTTATATTTTATATTTACATTAGAGGCTCTGGTAGAAACCCATTTACAAAGTATTAATATTTCCAAATTAATAAAGTCTTTTTGCTTATTTGTAAATGGGTTTCTACCAGAGCCTTTAATTCAGTAGCATAATTAAATGAAATAACTATTTCTGAAGTTTATAGGGATGGGTGGGGACAGAGGGGATTCCTCATGGGGACGGGTGGGGACAGGTGGGATTTTGTTGGGGACGGGTGGGATTTCTGTCCCCATGCAACTCTCTACACTGTAGGCATGGCTAATGCCAGAAGTAGCATCAGGCGTCATAAAACACCTCCATAGCTGCAATTCATGTGAAAGGTAGCCGCTGGTCATGTAGGCCTTTAAAACCTTGGCATCCATTTCCAGCGCCTACCTTTCCTGAAGCCACGATTCCAGAAATGGCACTGTTACGTAATCGGTGGCTGTTTTTTAGGTGGACAATGATGATGGCACCGTTTCTAGAATCCGTCCCTTAGTGTCTTAAAGTCCCTTAGAGCTCCAGGGTGTTTAATAAAACAAAAAGAAAAATAAAACCCCAAACAATTTGTGAAATTATGGGATCTCTGTCTCAGCATGGGAACCATGAGGGTAGGCTTTGCTCTGCTGCCTTTCTCTGGCTACAATCAAAGCAGGAACTTATTTGGTAGCTGGGGCAATGACCCAAGGAGGTGTAGTGGGCGTTGAACCCAGTTGCTCAGGCCACTGCACTGACCATCTGCTCCATTCTCAGCAATTCACCATCTGGTTACACCAAAGAAGTCATGTTGGTAGACTATTATGAATCCATTCTAGGACGATGCATCTCATGGCATCAAACATGTTTTACAAAGAAAGCGTTAAAACATGAATCCATAAGATCCAACAGACTTCTGAACAGGGTCAGGGCCCAAGTTCAATTGTGCATATGTCTCAAATGGTCCCGTTTGATCTTCCAAAAGTCATAAATCCCAAACACAGCATCCCACATTTGGGGAATCCCATTTTCTTTGCCCTAGAGAGGGATCAATATACAGATGCATGAGGAACTTATAATGTAACTCTTGAAACTTCACACTTTCCACAACTAAGTTTAAAGGCATCCAAAGAAGAGACTCCAAAATCCTGATTCCATTTGTCCACCATGGGCCAAGTCCTTTCATTTCCTTTACCCCTTCATAATATCTACCTTTAGTGACAGCCGGGAGGGGCAATATTCATCAAAGAGGGAAGCTGTAAGTCTGTAATAAAGACGTATGGATTTCCGTTCCGGAGGCAGGGTCCAAAAGTATTCTATAAGAGTGGCAGCAGCATCCTTCATGAAATAGTGCAGCACGGTTGTGCTGCTTTTGCTCCAGTGCAATTCCTTATGACATGCAAGTACAAATTATAGAGAATGTCATGGGGAAAATATTTGTCCCTGTCCCCATCCATAAAAGCCTCAAATCAATTTGACCAAATAGAGAATGATATCCACCAGGACTAGTGCAACAGTATTTGGCATCCCTAGGTACCCCTCAATTAACTTTCAGGTCCCTAATCTGCTTTTAAATATTAAGGGTGGATCATATGCATGCAAATAAGTGCAATTTCCCACCCTTCCTGCAGGTAAAGCCAGCGCTTGCACTAGGGTTGGTAACATGGAATCTTGCTACTCTTTGAGATTCTGGGATTTTGCTACTATTTGGGTTTCTGCCACGTTCTTGTGACCTTGATTGGCCACTAGATAGACCGTTGGTCTGACTCAGTATGGCTTCTCTTATGTTCTTATGCTATTGACATGGAAGAAGAAGAAGAATTTTATTTTTATACCGCAGTACCTCTTAGTTCTATGCGGTTTACAATCATGAAAAGCTAGACAACACAGCGATAGCATTAAAATCTGTGAGAACATCAGCTAAATTTATCAAAAAGATAAGTTTTAACATTTTTCCTAAACGTTTGGTAGGAATTAGAAGCCGCAATCAAACAACTTGCACCGGGATTAGGAACATGGAATGTTGGTACTATTTGGGGTTCCGGAATCTTGCTTACTGAGATTCCGGAATGTTTGTGCCAGGACGCTTGATTCAAAAGCCAACCTTTAACCCATTTCTGAATGCAGGGTAATGAGAAGATGCTGCACAAGAGCATTTCTCCCCACTTCCTTCCTATTTGCAGGTCAGGGCAGAGGTTCTACAGAAGGTCAGGTGGAATGAAAGGATTTGGGCAATTTTTGAACCCAGTGGAGGGCTTGCAGTGCTGTAGGTACATTTAGAAACATGATGGCATAGAAATGGGGGGGGGGGGGGGCTGCCACCCCATAAGCCATGCTCCCGCCCTCCCTTCCCTGCCCTCCGTAACTTTTTAATATCTTTGCCAGCGTGAACAACTACACTAGGCTGCTGCTTGTGCTGGCCTGGCTCCCTCTGAAATCCCTTCCAGGCTGCGGGGCCAGGAAATGACATCAGAAGGAAAGCCAGCACGAGCAGCAGGCTGGAGAAGCTGCTTTCAGTAGCAAAGATTTAATAAGGTCCAGGGAAACACTGGTCTGACCCAGTGGGGCTATTCTTATCTTCTTAGATATTGATAGTTTTGGGAGTTTCTGTAGCTAGCAAGTCTATGGTTTTGTTTTGACCGTTACAGCTGAGGCGACTGCTTAGTCTTGTCTGATGGTTGGACCAACCCTGACTTCTACTTCACTGAAAGATGGAGCAGTGCTTTCAGTGTTCGCCCCAGGCGGGGTCCTCCTCTCCGCGTGCGCCCCTTCCCTCATGCCTCTTTAAATTTCCCTGTGTGAACTTGCTGCCCGCGTCAGCGTCCCCTCTTGGGAAGGGGTAAAACGCGGACCTCACGGACCTTGTGGATCTAAACCCGTACGGCCTTAAAAATCTGAGGTCCGTGTCGGTCCGTGTCTGTGGCGCTTGTAGTTTCTGTCGCTGACAGACCTTGATGAGATTTTTGCACTGACGGATCCATCTCAGCATAGGGAGGGAAAAGTGTTAGGATCCGTCAGCGCTAAAAATCTCTTTGAGGTCTGTCAGAGCCAGAGACTAGTGCTGGAGTTTGAAGACTTCTTTTCCATAATGCACGTCCAAAACCTATGTCCCCACTCTCTTGGCTTCTGCTCTGCCGCTCCAGCACTAGTCTCTGGCTCTGACAGACCTCGAAGAGATTTTTAGCGCTGACGGATCCTAACACTTTTCCCTCCCTATGCTGAGATGGATCCGTCAGTGCAAAAATCTCATCAAGGTCTGTAAGCGACAGAAACTACAAGCGCCACGGACACAGACCGACACGGACCTCAGATTTTTAAGGCCGTACGGGTTTAGATCCATGAGGTCCGTCAGGTCCGCGTTTTACCCCCTTCCCTCCCCTCTCTCTGACTTAGAAAGTGACATCAGAGGGATAGCTGACATGACGCGGGCAACATGTTCGTGGTGTTGCTCGCAGCCTAGGGGTCAGGAAGGGGGTTGTGTGCACGGGTGGGGGAGAGTCAGGAAGGAGAAGAGGGCATGGGAGGGGCACCACCGCCCCTCGCCACATCATTGCATGCACTGAAGACATCAAAATTTTCCAGATTCTGAAAATGATTGCAGGCACGTTGTAGGCATGCCATCAGATGTACCAGATGTGCCGAAGTTAGCTTCAAAACATGTTTGCTCTTTGGTACATGCATCAGTAGATTCCCTCTGAGACCTACCTTCTCCTTTGATTCTCTTTCTCGCTAGAATGCCCGCGCCAGTTCTGGGGTCCAGACTGCAAGGAAATGTGCACCTGTTACCCCCACGGCCAGTGCGATGATGTCATGGGGCAGTGCACGTGCAACCCGAACCGCTGGGGCCCCAAGTGCGAGAATGCGTGCCTGTGCAAGCATGGCAAGTGCAACAAGGACTCTGGGAAGTGCGCATGTGAGCCCAACTGGTGGGGACCTCAGTGCTCCAACGCCTGTTACTGCAGCTCCACCTCTCAGTGCAACCAGCTGACTGGCCGCTGCCTGTGCCAGGCTGGCTGGTGGGGCCGTAGCTGCAATACTCAGTGTACCTGCAATAATTCTCCCTGTGACCAGTTCACTGGCCGCTGCCAGTGCAAGGAGCGCCACTGGGGGCCACGCTGTGAGAATTACTGCCAGTGCTTCCGAGGCAAATGCAACCCGCTCGATGGGACGTGCACCTGCGAGCCAGGCTATCGGGGCAAACTATGCCGGGAGCCGTGTCCCGCAGGACTGTATGGGCAAGGATGCAGGAAACGGTAAGTGCTGGTCTTTTCCTGTTTCTGGGAGTTTCGTAGGTTTACTTATAAAATTCAGATTCAGATAGTATGGTGTATTTTAAAAAAATCATCTTTGTGTTCTCATGGTAAAAAAACTGGTATTGCTTTTATTGATACATTTCTGATGATAAACTGAGAGCTTGAAAGAAAGAGACCAAGAGCAAAAGTAGCTTCTTTTCAAAGAGATGTTTGCGAGTCAACTGATTACCCCCCCCCCCCCCCCAAAAAAAAAAATAATTAATTTATTAAAGAACAAAAGTCATGCCATGCTGAGTTGTACCAAGGGTCCTCAAGCCTAGCACCCTTTCTCCGTCATTTGGAAGCAAGATCCAGGGATAAGCAGTGGCTTTTCCAAGTCTAATGGTTGTGATGTTTTCCTCCAGGACTTTGTCTAAACCAGTGGTTCCCAAACCTGTCCTGGGGGACCCCCAGCCAGTCAGGTTTTCAAGATATCCCTAATGAATATGCATGAGAGAGATTTGCACACTTCCATTATATGCAAATCTCTCTCATGCATATTCATTAGGGATATCTTGAAAACCTGACTGGCTGGGGGTCCCCCAGGACAGGTTTGGGAACCACTGGTCTAAACCTTTAAAATTCAGGTCTGATAGATGCCTTGACCTCACTCTTCAGAGCAAAAAAACTCTTACCCCTCACAGAAGAGGATAATAGAGTTCTGTTGGGATCTAGCTAGGTTCCTGAAACCTGGGTAGGCCACTGTTGGAAAGAGGAGACTGGGCTTGATGGACCTTCGGTCTGTCCCAATATGGCAGGGGTGTCCAATGTCGGTCCTCGAGGGCCGCAGTCCAGTCGGATTTTCAGGATTTCCCCAATGAATATACATGAGGTCTATTTGCATGCACTGCTTTCATTGTATGCTAATAGATCTCATACATATTCATTGGGGAAATCCTGAAAACCCGACTGGATTGCGGCCCTCGAGGACCGACATTGGACACCCCTGCAATATGGCAACTCTTATGTTCTTATGTGAGCCAATTATAGGACAGTCTCCGCCAGCGTATACAAGTTGAGGTCTTCTAGTCTCTTCTCATACTTCTTTTGGTGCAAACCCTCTACCATTTTTGTTGTTTTCCTCTGGATCACTTTGTTTATATCCTTGGCCAGGTACGGCCTCCAAAACTGAACACAATACTCCAAGTGGGGCCTCACCAATGACCTGTCCAGGGGCATCAACACCTCCTTCTGGTTATGCTTCTCTATACAGGCTAGCATCCTCCTGACTACAGCCACTGCCTTTGTCGCCTTCAGACACTATCAACCCAAGGCCCATCTCCCCATTTGTGCATATCAGCCTCTTGCCTGCCGGCTCATATATTTCCCTCGGATTTCTACTCCCCAAATACATTAGTTTGCACTTCTTTGCATTGAATTTTAATTGCCAAACTAACCATTCTTCCAACTTTTGCAGATCCTTCTTCATGTTTTCCACTCGCTCTGGGATATCCAAAAAGAACCAAAAGAGGTGACACAATGCAAATCATTTCCTAATTAGACTCATATGGTCCCCAAAAAATTCACCATAAATGTAAATTGAAAATTTTTTTTAAAAAGAAAATTTCACCCAAACTCAGCCCCTCGCCATTATTTTTTCTTCCAAAAAATCCTTATATGAGAAAAAGCTCCAACATGAGCTCATATCAAATTAATCATTAAAAAATCAATTCTCGATGTATTTTCTGAAACGCACAAAATTGCAAACATAAAAATTATTCATGTCCATCAAAAATAGTCCTTTACCTCAAATCATGCCGCAAAGCCATGCTGCACACACCAAATGCCGAGCCACCCGTGATCTTACTCTTCACAATCAATTTGCTTGGGTTCCTCTGTCTTAGAATGTGTCGTTCTCCTGTGCCCAGGCAGGGACGTCTCTCATAGCTCCCATTTTCAAAAGAGATTGATCCAGTCCTGGTTTTACCGCCTGGCCTCCCTATTGAAATCCATATGAAAACTCGCTCTCCCTGTACGCAACAAGGAAAAGTCAGAACTGGATCAGCTTAAGTAGAAGAAATGGAGCCAGGTCGCATCCGTGCTGCTATGTAGTGAGTTTCTGGATCTAAAGATCTTGGAGTTATAGTTACAAATAGATTTTATTCTTTGTCTTCCACCGGGAATACCCTTCCAACACTCACAAGGACTTAGCACTCCTTCAATTCCTTGAACTCGGTGACTCTGCAACCGTTCTCCACAGGACATTGGAACTGCCAACACTGTAGCCTCCATCAACAGTACTTTTTCTCCCTATTGGAGTTCTTCCTTTCCTATTTCCATTTGATGTAACTTTTCCCCAGTGGCGTAGTGGGGGAGGGGTGATCTGCTCCGGGCGCCATCTCCCCCCCCTCCCCCCCACTACTGCCCATGCACACATCCCTTCCCTTGTACCTCTTTGTTCATGGCATGAGCAGCAACGCCAGTGTCAGCTCTTCCTTTGACGTCACTTCCTGGCCCTACGTCTAGGAAGTGACATCAGAGGAAGAACCAACGCTGGCATGAGGGTTTATGGGGATGCTGCTTGCGCCACATATATTAAAGAGGTTTGGGGAAAGGGAAGGGGCAGAGAAGGAGTGGACGGGGGGACGAGTGCCACCACTGCTTCTCCCTGTGTTATGACATGGGCCGCTTCCTCTCGCTACAGTGTAACCCTCTTCCACAATGTTTCTCCCTCTTAGGACAGTTCTATCTTCTCCGTCAATGTGTTGTCCCGTAAATTTCCCCATGATGTTGCATCAGACTCTTATCTTGTAAATCACCTTGAACCTATTCTGGAGAAGTGTGATTAAGAAATCCTATTAGATTAGATTATAAATGCATGCAAAATAAAGCCAAAGACTACAAACAGAAAATATAGAAATACAGAGTTGATCTTCACATCCTTGTATACAGTTAACTTTGGGAGTGAAACATACAATTGGCTTATTTTCTTGTTGAAGCTTGGTATAAACTGAGATCTCCGATGCAAGCTGAGGCAGGGCCAAGAGTGCTGTCCAGTTAAGCTGGGTTGCATAAATAACAGATAGGAGCCTAAGTAACTGTAGTCCGAAATGTTCAGCAGTCCCTAATGATGGTAGTGCGAAACTAGCACTAGGAGACCTTAGCTGGTATTTTGATCCTAGGTATCGCTGGAACTGGAGAGACATGGAATCAATTTGCTCTCCCTGGGAAACCTCAGTAGCTACTGGGGGTGCCCTTTGCAGAAAGGGATTTCATGGATGCATATTTTCTCTATACTTGTATAACTTATCTTTTTTTGTTTGTTTGTTTGAGATGCAGTAACCAGAATTGCACACAGTATTTGAGGTGTGGCTGTACCATAGAGCGATACAAGGATATTATAAGATTTTCATCTTTGTTTTCCATTCCTTTCCACGTAACTACATCGACCCCCCTCTGAATTCTGGACTAAAACAGACGCAACAATCCAAGAATGCAACCCCAAAGACCTCATCTCACAATGGTGCAGGCTAAGCACAGCTACCCTAGACGAGCTAGCCCCAATACAAACAAAAACCAGAATTAGTAGACACTCAGACAAATGGTTCGATAACGAACTACTCCTACTCAAAAGACAATGCAGACAACGAGAAAGAAAATGGAGAAAGAATAACCAAGAAACCACAAAAACAGCAGGGAGAAAACTAAACCAACAATACAAGCTAAAACTAAAAGAAAAAAGAAAGACACACTACACCAACCTAATAGACAAAGAAATCCAAGACACAAAAAAATTATTCCAAATACTAAAAGAACTCACAGACACCAAACCCTACCTGGCCAATAATGACACCCCTCCACCCTCAGCCACCATTCTAGCTGAATACTTTAAAAACAAAATCACAACTGCCAGGACTACCCTCACCGGAACCCCAACCCACCTAGAAGAGATCACAATGCCCCCCACAGAAAAAGAATCAGCTGCGGCAGACATAACTTGGTCCCATTTCCCCATTATACAATGGTCCAATCTTAACAAACTCTACAAAAAATACAGCCACGCAGCCTGCGACCTCAACCACTATCCTCCATACCTATTAAAATCTTCCAGTACCAAATTCCACGCTCTCCTCCTACAATGGATACAAACCATGCTCTCAGATGGCCTTTTCCCACAAGACCTCAGTGAAATCATCATCACCCTGATCCTAAAAGACCCTAAAGGAGCAAAGGATCAACCATCCAACTACAGACCCATAGCCTCAATACCACTTTATGTCAAACTAATGGAAGGCCTGGTAGCCAAACTCCCCACAAACTACCTAGAAGACCACAACATACTTCACCCTACACAATCTGGTTTCAGAACCAACTACAGCACAGACACTGCTAGACAACACCTCAGCACAGGTAGAAAAATGCTGATTACACTACTGGTTCCCAATGCAGCATTTGACCTGGTGGATCACAACATTCTACTACAAATACTAGAAACAATAGGAATCACAGACAAGGTACACACATGGTTTCAAGGATTCCTACAATCCAGAACTTACAGAGTAAAGTTGAACAAAGAAAATTCAGAACCATGGTCCAACCCCTGCAGCATACCCCCAACTCTCTTCAATCTCTACATTGCATCCCTCGGCACCTGCCTGGACAACTTAGGCTTAACCTCCTATATCTACACAGGACACTTGAAGCAGTAACAACATGGATGAAAAATCACAAACTGAAACTGAACCTAGACAAGACAAAATTCATTCTCCTAGAAAATAATAAAACCCCAACCATAACAAATCTAGTAATAAACTCAATCACAACCCACTCTAAAACGTCTAGGAATGACGATAGACTGATGCACTATGCAACCACAAATCAACAAAACAATACAAAAATCATTCGCGGTCATGAGAAACTTGAGGCAAGTTCGAAAATTCTTTGACAGAACACAATTCCAGCTTTTGGCCCAGTCCCTAGTCCTTGATCTTCTAGACTACTACAACATACTCTATCTCCCCTGTCCCTCAACCATGATAAAACAACTACAAATAGTTCAAAACACAGTGCTAAGACTTATCTATTCACTGAGGAAGCAAGAACACATCACGGCGGCATACCTCGACTCACACTGGCTCCCAATACAAGCAAGAGTGCAATTCAAATTCTACTGCCACTATTTAAAGCCATAAACGGAGACAGCCCAGCCTACCTAAACAACCACCTAATCCAAACTATCTCAACCAGGACCCACAAGAAGGGGGAGGCATAGCACTATATATAAAGGACTCTATCCACTTGGTCGGGATGGATATGGCAACGAAGGCAGAGGGGCTGGAATCGCTATGGGTCAAATTGCCGGGAAACAAGGGTGCAGGCATAAAACTGGGGCTGTACTATCGCCCACCTGGTACGCCAGAAGGAGTCGGACACAACTTGGAAGCGGAACTGAGACAGGAATGCAGGACTGGAAGTGTAACAGTGATGGGGGACTTCAACTACCCGGGAATAGACTGGAGTATGGGTCACTCCAACTGCACTAGGGAAACAGGATTTGTAGAAGCTGTGAGGGACTGCTTCATGGAGCAACTAGTCAAAGAACCGACGCGAGGGGGTGCTACTCTTGACCTCATCCTAAACGGATTAGGGGGGCCTGCAAGAGGGGTAGAAGTGGGAGAACCACTAGGCAACAGTGATCACAACGCAATCAGATTCACATTAGAAAGGGGGACACCCATAGTAAGGAGGACCGCAACAACTGCGCTGAACTTCAAGAAAGGGAACTATGTTGCTATGAGGGAAATGGTGGGGAGGAAGCTCAGAAGCATCTTTAGGATGGAGACTGTGGGAAGCGCCTGGACCCTATTCAGGGACACCCTGCAGGAAGCACAAAGAATGTACGTCCCCAGTTTCAGGAAAGGCTGCAAGAACAAGCGATCAAAGGACCCGGTTTGGATGTCAACTGAAGTAAAGAGGGCAATAAATGACAAAAAAGTATCCTTCCAGAGATGGAAAAAGGACCCAACGGAGGAAAATCACCAGGCGCACAGGAAATGCCAAAAGGAATGCCACCGAGAGGTTAGAAAAGTGAAAGGGGAATACGAAGAGGGGCTGGCCAGGGAGGCGAAAAACTTCAAGGCATTCTTCAGTTACGTAAAGGGGAAGCGACCAGCGAGAGAGGAGGTGGGGCCGTTGGATGATGGGGATAGGAAGGGAGTGATTAAGGAGGATAAAGAGGTAGCTGAGAGGTTGAACACATTCTTCTCGTCGGTTTTCACGAGCGAAGACACATCTAATATACCGGACTCAGAGGAGCTCATGAGTGGGGAACAGGCCGAAAAATTGGAGCACATAGAGGTAAGTGTCCTCAAACAGATAGACAGGTTAAAATGCGGTAAATCACCGGGCCCGGACGAGATCCACCCAAGGGTTCTGAAGGAACTAAGACAAGAAATAGCAGGCACAATCCAGCATGTTTGCAACCTATCCTTGAAAACTGGTGAGGTACCAGAGGACTGGAAATTGGCGAATGTCACACCTATCTTCAAGAAGGGATCGAGGGGTGACCCCGGGAACTACAGGCCGGTGAGCCTGACTTCAATTATAGGGAAGATGGTGGAAGCTATGATCAAGGACGGCATTTGCGAGCACATCGAGAGGAATGGCCTACTGAGAACAAGCCAGCACGGATTCTGTAAGGGAAGGTCGTGCCTAACGAACCTTCTGTACTTCTTTGAGGGAATAAGCAGTCGGGTGGACAATGGGGAACCCATAGACATCATTTACCTCGATTTTCAAAAGGCTTTCGACAAGGTGCCACATGAAAGGCTGCTTAGGAAGCTGTGGAACCACGGGGTGGGAGGGGATGTGCACAGATGGATCAAGCACTGGTTGTCGGGTAGACTGCAGAGGGTCGGAGTGAAGGGCCAATATTCTGACTGGCGGGGAGTCACAAGCGGTGTGCCATAGGGATCGGTGCTGGGGCCGTTACTCTTCAACATATTTATCAATGACCTGGAAAAGGAGGCAAAGTGCGAGGTTATAAAATTTGCAGACGATACCAAACTGTGCGGCAGAGTTAGGTCCAGGGAGGAGTGTGAGGACCTGCAAAGGGACCTGGACAAGCTGGAAGACTGGGCAAACAAATGGCAAATGCGCTTTAACGTGGAAAAATGCAAGGTCATGCATATAGGGAAAAAGAACCCGTTGTTCAACTACAAATTGGGGGGGGCATTGTTGGGAGACAGCAGACTTGAGAGAGACTTGGGTGTGCTGGTGGATGCATCACTGAAGCCATCTGCACAGTGCGCAGCAGCCTCGAAAAAAGCCAACAGGATGCTGGGCATCATAAAGAGGGGCATAACAACCAGGACGCGGGAAGTCATCATGCCATTGTACCGAGCGATGGTGCGTCCACATCTGGAATACTGCGTTCAGTATTGGTCGCCGCACCTCAAGAAGGACATGGCGGTACTTGAGAGAGTCCAAAGGAGAGCAACGAAACTGGTAAAAGGGCTGGAACACTGCCCATACACCGAGAGGTTGGATAGGCTGGGGCTCTTCTCTCTGGAAAAAAGGAGGCTCAGGGGAGATATGATAGAGACCTTCAAGATCATGAGGGGCATAGAGAGGGTGGATAGGGACAGATTCTTCAGACTGAAGGGGACAACAAGTACGAGGGGGCATTCGGAGAAACTGAAGGGAGATAGGTTCAAAACAAATGCAAGGAAGTTTTTTTTCACCCAAAGGGTCGTGGACACTTGGAATGCGCTACCGGAGGAAGTGATCAGGCAGAGTACGGTACAGGGATTCAAACAGGGATTGGACGGATTCCTGAGGGATAAAGGGATCGTGGGATACTGAGGGAGGAGCTGGGATGTAACACAAGTATAGAAAGCTAACCAGGTAATAAGTATAGAAACCCAACCAGGTCGTGCATGTGCAAGACCGGAGGGTTAGGACTTCGATGGGAAGATAGGACTTCAATGAGAAACCAAGATGGCAAGGGAGCCCCTTCTGGTGATTCAGACAGGTCGTGACCTGTTAGGGCCGCCGCGGGAGCGGACTGCCGGGCAGGATGGACCTATGGTCTGACCCGGCGGAGGCACTGCTTATGTTCTTATGTTCTTAACCAGACATAGGAGAATCCACAAACTGTTCACGTATCCCCCAGTCAGAGACGTCAAATGAAAAAAAAAACAGTACGATGGCATTCTAGCCACACAAGCAGCAAAACTGGACCACCAACTCTCCAATTTACTGATAACGACCCCCAGACTAAAAATCGTTCAGAAAAGAAATAAAAGCCATGCTATTCAAGAAATCCTTGAAGACAAACTAACACTGCAAGACTCTTCCCAATTCTCTGAAACAACTCGCTCTTCTCTTCAATTTCTCTGGAAAATGGCCAGATAACTTCTTTTGTAATCCGCCTTGAACTGCAAGGTATTGGCAGAATAGAAATCACTAATGTAATGTAATAATTCCTAAAATTCTATTTGCTTTCTTAGCATCCACCACACATTGAACTGAGGGTTTCAAAGTATCATCAACAATAACACCTGGATCCTTTTCCTGGCAGTGACTCCTATAGCTACATAATGGAAGGTTCCACATGAGGAGTCATGACCCAGGAAAAGGATCTAGGTGTTATTGTTGATGATATGTTGAAAGAGGATACTGGGCTTGATGGACCTTCCGTCTGTCCTATTATGGCAACTCTTATGTTCTTAAGCGGCATTAGGAAAGGGGTTATTTTAAAGGGTGGGAAACATTTTTGTAAAGGTCTGGCATTTTAAAGGGGCCCACGTGGTGCCTGGTGTCTTTATAAAGCTTTAGCCAGGAACATTCAAACTGAATCTATTGTCTGCTAACCTGCAGTAAAATATTGCAGATATCTTAAGAACATAAAAGTTGCCATACTGGCACAGACCAAAGGTCCATCAAGTCCAGTATCCTGTTTCCAACAGTAGCTGACTCAGGTCCCAACTAGATCCCAAGTAGTAAAACAGATTTTATGCTGCTTATCCTAGGAATAAGTAGTGGATTTCCAAAGCCTGTCTTAATTATGGCTTATGAGCTTTTTTAAAAAGAAATTATCCAAACCCTTTTAAAACCCTGCTAAGCTAACTGCTTTTACCACATTCACTAGCAATGAATTCCAGAGTTAAATAACATGTTGAGTGAAGAAATATTTTTTCCATTTTGTTTTAAATCTACTACTTAGTAGCTTAATCACATGCCCCCTAGTCCTAGTATTTTTGGAAAGGGTAAACAAGCGATTCACATCTCCCCTTTCCACTCCACTCAGTATTTTATAGACCTCTATCATATCACCCCTGAGCCATCCCTTCTCCAAGCTGAAGAGCTCTAGCCATTTTACCTTTCCTCATAGGGAAGTTGTCCCATCCCCTTTATCGTTTCTGTTGCCCTTCTCTGTACCTTGTCTAATTCTGCTATGCAGTGACCAGAATTGCACACAGTATTTAACCATGCTACAATCGCAATTTATTTGCTCATAGTCATGGCCGGATTTAGATGAAAAGAGGCCCTAGGCTATTCCACTTATGAGGCCCTTTCACCTCCCATTTTTAAGTTTGTAAATTACATGAGAGATAATAATATACATCATTACTGTGATATATATCAATATGTTAAATGAAACATGTTGTTATTGGTACTAACCTTTATAAAAAATGTGACACGGATCTTTGGGCCCTAGGCTGAAGCCTAGTTAGCCTATAGGAAAATCTGGCCCTGCTCATAGTAACTGTTATATTAAAGAACATAGAAACATAATGGCAGGGATCCAAGATGGCCGTGGCTGACTGAAGCTGGGAAGATGTCCCGGAACTCCTACAATTAAAAAGTATTTCCTTTGGCACTCTAGCGTTTTGCATAGAGCAGATTACCTATAATGCCGAAGAGAAGAGGCAAGAGTGCTGCTGGACCTTGCGAAGATCTGGTGCTCCCTCATTCGCTACTATTGACAAGTATCTGAGACGCCTTCAGAGCAACCCGTTGATGTCGGAGCCTCACCCACAGGAGCTGCCGGTAGCAAGCAGAGCTGGTATGGATCTCCCTGGGCCGGATACAACTTTGAGCCCCGACCTTAGAGCTCCGCCTCCACAGCCTCAGAGTTCCAGCTCACCTCAGGGTCGGCCGCGTCTCTGTTCCAGGAGGCTGAAAGTTCTAGTATGGTGAGCGTGGATTCAGTCTCCCCCCTTCCAAAGGAGAGTCTGAAGAAACCTGAGCAACTATCATCGGAGGCAGCTGAGCAACCTCAAGCAGGAGATTGGCAAGCTGTGGGATCTGCTGGTGAGCAAATATTTGCTACTCATTTACAATCCTTTACCATACAAAAGCCACCTGAAGTGACACTTGATTCCCTTTGGGATTTAATGGTAAACCGAGGAAAATTCTTAATTCCTCAAATATAGGCAATGGAGCTTAAGTACATGAAGAAAAGGAGGGAAATCTGAGAATTGAAACAAGAAATGGCTTCTGTTAAATCCCAAACTGATAAACTGGATAAAGATCTGATAGATATCTATCGTGTTCAAGATACATTAATCAAAGATAATTTATATCTGAGAAGAAAATCTGAGACATTAGAGAACAACTCCCGTTTTATAAATTTCCCAAAGCTATATACTTTTATCACCTAAGGCAGGGATAGGCAATTCCGGTCCTCAAGAGCCGGAGCCAGGTCAGGTTTTCATGATATCCACAATAAATATGCACGAGATAGATTTGCATCTCAAGGAGGCAGTGCATGCAAATCCATCTCTTACATATTCATTGTGGATATCCTGAAAACTTATCCTGGCTCCGGCTCTCGAGGACCGGAATTGCCTACCCCTGACCTAGGGAAATGCTGAAGAGATACTTCTTGGAAATATTGGGGATAGCAGAAGAATCAGTTCCGCCATGTATACAAGTTTTCTACCTACCGACTAAACTCCAATAGCCAGAACAAGCGGAAGAGAAATGAAATGTTACTGACATTTTGGAGAAATCTGATCATGACATAGCTCAACCTTCTTTTACTTTATTGGTATCAGTAGCTTTAATGTCGGATAAGATGTGGATTTTGAAGTTATTTTTTAAAAATAGACAAAAAGACTTTCTGGGTTTTCGTATACAAATATTTCCTGATGATTCTCGTGAAACCCAGAAACGTAGAAAGCAATTTTTACTCCTAAGACCAGGAGTCACTTCAATTGGTGGGACCTTTTTCCTTAAGTATCCATGTAAATGTTTAGTTAATTTTGCTTCTGTTAAATATGTGCTTTTTGAACCTGCACGATTGACAACTTTCATATCTTCTAAACATCTAGAGGGGAGTAATAATAAGATCTTAGTTGGTAATTAGGTCCTTCTTCCAATATTTTACTCAGCCTTGTTTGCCTATATTTTTTCTGATAGAGAATGATCGGCTTTATTTTACTCTTGGATCCTGTTCTTGTGGACTTTAGAAGGATAGTCATTACTCTGTATGTAACTCAGTGTTTTCCTGGTTAAAATTGTTAATGACTATTTCCATTATTTCTGTACAAGAGTTGATTCTTGGATAATTATTGTAAATCTTATAAAAATAAAATAAAAAAAAATAGAAACATGATGGCAGATAAAGGCCAAATGGCCCATCCGCAGTAATCATTATCTTTCTCTCTCCCAGAGATCCCTCGTGCCTATCCCAGGCCCCTATGAATTCAGACACAGTCTCTGTCTCCGCCACCTCTTCTGAGAGACTGTTCCTTAGATTACTCCGGAGCTTATCACCTCTTCACGTCATCCTATGACCTCTCATTGCAGAGTTTCCTTTCAAATGAAAGAGACTCGACTCATGCACATTTACATTATGTAGGTATTTAAACGTCTCTATCATATCTCCCCTCTCCTGCCTTTCCTCCAAAGTATACACAATGAGATCTTTAAGTCTGTCCCTATATGCCTTATGACACAGACCACGTATCATTTTAGTAGCCTATCTCTGGACTGACTCCATCCTTTTTATATCTTTTTGAAGGTGCGGCCTCCAAAATTGTACACAATATTCTAAATGAGGTCTCATCAGTCTTATACAGAGGCATCAATACCCCCTTTTCCTACTGGCGTTAACTTTTCCTATGCACCCTAGCATCCTTCTAGCAGATAAAGACATACACGGCAGTTTAAGATGGCTTATCTAATGTGTAAAGATGTATTTCAGATGCATGGCAGTTGTCTTTCTGGGATGAAGCAGTTTATTAAGTGGAGTTAAATTAAGAAACCAAATAGAAATGTTAGTTTGCATTTCTTTGAGGCTTCATCTATTTTGCCATCTACCATGACCTGGTGACCTAGTCTTGTTGCTGTCTCCTTGGTTTTGCTCCAGGTGTGGACAGTGCAAAGAACAGCAGCCCTGCACTGTGGCTGAAGGCCGATGCATTGCCTGTGAACCCGGATGGAATGGAACCAAGTGTGACCAGGTCTGCTCTCCGGGGTTTTACGGTGAGGGCTGTGACAAAGTGTGCCCCCCCTGTAAGGATGGCCACATCTGCAACCACATTGATGGCAAATGCTCTCTTTGCAATCCTGGCTGGATGGGAGACCGGTAAGGACTTGTGCTGATGAAGTTGGGTAGATGTTATGGACGGCATTGGCTCTGGGCTTTGGGTGATCCTAACATATAGCTCTGCTCCTCCTGAAAAGGTACAGCCGGTGGATGAAGCTGTGCTTTGTACAATGGCACTTGATGGTTGCTAAGTGTTAGGAATAGGCAGGAAGAAAGAGATCGGACTGCAGAGGTTTTATTACCAAACTTAATATACTGCTACTTGGCTGGGATTTAATTAACTGTCATATACAGCTGCTCCCTCCACATGGTAACATTTGTGCCATCAGTTAAAATAGTGCACATGTCTTCCTCAGTCTCTTCTAGTAAAGACGAGCAAAGTTAAAGGGTCCTCTGGGCATAAACACTAAGGTGGCTGGTAGGTGTTTATATAAAAGGACCGCCTGGGCTCTAACGGGAACTTGCTCTTTGCTTTCCTTCATAACACACTTAGTTAACGGACTGCGAACACACTTAATGTTTAGAAGCAAAGAATGTTGTGATCTCTCTGGCGTTTGCAGTATTCTCTAATGTACACTGTGAAGGTTGGCCTCCCCCACCCAACCAGGCTTCATCCGTATGTATATCCCTATCCCTTGCAAATGTCTTATGTAAGTTCAGCAGGCATTGGCAGATCAGCACTTAGGTGCAATTTTAGCATTTCTTTGGGAACCGAGGCAAGAGTTTGACCCTTACCTGGGTGTGTTTTGAATGGCCCTGAGGCAGAGATTTAGCATTTACCTCTGTACATTCACACACACCTGCAGTGCCATTCCAAATATTCACGCGTGTAATGGGCACTTCAGTGTTCATAACCGAGTAATGGATGAGCAACTGTAAAGAACAGAAGACGTGAGGTCCTACAAAACGGAGAGTCTGAGATATTATTATTTATTTAACAAGTCAGTTTGTTAAAAAAAAACAAAAAAAAACTCGCCACGACCGTGTTTTAAAAATAGATTAGGACTCTGTCAATATCCAAGAGGCAGGATAGCTACAGGTGCAGTGCTCACGTTCGTGGTGTCAAACGCTATCTGCGCAGACTGGTAGCTAACCAGCCATGGGTATCCAAACTAGCTTGACAACAAATATCAGACTTCCTGGAAAACTAAGGTGATCATACGTCCCGCTTTAAACGGGACAGTCCCGTTTTCGGACCGACCATCCTGTTGTCCCGACCCACCGCTTTGGGACACTGAAATGTCCCGTTTTCAGGGACAGCATCCCGAAGCTGTGCGCGGGGACACCAGGACGGGCGATCACTTTCCCTCCCTGCCGCGCCAATTCTAACCCTGGGCCGCCACTGCTGCTTCTTCCCTTCTTCCCGACGTCAATTTTGATGTCAGAGAGGATGTTTCAGGCCAGCCAATCGCTGCCTGGCTAGCCCGAACTTCCTCTCCGACGTCAAAATTGACGGGAAGAAGGGAAGAGGCAGTGGCGGAGGCCCAGGGTTTGAATTGGCGCGGCAGGGAGGCAGACTGGCAGGCAGCGGCGGTACATGGGCAGACGGACGGGCGGTGTGAATCTCAGGGTGGTGATGTTGAATCAGGCAATGGAGGGAGGGAAAGAGGTAGGCAGGCAGGCTGGCTTCGGGGAAGGGACAAAGGCAAGGGAAGACATAGGAAGGAGGCACTGGGAGCACTATGGACATGGGAAGGAGGCACTGGGGGCACTAGGGACACAGGACAGGCACTGGGAGCACTATGGACATGGGAAGGAGGCATTGGGGATGCTAGGGACACAGGACAGAGGCACTGGGGGCACTAGGAACACAGGACATGCACTGGGAGCACTATGGACATGGGAAGGAGGCACTGGGGGCACTAGGGACACAGGACAGGCACTAGGGGCACTATGGACATGGGAAGGAGGCACTGGGGCACTATGGACATGGAAAGGAGGCACTGGGGGCACTAAGGACATAGGAAGGAAGGAGGGAGGGAATAGAAAGGGACAATTGTTGGGCCTGAGTGCAGAAAGAAAGAAATGAAAGAAAGGATACACAGTCAGAAGGAAACACAACCAGAGACTCATGAAATCACCAGACAGCAAAGGTAGGAAAAATGATTTTATTTTTAATTAGTGATCAAAACGTGTCAGGTTTGAGAATTTATATCTGCTGTCTATATTTTGCACTATATTTATCTATTTTTCTGTAGTTACTGAGGTGACATTGCATATTTTAAAGTTATTTGCCTTGACATCTTTGAAACCCTCCAAATATAAATGATAATTAACATTTTCTCTGCGTATAGTGCGCTTTGTAGTTTTTTTTAATTTTAAGGTTACCATTATGAATTAATATGAAGATATTATGTGTACATGAAAAATGAATGGAAGAAATTGTGGGCGGGATTGTGAGCGGGGCTAGGACGGGATTGGGGGCAGGACTGACAATTAATACATGTCCCCTTTTGATGAAAAAAATAAATGGTCACCTTATGGAAAACTCATCTAAGCTGGACCAAGCCCAGTCAGAATTCAGAAGACTTCCTAGTAGCCATGCAGAACTCCATCCTTAAACATCAGGCTAATGGAGAAGACATGCTACTGGAGTTCCTAGCCCTCTCAGCAGCTTTCGACCTAGTCCAACACACACTGCTAAAATCATGATGCAGAGAAGTAGGCCTCAAAGGTAAAGCCATGGCATGGATAGAATCACTTCTATCTAAAAGTCTAACGAGAGTAGAATAGCAAGGGGATACCAGCAACTGGAAAGAAACCGAAATAGGGGTACCACAGGGGGCCGCAATGTCACCAATCTTCCTCCAACCACTGGGAAAATTCATCAGAAAACTGGGGTGGGAATGTTACATTTACATAGATGACGTCCAATTAATCGTACCATTGAGGAGACAGGACACGAAGACTAAACACAAGATTAAGACATGCCTAGAGAACATCTTTGGATTGTCCCACAAAGAAAAGACAGAATCTAATCTAATACACAACTTATTATTTGCACTATACCATAGTAACATAGTAAATGAATGGTCCATCCAGTCTGCCCAAACATACATTCTCTCTAATTTAATGATTTAATTTAAATTGTTCTTTTTCTTAGCTATTTCTGGGCCAGAAACCCAGAGCTCTGCCCGGTATTGTGCATCAAAAAGGTTCAAGGCGATTAACATTCAAAGAGGCCATAAAATCTACGGGAAAGTACAAAACCAATAATTAAAATATCATCATAACATGAATATTACAACAAGTCATATAAAAAGTTTTCAAATTTTTACAAAACCTTAAGTAATTGATATTGGTCCTAATGTAAACAGGTAGATTATTCCAAATTGTAATTGCAGCGTAAGCAAAAGAGGAATTGAGCTGTCGTTTATACCGCACTCCAAATGAGAAGAAAGCTTGTCACTTATGACATGGCTCACTTATCCTGATCTGCTCTACTGCCTTTGTAAGCTCATCTGCCTAGCTCTGAACCTTCCAATTTACCACTGGTGCCAAGCTCTATGGCAGCCCCTTGTCACTAATCTTTCTCCCTCTTAAATATATACTGTCACCCACTTTTGTAACTCCGCTGCTATCTCCTTCCCAAGTCTTATTGACACTGGTCTGTTTTAACTCTTTTGTAAACCGCATAGAAAAAGCGGATATTGCATTCCTCCAGGAGACCCACCTTAGTCATTTAGAACATGGAAGATGAATCACGACTGAGTTGGAGAGTTGGGCTCCTCTACTTACAATTCTCGGAAGAGGGGGTTAGCTATATTAATTCATAAACAACTGCCATTTATTACCCACAAAATTCTGACGGACACTGAGGGATTTGTGGGGAAAGAAATTACTGCGGTGCAATACTTGATTTCTAAAATAGCATTATACCCATTGTAGGGGTGGGGGGAGGGATTTAAATATCACGGCTGACCCCGCTTTGGATTGCAATCCGGCCAAGTGACCATTACCACAAAGGCGTTCATTTTCTTATAGAGCAACTGGATGCAGTGAATATAAGGCGGACTTTTCATCCCTCCGACCATTCTTATATGTTCTACTCCAATCCACATGGTTTGTATGCCAGACTGGACTAACTGCTACTTGCGAAGTCTTTGATCTCGATTATGGAGGCCATATTTTCAGACCACTTCCTGGTGGTAGTTTCAAAGCCAATGGAGAGAGTGTGGCAGTTTCTTGGCTTTCTACAGTGACCTGGAATTTCATAGGTTTTTATGAGAGCAGTAGCTAGATTATTGCCACAATAATGTCACGCTGAATGTTGACCCTCTCGTGTTGTGGGATGCTTCCTCAGAGGCCACTCTCCTACAACTCTTCAAGGAGCTTCAAACTCTGCGCAGAACTCATCGTTATTCTCTGAATGTGACTGATAAGAACAGGATTGGGGAGTTTAAAAGGCAAATTGATGATATTTTAATGTAGCGGGCAGCTAGGGACCTTTACTTTCAATGTTATAAAATACATAAATGGGATGGCAAGGCGGGAAGATTATTGGCAAATCTGGTCCAACCCCCTAGGAAGAACCAGGTAGCTCTCTCAATAAAAGATCCGAAGGGCAATACTTACACAAAAGAGAGTGACATCATGCTTCCAATATTACCAGGGGCTTTGTAATGCTAGACCCCTTGATAAAGAGGTTAAAAATACCTTTTTCAGGGATATCATGCTACTTAAACTTCAGGAATACCAACTTAATGCTTAATTACCTTAATTTTCCAATATCTCAAGTGGAGTACAAGATTAAAAGTAACAAAAACACCTGGTCCAGATGGTTATAGCCCGGAGGACTACAAAATCCTATCGGATCTAATCCCGGACCCGCAATGTGCAGCTTTCAATGGCTTAATGGCAGATCATAAGAACATAAGAATAGCCTTACTGGGTCAGACCAAAGGTCCATCATGCCCAGTAGCCCATACTCACGGTGGCCAATCAAGATCCCTAGTACCTGGCCAAAACCCAAAGAGTAGCAACATTCCATGCTACTGATCCAGGGCAAGCAGTGGCTTCCCCCATAAGAAGTTCTTGCCTTTTACCTTTTGTTCTTGTTTGTCTTTGTTTATAATAGTTTTTAAAAGTTTATATAGTTACAGTTTGGGGACGTATTGACACCTCAAACTTGTATCTTAGTTAAAGTTTGTTTTCTGTTTTTATAAATTTGTACACCGCTTAGAAGGCTGATTGGGTGGTATAACAAATTTTAAATAAACTTGAAACATAAGATTTGCCACTGCTGGGTCAGACTAGAGGTCCATCGTGCCCAGCGCAGTCCGCACATACGGCGGCCCGTAGGTCAAAGACCAGTGCCCTATTTGAGTCTATCCTTACTTGCATATGTTCTGTTCCAGTAGGAACTTATCCAAGCTTGTCTTGAATCCCTGAAGGGTGCTTTCCCCTATAACAGCCTCCGGAAGAGCGTTCCAGATTTCTACCACTCTCTAGGTGAAGAAGAACTGCCTTACGTTTGTATGGAATCTTTTCCCTTCCAACAGACTATGGACTTTTCCTCCAGGAACTTGTCCAAACCTTTCTTAAAACCAGCTACGCTATCTGCTCTTACTACAACCTCTGGCAATGCTCATATTCTGTTACTGTCCAAGCTTGGGAAGAACCCAGCTCAGGTTGTTAAATCAGGAAGTCAAATTGCTAGCAGTTATTTTGGCAGTGCACTTGAATGCTTTCCTCCCCTCTTATACACGATGGCCAGGCTGGCTTTGTCCCTGGACGATATGCCTATATGAATCTTGCCAGAGCAAGGGAGGCCAAACAGCTATTGTTGGTCTTGATATGGAGAAGACATTTGACAACATCTCCTGGCAATATCTGTTTTGGGGGAGCTTATCTCATACCCCTCAGGCAAAACTCTTAATGGGAAATTGACAGGGGGGTTTCCACTGGTGCAGGGAACCCAGCAAGGATGCGCTCTGTCCCCTGCTAGCTATTGAACCGTTGGTCATTAAGATAATACAAGAACCACAACTTACAGTTATTCAAATTGAAACTCAGGAAAGCAGAATTAATTTAGACCAGGTGCCCATTCACCTAGAAGTGGCATTGAAATTGGTTCAGGACTTTGGTATGATCTCTGGACATATTTAACTGTGCCAAATCGGAGCTTCTCCCCTTAGGGTCTGGAAAATCAGTACCCTGGCATGCTCAATTGACCATCCCACCGGTAAGAAACCCCATGTGGTATCTGGGCATTTATCTCAGAACCAACTTAAAAACTATGTACAAAGCTAATATTTTAGACCACATTGATAAGATCTAGACTCTCTGTGCAAAGTGGAAGGACCTTCCTTTAAAATTGTGGGGTAGGATAGCCCTAGTAAAGATGGTCATGCTTCCTAAATTGCTATACCCTATGGGTGTTTAGGGCTATTATCGCCACTTTCATTTGGAGAGATAAAAAAACCTGGAATCAGCTAATGTAAACTTTCTATGGACCGCTACCACGAGAGGGGGGGGAGTGAGCCTGGCAGATATTCACCTGTACAATATAGCTGTCCTGATGAGGATTATTTGAGGCTATTGCTGGGCAGTCAAAATTCTTGCCTGAAGAATGGTTGGAGAGTTGGAGTGTCCCCTACGCTCTTATGAATCCGATTCATGTGAGCAGGTCTGCACAAAATCCGCTTTCTGCTACCCCTTCAAAATGCTTGGAGGTGGTGGAAGAGAAGGCAATGCAAAGTCCCCAGAGGCCTTTCTGTTCCTCTTCATGGTGGGGGATGGAGATTTCTCCCCGGGATTTGGGCGCTCCTGTTTTCAGGACTGGGAAAAGAGGGGTTGTAAGTTTCTGGGTTAGCTTTTAGAAGGGCGGGGTACTTCTATCCTTGCGTTTCAACAGCTTCAGGATACTTGGTGAATTTCTACGTCTCAGTTCGGGACCTAGTTGCAAATTAAACACTACTACAGTTCTCTTTGGGCTAACTGTGGTGAAGCATTAGGATATGACCCTCTATATCAGTGTTCTTCAACCCTTTTACACCTATGGATCGGCGGATATAAAAGAATTATTTTGTGGACCAATAAACTACTAAGACTGAAATTTTTAAAAAACTATCTCCGACCTGTCCCTGCAAACCATCTGATCCCATCCGCACAAGCCTCAGTTATGATTTTATATTGAACGTATTTTATTAAAGTATAAAAAGAAACAATATTCTGTACAATTGTCATTTTATAAATACAAATAATACAGAGCAAGGATCAAGAAAACCCCTGTCTCCCCTCCCCTCTACTATCAAGAGAACTGAATAAGCCAAATTATTACAGAATGCTACACAGAAGTATCATGCTAACAGTCACACATGACAGGAATAGTGTTAGGGGATGCAACTAGGGCGACTGCCCCCTGGTCAGAGAGAGCCCTAAGCCAGCTGGCTAGAGGGAAAAATGGCAACACAAGCCTTGCTTTCCCAAATAAGGCTTGTAAAACTGATAATTAAGCCTAAACATTTCATGGAACTTTTCTTGTTGCAGAATAATAATAATAATAAATTTTATTTATATACCATAAATTCTGAGCGGTTAACATAAAAGAACACTGGACATTCAGTGATACATACAATATTTAAATATCATCAAAATACATAAGAATAAACGCTATGGGGCTTATAATCGAAAGAGAAAAACGTCCAAAAACCGGCCTAAGTCGGCACTTGGACGAACATTGTCAAAATTTGTCCAAGTGCTGATAATAAAAACGGGTTTTGGACGTATTTCTAAGAGACCTAGGCCTTCATAGTGCTGCGGAACGAACAAAGCTAAACAGGGCGTTTCAGAAGGAGTGTCGAGGGCGGGAGTTGGGTGGGATGTGGGTCGGCTTAGACTTAGCCGTACAGCATGTATGACCAAAAGTTATACAGCCCAGGATCGATGGAACTTGGACGTTATGATTTAGACCATTTAAAACATGGTCTAAGTCACAAAAACCCACCTAAAGTGACCAGATAAGCACTGCAAACACATAAAACAGACCCCCACACACTACCCCTGTGATCACCCAACCCCCCCCCCCCAACCTCATAAAAATCGTAATCACACCTTTAAAATTCAGCCTCCAGATCATCACCTGGCAGCCTGGCATAGGAAAGCCTAGTCATCCAGCACAGAGGCGGCTTAAGCTGTCTTGGGGGTAGGTTAGGGGCCCATGGAGAGGAGGACCCATGCCCATAAGCCCCTGTAATCACTGTATTGATAATAATACATGTGCACTCCCCTATACCCCCCCAAAAAAACCCTTTTCTACTGGCATATAAGTGGCTCCTGCAGCATAAGGGCTATTAGGGTGGTAGATAAGTGGGTCTAGGGGATTCTGGAGGTGGTTTGGGGGGCTCATCATGACCTAAAAGGGAGCTGTAGTGAGGAGAAGACATGGCACCCTTTTTGTGAAGTTCACAGCAGTGCCCTGTAAGTTACCCCACTATTTAGGTGCCATGTCTGGGTGTTCAGTCTATCACTTTGCAGACCCATCCCACGTTCAACAGGGCTTGTTCTAGGCATTTTTGACTTGGATGAAAAGTTGGATGAAAATGTGGTATAAAGATGGACGATTTAGCGACTTGGACGATCAGATCGGCAGGACGTATAGATAGACGATTTTCGAAACAAAAAAATTTTTGGACGTATTTTGCGAATTGTTTCCTAGGCTGTTTTTTTACTTTGGATGACTTGCGACTTAGACAACAACAGACTTAGACCTTCCTTTCGATTATGCCCCTCCACACATTCGGCAAAGCAAACAAATAGTTAAGAAGTTCGTCAAATTTCACTTTTATCGAATAATTTTGTTTTTAGTATCTTCCTAAAAGAAAAATAAGAATCGACTAAAGGAATGAGAAAGCATTCATTTTCCCTGCCTGGAAAGCAAACGTTCATTCATGAAATCTCTTCTATCAAACAGATTTTAAAGATGGATACATAAACATAGTATTATTTCGAGTATTTCTATTAGAATTATGAACTTTGAACTGAGAGGAAAGATATTCGGGGGCTATGCCAAATATAGCCTTGAAACAGAGACATCCAAATTTAAACAGAATTCTCACCTCGAACTTGCATGATCGAACTTCTAAGGCCAAAAATCAAGCGAACTGCTGTATTCTCTATTAAACGCAATCTGTGACAAATCTTTTTATGGGACCCTAAATAGATTATATTACAATAATCAGGAACTGATAGACTAGAACTACTAATCTGAACAATGTTATATCAAAATATTTTTTAATTGTTCGTAGTTTGCAATGAATAGCAAAATATTTTTTAATCAATAACTGTATGATCCTCTAAAGAAGAGAAAACAGGAGGGGCTGAGATATTTGTGATCAGATATGATTAAGAATTTTACTTTTCATTTTGATAGGATGAATATTTGAATCTATGAGTATAATTCAAAGCCTTGACTAGCCCTGGGTTAGAAATGAAAGTCTGAGAAATGTCTGAGGCGAGCTGCTAAAACTCTCTTGCTTTTCTCAGCTGTGAAATCAAATGCCACAACGGGACGTTCGGTGAGAACTGCGCCTTCGTCTGCAGCAGCTGCTTCAGTGGTGACTGTCATTTTGAAACGGGGAAATGTCTGTGCAGTGCTGGCTCCTACGGTCTATAGTAAGTCCACCCTTGTCTTCCTGTTGTTCCAGGCAGTGGCGTAGTAATGGGGGAGGGGGAGGCAGACCACCGCGGATATTGCCTTGGCAGGGGCATTGGCACCTCTCCTCCTCTCTGTGCTCCCACTCCTTCCCCCCTACCTCGCGCTGGCCTTGGCTCTCCCTCTGATATCACTTCCTGGTCGGGTGTATTTTTACTACCTCTTGTCATGTTAGTCCCTCTTGGTCTTCTAATACCCTCTTTTATTTTGTAAATTTTAATTGTTTATATTGTATTTTTTTTTTATGCTTTAAATTGATTGTAAACCGTCTACTTGCTGTGAACCGCAGCTATTGTGAGTAGAGTTTCTCTTTTTATTTTTTTAACCTTTTGGAAATGAGGTTTAGTATGCAATATAGATATATATTTTTCAGGTGATTTGCTTAAATAATGCATTATTAAACATCTTTTTCCATTATTATTAAAGAGGAGTCCTCTATACCCCCAAAAATTAAAGCCTCGTTCACTTATATGTGGACAACTCCGGCATGCCGAAGTTGTGTCCACATAACTCGCGCCCAACTAACACCCAAAAGTAGAAGGTTTAGTATGCAATATATATATTTTTTTCATGTGCTTTGATTGAGAAACAGAGAGATCAAAAGAGGAACTGGACAAGTGTTGAAGGTACATGTTTAATATTTATCCTAGAGAAATGACTGCTTATGAATCAAGAGGATATAATCTTGGCTTTTGAATTGATGGTGTGCATGGTGCAGTGGTTAGAGCTATAGCCTCAGTCCCCTGAGCTTGTGGGTTCAAACTCTTCACTGCTCCTTGTGATCCTGGGAAAGTCACTTAATCCCCTTGAGCCCACCAGGACAGAAAGGAAATATGATAAATTAACCGAATATAAAATTGGGGTGCCTTCTGCTTGCCATTTTCTTGCATACAATTTTAATGTTAAAAACCAGCATAAAATTGTCATTCTAATGATGTCATAATGCTAAAATGCGATAACATTATAGATGTTGTGAAGATGTCTATGCGATTCTACAAAGTATACCTAACTATATAGACATGTTTACATTCGCTGAGTGCGATTCTCTATTGTGTGTCTATGTTTAATAGAATCTCGCTCAGTGTTATGCTGCTGGACGTCTAAATGACGCCAAACTTTTAGATGTCCTTTACAGAATTTGCCCCTTGCTGTCTATATCCTTTCAGAGGAACGTCCTTCAGAACTGGACATAGATACTTGAGATGTGTTCTCATCAATGTCCTAAACAAATACATTGCCTGTGCCTTTTTTCTGCTGATCTCGACATGGCCCAGTGAATAAACTCCCAGGACGTCTGAAATATTTATTACATACACAAGCAAACAGTTGGAACAGCTGCTAAGGCCCTGCAGCCCTAGAAACTGTTTATATGATGGAAAAAACACTTCCTGACATGCATGACTGGTTTTGTTTATTTGTTCCCAAGGATGGAAGGGAGCTTGTGCCTCTACTGTCCAGTCAGCATGCCCCAACGGTGGCCATTATGATCTCTAACTTTCCATTTAGTGTGGGCTGATCCTTCATCCCTTGCTTCTTGAATTGTTGGATATTGAGCTCGCCTATCAAGTTGAGCTATAGGCACTTGATTGACTCATTTCCTCTTACCAGCCTTCAAACAATGTCAGAGAGGTTCACATTGAAATTTAATCTTAAGCAGAAAGGAACTCCATCATTACTAGAGAGGTAATAAAAGAAAGAAAGAACATCTAAAAGGCATCAGAACTGCCAATTTGCGGTAAATAAAGCCCTAGTATTCCCCATGCAATGAACTTGAATCAGGCCATTCGAGCATCTCAGCTGAACCTGACAAGTGAATGTTCTGCAACTCCTGCAATGTGCTTTGCGTAGGATGAAGTTGTTTCGATACTCTTCTGGATTCCAGGTGTGAAGAAGTTGGGGTGGGGAGAGGACTACTGCTCCTTCACAAAGTAACATCTCCAAATGGGTTAATTTTGTGCATTCCATGAAGGGTATAGACCTGAAACTGGGTGGGTTGGGTAGGATCTTAAGCTCTAAAGTTTATAGGGCCTCTTTTTGGAGCTCATAAAATGCCTTAACCAGCCTGGTAGAACTCATTATAACTGAGTTACACAGCTGTCAAGTTGCTAGTTCCAGGAGGGCAATCCTGGATTTCGACAATGCCTTCCTGGTACATTATGGGACCTGCAGCATACATTTCAATGAATCGAATTAAGGGCTACAAATAACATCCTGCTTTGGGACACTCTAAACCAAGACGGGCTGAAATTTCTGTTCCTATATCTGGGTAACTTGGCAGGTCTGATTCTGGCTTATTTTGTTCTCCACACTCAGCGCAGAAAGCTACCTGGTCACACTGCTAGTACAAATAACGTCATGGTAGTATTTTCTACAGTCTGATTTTTGCTTAACCCTTATCTTAGCTCCCTTAAACCCTTCCTGGGTTGGGGCATCTTCACCTTGCCTCATAAGTTTCTATGTGCATAAATACGAATATGAAGCCACTTCTTGCCCTGGATCAGTAGCATGGAATGTTGCTACTCTTTGGGTTTTTGCCAGGTACTGGTAACCTGAATTGGCCACCGTGAGGATGGGCTATTGGGCTAGCCCTGAAATTGTGGTATACAAGTCCCCATTCCCTTGTTTCTATAATTTATGAATGGTCTTTTGGTTGGAGTTTTGTTCACTGTATCTGCCCTCCATGTTCTCCTCCACTTTTTGTTTCTTAGCAACCTAGACTACTGCAATGTGCTTTATCTGCTATTGAGACAGACATGGGGAAGCAACTGCTTGCCCTGGTATTGGAAGCATGGAAAGTTTCAAGTTTATTATAAATTTGATTAATTGCTTATTCAAAATTCTAAGCGATGTCCAAAGTTTCAAGTTTATTGAGATTTTGATTTAAACGCAATATCAAATATTTTCAATGCGTATAACAAAAATAAATTCGGGGAAATAAATAAAACCATTTGAACAATAAACATACAAACATATCCAAAGATGATTAAAAATACATAAGGAACACAAGGATAAACTACATTTGTTTAAAATAAAAAAACAAAACAAAAGAAAAAACATTTAGGGAAGAACAACATTAGGAAGGGTAAAAAAAAACATTGATTTTTGTGAAACTTGGTCTAAAATACATATTTAAAAGAAAACTTAATCTAAGAGTTAGTAGGAGGATCATAAAAAGAGAAAAAATTATCTAATCTAAGATTTATATGCATCTTTATAAAGGTAGCTTTTTAAATTACTTTTAAATTTCTCTAGAGAGGTTTCGGCGTGTAAAAAGGTTGGAAATTTGTTCTAGATCTGAGGTCCCAAAATAGAAAAGGTTGTAGTTCTTCTAGTGCCAATCACTTTCAATGATGGAATGGTCAGCAAATACTGATCTGCTGATCTAAGAGATCTAGCTGTGGAATAAGGTATTAAATATCGATATAAAAATATTGGAGTATTAGTTTTCTGAATTTTGAATGTTAGCAGCGCAATTTTGTATGTTATTCTACGTGGGATCGGTAGCCAATGCGCTTCTCGCAGAAGAGGGATAACATGATCATATTTTTTTGAATTGGTAATAATTTTTATTGCAGTGTTTTGTATAATTTGCAACCTTCGTATTTCTTTCTGTGTTATGCCTTGGTATAATGTATTGCAATAATCCAACCTAGAGATTATCAAAGAGTGAATTAAAATATTTAAAGCTTTAGGTTCTAAAACTTTGGCTAAAGATCTGATAAGATGAAGTTTGTAAAAACAATTCTTGACTATGGAGCTAATCTGATCGTGGTAGGAGAGCTCGTGATCCAATAATATTCCCAATATTTTGGTCGTCGTTACTTTTTGTAATGGAAAACTGTCCCAAAAATTTTTTGCTGCAAGTGTAATATCTTTTTTCCATGGCAAGAACATTATTGAAGATTTAGATGGATTAAGGGATAGCGTATTGTCTTTTAACCATTGGCTAATTTGTTTTAACTTATTATTTATGTTCATTAACTCATTTGAATCGCCAAAGCTGGAAAAGCCGGTCTGGTTCGGATGTAAAATATGAGTGTTTTTCAATAAAGTTGCTTACATGATTGAAAACAACTTTTTGTATTATCTTAGCGAGGAATGGCAGGTTGGAAATTGGTCGATAGTTTGTTTCAGATGAGATTGGGTCTTTAGGATTTTTAATTATTGGTCGGATGATTGCCTCTTTCCATTCTGTTGTTAAACTAGTTTCAATCATGGACCGAATAAAAGGACCGAAGAAGGGAAAGAAACGTTTTATAAAGGATGGAGAGATTGAATGAGAGTCCGCACCTTTAATATTAATACTTTGTAGTAATTGTTTAAGGACCTCTAAAGATGGTATTTGAAAATTAGTGCATTTTGAGATGGGTAGAGTTGAAATTGGTTCCATATCTATATTATAGTTACTTTTTGCTTTAATGCTATCTCTGATTTTATGTATTTTATTTACAAAGTAATTTGCTAAAGTTTGAGCTTTTGGTTTATTTACTAATTCTGGGTTTTCTATTCTTTTTGGAGCTGTAAGATTTTTTTAAATAGCGAAAAGGACAGAGGAGTTTTTGGCATTTTCAAAGAAGGATGTTTTTGCTGAATTTATTTTGGTTTTATAATATGATAATTGATCTTTATATCTTTTTGAATTTTCTTGTGATTTGTTTCTTCTCCATTTCCATTCTAATGCCCTAAGTTGTTTTTTAATTAGATTAAGTTCTTCTGTGTACCAAGGGTTTCTTCTTTTCTTATAGTTAATACTTTTTGTACATAATGGGGCTAATTTTCCCATTAAATCTTCCATGGCAGTGGACCAAGCTTTAATTTGTTCATTAATTGGTAAGAGATGAAAATCTTCTATTTTTAAGTTAAATGATGCGGTTATGGAAGAAAGTTCTATTTTATTATAATTGCGATAGGTGATAGATTTTGAGTGGTAGTTGTTCCTAACAATTTTAAAAAGAAGGTTCAAGGTGATTAGTGAATGGTCTGACCAAGGGACAGGGGTAATTTTGAGGTTAGAAGTAATAATTGTGTCTAATGTATGGCCTGCAGAGTGAGTTGGTATATTAATCAAAGAAATAAGATATAGATTTGAGATTAATTCTGAAAATTCTTCTGTCAAAGGATTAGATTTGTCATCTAAATGGATATTAAAGTCACCAAGTAATATAGCATTATTGGATGATGAACTGAAATCAAATAGTAGTGCCTGTAAAGAGTCAAAGGTATCGCGTCTCATTGGTGGAGGAATATATAAAAGTAAAAAATCAGTTGGTGGAGAAATGTTAATTTTGAATTGTTGAAATTCAATAGATGTGTAGTTGGAGATTGATCGACTTTAACTAATAGAGAATGTTTAAAAATGACGGCTAAACTGCCACCCTTTTTTCCTTTTCTGTGATTGTAAATGTAAGAGGAGCGGCATGCAAAAGAAAGATATGCCTCTTCTCCTGTAGAAAGCCAAGTTTCTGTTATGCATAGTATATCCAAATTAGATTGAAGTATTAAATCATTAATTATATAAGATTTGGTTTTAACAGATCTTACATTAATTAAACCTATTGCAATATTTGATGTTTAATTAGGGTGTAAAGGAGTTAAAGGGATTTCGATATATGCTGGGGAATAGTGTAATTGGGACTTACCTTCTTTGGGAGGAATCAGGAGAGCTGTATTTTCCATTAGTGTTAAAGGTAGCTGAAGAGAGATTAAAATAAGCAGAAGAAGGTTTGTCTTAGTGTATGTTAGTTTGAGTAAGGAACCGCACCAAGGAAGTTGCTTCTATTTGGGTTTCTGCCAAGTACAAGTGCCCTGTATTGGATTCTTATGTTCTTTTGGTATGAAACACTTGCAGCTTGTCCAAAATCTGGTAGTGAAATTACTTTACAACTTTAGGAAGTTTGATCATGTCACACCTTTACTTCATTCCAAACAAAGGTTAACCATCTCAGATAGGATCACTTATAAAACCCTGCTTCTGGTCGGCAAGGTTTACCATTTAGGCACACCCCCTCCCCCCAGTATATTTCTCAACTTCGTATTTCCTATCTATCATCTAGGCCACTATGTTCATTCCAGCAGAGATACCTTAGCCACTCTGTACAGGTCATTGGTCTTACAGGACTCATGCTTCAGTTGATAGCCTTTTGCTTTGAAATAAACTTACGTTATCCTTTTGGTTAGAGCACTCTTTGATGACATTTAAAGCGGACCTTTATTTGAGATGATTAGGGAGGATAATTTCCCTCTTCTGGCCGTGGCTCCTCCTTTGAGGGTGAAGGTTTTAGGATTTTTCAGTAACAATACGTCTGCTTATCTTTGTATTTCTATGCTCTCCTGTAGTTATGTAATACTTTCCCATATCTTCTTTTTTTTTTTTTTTTCTGACGTATTATAAACCGCTCAGGGGGGTCTCATTCAGCAGTGTATCAAATACTGATTAAACTTGGGTCATCATGGACAATACGTTAAAATTTTCTGCTCAGTGTGCTGCAGTGGCCAAAAACATAATATTAGGAATTATTAGCAAAGACATAATAGAATAAAACAAATAATATCTTAATGCCTCTGTACCTCTCCAAGGTGAGACCGCACCTTGAGTATTGTGTGCAAATCTGGTCACCACATCTCAAAAAGGATGTAGTGGATAGAATGACTCTCATATGAGGAAAGGATAAGGAAACCAGGGCTCGTCAACTTGGAGAAGCAACAGCTGAGGGGAGATATGATCGAGGTCTTGATTGGAGTTGAACAGCTAAGCACAGAAGGCCAAATTCTATATAGGACATTTATATTAGGCATCAATAGGCACCCTAAGCCTAGCAACACTTAACTTCAGAATCCATACTCAACTTTTTTAAAAAATTGGTATGGTAATTGATCGTGCCAGCTTTCAGCAAAAGAAAATTTTTTTAAAATAAGCAATTAAAAGTTTGGCGACACCTAAGTGCAGGCGCCCTAAAAAGTAGGCATAGTTAGGGGTGGAGAATAGGCATCGCTAGGCGTTGTAATTAGGTGCTGGTAAATTAGCCCAAATAAAACTTGAGCTAATATACCGATGCCTACCTCCAGGATGCCTAGTGACACCTAGGTGCTGCTGATGGGATTTTATAAATGGCACCTAGTGGTTGATTGAGAGCCACACCGAGCGGGTGCCTACAATGTAGACGTTGTCTATAGAATTTAGACGAAATTGCTTAAGTCCAGGGGACAATCCATGAAGTTCTAGTACATAGTGGCATGTTTACAACCGATAGGAGAAAATATTTTTTCACTCAACATATATTTAAGCGCTGGAACTCATTGCCAAAGCAAGTGGTAACAGTAGTTAATGTAGGCTGGGTTTACAAAAAGTTTGGACAAATTCCTGGAGGAAAAGTCTTGTAGACTATTAAGGTAGATCTGGGAAGCGCCATTACTTTTCCCTGAGGTTAAATAGCCTGGAGTGTTGCTACACTTTGAGACTCTGCCAGGTACTTGAAACCTGGACTGGCCACTGTTGCAAATAAGATGGACTCATTAGGGCTTATATTCTGATGTTCTTCTATATGTTTTGATATGTCTGTAAGCACTTGGCAAAGTCTCCAGTGACCTGCTCCTGGCCAGATCCAAGTGTCTTTTTTCAACTCTTGACTTCTCTGCTGCTTTTGACAATGTTGATCACTACCAAGCTACCTCCTCTGTCTTCTTTACATTTCAGAGCTCTGCTCTGTCTTGGTTTTTTCCTCATTTTCTGTTAGATCTTCCACTGCTACTGTACCTCAGAGCAGTGGCATACCAAAGGGGGGGGGGGGTCCGCCCCAGGTGCACGCTCCAAAGGGGTGCACAACCGGTCCGGAAGCTCCTGCGCTGCTGGAAACGGCACCTCAGCGCGGCTGCCGTATTTATTCCAGAGCAGTCAGCAGCTGCGCTGAAGTGCACGAAGGTCCCACGATGATTACTTTTGCTGCCGCTGCTTCGGAAGAGGTAAGTGACGTCGGAGAGGGGTGGACTGGCAGCCGCAGTCATCGCAGGACCTTGCCTCTGCCGGTCCAGCCCCCCTCCGACGTCACTTACCTCTTCCGAAGCAGCGGCAGCAAAAGTAATCATCGTGGGACCTTTCTGATTTCGATGGAGAGAGAAAGAAGCATAGCAGGGTGGTGGAAGGAGAAAAAGGGGATCAGGGTGTTATGGAAGCATGGTGAAGGGTGAGAAAGGAGTTCAGGGTGGTATGGAAGCATGGTGAAGGGTGAGAAAGGGGGTCAGGGTGGTATGGAAGCATGGTGAAGGGTGAGAAAGGGGGTCAGGGTGGTATGGAAGCGTGGTGAAGGGTGAGAAAGGGGGTCAAGGTGGTATGGAAGCGTGGTGAAGGGTGAGAAAGGGGGTCAGGGTGGTATGGAAGCGTGGTAAAGGGTGAGAAAGAGGGTCATGGTGGTATGGAAGCGTGGTGAAGGGTGAGAAAGAGGGTCAGGGTGATATGGAGGTATGGTGAAGGGTGAGAAAGGGGGTCAGGGTGGTATGGAAGCGTGGTGAAGGGTGAGAAAGGGGGTCAGGGTGGTATGGAAGCATGGTAAAGGGTGAGAAATGGGGTCAAGGTGGTATGGAAGCATGGTGAAGGGTGAGAAAGGGGGTCAGGGTGGTATGGAAGCGTGGTAAAGGGTGAGAAAGAGGGTCAGGGTGGTATTGAAGCATGGTGAAGGGTGAGAAAGGGGGTCAGGGTGGTATGGAAGCGTGGTGAAGGGTGAGAAAGGGGGTCAGGGTGGTATGGAAGCGTGGTGAAGGGTGAGAAAGGGGGTCAGGGTGGTATGGAGGCATGGTGAAGGGTGAGAAAGGGGGTCAGGGTGGTATTGAAGCATGGTGAAGGGTGAGAAAGGGGGTCAGGGTGGTATGGAAGCGTGAAGGGTGAAAAATGGGCAGATGCTGATGGAAGTGGGGGGAAGGAGGAGGAGAGAGTGAAATGCCAGACCATGGGGGTGTGGGAGAGATGGAAGGGGAAGGCATAAAGTTTCTTGAAAGTGAATAGAAGGAGAGAAGATGTCATATAGAAGGGGCAGAGAGAGTGTAGACAGTGGATGAAAGGAAGAGAGTGACAAGAAGATGAGGAAAGCAGAAACCAGAGAAGACAAGGTAGAAAAAAAAATTCTATATATATTTTTTTTTTGCTTTAGGGGAGATGCATTGATGTTTCTGTGGTGTTGCTTCTTGGTGCTTCAGTTTAATCTTTGTATTTTTATTCTATCTCCCCCATTTACAAAACTGTAGAGCATTTTTTAGTATTGGCATCTGAGCTGTTACCACCATGGCTAAAAATCACACTACAGTTTTGTAAAAGGGGGAGGGGTTAGTTTGTGATTACTTATTCCATACTAGGCAAAGGTATTTTCTGTGTTCTGTATGTTCGAAAAGACATGGTTTTCTGTTAGGATTGACTGTAGGATTGATCTGTATTAGTCTGGCTTGTTTAGTTTTACAATGGGTTTATTGATGTACTGCTCACTGCAGTATGTAAGATGCTGCCTTTTCTTAGGTACACTCTTGTGTGACGTGTGGATTGTTAGTAAAAATCATGTTTTTCGTACAGATGGGGGAGGGGTGCCAAAAAATGATGGGTCCCCGGGTGCCATATATGCTAGGTACGCCACTGCCTCAGAGCTGTCTCTTCTTGGCTCTCCCTGTACTTTTTCTTGCTTAGCTCTGAAAACCATGATAGGAGATCAATCTTTCTGCTAACAACTCCTCAATCTCCTTGTCTACATCAGGAATCCAAGTCCGAGTCTCAGCCTACTTCTCTGTCATTTGAAAGTGAACACAGCCAAGACTGAGTTTCTCATCTTTCCCCTTAAACCCATCTTTCCTCTCCCCCTCATTCTGTAGTTCTGCAGATAACACTTCTCTCCTCAACTTATAGCCTTAGGGTCATCTTTGACTCCTTGCTGTCTTTCTCTACAAATATCCTGTCACTTCTTTCCCCGTATCATCACTAAAATTCATCCCTTCCTTTCTGGAAACCCTTGTCCATAGTCATCAAGTTTATTAAAAATTTGATTTGATTGCTTCTCAGATTTCCAAGCGATGTACAATGCCTCCCGCTTATATTAATGTAACTTTCTCCATCTCTCTCCCCTTCAATTTATTCAGAATTCTGCTGCACAACTTCTCTTCACCAATGTTGCTATATTCGTGTAACCCTTCTCTTTAAGTTCTTTCCATTATGCTCTATCCATTTCCATAAGCAGTATAAACTCCTTATACTGACTACAAGTGCGTTCATTCTGCAGCTCCTCGGTATCTCTCATCGTTCCCTACACCCTCCAAAGTAACTCCACTCATCAGGTAAGTCATTATTATCTGTAACTGCCTTCCCCATGTCAACTCTGTTCATTCTGTCTTACTGGCCTTACGATCATGCTGCATCTCTGGTCCTTTTCAATTCCAGGCTACTGGTAACTCTTAACCCCTATTCACTTCTTCAATACCCATGTTATAGTCATTCCTATAATAACTCTCGAACTCCTTAATTGTCCTGTTTGTCTTGAATGGATTATGAGCTCTGTCAAGTAAGGACCATCTCTTCTATGATTGGGTATAACACAACATATCTCTTGTAGCAATATAAAAATGATTAGTAGTAGTAACAGTATGTAAATTCACAGAATATATGGGAACTCTGCAAATCTAAATGTTGAAGACTTGGAGAAGTGGGGTGGGTGGGAACTCTGCAATTTGGAGGAATGGCACGTGTGGGAGCTGCAGCCTGTATGCAGAAGGCTCAGAAGAGAGGCACATGTAGGAGCTATGATCTACACATTGAGGGCTCGGAGGAATGGCGCGAGGAACAGGATGTATGGGAATTCCATAGTCTACACGTGAAGAGCTTGAGGGAATATGTTCTCAGCAGCCTGTAGTTGCAAGGAAAAAAATTTGAAGAACACAGGAAGTATCAAAAAGAATGTCACCTCATGGTTAGAAAAGCAAAAAGAGAATATGAAGAGAG
This sequence comes from Geotrypetes seraphini, assembly GCF_902459505.1. Lineage (NCBI taxonomy): Eukaryota > Metazoa > Chordata > Amphibia > Gymnophiona > Dermophiidae > Geotrypetes > Geotrypetes seraphini. The sequence continues at coordinate 193,253,878 of NC_047091.1, read as the reverse complement.
GCTAGCCGGGGAAGCACAAAATTTCAAACCGTTCTTTAGATACGTTAAAGGGCAGCAGCCAGCTAGGGATGAGGTGGGACCGTTGGATGACGGAGATAGGAAGGGTGTGGTGAAGGAGGAGAAAGAAGTGGCAGAAAGACTAAACACATTCTTTTCGTCAATATTTACAAATGAGGACACATCCAACATACCGGAACCTGAACAATTCTTCAAAGGAGAACAAGAAGAAAAATTAAGATCCATGGAAGTAATCCTTGAAGACGTATACAGGCAATTAGAAAAATTAAAAATTGACAAATCACCTGGGCGGAATCCACCCTAGGGTGCTGAAAGAGCTTAAGGAGGAAATAGCGGAACTACTACAGCAAGTTTGTAATCTATCCCTGAAAACAGGCGTGATCCCGGAGGATTGGAAGATAGCCAACGTAACGCCCATCTTTAAAAAGGGACCAAGAGGTGACCCGGGGAACTACAGACTGGTAAGTCTGACCTCAGTTCCGGGGAAAATGGTTGAAGCACTGATAAAAGATACTATCGAGGAGCATCTAGAAAGGAATAAACTTATGAAAACAACATGAAAGCCAACATGGCTTCTGCAAGGGAAGATTGTGCCTAACGAACTTATTGCATTTCTTCAAAGGAATTAACAAACGGATGGACAAAGGGGACCCCATTGACATCGTATACTTAGACTTCCAAAAAGCCTTTGAACGCCTACTTCGGAAACTGAAGAACCATGGGGTGGAAGGAGACGTGCACAGATGGATCAGGAATTGGTTGGCAGGTAGGAAACAGAGGGTAGGAGTGAAGGGCCACTACGCTGACTGGACTAGGGTCATGAATGGTTTCTGCAGGGGTCGGTGCTCAGACCGCTGCTATTCAATGTATTCATAAATGATCTAGAAACAGGGACGAAGTGCGAAGTAATAAAATTCACAGACGACACCAAACTATTTAGTGGGGCTAGGACTATAGAGGACTGCGAAGGTTTACAAAGGGACCTGAACAAACTAGGGGAGTGGGCGATGAGATGGCAGATGAAGTTTAATGTAGAGAAATGTAAAGTCTTGCACGTAGGAAGCAGAAACCCGAGATACAGCTACACTATGGGAGGGCTGTTATTGAGTGAGAGTACCCAAGAAAGGGACTTGGGGGTAATAGTCGACAAGACAATGAAGCCGTCGGCGCAGTGCGCAGCGGCCGCTAAAAGAGCAAATAGAATGCTAGGTATAATCAAGAAGGGTATTACAACCAGAACGAAAGAAGTTATCCTGCCATTGTATCGGGCGGATGATGCGCCCACATCTGGAGTAATGCGTCCAATATTGGTCTCCATAGCTAAAGAAGGATATAGCGATACTCGAGAGGGTTCAGAAGGGAGCGACACATATGATAAAAGGTATGGAAAACCTTTCATATGCCGAAAGATTGGAGAAAACTGGGGTTCTTTTCCCTGGAGAAGCAGAGACTTAGAGGGGACATGATAGAGACTTACAAAATCTGGAAGGGCATAGAGAAAGTGGAGAGGGACAGATTCTTCAAACTTTCGAAAACTACATGAACGAGAGGCAATTCGGAAAAATTAAGAGGGGACAGATTCAGAACCAATACTAGGAAGTTCTTCTTCACCCAATGGGTGGTGGACAACTGGAATGCACTTCCAGAGGGCGTGATAGGACAAGATATGGTATTAGAGTTCAAGAAGGGTTTGGACAATTTTCTGAAGGACAAGGGGATAGAAGGATAGATAGAGGGTTACTATATAGGTCCTGGACCTGGTGGGCCCCCGCGTGAGCAGACTGCTGGGCATGATGGACCTCTGATCTGACCCAGCAGAGGCATTTCTTATGCCTAAAAAATAAAATAGGAGAGTTAGAGTATATAGCACTGAATGATGAGGTAGATACTATAGGCATCTCAGAGACCTGGTAGAAGGAGGACAATCAATGGAACACTGTGTTACCTAGGTACAAATTATATCACAAGGATAGAGTAGATCAAATTGGAGGGGGGGGGGTTGCGCTATTTGATTCAACAATCTGCATCTTATTGCACCTTTAGAAAACTGGTTAAGACCTATCTGTTCAAAAATGTGTTACTTGATTGATGACTGTCATAGTTTCTTATTGTTTTTTCACTATTGAAATATTGTATTGCTTTCTGTGTGCTTTGTATCATCAACTAAACGATTGGCTGGGTAACATTATCATGCACTCCTTATCCTACCTAAGTTTCAGAAAATTAGTAAAAACAAACTTGTTTAACTGATTTGTAACCTAAGACCTCTTAAGCCTTATCTCTCCAACTCTAACCGAATTGTTTCCTAAGATCTCTTATGCCTTACCTCTGTATCCTGTTCACCTATATTTTGATAACTATACATTGTACCTATATTCGCTGATTGTCCAGCTCTTCTTTGTTGTAAACCGCCTTGAACTACTACGGCTTTGGTGGTATATAAGAATAAAATTATTATTTTTATTTTTATTCTGTGAACAGCCTAGAACTTTTTGGGTGTTGGTGGTATAGAAAAATAAAGTTGTTATTATTATTATTATTATTAATAATAATAATAGTTAAAGAGGGAATTGAATCAAATAAAATAAACATCCTGCATGGCATAGATAGCAGTGTGGAATCCATATGGATAGAAATTCCATGTGTGAAGAGAAGGAATATAAAGGTTGGATTATACTACTGTCCCCCGGGCCAAAACGAGCAGACAGATGAAGAAATGTTTTCAGAGATTAGGAAAGCTGGAGAATTGGGCAACACTATAATAATGGGGAATTTTAATTACTATGGCCAAGGACTTCAATTACCCCAACATTGACAGTGATCATAATGTGATCAGATTTGAGCTGATACCGGGAGTAACGTCACAGAAGAAATCTACTGTAGAGGCATTTAATTTTCAAAAGGACGACTATGATAAAATGAGGAAAATGATTAAAAAGAAGCTAAAAGGATTGGTTGCAAAGATTAGGACTGTAAACCAGGTATGGATGTTATTTAAAAATACCATTGTGGAAGCCCAGACCAGATGTATTCCACATATCTGTAGACAATATGATGAAACCTTCTGCCCAATGTGTGGTGGCAGCCAAGAAAACAAACAGGATGCTGGGAATTATTAAAAAAGAGATGGTTAACAAGACTAAGAATGTCATAATGCCCCTGTATTGCTCCATGGAGCAATTTCATCTGGAGTATTGTGTTCAATTCTGGTTTCCTTATCTCAAGAAAGATATAGTGGCGCTAGAAAGGGTTCAAAGAAAAGTGACCAAGATGGTAAAGGGGATGGAATTCCTCTCGTATGAGGAAAGACTAAAACAGTTAGGGCTCTTCAGTTTGGAAAATAGATGGCTGAGGGGAGATATGACTGGTCTACAAAATCCTGAGTGCAGTAGAACGGGTACAGGTGGATCAATTTTTCACTCCATCAAAAATTACAGACACTAGGGGACAATCGATGAAGTTACAGGGGAATATTTATAAAATCAATAGGAGGAAATATTTTTTTACTCAGAGAATAGTTAAGCTCTGGAACTCGTTGCCAGAGGATGTGGTAAGAGCGGTTAGAGTAGTTGGTTTTAAGAAAGGTTTGGACAAGTTTCTGGAGGAAAAATCCATAGTCTGGTATTGAGAAAGACAAGGGGAAAGCCACTGCTTGCCCTGTATCGGTAGAATGGAATATTGCTACACCTTGGGTTTTGTCTAGGTACTAGTGACCTGGATTGGCCACTGTGAGAACGGGCTACCATTGGTCTGACCCAGTAAGGCTATTCTTATGTTATTATGAGTGGCGTGTGTGGAGAGCTCCGAAGAGCAGCATGTGTGAAAAATCTGAGTTCTGCAGATAGAAATTCAGGGTAGCCGGATGAGTCTGATCCCCATGGCTTCTCAGGAAGCGAGTTGCTTGTTTCTATCCTTTGTGCACACAGTGAATTGCAGGCTAAACCTGGCTGAGGAATTATGGAGTGGGAATGGAGCTGTCAGCAGGCAGAGCCCTTGCAGAGATGTTAAATATAGATGAGGTCAAGAGTTAGTCATTCCAGTTGTCTTTAGAAAACAAATCTGGGCTTCTTTAAAAGGATATGGCAAAGGTTGGAATTTGTTTCTTCACAGTGTAAATTCTGGAATTTTTGAAACTGGTTTTAGGTCAATGTAGTTTTACCTGCTCCCTCTGCACCCGGGCCACTGAATAAAATGCTCCATCAGCATAGCATCAGTCCTACTGCTGTAATGATGTGTCATTGGAGCACACATTGCAACACCACAGCAGTGGCCTCATCAGTCTCCTCCTAGCTCCATCTGCCTAATCCTGTGTCTCATTAGCATGGATCCTACTTATGTCACGTTGTGTCTCCATTGCGCCAATCCCATCAACTGAAAAGCAGCTTCCCAGCAAAACTGTCCTAGCAAGCAGCTTCACTTGAGCTCCAGCTCCAGCAAGCCCATCTTCAGGGCTTTGAAACTGGGGGCTGCATCAGATGCTCATTAATAGGGTCAAAGATGTGGCTGCTGTGTTGCCTGCTTGAAATGAGAAATGGAAGGAGTTTGCAGCTGTTATTTAGGAGTTATACATTTGATAAATTGCATTTAGATAAGTGGTGTGGTCTCAGAAGCCAAAAAAGGTCAAACCACTGTCAGAGTATATTTACGTTTTAACAAAAACTTCACAGAATAATTGTCGTTGCTTTTACTCCACTTCTGGGTTATATTTTTTTTTGTGGCCTGTTGCCTCTCCATTTTTCTCTTACAATTTAGTAGGACAATTTGTAATGTTATCTCACTGTGAGGCAAGTGAGTGGGATAGTGGAGAGCACGCCTTCACTGATATTGCAATTATGCCACCTTACAGTAGGGGGTGCTAATTCACAGACGCTAAGAATAAGCTACCTTAGGATAGATGGGACAAGCCTGCTGAATCAAGGGGCTCAGGGAGGCTCTGGGGGAAGAGATCTCCAGGAGGGAGAGGGCTGTGGTACCTGAGGAGAAGCCAGGGAAGTGGATGTGAGAAGAACAGTCAAGGTAGGAAGTCTATTGTCGCCAGTGGCATAGCGAGGGCAGGAGGCCCCCTCCCCCTCCGTTCCGTCTAGGCCTCCATGCCACACTAACACTCTCCCTTAAGAACATAAGAAGTTGCCTCCACTGGGTCAGACCAGAGGTCCATCGCACCCAGTGGCCCACTCCCGCGGCGGCCCATCAGGTCCGTGACCTGTGAAGTGGTTTCTGTCTAATCCTATAACCTACCTCTACTTCTTTCTGTACCCCTCAATTCCCTTATCTTTTAGGAACTTATCTAGACCTTCCTTGATCCCCTGTAGCGTGCTCTGGCCTATTACAGCCTCCGGGAGCGCGTTCCATGTGTCCACCACCCTCTGAGTGAAAAAGAACCTCCTAACATTTGTTCTAAACCTGTCCTTTTTCAATTTCTCCGAGTGCCCCCTTGTGCTTGTGGCTCCCCACAGCCTGAAGAATTTGTCCCTGTCTACCTTTTCTATACCCTTCATGATTTTGAAGGTTTCTATCATATCTCCCCTAAGTCTCCGCTTTTCCAGAGAGAATAGCCCCAGCATTTCCAATCTGTCCGCATATGAGAAGTTTTCCATACCCTTTATCAACTTTGTCGCTCTTCTCTGGACTCCCTCAAGTACCGCCATGTCCTTTTTGAGGTACGGCGACCAGTACTGGACACAGTACTCCAGATGTGGGCACACCATCGCCCGATATAGCGGCAAAATGACTTCCTTCGTCCTGGTCGTGATACCCATTTTGATGATACCCAACATTCTGTTCGCTTTCTTTGAGGCTGTCGCACACTGTGCTGATGCTTTCAATGTTGTGTCTACCATCACCCCCAGGTCTCTTTCAAGTTTGCTCACCCCCAGCAACGATCCCCCCATTTTATAGTTGAACATCGGGTTCTTTTTCCCTACATGCATGACTTTGCATTTCTCAGTGTTAAAACTCATTTGCCATTTTTTTGCCCAGTCTTCCAATCTCGTTAAGTCCCTTTGCAGGTTTTCACAGTCTTCCTTGGTTCTAACCCTGCTGTAGAGTTTGGTGTCGTCCGCAAATTTAATGACCTCACAGTTCGTCCCTGTCTCCAAGTCGTTAATAAATATATTGAACAGGAGCGGTCCCAGCACCGACCCCTGTGGGACTCCACTCGTGACCCATTGCCATTCTGAGTAATGGCCCCTTCCCACCCATGTACCTCTTTAAATCTTTGCCAGCGTGAGCAGCATCTCTGGCCTGCTTCACACACTGGCATTGGCTTTCCCTCTGATATAACTTTCTGGCCCCGCAACCCAGAAGTGATTTCAGAGGAAGCCAGGCCAGTGCGAGCACATCCACTCCCCTGGCTTCTCCTCAGGTACTACTGGTTTTAAGAAAGATTTGGACAAGTTCCTGGAGAAAAAGTCCATAGTCTGTTATTGAGAAAGACATGGGGGAAGCCACTGCTTGCCCTGGATCGCTAGCATGGAATGTTGCTACTCTTTGGGGTTCTGGAATCTTTTGTTACTCTTTGGGATACCAGAATCTTGCTATTCTTTGAGATTCTGTATGGAATGTTGCTACTCCTTGGGTTTTGGCCAGTTACTAGGGATCTGGACTGACCACCATGAGAACGGGCTACTGGGCTTGATGGACCATTGGTCTGACCCAATAAGGCTATTCTTATATTCTTCATGTGGGGGAGGTGGTTGATGGTTCTATGCTCCTTAAGAGGCTGCACATTAATGGCCCTTGCTCCTGGGGAAGAACATAAGACTAGTCTTACTGGGTCAGACCAATGGTCCATCCAGCTCAGTATCCCGTCTTCACGGTGGCCAATCCAAGTCACTAGTATCTAGCAAAATCAAAATAATAGCATCATTCCATGCCACCAATCCAGGGCAAGCAGTGGCATCCCCCATGTCTGTCTAAATAGCAAACTACTGTTATCACTACTTATCATTTATATAGTTTCAAGTTTCTTTATTTTTGATATACCTTCTATCAAAACAAGTGTCTAAACAGTGTACAATCTAAAAAGATTGTAGAAAACAATTAAAATAACTAAATAAAGCAATATTTTATCAAATTTTAAAAATACTAGACGAATTCACATTAATATACATGGAACAAAAAGGAATTTGGGGAGTGAAAGGTTGTTTAAAATACATCAAAGTAAAATTAATTAAAAAAGGAATGTAAATGGGGAATGGCTAAACATTAGGATGGGGATTGCTTCAGAAGAAGCATTTGATGTTTCAAGGCTTCACAAGAATTAAAGGTTTGAGAAGCGGAAGCTGAAAGGCGTACGCAGTGCTTTACAAACAATCCCTGCTCGGAAGAGCTTACAATCTAATTTGGACAGACAGACATGACATATAGGGTTGGGGATTTGCTAATGTTCTTTCTTGTAAATCCACACTCTGTTTCTGGACAAGTGGGTTATGCATCCCCAGCCAAGAGACTGCTTGTAGGAAGTCTCATTTACATCACTTTTTCAGACTCTCCCCTCTTACCTCAGGACTGCCCTCAGGTATTTAGTATGTAGAAAATCAGATAGTCACTTGCAGAAGACACAGACAAAAGGGAGAGGTATGGGGAAACGCCCCAACAAATCAGTCTCATCTGCTCATAACATTAGCATTCACATTTCGTCATCTTCAGTCAACCCTTAAGACATTTACTCTAATAAATCACAGACACTGTTTTACTGGAAAATGTTTGGCCGCAGCTTTTATTTAGAACCCCCAACTTTAACATTTCAACAATTAATTCTTATATTGGTAACATATCACGACAGTAAACTCGGCTGTACCAGAAACCCCTCTTTCCCCCCCTCCCTCCATGAGCCCCTCAGGCAACTCCTTGCCACTTTACCCCATAGCATGACCCACGGTTTCGTCAGGTCACACACACCCCAACTCATGGCAGTGACGCCCATGAGTAATTCCTTTATTTTCCCCATCACATGTATTCAATTCCCCTTTCAGCCACATCAAACAATATCCCCCATGTTTTATGCACATTTCCCTTTTTTCAGCTGCGACCGCCCCACCCCCCACCACATCACTCCCTCCCCACCCCTTTACCCTATCCAAAATCAGCAGCTAACCCAGACCATCACAGGGAGGGAGGGCGGGAAACACTCCTTCCACCCCTCCTCCATCACATCCACCCTCTCCTACCAAAACCCGAAAATGAATTAAACCGCCAAAAACCTTTTTCCTCAAGATTCCAATCTCTACCCCTGTTAACCAATCCCTATGCTTCATTCCACTATCTCCCTTTCCTAACAACTATTTCCACCAATCCCACACCTCGCCTATCTTTCCTATTAGTTCACCCTCCCCTCTCCTCCCCCCCCCTAACCATACCCTTTCCTTCTCTTCCTCAGTTCAGCTAATGTTATGACCCTGCCAGCTAAATCCGGCAGGGTACTCTAACATGAAATATCTTAACAATCATAAACAATTGAAACAATCAAAACAGGTTATTAAACAGTTTAAACCTGACATAAACCATGCTGTAAGGAGACAGAGCCTGCACTAACAGAAGGGGGTGCTACAACTAGGGTCACCCCAAGGTCAAGTGCAAAACATATTCAGATGGTACTTGTAGAAAGGCTGATCAGGAAACCAGAAGTCCAGCTTACCCTTACTTGTAAAGATAGACAATCGGCAAATCAGCAACTCCCAGGGTGGGTTCCAGAAATAGAGCGTGGATATACAAGAAAGAAGATTAGCAAAGGTAAGAACCTAATCTTTCATTCTGGTACAATTCCGCTCTATTCCAGGACTAGTGGGACATAACAGAGCAGTCCTGTAGAGTCAGGGTGGGACTGATGAACCTGCTGCCAAAACGGAGGAGCCAAAAGCAGCATCCTGCTTGGTCACCACATCGATCCTGTAGAACTTGGTGAAAGTATGCAAAGAGGACCTGGTAACAGCCCTGCAAATCTCCTCCAAAGAGATCGACAATGACTCTGCTCAAGAGAAGAAACACCTCTGGTAGAGTGAGCCACCACCGAAAGAGGAGGCTTCTTACTGGCCGTTATGTAAGCAGAGGGAATAGCCATATGGATCCATCTGAAAATAGTGGCTTTGGAAGCTGACCTGCCCTTACGGGAGGGACCCATCAGTACAAACAGATGATCAAAGACACAAAACTCGTTTGTGACCTCCAGGTACCACAACAGGATCCTGCATGCATCCAAGGACCACAACACCTGGTCCTGTTCCCTCGAACCGAAGGACATAATGAAAGGAAGCCAGACCTCCTGATTAACATGGAAGGCAGAGACCACTTTGGGAAGAAAGAAGGGAACAGTGCGCAGAATCACACCGGAATCTGTGAGCCTAAGAAATGGATCCAGCAGGATAAAGCCTGAAGCTCAGAAAAGACTACCTCCTACTGTCTCGCTTGTAGGAAAGCAACTGAATACCTGAGGGCAGTCCTGAGATGAAGGATGGGAGGGTTTGAAAAAATGATGTAAATGAGGCTTCTTACAAGCAGTCTCGCGACTGGGGATCCATAACCCACTTGCCCAGGAACAGAGCGTGGATTTACAAGAAATACCCTATTAGCAGATGTTCTCCACGGACAGTGGGATAAGACTTCTCACACACACTTAGGTGACATCATCTGACAGAGCCCAAATGGAAATTTTCTCCCACATTTCTATCCTGCTGTCTTCAGTGAACAGCTGCTATAGGTAAGCTCCCAGGACAGGCAAGATAGACTTATGCTGGTACACTGCTCTATCTAAGGCTCTTAATACTCTGGCACCAATAAAATTTCATTTTTTTTTAGTTCTCATCTCTAAAAAGACAAGTCCACCATGCAGAAATGAAATGACAGAATGCTTGGAATGTCCCCCCCCCCTCTCCTTTTATATAAGGAAAGATCATCTAGCTACAGAGCTACAGTTAAATGTCTTAAAAGAAAATACTTTAGCTCTCTGATTTCCCTCAGTAACAATCATGCTAAAAGATGTTTTTTCTATCTTCTTTCTGGCTCATCTTCCTCATCCGTCAGATTACATTACATCTATTACATTAACATCTGATGCGTTTATTAACATTTTCCAAGACAAGGTATCTTATGTTAGACAGATGCTGTCTTCTCCTGCATGATGATCTCTTCCTCACACTGGTCTTACATTGCTATTGGGAAAACTCTCTCTTCCTCATCTAGTCGAGACCCTCTCCTCCCTTATTTAGTCAAAACACTTCTTTAGAATTACTAATAAAGCTATGATAAATTCTAGACTATCTTAAGGGGTAATCTAGATTGCTGGAAAACTGCAATTATCCCTCACTGGTCTTCAGCTACTGTCTTGATTCTAGAGAAGGCTGACCTCTAACATTTGAAGGACTTTCTTGAACAAGTGGGATGTTCATTTCTGAAGGGTCAAGTCTTCTCTTCTTTCTGTGGAAAGAGAGATTGTTCACCTCTTCAAGGTGAAGCGAGTGAGAGGGCACTCGCTAAAGTCGGAAGGGAAAAGATTCCGTACAAACGTAAAGAAGTTCTTCTTCACCCAGAGAGTGGTAGAAATCTGGAACACTCTTCCGGAGACTGTTATAGGGGAAAGCACCCTTCAGGGATTCAAGACAAGGTTGGATAAGTTCCTACTGGAACAGAACATACAGGCTAGACTCAACTAGGGCACTAGTCTTTGACCTAAGGGCCGCCGCGTGAGCAGACTGCTGGGTACGATGGACCACTGGTCTGACCCAGCAGTGGCAAATCTTATGTTCTTATGGTGAACCAGAATCTGGTTTACCATAACTCAGACAGGATTTTGATCATGGTAAATGTTGACCTAAGTTCAGCTTTTGATTTAATTGATTGCCTTGGTGGAATGATTCTTCAGTGGTTTAGCAAGGAATATTGCTACTCCTTGGGTTTTGGTCAGGTACTAGTGACCTGGATTGACCACCATGAGAACGGGCTACTGGGCTTGATGGACCATGGGTCTGACCCAGTAAGGCTATTGTTATGTTCTTTTTTAATAGGGAGATCCCTTCAGGACTGTTGGCTTAATCATATGTCAGTCCACAAACCACTAGACTGTGCCTCTATATTTTCTAATATGTTTATATTTCCACCGTTATCCTTCATTCAAAGTTTGCTTCTATTTTCCCTTCAGTTCTAATCTTAATCCACTTACCTCCCCACTCCCACCCTCCCACCCTCCATTTTACTAAGTGGTGGTAAAGGTTTCTACTGTGGCCCAGAGCGCTAAATGCTCTGAGACTCGTAGGAATTCTGTGAGCATTGGAGCATTTAGCTCCCCAGGCCAAGGTATAAACATCTACTGCAGCTTAGTAAAAAGTGTGTGTGGGGGGGGGTTAAGTTGTTTTTTAACTGTGATCACAAACTAATTTCAAGCTCACAAGCTAAAATTTCATCCTGATAAATTGGTTTGTAGTTTATTTTCTTGAAAATCATCTTTGGCCACTGTGACTTCATATTCCAGATCAACTCACCCTAATTTCTTGGGATAGAATTAGACCCCTCCTTGACTTTCAGTAAGAGTATTTCAGGCGTGATTCACTCTTGCCTTTTTCAGCCTGTGGAAAGTAACACTGCTAGATTTTTTACCTCTGTACTACTATTTATCATTTCTATAGCACTGAAAGGCGGGCACAGCACTGTACATTTAATATGCAATAGACGGTCCCTGCTCAGAAGAGCTTACAGTCTAATTTAGACAGACAGGACATATAAGGATTGTGGAGTCACTTGCAGAGAGAATGATAGGATGGATAATGGTAGTTTTACAGTGAGTGGGAGTTAGGAGTTCAAAACAACCTTGAAAAAGTGGACTTTTTTGCTTGGATTTGAATACTGATAGAGACAGAGCACGACATAATGACTCGGGCAGTCTTTTCCATGTATACGGTGCAGCAAGATATAAGGGACAGAGTCTGGAATTGGCAGTGGAGGAGAAGGGTGCCGATAGGAGGGACTTGCCCTGGTAAATAAGGATCTCTTGTATTTGATTTAGTCACTTATTTTTAATAAGTTGAATTACTGTAATTCTTTGCTTATTGGAAGAAACGTAGGAAGTCATAATTGCTCCCCGAGTGACTTGCCCAATATTCTGCCACCCCCATCCTTTCTTGCACTGCCCCCGCTCTCCCCCCATGATCAGACTTTCAATTGTGAGCTTTGTATTTTATTCATAATTAAAAATAACATTCTTTTTTCTACCTTGTTGTCTAGCCATTTAATTTTTCTGATCATGTTGGTCCCAGTCTCTGCTTTCAGCTTTCCTCTAGACACTTAGGTAGGAAGTTAAAATCCGGAACTTCCAGGGTAGCATTTTCAGAAGTGCTCCCTGTCCCACGTTCAGGTTCCATAAGACAGGCAGAGCTCCAGAGTCTCAATGGGTGGATGAGGTGATGGTGCAGGGAAGAGGGTTTTAGATTTGTTAGAAACAGGGTGCTAAAACGTCCCCACACACCCTTCTTTGTTGCTTGTAACTTTGACAAAATATTGTAAATCCGTGTGTCATCACGGATCTTAATTAACTGATGTGAACCGCCTAGAACTTCTTGGGTATGGCGGTATACAAGAATAAATTATTATTATTATTATTATATACTGAAGAAGGGAAAGCCTATTCCGCAAAGATGGGCTCCACCTTAACCAGGATGGAACCAGGCTGCTGGTGTCAACATTTAAAAAGGAGATAGATCAGCTTTTTAAACTAGAAACTGAGGGAAGGCTGACAGTCACTCAAAGAGCATGGTTTGGGACAAGGTATCTTTAAAAGATATCATCATAAAAGGGAAAGCAGAGCATCTCAATAATGAGATTGCAATACAGGCCACAGTAGACCAGGTTTCCTTAAATACAGAGCAGGCTGATTTTAAAGATTGCAAATTATCCATGCCAACTGCTGAGTAAATTGTAAATAGATATGACAAACATTGAATTATCTGTATGCAAATGCCAGAAGCCTAAGAAACAAAATGGGAGAGTTAGAATATATTGCACTAAATGAAAGATAGATATAATAGGTACCTCTGAAACCTGGTGGAAAGAAGTTTCAAGTTTTTATTAAAATTTTATGCTATCACATATATATTCTAAGCGATTTACAGATAAAAACAGGGAAACAAAACAAAAAATAAAAAACGTCTGACAGTACAATTAAAAAGATACAACTTAAGTAAAATGGCATTACAAAAAAGGACAAATAACAAACTGACATGACACAGCAGGAGTAGCGGTAGAAATACAATTTATATAGGATAGAAAACAAAAAAGGAGCAAAGCAAAGGGAAAGGAAGTACTAAGAACTGATTCTTTAATAAGAGAGAGAGTCTATTGACAAAAAGAACAGAAATATCCCAAGGGAGGAATTAAGTATTGAAGGCATCCTTAAAGAAGTGTGTTTTAAGAAGGACTTTAAAACGATCTAAGTTGTTTTCTTCTCTGACAAAGGTGGGAAGGATGTTCCAAAGCTGGGGGGCCACCACTGAGAAGATAGCTTAATGCTTGGTGCCTATAATACATAGAGATAGTACAGTTAATAATCTACGGTCTGCAGATCTTAGAAGATCTATTGGCTCATAGGGAATTAAGTATTTTTCTATAAATTGGGGACCAATGGGACACTGTCATATCAGCGTTCATGATATATTGTAGTGATAGGATGGATCGAATAAGCGGAGGTGTAGTGTTATATGTTAAGGAAGGCCTTGAATCAAACGGACTAAAAATTCTACAGGAGCAGAAACATACCTTGTAATCCCTAAGGGGTAGAAATTTCATGGTTAAGGGGGAAAAATATAGTGATAGGAGTGCACTACTGTCCACCTGACCAGGATGAATGAACAGATGCTGAAATGTTATCAGAAATTAGGGAGACTAACAAACTGGGTGACACAGTAATAATGGGTGATTTCAACTACCAAATTTTCACACAATAATTTTTACTCTATTCTCACCCGTAGGAACAGAGGGACTGCTACTGCATACAGCACCCAAATAGTGGTGAAAAAAGACTTCAGTCAACCAATATAGCATATGCTCAAAAATAGCAAGTGCAGCTTAATCACCCATCAACTACCCCGATATTGACTGGGTAAATGTATCATCAGGGCATGCTAGAGAGATAAAATTCCTTGATGAAATAGAGCAGCTGGTTCAGGAACCAACAAGAGGTGAAGCAATTCTAGATCTAGTTCTTAGTGGAGCATATGAATTGGTGAGGGAGGTAATGGTGCTGGGGCCACTTGATAACAGTGATTACAATATGATCAGATTTGATATAATCCCTGGAATAAGTTTACACAGGAAATCTAATACAACAGCATTTAACTTTAAAAAAGGAGACTATGATAACATGAGAAGAATGATAAAAAAAGAAAAAGAGAGGAGTAGCTACAAAAGTCATAAATTTACTTCAGTTGTGGATGTTATTTAAAAATACCATCCTGGAAGCCCAGACTAGATATATTCCATATATTAAAAAAGGAGGAAGAAAGGCCAATCAACAGCCAGTATGGTTAACTGGTGAAGGAAGCTATTAGAACCAAAGAAAATCCTTCAGAAAGTGGAAGAAGGATCCAACTGAAAATAATAGGTAACAGCATAAGGCAGATGTGAGGGGCTGATAAGGAAGGCAAAGAGAGACCTTGAAAAGAAGATTGGGTTGGAGGTAAAAACACATAATAAAAACTTTTTTAGGTTTATTAAAAGGAAGAATCGGTTGGACCAGTAGATGACCAAGGGAAAAGGGGGCTCTCAGGGAGACAAGGCCGTAGCGGAGAGATTAAATTAATTCTTTGCTTTGGTCCGTGATTGCTATGATGTCTAGATGCTCATCTTTGGCCCTGATTTCTAGTTCCCCCATTTTGTTCGTCAGGTTTCTTGCATTAGCGTACATACATTTTAAGTCTCGATAGTTTTGCTTTCTTGTTGGTTTCCCTTTTGATTCATTATTCTTTCATTTTTGCATAATTTCTTCGACATTCCAGGTGGGTAAATAGGATGCTATGCTATACAAAACGTGTAGCTAGTTGTTGATTTTCCATATGAAATTATACAATTTTTCACTACTGCTTTCTGAAATTATGGCATCTCCAAAACTGATGCATCCTCAAACTACATGCTGTCTGGAAAAAAGGGATTCCTGCCCCATAGGCAGTGGAACGCTTTTTTGTTTGGAGGCACCACAAGCTCCGCCCCAGAGCCCGCCCCATAACAGTACTAATTGTAATGCCATTTTTTCCATATATACACACATTATAATCTTATTAACAATACATAATGGTTAATCAAAAAATTGAACTACGCAAAGCACATTGTATGTTTCTCAACATTCATTCCTACCAGAACACCCGGCAGTAAACCCCCAGAGAAATAGAAACAAATGCATTTCTTCCTGAACAGTGCAAAATATAGACAGCAGATGTCATTTCTCAAAACTAACACAATTCAATTACTAAATTGAAAATAAATAATTTCTCCTACCTTTGTTACCTAGTGATTTTGGTTTTCAAACCATCTTCCCCAGTCTCTGGCTGCACGTCCTGTCTGTGCTCTTAACTGTATATCCAGGGCCACCTTATCCATTTGCTGTTTTTCTCTCTTTCACTTTCTTCCATACATCCGTCTTTAGCATTAACTTTTAACATTCAACTTTCTTCCATTTTTCTGCTTTCTTCTCAAAATCTACTTTTCCATGCCTTCCCTTCCCATCTAAACATGTGCATAATCTCCTCCCTCTTTCTTCTCCCCCTACTCCCAATCTATTCATAAGAAGCATTTCTTCTTATCTCTTCCCTGTCACACCCATCGCTGTGCACCATTTTCTCCCTCTGTCTCCCCTTCCCTTCCATCCCTATACACCAGTGGTCTCAAACTCAAACCCTTTGCAGGGCCACATTTTGGATTTGTAGGTACTTGTAGGGCCGCAGAAAAAAATAGTTAATGTCTTATTGAAGAAACAACAATTTTACATGAGGTAAAACTCTTTATAGTTTATAAACCTTTCCTTTTGGCTAAGTCTTAATAATAATATTGTAATTTATAGCTAAAGAGATATATGATCAAGAAACTGTTTTATTTTACTTTTGTGATTATGATAAACATACCGAGGGCCTCAAAATAGTACCTGGCGGGCTGTGACTTTGAGGCCACTGCTATACACCATCTTATCCCTCTCCCTTGGTCAGACATCTGCCTTCCCCCTTCCTCCCTTATATGGTCTGGCATCTTTCTCCTCCTTCCCAAAGCTTGGAATCTTTCTCCTCTCCCATGGTCTGGCATCTCTCTCTCCTTCACTCCCTCTTCCCAAGGTCTAACATCTCTCTCCTCTCCTTTCTGCAGTCTGGCATCTCTCTCTCCCATCCTTCCCTTCCATTCTGTGGTCTGGCATCTCTCTCTCTCTTTCCTTCCCATTCCAGTAGTCTGACATCTCTCCCTTCTTTGGGTCATCACTCCTCCCTCCCTCCTCTCCACCACTATCATGTCCAACAATTCTCCCTTTTTCTTCCTTTCCCCCATATACATCATCTCTCTTTCCCTCTCACACCACACACCTATGTCCAACAATTCTCCGTTCCTTTTCCCTACCCCTTCACCAGCATTTATTTATCTCCCTTCCCACTACTCTACCTGTGCAGCATCTCTCTTTTCCCCCTGAGCATCTGTCCTCCTTGCCTTCCCAACTCCTCACCCCTTGCACCCAGCGTCTTCCTGCTAGGCTTTGCACCCAGCCACCTCCATCCCCTGTCAGGCATTGCACCCAGCCCTCTTCCCTCCCTCCCCTGTCAGGCTCTTCACCCAGCCCCCTTCCTTCCTTCCTTCTTTCCTTCCCTCCCTCCCCTGTCAGACTCTGCACCCAGCCCCCTTCCCTCCCAATCCCTGTCAGGCTCTTCACCCAGCCCCCTTCCTTCCTTCCCTCCCAACCCCTGTCAGGCTCTTCACCCAGCCCCCTTCCTTCCTTCCTTCTTTCCTTCCCTCCCTCCCCTGTCAGACTCTGCACCCAGCCCCCTTCCCTCCCAACCCCTGTCAGGCTCTTCACCCAGCCCCCTTCCTTCCTTCCCTCCCAACCCCTGTCAGGCTCTTTACCCAGCCCACTTCCTTCCTTCCCTCCCTCCCCTGTCAGACTCTGCACCCAGCTCCCTTTCCTCCCAACCCCTGTTTGATTCTGCAGTGCACCCAGCCCCCCCTCCCTCCCAGGCTCTGCAGTGAACCCTGCCCCATCCTCCTACCTCCTCCCAGTCAGTGGCAGCTGATTTCTTCTACCGCTGAGCGGCAACCAGCAGGAGCGCACTCTGGCGCTGCCTGCTCGGTGCTCAGAGGCTTCTTTGACTGGCTCCCTTGAATTCTCATGTCAGGCACTCCCACCTGACTGGCCCGGATATCTATGGCATCCTGGGATGTACTGGGAGGGCCTAAGACTCTGATTGGTTCAGATACCTTAAGCCCTTCCTATGAGAGGGGCCTTAGGTATCTGGGCCAATCAGAAGTTGTTTGCATGGCAGAGTCAGAGGATGTATGAACGCACGCAGAAAAGCCACTGTGTACATTGGGTCAGCAAATTTGGTTGTTGGTAAACCAGTCAAACTGGTTTAATGACAATTCTTAGATAATTGGAGAGTTTAGTGCATCCGGACCTAAATGTTTAAATAATTGCAAAGTCTTTTGAAACTAAGTAAGGGGACACTTTTTACACTGTGTATAAGTTATGCGCTTATCTCTGGCCCTGAGGTGCAGACATTCTTTCTAGCTCTATGTCATGGCTACATTATAGGCACCTATTTTCACGGTTACACTAGTATTCTATAAGGGATGGTAGGTGTCTGTATTCTCTACAGAAAAGGCTCCTACCTAACACCCAATTATAGAACTCCCCACAGATTGCCAATATACTGACAGTTTTGGCTAATACTGAGAGCCAAATCCTGTCCAGGTCATGGCAAGGCAGTGAGAGCTGAGACAGAGCAAACCTACAGAAAAAAAAGCAAAATATGCAACTGATTTCCAACTCTTGCACAAAGAACCAATAGGGAAGGAAAAATTCCTCTCCTGAGCCAAACATCTGTGTTTAAGTAGAAGTTTCTGCACAGGATTTGAGGCGAGATCACTCTGGCTACTCGGTTGTCTCCAGTAAAAAAAAAAAAAAAAAAAAGGGGTCTGCATCTTGCCAAATCACTCAAGCACATCTCTGCTATGATTTCACTACCTTCACTTTGAATTCCAGTATGACAATGACATCGTTTTCTCCTTACCTTTGACCTTCCTTTCCGAGGCCGTTCCCTAAGTTATCATCAACTAATACAAACTCAATGCCCAGCACAAAACCCTCTTCCTGGCTAACTTCAGGAAGTCCGAAGTGGGAGTGGGAAATATTACACCTAATAGCTCCCAACCAAACTGAGAATATTATACTTCAGATATAGGAGGTTCTTTTGAGGACGTGAGCCAGAGAGCCTCACCTCTGTGGCAGGAAAAGTACCGGAGACGCTGCGGAAGGAGAGTTCATTTTCTGAGTTGCGAGATCCAAAACAACTGTGCCAAATGAATCCAGCCAACTAGAGAAGATTAAAACAAATGCAGTGGGCTACAGGACAGGAGGAGACATTGCAAAAGAAATGTTTATTCAAAGACCCGACTTGGCCCCTGTTTTGGGGGATTGCTTGAGTCAGGGGTCATATGTCAGCTCTATGAAAAAGATGTTTCCAGTATCGGATATCATTGGACATTACTCAAATGGTACATACACAATTTAATCACAGAGCGACTGTGCCAACGCTATTTGCGCCAAACCAAATGACTGATTCCTTCAAATGGGTGACCACAAAACTAGACAAACAGAATGAGCAGGATGTGGTCTACTTAGATTTCAGGAAAGCCTTTGATACTATTTCTCAAAGGAAGCATATAAGTGAGTGGCCTGGGGAAGGGTCCACTGGCCTGTTTAAGCTGCGCAGGAGTCTTTCACCTACAGTCCTGCCAGTGGGGGTGCTGCTTTACTTAGGGTTACCAGATGTCTGGACGGCTTTTCAAAACCAGGTACTTTGTCCGGGTTTTCAAAAGCTTCCCAACCTAATCGGATCAGGAAGGGGCATCCAGTATGTGTGGATGGAAGTGCTCATGTAGGGAATAGGAAGTGGATGACGGACCGATATGTTGGTAGGATTGAAGCTCATTTGTTACATCACTATGTTACGTTATTATATGGAAAATCATGTAACAAGTCTGGAGAAGAATCAAACAATAGAAAAGAGGCAACCAATGAAGTACAGGAGAAATGTGATCGAATCTGCAATTGAGCATTCAAATTCTTTTTAAGGAGTAAGCCCCAACCCGTCAAGCAGAGCTACCCCAAGGGCTATGCAGGCAGTGCAGCCATACAGGCGCAGTTGTCTAGGGATGCAATTACATGGTCTGAACACTCTTTTCCCAACCACCAGTCCCACCTCCCTTGCGATCTGCCGTCATAACGGCAAAGGACGAAGAAACACGTAGGGCCATTCTGCTCAAGCGCACACTGCCGGCTCTGCAGTCCTTTGCCCCTCTGATGTCAATTTCTGTTCCAGGGCAAATTTAATTCTCTCTCGGTCATTGATAAATATGTTAAGATGCAGGAAACTCCACTATTTACCCTTCTCCATTCAGAATATTGACCATTCTGTCTTTCAACCAGTTCTTAATCCATAATAGGACATCACCTCCTATCCCATAACTTTCTAATTTCCTCAGAAGTCTTTCATGAAATTCCAAATACACAATATCATCCAGTTCACCTTTATCCACATGTTTATTCACCCCTTCAAAGAAATGTAGTAGATTGTAAGGTAAAATTTACCGCGACTAAATCTATGTTGGCGTTCTCTTATTAATACATGGTTATGTATATGTTCTGTCACTTTGTTCTTTATAATAGTCTCTACTATTTTGCCTGGCAGCAATGTTAGACTCACCAATCTATAATTTCCAAGATCACCTCTGGAACCCTTTTTAAAAATTAGTGTCACGTTTGCACCCTCCAGTCTCCCAGTACTATACTGGATTTTAAACAGAAATGATAAATTTCTAATAATAGCTCTGCAAGTTCTTTTTTCAATTCTATCAGCACTCTGGGATGTATACCATCTGGTCCAGGCAATTTGCTACTGTTCAATTTGTCAAATTGACCCATTACTTCATCCAGTGTTACAGAGATTTCTTTAAGTTTCTCTGATTCATCTGAATTGAATACCATTTCTGGCACTGGCAACTCTCCCACATCTTCCTTTGATTAACCATTATGTATTGTTAATAAGATTATAATGTGTGTATATATGGAAAAAATGGCATTACAATTAGTACTGTTATGGGGCGGGCTCTGGGGCGGAGCTTGTGGTGCCTCCAAACAAAAAAGCGTTCCACTGCCTAAGGGGCAGGAATCCCTTTTTTCCAGACAGCATGTAGTTTGAGGATGCATCAGTTTTGGAGATGCCATAATTTCAGAAAGCAGTAGTGAAAAATTGTATAATTTCATATGGAAAATCAACAACTAGCTACACGTTTTGTATAGCATAGCATCCTATTTACCCACCTGGAATGTCTAAGAAATTATGCAAAAATGAAAGAATAATGAATCAAAAGGGAAACCAACAAGAAAGCAAAACTATCGAGACTTAAAATGTATGTACGCTAATGCAAGAAACCTGACGAACAAAATGGGGGAACTAGAAATCAGGGCCAAAGATGAGAATCTAGACATCATAGCAATCACGGAAACATGGTGGAACGAGGACAACAAATGGGACACAGCACTACCAGGGTACAAGCTCTACCGAAGAGACAGGACACATCAGAAAGGAGGAGGAATAGCACTTTACGTAACTGATACAATTCAATCGACCGGAGTGGTCGCACCAACAACTAATGGCCAACTGGAATCAATATGGGTTAAAATACCAGGAAGAAAGGGAACCGAGATAAAGATGGGGCTGTACTACCGCCCATCCAGGCAAACAGAAGCAATAGATGAAGAACTGAGAGCCGAGTTGAGGCGAGAATGTAAAAATGCAAACACCATAGTGATGGGAGATTTCAACTACCCAGGGATAGACTGGAGCCATGGAGTTTCCAATTGTTCAAAGGAATTAGAGTTCTTAGAGGCTGTAGGGGACTGCTACTTGGAACAGCTCGTCATGGAACCAACAAGAGGGACAGCTATTCTGGATTTAATCCTCAACGGGCTGAGAGGACCTGCCCAAAAAGTGGAAGTTGCGGGACCTTTGGGGAACAGTGACCATAACACAATTCAATTCAAAGTGGAACTAAGTATGCCAAAGGGGAGGAGAACCACTGTAACAACGTTCAACTTCAGGAAAGGGAACTATGATGCCATGAGATGCATGGTAAAGAGAAAACTCAAGAACAGCTCCAGAAAGACACAGACGGTGGACCAAGCCTGGACCTTATTCAAGGACACGGTGAACGAGGCGCAAAACCGGTATATACCCAGATTTAGAAAAGGGGGCAGAAAGGGTCATGCAAAAGACCCAGCATGGTTAACAAAAGAAGTTAAAAAGGTGGTAGGAGATAAGAAAAAATCTTTCAGGATGTGGAAAAAGGATAAAACTGAGGAAAATTGGAAAGAGCACAGGAAGCACCAAAAAGAAAGTCACCGTGTGGTCAGAACAGCAAAGAAAGAGTATGAAGAGAGACTTGCAAAGGAGGCACGGAACTTTAAAACTTTCTTTCGATATGTGAAAGGGAAACAGCCGGCGAGGGAGGAGGTGGGACCCCTAGATGAGGGAGATAGGAAAGGAGTGGTAAAGGAGGAGAAGGAAGTGGCAGACAGATTAAACACATTCTTCTCGTCAGTCTTCACGAAAGAAGACACATCCAAGGTTCCGGAACCAGAAATATTCTTCAAGGGGGACCAAGAGGAAAAATTATCGTACATGGAGGTAAGCCTCGAAGACGTACTCAAACAGATAGATGGGCTAAAAACTGAAAAATCTCCGGGCCCGGACAGAATTCACCCAAGAATACTAAAAGAACTTAGAGACGAAATAGCGGAGTTATTGCAGCAGATTTGCAACCTATCCCTGAAAATAGGGGTAATACCAGAAGACTGGAGGATAGCGAATGTTACACCTATCTTCAAGAAGGGATCCAGAGGCGACCCGGGAATTATAGACCGGTCAGCTTAACCTCAGTTCCGGGAAAGATGGCCGAATCATTAATCAAGGACAGTATCAGTGAGCACATAGAAAAAAATAAGCTGATGAGAACAAGCCAGCATGGTTTCTGTACTGGAAGATCTTGCCAAACAAACCTGCTGCACTTCTTCGAGGGGATAAGCGAACATTTGGACAAAGGTGACCCCATAGACATAGTATACCTGGACTTCCAGAAAGCCTTCGACAAGGTACCTCATGAGCGCCTTCTAAAGAAACTGTGGAACCACGGGGTGGAAGGGGAAATACACAGATGGATCAGAAACTGGCTAGCAAACAGGAAACAGAGGGTAGAAATAAAGGGACACTATTCTGACTGGAAAGGGGTTACAAGTGGCGTCCCACAGGGGTCAGTGCTAGGACCACTGCTATTCAATATATTTATTAATGACTTGGAAACAGGGACAAAGTGTGAAGTTGTAAAATTTGCGGATGACACAAAACTTTCCGGTACTGTTAGATCTGTTGAGGAATGTAAAGAACTCCAAAGGGGCCTGAACAAACTGACCTAGTGGACAAATAAATGGCAGATGAGCTTCAATGTAGAGAAATGTAAAGTTATGCACATAGGGAAAGGGAACCCAATGTATAATTACACAATGGGGGGTGTGACATTGGGAAAAGGCAACCTAGAAAAGGACTTGGGGATTTTGGTGGATAGAACAATGAAACTGGCAGCACAATGCGCAGCGGCCTCAAAAAAGGTGAACAGAATGTTGGGCATTATTAAAAAAGGTATCACTACCAGAACCAAGGAAGTTATCCTCCCGCTGTACAGGGCAATGGTGCGACTGCATCTGGAATACTGCGTCCAGTACTGGTCGCCGTACCTAAAGAAAGATATGGCGATACTCGAGAGGGTCCAGAGAAGAGCAACAAAAATGATAAAGGGCATGGAAAACCTCTCATATGCTGAGAGGCTGGAGAAGCTGGGGCTCTTTTCCCTGGAAAAGCGGAGACTTAGAGGGGATATGATAGAAACTTATAAGATCATGAAGGGTATGGTGAAGGTAGAGAGAGACAGATTCTTCAGACTGGCGGGGGCAACAAAAACTAGAGGGCACTGAAAAAAATTGAGGGGAGATAGATTTAGAACAAATGCTAGGAAGTTCTTCTTCACCCAGAGGGTGGTGGACACCTGGAATGCGCTTCCAGAGGAGGTGGTTGAGCAGAGTACGATTTTGGGTTTCAAAAAGGGATTGGACGAGTTCCTGAAGGGAAAGGGGATCCAGGGGTATAATTAGAGGGTTACTATACAATACAAAACGCCCTTGAGTAATAGATCACTACAGGTCCTTGACCTGGGGGGCCGCCGCGGGAGCGGACTGCTGGGCGTGATGGATCTATGGTCTGACTCGGCAGAGGTAATGCTTATGTTCTTATCATTTTCACATCTTTTTCCTTACAGGACCCATGGCAAGAAGAGGGCATCCATTAAAAATCAAGGGTGGGAGATTTCATGGTGACATTAGGAAGCATTTCTTCACCGAAAGGGTGATTGATCGTTGGAATGATTTTCCACTTCTGGTAGTTGAGGCCAGCAACGTGCTCGATTTTAAGAAAAAATGGGATAAACATGTGGGTTCACTTCGAGGAAGTACTTAGGGGGAGGGTTCTTCGAGTGCCGTCATACTCTATGTTTCTATGTACATATGCCATTATTCTAATGTAATTGCCATGCACATCGTAGAACTGCTCTGCAACGGTGTTACCCGGTGTTTTTCTCTGGCACAAGGTACAGTAAATGCTTAGACCTGGAGTCTTTGTCAGAGTCTGCAAGATACTGACTGGTACTAGGAAGGAATCTGTGTCATACTTTTCCCAGGCAGTTTCCGAGTCGCTGAGTGCCTCAGTACAGACTGTACTTTCTCTGAGGAAAACTTCCCCATTTTTGGCACGTTTGTATAACAGGAGGAAGACAGATGTTAGCTTCCAAATACACAGAAGTGTAGACTCTGCCAGGTCCTTCTACCCACCTCGTTTTTCTCTTGCTTGAGATAACCGTAGTCAGTATCTGGTCCCCAATTCTACCTCGACATAAGACTCGCTTTCAAGCAAGCACTTTCCGTTGTCCTGGTAGTGAAAATTCAACAATATGGTCCCTGCCTGGCTGCAGCCTTCTGCTCTGTGTACCAGCTGCCAGTCTAAACTTACCCCATGTATATACCAGATGAAAGAGCTGCTGGCAAACAGCTCTTCTTGGATGCAGATAAGACTATGGGCTGTTCCATAACAAGTGGAATTTTTCTCACATTTTCATGACCGTTTAGGCCATAGAGAACAATCACATACAAGTTTTCATTTTCAAAACCATTTTTGTTTTGTATGGAAGAAGTACCTGTAGAAAAAGGAGATACAGTTCTCGGTGGTTGCTTTTCCTTTCAATCATTTTATAAAGAAACGTGTGAACTTTTAGGATTGACCCATTGAACAGTGCCCACAACTGCACCGGGTTTCTTTTAAGAGATTTCACCTGATTTTATAAATATATATATTCGAGTTTGATAAACATTGAAATTTAGAAATAAGATCTTTTCATATCTGAGGGGCTGAGACTTCAAAGTAGTTTAGGATTGGAAGTGATAAAAAGGAAAATAGTGATGAATTTTGGGGATGCTCTGGAACGTATTGCCAGAAGTTGTGGCAAGAGCAGATAGCGTAGTTAGTTTTAAGAAAGGTTTGGACAATTTCCTGGAGGGAAAACTCCATAGTCTGCTACTGAGAAAGACATGAGGGGAAGCCACTGCTTGCCCTGGATCGGTAGCATGGATGTTGCTACTCTTTGGGATTCTAGAATCTTGTTACTCTTTGGGATTCCAGAATCTTGTTACTCTTTGGGATTCTAGAATCTTGTTACTCTTTGGGATTCCAGAATCTTGTTACTCTTTGGGATTCTAGAATCTTGTTACTCTTTGGGATTCCAGAATCTTGTTACTCTTTGGGATTCTAGAATCTTGTTACTCTTTGGGATTCCAGAATCTTGTTACTCTTTGGGATTCCAGAATCTTGTTACTCTTTGGGATTCTAGAATCTTGTTACTCTTTGGGATTCCAGAATCTTGTTACTCTTTGGGATTCTAGAATCTTGTTACTCTTTGGGATTCCAGAATCTTGTTACTCTTTGGGATTCCAGAATCTTGTTACTCTTTGGGATTCCAGAATCTTGTTACTCTTTGGGATTCTAGAATGTTGTTACTCTTTGGGATTCCAGAATCTTGCTAGTCTTTGAGCTTCTATATGGAATGTTGCTACTCCTTGGGTTTTGGCCCGGTACTAGTGGATTGGCCACTATGAGACTGGGCTACTGGGTTTGATGGACCATTGGTCTGACCCAGTAAGGATATTCTTATGCTCTTAGGTGTGCTAAGTATAGGACAATCAAGACATTGTAACATCACTAACATAAGAACATAAGAATTGCCACTGCTGGGTCAGACCAGTGGTCCATCTTGCCCAGCATTCTGCTCACACGGCGGCCCTTAGGTCAAAGACCAGTGCTCTAAATGAGTCCAGCATCACCTGCGCGCGTTCCAGTTTAGCAGGAACTTGTCCAACTTTGTCTTGAATCCCTGAAGGGTGTTTTCCCCTATAACAGACTCTGGAAGAGCGTTCCAGTTGTCTACCACTCTTTAGGTGAAGAAGAACTTCCTTACATTTGTACAGAATATATCCCCTTTCAGCTTTAGGGAGTGCCCTCTTGTTCTCCCTACCTCGGAGAAGATGAACAATCTGTCTTTATCTATTAAGTCTATTCCCTTCAGTATCTTGAATGTTTTGATCATGTCCTCTTTTCAAGGGAGAAGAGGCCCAATTTCTCCAATCTCTCACTCTATGGCAACTCCTCCAGCCCTTTAACCATTTTAGTCGGTCTTCTCTGGATCCTTTCAAGTAGTACCATTTACTTCATGTACGGTGACCAGTGCTGGACGCAGTACTCCAGGTGAGGGCACACCATGGCCTGGTACAGCGGCATGATAACCTTCTCCGATCTGTTCGTGATCCCCTTCTTTATCATTTCTAGCATTCAATTCGCCCTTTTTGCTGCCACCATGCATTGCACGAATGGCTTCATCGACTTGTCATTCAGAACTCCCAAGTCTCTTTCCTGGGAGGTCTCTTCATCTACCGTCCTGGACATCCTGTATTCGTGCATGAGATTTTTGTTACCGACATGCATCACTTTACACTTATCCATGTTGAACCTCATTTGCCATGTCGATGCCCATTTCTCAAGCTTGATTATGTCGTGTTGTAGATCTTCGCAATCCCCCTGTGTCTTCACTACTCTGAATAACTTCGTATCATCCGCAAATTTAATCACCTCACTCGTTGTACCAATGTCCAGATCGTTTATAAAGATGTTGAAGAGCACGGGTCCAAGCACCGAGCCCTTTGGCACCCCACTGGTGATGCTTTTCCAGTCTGAGTATTGTCTATTTACCCCCACTCTCTATTTCCTATGCTCCAGTTAGTTTTTAATTCACGTGAGTATTTCACCCTCGATTCCATGGCTTGAAATTTTTTGAAGTAGTCGTTCATGTGGAACCTTGTCAAACACCTTCTGAAAATCCAGATATATAGTGTCGACCAGGTTGCCCTTATCTATCTGCCTGTTTATTCCCTCAAAGAAGTGCAGCAAGTTCATCAAACGCGATCTGCCTTTGCTGAAACCGTGCTGACTGGTCCTCATCAGCCCGTGTCCGTCAAGGCGATCAATGATGTGGTCTTTTATCAGCACCTCTACCATCTTTCCTGGTACCGAGGTCAGACTCACCCGTCTGTAGTTTCCTGGATCTCCCCTCGAACCTTTCTTGAAGATCGGCGTAACATTCATCACCTTCCAGTCTTCCGGCATCGTTCCCAATTTGATTGACAGATTGGCTATTAGTTGAAACAGTCCAGCTATAGTCCGTTTCAGTTCCTTGATGATCCTCGAATGGATGC
This sequence comes from Geotrypetes seraphini, assembly GCF_902459505.1. Taxonomy (NCBI): domain Eukaryota; kingdom Metazoa; phylum Chordata; class Amphibia; order Gymnophiona; family Dermophiidae; genus Geotrypetes; species Geotrypetes seraphini. The sequence continues at coordinate 193,226,727 of NC_047091.1, read as the reverse complement.
CATCTGGTCCCGGGGATTTATCGCTTTTAAGTCTAACAATCTGCCTACATACCTCCTCTAGACTGACCGTCAACCCTGCCAGTTTCCCATCTTCGTTTCCAGCATTTAGCCTGATGGGTTCTGGTATGCTGTGTATATCCTCTTCGGTAAATACAGACGCAAAAAAATGTGTTCAGTCCTCCTTTATCATTCCCTTTATTCCATGGTCATGCAACGGTCCCACCGCTTCCTTCAATGAAGTTGGATCTGAGGCACTGTGGGATGAGGCATTATGACATCACAATCTCAGCTCTGGAATGTTGCTCTCATTGGGGTTCCTGAATCTTGCTATTCTTTGAGATTCTGGATGGAATCTTGATACTCTTTGGGGTTCTAGAATCTTTTGTTACTCTTTGGGATTCTGGAATGTTGCTACTCCTTGTGTTTTGGCCAGGTACTAGGGACCCGGATTGGCCACCATGAGAACGGTCTACTGGGCTTGATGGACCATTGGTCTGACCCAGTAAATCTATTCTTATGTTCTTATGAATAAAGCGACAAGGATATGATTGATGGCTGACTGAAAGGGGACAGGAGTCAAGTCAATGTAATGCTTGAGCAGTTTTGGCTGAATTCAGATGTTCTACAAAGTGCAGGCGCCCAGGGTCTCAGTCAGAAGACTTGGCTGGGATAGGGTGGAGCTTTTTTTGTCCTGGTAGCGTTCTCCTGAAGGAAAGGCTAGTGAAGCATCACGGTGAATGCCAGGTTTCTCCAAATACAATTAGCCGTAAAAAGATCTTAAATCTATTCAAAGTTTCTCTTTTCTCAAAAAAAACTGTCAGGAATAACACAACTGTGAAATCTTTACCCGCTAAGCTTTCTTCAAGGTCCTTGTACAGAAAATCCTCAAAAGGGAATGTCTTGTTCCAAAGGGCAGGAAAAGATTTCAAACTAATGTTGTTATCCTGAATTGTTTTGTAGGTATTTCTTTTGTCGATCTGTTATTAACTAAAGATACTGGACAGTTTTAAAACAATACGTATAGTCTGAAATATTTCCTGACACTAGACATGCTCGTATGTTTTGGCACTTAACAGAGATGTGCCTTTTTTATGGTTAAAACGTCAGGGGGACAATGAAAGCAAAATTAGGTGCTATTCATCCATCTGGAGTCCATTTGCATACATTAACATGCAAAGTGTGCTGAAGTTAACCTCTTTTCCTCCTTTCAATGTGCTGAAAACCCCGTCTTGCTTTGGAAGTAACTTCACCACACAGAAAATCTGGGTTCATGCCAACGAAAAGTCACCGAGTCAAGCCAAGAGAGCTTTACGACCTTGGCTTCCACCAGGATGTGCAGCTGGAATAGACACAACAAAGCACACGGTAGGTTGCAACTTGCACGACGGAGAAGGCTTTGCTGTCTTCTTTTTCCTCAATGGGTTTTGTGGTAATAGCTTTTCTCCAACAAAAAAAGCAGCCCTGCTCTATGAAATGAAATGGTATATAATAATGGCTCCAAGGCCACAAAATTGCTTTGTACATTTTCCGGCTTGTGCTGGGAGCATAGTTTCCACATTCAGATCCTTACATTTGTGGCCTCTCTCTGCTGCCTGCCTAGAATTTGTTAACCCTCGGCTTGAAATGACTCCCAGAACTTCTAGGGTGTGAAAGGGTCTCTGACTCCCTCCATTTAGATCAGAAAGAGTTTCTCCAACCCTTTAGAAAGAAAATATCAGGTTGACAAAACAGAAAAACCGCAGAACAGCTCTTAGAGCTGCTGTTTATTTTTCTTCTTGAAAGGAGCCTGACATTTTCCAAGACTTTGATCGCATGCAAATTCAGTCGAACAGACTGATAACTCAGATAAGTGAGCTAGGTTTGTAACATAATGCAAGAATTAGAAGCAGTTCCACAAAGAATCATGCATATGTGGCAGAGAAACCCAGGGAAGCATTAAATGATTGAGGAAGAGCGGGGAAAAGTGAAATGACTTCAATTCCACACTCCAACCCACCTGCTAAGCACCAATATCTTTCCTCTCATTCCCTCTGGAATTCACCCACTTGAGAACAGTGTATTGATGCACCTTCTTGTCCAGTTTGTCTGTCTTGACTAGATTGTAAGCTCTTTTGAGCAGGGACTGTCTCTTCTGTGTTTTGATGTATAGCACTGTGTATATCTAGTAACGCTATAGAAATGATTAGTAGTAGATAAGAAGGAAGGCGGAAAGATTAGGCTGTTCAGCTGAGTAACAAAATCATGAGAAAGGTGGAATAAGTAAAGAGTGAACAGTTATTTGTCCCTCCAAACTGCACTATAAGGGAAAATTCCTTGAAACGAATTAAATTGGAGAAACTGTGGAATTTATTTCTAAAGGACAGGGGTCAAGGCATATCTCGTAACATTTCAAAGAGGTTTAGGCAAATGACCATAGGATAATTATTATCCAAGTACATCTTGGAATAATTCTGCTTACTGCTGAGAAGAAAGTGCAAGAAATGGATCTAAGTATTTTGGGCAATATGCAACTGGGAGCCCCGCCCAGCTTATTACATCCCAAATTCTGCAACTGGGAGCCCCGCCCAGCTTATTACATCCCAAATTCTGCAACTGGGAGCCCCGCCCAGCTTATTACATCCCAAATTCTGCAACTGGGAGCCCCGCCCAGCTTATTACATCCCAAATTCTGCAACTGGGAGCCCTGCCCTGCATGTTACATTCCAAATAGATAAAGGGAAGTGGGACAATTAAATCATTAAACCTACATCATTCATAATAAAATAAAAGGCCACTATAGCTTATAATTAAATAACCTAAATCAAAATATGAATAAACAAAGTATAATTGAAATTAAATTATAATAATGCTAATTGAGAGTGTTTAAAAAGAACCGTGGTAGACATATCATAAATTATACAGACTTCAGACCATTCCAAGTTCCAGTCTTGTATATTGTTGTAATCATCTATGTCCACCACCCCCTACCAATTAAACATCTTTTTAAATTTATTTAAATACTGTTGTATTAATCACATTAAATAGTTATAATTACTTGATTTATTGGATTCACTACTGTTTTGAATTCTAATTTTAAGTACTTGTAAATTATTTAAAAATAATAATAATCACATGTATGAAAGTACTAAATGGAATTTAATTTTTAATGCCTATTCAAGTTCCCATGCTATAAAAATTTAAAAATCTAAAGTGCAAAAAGTGCATATATATATAAAAAATGAAATTAATTAATTTAAGTAAATTTGATGGTTGTAAACAGAACAAAATATATAACTTTAAAAGCATGGGAACTTGAATAGGCATTGATTCGGAAGAAGGTATCCCGTGAAGATACTGAGGGGAAAAAAGTCTGGGAAGAAACAATGGACAAATTACAGGAGTCGACTAACCCAGAAGAGGAGGTTAGAAGGATTGTAACAAAAGAGAAGAAACTAAAGACCGAAGCACTGGGAAAGGAAATGAAGACAAGAAAATACCAGGATCTAAATTGCATATATACTAATGCAAGGAGCCTAAGAATCAAAATGGGGGAATTAGAAGCCATGGCCAATGCAGAGGACATAGACATCATTGGAGTCTCTGAAACGTGGTGGAATGAAGAAAACAAATGGGATACAGCACTGCCAGGGTACAAGCTCCAGGTCAGGACAGAAAGGAGGTGGAATAGCCCTATGCATAAAAGAAAGCATACAATCGACAAAAATGGACACAGCAGAGTTGACCAACAAGATGGAATCGCTAAGGGTTAAAATATCGGGATGGAAAGAGCTTGTAATAAAGATGGGCCTATACTATCGTCCACCCGGGCAAACTGGAGATATCGATGAAGAAATGGAAGCCGAGATGAAGCGAGAATGCAAAAGCGGTAACACGGTTATTATGGGAGACTTTAACTACCCCGGGATAGACTGGAGTCTTGGAAGCTCAAAATGCACTAGGGAGACAGAATTCCTGGAGGTTATACAAGATTGTTTCATGGAGCAGCTTGTTAGAGAACCGAGAGGAAATGCCACTCTGGATCTAATCCTAAATGGGTTAAGGGGACCTGCAAAGGAAGTAGAGGTAGTGGGACCGTTGGGAAACAGCAATCATAACATAATCAAGTTCATGGTTGAGGTAGGAATACCAAAAGGAAAGAGAACCATAGCGACAACTTTCAACTTCAGGAAAGGAAACTATGAAGCAATGAGGGAAATGATAAGGAAGAAACTTAGGAACACTTCCAAAAAATGGCAAACGGTAGAACATGTCTGGTCTTTTCTCAAGAACACGGTGAGCGAGGCGCAAAATCTGTATATCCCCAGATTCAGAAAGGGGTGCAAAAAGAGTCGAACAAAAGACCCGGCGTGGATAACTAAAATAGTGAAGGAAGTGACAGGCAATAAGAAAAATTCATTCAGGAAATGGAAAAAGGACAAAACTGAGGGGAACTGGAAAGAGCACAGGAAGTATCAAAAAGAATGTCACCGAGTGGTTCGAAAAGCCAAAAGAGAGTATGAAGAGAGGCTAGCCAGGGAAGCACGAAATTTCAAACCATTCTTTAGATATGTTAAAGGGAAGCAATCGGCTAGGGAGGAGGTGGGACCGCTGGACGACGGAGACAGGAAGGGAGTGGTGAAAGAAGTGGCAGAAAGACTTAGCATGTTCTTTTCGTCTGTATTCACAAACGAAGACACATCCAACATACCGGAACCTGAGCAATTCTTCAATGGAAATCAAGCAGAAAAATTAACATCCATGGAAGTGAGCCTTGAAGATGTACGCAGGCAGATAGAAAAACTAAAAACTGACAAATCCCCGGGTTCGGACGGAATCCATCCAAGGGTTCTGAAGGAATTAAAGGAGGAGATAGCGGAACTACTGCAGCAAATTTGCAATCTATCCCTGAAAACAGGCGGGATCCTGGAGGACTGGAAGATAGCCAATGTTACGCCCATCTTTAAAAAGGGATCAAGAGGTGACCCGGGAAACCTCAGTTCCAGGGAAAATGGCAGAAGCACTGATAAAAGAAAACATCGATGAACATTTTGAAAGAAACGAACTTCTGATAACCAGCCAACATGGTTTATGCAAGGGGAGATCGTGCCTAACGAACTTATTGCACTTCTTCGAAGGAATTAACAAACGGATGGATAAAGGAGACCCCATAGACATCATATATCTAGATTTCTAAAAAGCCTTTGACAAGGTGCCCCATGAATGCCTACTCCGGAAACTGAAAAACCATGGGGTGGAAGGAGACGTACATAGATGGATCAGAAACTGGTTGGCGGGTAGGAAACAGAGGGTAGGAGTGAAGGGCCACTACTCAGACTGGAGGAGGGTCATGAGTGGGTTCCCGCAGGGCTCGGTGCTCAGGCCACTGCTATTTAATATATTCATAAATGGTCTAGAAACAGGGACGAAGTGCGAAATAATAAAATTTGCAGACGACACCAAACTATTTAATGGAGCTCAGACTAAAGAGGACTGCGAAGAATTGCAAAGGGATTTGAACAAACTAATAATAATAATAATTTATTGTTTATATACCGCCAAAGCCAAGGTAGTTCGAGGCGGTTTACAATAAAGAAGAGCTGGACATACAGCAAAAAAACAATGAAGTCTTTGAGTACAATACAATGCAGTGCAGTATAGAAGAGCTGGACAAACAGCGAAAAAGAAATAATGAAGTCTTTGAGTACATGGCTGTTTGTATAGAGTAAGGTAACCTTGTAGGGACGGGTTTACAATAAGAGTAAGTCAAAGGGGAGCAGGTCGTACAGAGGAGTAAGCAGTGAAGGTTTTGGGAGAACTTGGTCAATGGGAAGTAGATCGAGGAGATTTACGAAGAAGGGTAGATCATACAGTGAGGGGAAGACTTTAGGCATTCCTGGTCACGAATCGATTGAAGAGTCGGTTTTGATTAGTTTTCTGAAGTTGAGGTAGGATGAGGAGTGCATGATGGGGAATGGGC